>NC_077229.1:239160746-239782595 GCF_027887165.1 Monodelphis domestica | reverse complement strand
TTTGAGTTAGAAAGTGTTGTGATCATCCAATATAACCTTCTTATTTTCTAGATGGATTTTTTATAATTTTATTTTTAAACATTATTTTATTTGGTCGTTTCCATACATTATTCACTGGAAACAAAGATCATTTTCTTTTCCTCCCCACCCCCCACCTTTCCCTCTCCCATAGCCGACGCACGATTCCACTGGTTATCACATGTGTTCTTGAGTCGAACCCATTTCCCTGTTGTTGGAATTTGCATTATAGTGTTCATTTAGAGTCTCTCCTCAGTCTTTTTTTTTATTTTTTAAATATATTTTATTTGATCATTTCCAAACATTATTCATTAAAGACATAGATCATTTTCTTTTCCTCCCCCCCAAACCCCCATAGCCGACGCGTAAGTCCACTGGGCATTAGATGTTTTCTTGATTTGAACCCATTGCTTTGTTGATAGTATTTGCATTAGAGTGTTCATTTAGAGTCTATCCTCTGTCATGTCCCCTCAACCTCTGTATTCAGGCAGTTGCTTTTTCTCGGTGTTTCCACTCCCATAGTTTATCCTTTGCTTATGAATGGTGTTTTTTTTTCTCCTGGATCCCTGCAAGTTGTTCAGGGACATTACACTGCCACTATTGGAGAAGTCCATTACGTTCGATTATACACAGTGTATTAGTCTCTGTGTACAATGTTCTCCTAGTTCTGCTCCTCTCGCTCTGCATCACTTCCTGGAGGTTGTTCCAGTCTCCATGGAACTTCTCCACTTTATTATTCCTTTGAGCACAATAGTATTCCATCACCAACATATACCACAGTTTGTTCAGCCATTCCCCAATTGATGGGCATCCCCTCATTTTCCAGTTTTGGGCCACCACAAAGAGCGCAGCTATGAATATTTTTGTACTAGTCTTTGTGTCCATTATCTCTTTGGGGTACAGACCCAGCAGTGCTATGGCTGGGTCAAAGGGTAGATATTCTTTTGTCACCATTTGGGCATAGTTCCAAATTGCCCTCCAGAATGGTTGGATCAGTTCACAGCTCCACCAGCAATGAATTAATATCCCTACTTTGCCACATCCCCTCCAGCATTCATTACTTTCCTTTGCTGTTATGTTAGCCAATCTGCTAGGTGTGAGGTGATACCTCAGAGTTGTTTTGATTTGCATCTCTCTGATTATAAGAGATTTAGAACACTTCTTCATGTGCTTGTTAATAGTTTTGATTTCTTTATCTGAGAACTGCCTATCCATGTCCCTTGCCCATTTATCAATTGGAGAATGGCTTGATTTTTTGTACAATTGATTTAGCTCATTATAAATATGAGTAATTAAACCTTTGTCAGAGGTTTCTATGAAGATTTTTTCCCAATTTGTTGTTTCCCTTCTGATTTTAGTTATATTGGTTTTGTTTGTACAAAAGCTTTTTAGTTTGATGTAGTCAAAATTATTTATTTTACATTTTGTGATTTTTTCTATATCTTGCTTGGTTTTAAAGCCTTTCCCCTCCCAAAGGTCTGACATGTATACTATTCTGTGTTTACCCAATTTACTTATGGTTTCCTTCTTTATGTTTAAGTCACTCACCCATTTTGAATTTATCTTGGTGTAGGGTGTGAGGTGTTGATCTATTCCTAGTCTCTCCCACACTGTCTTCCAATTTTCCCAGCAGTTTTTATCGAATAGTGGATTTTTGTCCCAAAAGCTGGGATCTTTGGGATTATTGTATACTGTCTTGCTGAGGTCCCTTGCCCCCAGTCTATTCCACTGATCTTCCTTTCTGTTTCTTAGCCAGTACCAAATTGTTTTGATGACAGCTGCTTTGTAATATAGTTTTAGGTAAGGGACTGCAAGGCCCCCATCATATGTGTTTTTTTTTTCATTATTTCCCTGGATATCCTTGATATTTTGTTCTTCCAAATGAACTTTGTTATGTTTTTTTTCTAAATAAGTGAAGAAGTATTTTGGTAGTTCAATGGGTATGGCATTAAATAGATAAATAAGTTTGGGTAGGATGGTCATTTTTATTATATTGGCTCGTCCTATCCATGAGCAGTTAATGTTTTTCCATTTGTTCAAATCTAGTTTTAGTTGTGTGGCGAGTGTTTTGTAGTTGTGTTCATATAGTTCCTGTGTTTGTCTTGGGAGGTAGATTCCTAGGTATTTTATTTTGTCTAAGGTGATTTTGAATGGGATTTCTCTTTCTAGGTCTTGCTGCTGAGCTGTGTTGGAGATATATAGAAAAGTTGAGTTATGTGGGTTTATTTTGTATCCTGCAACTTTGCTAAAGTTGTTGATTATTTCAATTAGCTTTTTGGTTGAATCTCTAGGATTCTTTAGGTAGACCATCATGTCATCCGCAAAGAGTGATAACTTGGGCTCCTCCTTGCCTATTTTGATGCCTTCAATTCCTTTATCTTCTCTAATTGCTACTGCTAGTGTTTCTAGTACAATGTCAAATAGTAGAGGTGATAATGGGCATCCTTGTTTCACTCCTGATCTTATTGGGAATGCATCTAGTTTATCCCCATTGCAGATGATATTAGCTGTTGGTTTTAGATATATACTGTTTATTATTTTTAGGAATGACCCTTCTATTCCTATGCTTTCTAGTGTTTTTAATAGGAATGGGTGTTGTATTTTATCAAAGGCTTTTTCTGCATCTATTGAGAAAATCATGTGGTTCTTGCTAGTTTGCTTGTTGATGTGGTCAATTATGTGGATGGTTTTCCTAATGTTGAACCAGCCCTGCATCCCTGGTATGAATCCTACTTGATCATGGTGAATGATCCATCTGATCACTTGCTGGAGTCTTTTTGCTAGTATCCTATTTAAGATTTTTGCATCTATATTCATTAGGGAGATTGGCCTATAGTTTTCTTTCTCTGTTTTTGACCTGCCTGGTTTTGGAATCCGTACCATGTTTGTGTCATAAAAGGAGTTTGGTAGAACTCCCTCTTTGCTTATTATGTCAAATTGTTTGTATAGTATTGGGACTAACTGTTCTCTGAATGTTTGATAGAATTCACAGGTGAATCTATCAGGCCCTGGGGATTTTTTCTTAGGAAGTTATTTGATGGCTTGTTGGATTTCAATTTCTGATATGGGATTATTTAAGAATTCTATTTCCTCTTCTGTTAGTCTAGGCAGTTTGTATTTTTGTATATATTCATCCATTTCTCCTAAATTGGTGTATTTATTGCCATATATTGCCATATATGGGCAAAGTAATTTCTAATGATTGCCTTAATTTTATCTTCATCGGAGGTGCTGTCCCCCTTTTCATCTTTAATGCTGTGAATTTGTTTTTCTTCCTTCCTTTTTTTAATTAGATTGACCAGTACTTTGTCTATTTTGTTTTTTTTTTCAAAGTACCAGCTTCTTGTCTTATTTATTAAATCAATAGTTCTATCACTTCCAATTTTATTAATTTCTCCCTTAATTTTTAGGATTTCTAATTTGGTTTTCTGCTGGGGGTTTTTAATTTGATCGCTTTCGAGTTTTTTCATTTGCATTTCCAATTGATTGATCTCTGCTCTCCCTTGTTTGTTAATATAAGCATTCAGGAATATGAATTTACCTCTGATTACCGCTTTGGCTGCATCCCAAAAGGTTTGAAAGGATGTTTCGCCATTGTCATTTTCCTTGATGAAATTATTAATTGTTTCTATGATTTCTTCTTTAACTAAACGGTTTTGGAGTATCATATTGTTTAATTTCCAATTGGTTTTAGATTTGGTTTTCCATGTACCATTACTAATCATTATTTTTATTGCCTTGTGATCTGAGAAGGCTGCATTCATTATTTCTGCTTTTCTGCATTTGTGTGCTATGTTTCTGTGACCTAATGTATGGTCAATTTTTGTGAATGTGCCATGTGGTGCTGAGAAGAAGGTGTATTCCTTTTTATCCCTATTTATTTTTCTCCATATGTCTATTAATTCTAATTTTTCTAAGATTTCATTCACTTCTTTTACCTCTTTCTTATTTATTTTTTTATTTGATTTATCTAAATTTGATAATGGTTAGTTTAAGTCTCCCACTAGTATGGTTTTATTGTCTATTTCTTCCTTCAATTCTCCTAGTTTCTCTATTAAAAATTTGGATGCTATATTATTTGGTGCATACATGTTGATTAATGATATTTCCTCATTGTCTAGAGTCCCTTTTAACAAAATATAATTACCTTCCCTATCCCTTTTGATCAGGTCTATTTTTGCATTGGCTTTATCAGATATCATGATTACCACTCCTGCCTTCTTTCTATCAGTTGAGGCCCAGAAGGTCTTACTCCATCCTTTAATTCTGACCTTGTGGGTGTCAACTGTAAACCTCAAATTTCCTTAGACTTATAATTGTTGAAAATTTCACCATTGGGATATTTCATACTTGGAAAATTTCTTACTGATAGTCTATTGGAATGGGAACTCCATTGGCATGGGAGGTTCCTTCTCTTCCCTTCTTAAGATTACTTTAGGACAGAGACCCATTTAAAATGGCCTGAAATTCTCCCTCTGGCCCTATTTTATCTTAGAAGCAGGCCTAGAGGAGACTTACATATTTCACCGTTTGAGATGCTTTTTGGACATCCGCCTATACAGGCTAAGCTTTTCTCCCCGGCTTATACATCGCTATTAGGGAGAGATATTACTATTGCTTCCTATATACAGGAGTTACAGCACAAACTACGTGAACTTCATGAATCCGGAGCTGCAGTACAAGCTGGACCATTAGACTTTTCTCTGCATGACCTGAACCCAGGAGATAAAGTTTATATCAAGAATTTCAAGCGAACTGGAGCAACTGAACCTTCATGGGAAGGACCATTCCAAATATTATTAACTACTCCAACATCTATAAAGATTGGAGAAAGAGACTCTTGGATTCACTGCTCACATGTGAAGAAAGCATCTTCTGCTGAGACTGATTAACTCTATCTTATCATATGAATTGTGACTCAATCTTATCATAAGAATTGGAGATAATAATCCATAGACAAATGGATGCTGGGTTTTTTTCTTTCAAGAATATATTGAATTACTGATTTTTTTTCTTATTTTTTCTTATTTCTTTTCTTTTATTTTTTATCAGAATATTTGATTTTTTTTCTCATTTTGTGTACTGAAGGTACACATAATTAATATTAATATTTTTCCCTGCAGTAATACAAGTTAATATGTATACTCTTGCTATAATATCAATATATGCCTAAAAGCTTTAAACTATGGGAACCTGCCATTTATTGATAAAATATTATAGGACTGTGATTAATGTTTGTGTCTGATTCCAGGAAAAGGGATAAAAACAAGGAGCACAGACTAAACCTGAATAGTGCCAATAGAGCACACATGAAATATTAAAGTGAGACTCAAGGTTGCGACGCTTAACTTATGTTTAAGTTGTAGGACTTCCTTGTATCTACACTCCTTTTGAAGTACTCAAACAAGTACAAAGCTTGACTATCATGCTGGCTCCCTATATCTCTGAAGGAAAAAAATCAGACAAGGGAATGACATTTCCCCATCAAAATAGAATTCTAATTCTTTTCTTCTTATATTATGGCAACTTCCTGTAGTCTTGGCTACAAATGGCTAAGTGAAATATTACTGCATTCTGTCCTACATACTTGTGGGATAGAAATTAAACTGGACCTATACAAGGTCTATTTTGAATTTTTCTTATGTTTTTGATTATTTTTCTATTCTTTTGATAATTGACACATACACCCCCATAACTGAACATTGCATTCTGAGCTAAACTTGATATATATTTTTTTTTAAATACTTACTTCAGGGGGGATTGTATTTTAATTTAAAATCTAAGAATTTTTTCATTTTTGAATTTTTTTTTTGTTTGAGATTGTATTTTTATAAAAATCCAAGACTTTTGTTTAAGATTTTACTTTTATAAAAATTTCAAAGATTTTGATTTTGTTTGAGAAAAGATCTTCAAGAAAGAAGCTTGAAACTTTTATATCCAGAGAATGAACTGTTGCAGAAAGATGCCGAAAACCTACACTTCATCAAGAAGATCAAGAATGAACTTTGGATGTGATTGATTGGACTGAACTTTTGATTGAACATTTATTGTAACATTTATGCCAAAAGGGACTGCCCCTAATTTGGCTTCTGTCAATGCACCTAGCAAACATTGGTTTTGCTTTCTTTTCTTGTCTATTTCCTCTCTCACTATTCTAATTTCTCTTAGAAAATTGAATATTGTGTATATCTTTAGTTAGAAGTGAATTTAGAAATACAAAATGATTATGTTAAATGATCAATGGGGAGACTAGTCTCCCAATGATCATCAGGGGGGATTGTAAACTTCAAATTTCCTTAGACTTATAATTGTTGAAAATTTCACCATTGGGATATTTCATACTTGGAAAATTTCTTACTGATAGTCTATTGGAATGGGAACTCCATTGGCATGGGAGGTTCCTTCTCTTCCCTTCTTAAGATTACTTTAGGACAGAGACCCATTGCTGAACAATGGAAAGGACTTTGACCTATGCTTAAGCATAGAACAGGAATTTCTTTGAGTCTTGATTGATTTTAGAATTGATACAATGGAGATACTTGGAATAAATCTCCACCCTATTCAGTCCTAATAGGATTGAGTAAGGGCTGCAGCCTAGATCAAAATTTAATTATTCCAATCTCTACCATACTCAAGTTAACAGGATTTAGAAAGAGCTGTAACAAAGGAGTAAAGACTTAATCATTTGAAAAATATGACCTTCAACAGACATGTGCAAAAGCCAGAAACCTCTGGGCGGTCCTGGGTTAAGCGAGAGCCTCCATTGACAGGGAAATTGATGAAGAGTGATTGGTAGATGTGAGGACTGAGGGGAGGCAACTTGGAAGGTGTCCTTAAAGATAGGAGGGTCTGGAGACTGGGGTTTTGGGGAGTTTTTGGTCGGTGTGGATCCTGGGCTCTGAGGAAGCTTGCTCTGAAGGAAGCTGAAGGTGGGGGCCTCTGAGACTGTTTCTCCATTTTGGACACGTGAGTAATAGGGACTGATCTCTTTTCTTTGCCCCAGCTATCTAAGGGCTTGGGCCTTTTGGCCCAGCCTAAACAAAAGGGGTATTTAAGCCCTATTCCCTTCTCTCCCTTTTCTCTCTCTATATATATCTCTAATTCCTTTCTTGCTCCTTTTGTAATTAAACTCCAAAAAAGGCTGACGGCTGACTTGAGTTTTTCATTTAGGAATTACATAGCTGATTCCTTGGCGACCTTAAATTAATATATATCAGTCTTTAAAGTGATTCCCTTGTAACACAACCCGCCTCATGTGTGTTTCTTGAAGACAACATATGGTAGGGTTTTGGATTCTAATCCATTCTGCTATTCGTCTACATTTTATGGGTGAGTTCATCCCATTCACGTTCAAAGTTATGATTGTCATTTGTGGACTCCCTGGCATTTTGATTGCCTTCCCTAATTCTAACCTTTTCTTCTTCGGCTCTACCTTTTAGTCCAGTGATTTACTTTGAATCAGTCCCCCTTGTCCCCTCCCTTGATGTTTCCCTTTTTAGTCCCTCCCTTTTTCTTCCCTCCCCCTCCCCCCTCTCTTTCCCTCCCTTTTTGTTCTCCCTCTCCCCCTCCCCCCCTTGGTTTTCTCTTCTCCTTACCCTTGTTGGGTAAGATAGAATTCAAGATCCCAATGGATCTGGATGTTTTTCCCTCTCAGAGTTGATTTCCCTGAGATTAAGGTTTAAGTAACCCCCCCCTCTCTTTCTCTCCTTCTTATAGGAGTTTTCTTCCCCTCCCCTTCCCATGTGAATCTTTGTGTGAGAATGATTATTCTATTTGGTCTTTCTTTACCCCCTTTTTATACATTACATTTTCCCCACATATTAGTATACATAGATTGATATAAATGTAGTCCTTATAGAAGAGAGTTTGAGTAAAAGAAGAAGATAACATTTTTCCCCTTTCCTTAATATATTTACCTTTTCAGGTATTCCTTGCTCTTTGATTTTCGGTATCAAACTTTCCACAGAGCTCTGGTCTTTTCTTTGCAAAAAGTTGGAAGTCTTCTATTTTGTTGAATGCCCATACTTTCCCTTGGAAGTATATAGTCAGTTTTTCTGGGTAGCTGATTCTTGGTTGGAGACCCAGCTCTCTTCCCTTTCTGAAGATCATGTTCCATGCCTTACGATCATTCAGAGTAGAACTTGCAAGGTCTTGTGTGACCCTGATTGGCATTCCTTTATATCTAAATTGTCTTTTTCTGGCTTCCTGTAGGATTTTTTCTTTTGTTTGATAGCTTTGGAATTTGGCAATTACATTCCTGGGAGTTGTCTTTTGGGGGTTTAGTGTAGAAGGTGTTCTGTGAGCTCTGTCAGTGGCTGTATTGCCCCCTATTTCTAGAATCTCTGGGCAATTTTCTTTGATTATATCTTGTATCACCATGTCCTGTTTGGTGTTTATTTCTGGCTTTTCTGGGAGTCCAATTATTCTTAAATTATCCCTTCTCCCTCTATTTTCCAGATCTATCACCTTGTCGGTGAGATATTTTATGTTCTCTTCTAATTTCTTGGTATTTTGGCTTTGCTTTGTTAATTCTTGCTCTTTTACGCGATCGTTGTCTTCCAGCTGCCTGATTCTGGCCTTTAAAGCCTGGTTTTCCTTTTCAGTTTCATCATACTGGTTTTGTAGAGGCGTGAATTTCTTTTGCATTATTTCCAACTTTTCTCCCAGAAGGCTTCCATCTTTTTGGTCATTTCTGATTCAAATTCTTCATAGGTTTGTGGACAGTTTCCATTTCCTTTGGAAGGTTTTGGAGCATTTTCTTGTATATTATCTTCTATCTGCTCTGTATTTTGTATTTTGGCTCCATAGAATGTGTCCAAAGTCGCCCCTTTCTTCTTATTTTTCTTGGTATTTTGGGGCTTCTGTGCTTCTGTGGAGTTTGCCATCTCTGAATGTGGAGGATTAGCTTTTCTTATCTCTGTCTGGTGTTCAGAGGCTTTAGTCCTGGGCAGATTGTCGGTTCTATGAGCTTTCCCTGGGTTAAACTGAATATGCCTCACTGGAACTGGAATGGAAGGGTCGGACCACGTTGCTTTCCGGAAGTTGCCTTCAGAATCGCTGGCCGTGAGGTTGTTTCATCGGCCTGCGGGGGGATGGGCTGCAGCTTCCCCAAGCTCCGAGGGCAGGGACTTTCACTGAGACTTGGATAGCAGGATCCAGCCCGTGAGGCTGTCTTGCTCCAGGCAGTGACTTTCACTGGGACTCGGATAGAAGGCCCTGAGGGTTGTTGTTCCGAGGACACTGCTCTCTGAGCCAGACCAGGCTGCGGCTTCCCGGAGCCTTGGACTCTGCTCTCCTACCCCTTAGGTCCGAGTGATCTCGGGTTCTGGCTTTTGAGGGGAGCCGTACCTTTTGATCCGGGTCCAGGTCCAGGAGGAGGGTTCCCAGGGTCTGTGCTGTTGATTGTTTTGAATTTCAGTGCCTTAGGAGCTTATAGTTTGAGATTGGTCAGGAAGGGTTTTCCGGAGATCTGAACTTTAGCTTTCTCTAAGCCACCATCTTAACCGGAAGTCATCTATCCCCTCCAACCCTGTAGTCAAGCAATTGCTTTTCATCGGTGTTTTTACTCCCACAGTTTATCCTCTGCTTGTGGGTAGTGTTTTTTAGATCCCTGCAGATTGTTCAGGAACATTGCATTGATACTAATGGAGAAGTCCATCAACTTCGATTGTACCACAATGTATCAGTCTCTGTGTACAATGTTTTTTTGGTTCTGCTCCTTTCACTCTGCATCACTTCCTGGAGGTTGTTCCAGTCTCCATGGAATTCCTCTACTTTATTATTCCTTTTAGCACAATAGTATTCCATCACCAACATATACCACAATTTGTTCAGCCATTCCCCAATTAACGGTCATCCCCTCGTTTTCCAATTTTGGGCCACCAAAAAGAGCACAGCTAAGAATATTTTTGTACAAGTCTTTTTCCTTATTATCTCTTTGGGGTACAAAACCAGCAGTGCTATAGCTGGATCAAAGGGCAGACAGTCTTTTATCACCCTTTGGGCATAGTTCCAAATTGCCTTCCAGAATGGTTGGATCAATTCACAACTCCACCAGCAATGAATTAATGTCCCCACTTTGCCACATCCCCTCCAGCATTCATTAATTTCCATAACTGTCATGGTAGCCAATCTGCTAGGTGTGAGGTGATACCTCAGAGTTATTTTGATTTGCATCTCTCTGATTATAAGAGAGGTAGAGCACTTTTTCATGTGCTTATTAATAGTTTTGATTTCTTTGGCTGTTAATTGCCTGTTCATGTCCCTTGCCCATTTGTCAATTGGAGAATGGCTTGATTTTTTGTACAATTGATTTAGTTCTTTATAAATTTGAGTAATTAAACCTTTGTCAGAGGTTTTTATGAAGATTGTTTCCCAATTTGTTGCTACCCTTCTGATTTTGCTTACATTGGTTTTGTTTGTACAAAAATTTTTTAATTTGATGTAATCCAGATTATTTATTTTGCATTTTATAACTCTTTCTAAGTCTTGCTTGGTTTTGAAGTCTTTCCCTTCCCAAAGGTCTGACATGTATACTATTCTGTGTTTGCCTAATTTTCTTATAGTTTCCTTCTTTATGTTCAAGTCATTCACCCATTTTGAATTTATCTTGGTGTATGGTGTGAGGTGTTGATCTAAACCTAATCTTTCCCACACTGTCCTCCAATTTTCCCAACTGTTTTTATGAAATAGTGGATTTTTGTCCCAAAAGCTGGGATCTTTGCGTTTGTTATATACTGCCTTGCTGAGGTTGCTTGCCCCCAGTCTATTCCACTGATCCTCCTTTCTGTCTCTTAGCCAGTTCCAAATTGTTTTGATGACCGCTGCTTTATAATATAGTCTGAGATCTGGGACTGCAAGACCCCCTTCCTTTGTATTTTTTTTTTCATTCTTTCCCTAGATATCCTTGATCTTTTGTTCTTCCAAATGAACTTTGTTATGGTTTTTTCTAAATCAGTAAAAAAATTTTTTGGAACTTCCATGCGTATGGCACTAAATAGATAAATGAGTTTGGGTAGGATGGTCATTTTTATTATATTGGCTCATAGTACCCATGAGCAGTTAATGTTCTTCCAATTGTTCAAGTCTAGTTTTATTAGTGTGGAAAGTGTTTTGTAGTTGTGTTCATATAGATCCTGTGTTTGTCTTGGGAGATAGATTCCTAAGTATTTTATTTTGTCTAAGGTGATTTTGAATGGGATTTCTCTTTCTAGGTCTTGCTGCTGAGCTGTGTTGGAATTATATAGAAATGCTGATGACTTATGTGGGTTTATTTTATATCCTGCAACTTTGCTAAAGTTGTTGATTATTTCAATTAGCTTTTTGGTTGAATCTCTAGGATTCTTTAAGTAGACCATCATGTCATCTGCAAAGAGTGATAATTTGGTCACCTCCTTGCCTATTTTAATGCCTTCAATTTCTTTTTCTTCTCTAATTGCTACTGCTAGTGTTTCTAATACAATGTCAAATAATAGAGGTGATAATGGGCGTCCTTGTTTCACTCCTGATCTTAATGGGAATGGATTTAGTTTATCCCCATTGCAGATGATATTAGTTGATGGTTTTAGATATATACTGTTTATTATTTTTAGGAATGACCCTTTTATTCCTATGCTTTCTAATGTTTTTAGTAGGAATGTGTGTTGTATTTTATCAATGGCTTTTTCTGCATCTATTGAGATATTCATGTGGTTCTTGTTGGTTTGCTTGTTGATGTGGTCAATTATGTGGATAGTTTTCCTAATGTTGAACCAGCCCTGCATCCCTGGTATAAATCCTACTTGATCATGGTGGATGACCCTTCTGATCACTTGCTGGAGTCTTTTTGCTAGTATCCTATTTAAGATTTTTGCATCTATATTCATTAGGTAGATTGGTCTATAATTTTCTTTCTCTGTTTTTGGCTTGCCTGGCTTTGGAATTAGTACCATGTTTGTGTCATAAAAGGAGTTTGGTAGAACTCCCTCTTTGCTTATTATGTCAAATAGTTTGTATAGTATTGGGATTAACTGTTCTCTGAATATTTGATAGAATTCACTGGTGAATCCATCAGGCCCTGGGGATTTTTTCTTAGGAAGTTCTTTGATGTCCTCTTGGATTTCTTTTTCTGATATGGGATTATTTAAGAAAACTATTTCTTCTTCTGTTAGTCTAGGCAATTTATATTTTTGTAAATATTCATCCATATCACCTAGGTTGGTATATTTATTGCCATATAGTTTGGCAAAGTAGTTTTTAATGATTGCCTTAATTTCCTCTTCATTGGAGGTGAGATCCCCCTTTTCATCCTTGATGCTGTTAATTTGTCTTTCTTCTTTCCTTTTTTAAGTTAGATTAACCAGTACTTTGTTTATTTTGTCTGTTTTTTCAAAGTACCAGATTCTAGTCTTGTTTATTAGCTCAATAGTTCTGTCACTTTCGATTTTATTAATTTCTCCCTTAATTATTAGGATCTCTAGTATGGTTTTCTTCTGGGGGTTTTTAATTTGTTCGTTCTCAAGTTTTTTTATTTGCATTTCCAATTCCTTGATCTCTGTCCTCCCTAATTTGTTAATATATGCCCTCAGGTATATGAATTTTCCTCTAAGTACTGCCTTGGCTGCCTCCCATGAGGTTTGAAAGGGTGTTTCGCTGTTGTCATTTTCTTCAATGAAATTATTAATTGTTTCTATGATTTCTTCTCTAACTATCTGATTTTGGAGTATCATGTTATTTAATTTCCAATTAATTTTTGATTTGGCTCTCCATGTACCCTTGCCAATCAATATTTTTATTGCCTTGTGATCTGAAAAGGCTGCAATTATTATTTCTGCTTTTCTGCTTTTGAGTGCCATGTTTCTGTGACCTAGTGTATGATCTATTTTTGTGTATGTGCCATGTGGTGCTGAAAAGAAGGTGTATTCTTTTTTGTCCCTATTTATTTTTCTCCATATGTCTATTAACTCTAATTTTTCTAAGATTTCATTCACCTCTTTTACCTCTTTCTTGTTTATTTTTTGGTTTGATTTATCTAAATTTGATAGTGTTTGGTTCAAGTCTCCCACTAATATGGTTTTACTGTCTATTTCCTCCTTTAATTCTCCTAGTTTCTCTATTAAAAATTTGGATGCTATACCAATTGGTGCATACATGATGATTAGTGATATTTCCTCATTGTCTATACTTCCTTTTAGCAGAATATAATTACCTTCCCTATCCCTTTTGATCAGGTCTATTTGTACTTTTGCTTTGTCAGATATCATGATTGCAACTCCTGCCTTCTTTCTATTGGTTGAGGCCCAAAAGGTCTTACTCCAACCTTTAATTCGAACCTTGTGAGTGTCAACCCATCTCATATGTGTTTCTTGAAGACAACATATGGTAGGGTTATGGGTTCTAATCCAATCTGCTATTTGTCTACATTTTATGGGTGAGTTCATCCCATTCACGTTCAAAGTTATGATTGTCATTTGTGGATTCACTGGCATTTTGATATCTTCCCCTAGTTCTGACCTTTCTTCTTTAGCTTTCTCCTTTTGAACCAGTGATTTACTTTAGTTCAGTCCCCCTAGTCCCCTCCCTTGAGATGCTTCCTTTTTTAGCCCCTCCCTTTTTATGCTGCCTTCCCCTCCCCCTCTCCTTCCCTCCCTTTTTATACTCCCTTCCCCTTCCCCCTCCTTAATTTTCCTTTCTTTCTTGCCCTAATGGGTAAGATAGAATTCAGGATCCCACTGGAACTAGATGTTCTTCTCTCTCAGATTTGATTTCACTGAGAGTAAGGTTTAAGTAATTCCACTTCACGCTCTCTTCCTCTCCTTCTCATATGCGAGTTCTTCCCCTCCCCTTCCCATGTGTATCTTTATATGGGAAAGATTATTCTATTGAGTCCCCCCCTATTTCTAGAAGTTAATCTTAGTATTATTGAAGGTTCCCCCCTTCCTTTTCCTTTCTTTGCCCCACTTTCCCCAAATTTTCTTAATGCCCCAATCTTTCCCTATGCATGTTTCTTTTAACTACTCTTATGATGCTACAATTCATGAGAGTTACACAAATTTCCCCACATATTAATATATATATATAATTTGATGTAAATGTAGTCCTTATAGAAGAGAGTTTGACTTAAAGAAAAAGATAAGATTTATCTCCTTTTCCCTTTCTTTCATATTTACCTTTTCATGTTTCTCTTGCTTTCTGTGCTTGGATATCGAACTTTCCACAGAGCTCTGGTCTTTTCTTAGCAAATGCTTGGAAATCTTCTATTTTGTTGAATGCCCATACTTTCCCCTGGAAGTATATAGTCAGTTTTGCTGGGTAGTTGATTCTTGGTTGGAGACCTAGCTCTCTTGCCTTTCTAAATATTGTGTTCTATGCTTTGCGGTCTCTTAGTCTGTTAGCTTCTAAGTCCTGTGTGATCCTTATGGGAGCCCCCTTATATCTGAAGCTCCTCTTCTTGGCTTCTTGTCGGATTTTCTCCTTTTCTTGGAAGCTCTTGAATTTGGCAATTACATTCCTAGGGGTTGTCTTTTGGGGATTTAGTATAGAAGGTGTTCTATGAATTCTTTCTATTTCTATTTTACCCCCTTGCTTCAGAAGGTGGGGGCAATCTTCTTTTATAATCTCCTGTAGAATAATATCGAGTTTATTGTTTATCTCTGGTTTTTCTGGGAGACTGATAATTCGGAGTTTTTCTCTTCTCCCTCCATTTTTGAGATCAGTGACCTTCTCAGTGAGATATTTTATGTTTTCTTCTAATTCATTAATTTTTTGGGTTTGCTTTATTGATTCTTGCTGTTTTATCATCTCGCTTCCTTCGAGTTGCTTGATTCTGGTCATTAGGGACTGGTTTCACTTTTCAGCTTTGTCTGCCCTTCTATTGGATGCTTCGAGCTCTTTTTCCAATTGAGCAGTCTTATCTGTCAGACTGCTGATCTCTTTCTCCCATTTTTCTTTCCAGGTTTCCATCTTTTGGATAAGTTCCAGTTTGAGATCTTCCAGAGCTTGTTGATAGTTTCCATTTTGGGAGGCATGTTCTGATTTTTTTTGGATTTCCTCCTCATTCTCCTCTTTTCCTTGGGTACTTCCACCATAAAAGTTTTCAATAGTCACTTTTTTCCCTTTCTTCCTGGAGGCTTTATTTTGGGCCACGTGAGCCATCCCTTTGGTGGTTTTATTCCCCTTTCCTTTTTGGTCTGGGATCTGGGTTATATGGGTGGTTTTTCTGTGAATTTAGGTTGCTTCAGACTAGTTCTTCCTAGCCTCTGAGGTTTCTTAGAGCTCTGGGTCCCTGATCACAGCCACACTGCCCAGGTGTTCAGCTCTGCCCAGATTATCAGCGTGTGGTCCGCCCCTGGTATTTAGCTCCGCGGAGATGTTCAGCAAAGCCACCCCAAGTACAGCTCCCCATTCTCAGAGCCGGGTTCTCCAGTGAAACCACCCTGAGACATTTTTTCCTGGCAGTCCCCCGATCCCAAGGACCCTGGAGTGCCCCTCCCCCAGACAGAGACGTTCCCCACTCACTCACTGTCCCAGTGATGGCTCAGGTAGCTCACTCTGGTTTGGTGGGGGAGGTGGGGTGGGGGAAGGGATGCTCAGTTCACTTTTCTGTGCAAGCTTTTCCTCCTTCTTATTATAGTGTGGAAATGTTCAAGCCCCACGTACCTTCGCCTCTGTGGAGTACTGGGAGTACTGGGGTGTCCTTCTGTTCCTCCAATGGTGATTTTTATGCTCCTTTGATGTAGTCTATTTCATTCGGTGCCGGGGAGAGGAAGTGTTTGGCGTCTAGATTGCAGCCATGATTACCTGGAAGTCCCCTCTAGATGGATTTTTTAAAGTGTGTCAAAAGTACTAGCATTGGAGCTGGAAAGAGAACTTTGAATCACATATTCAAACTTCATTTAAAAATGTGGAAACCATATGGTTTAAATGATTTACACAAGCTTCCAATGATAGTTTATGACAAAGATGAATATAGAATTTAAATCCTTATCCTTTCCATTGAATTATCTAATATTAACTAATCAATCAATCAATCAATCAATCAGTAATTCATCAAACCTTCATTAAGTACTTGATATTAGGATATAGGAAACTGGTATGCACTGTTACTAAGCAATGCATATATATAAAAAAAAGTAAAGAAGCAGATCTTACCTTCAAGGTAAGAATACCTTACCTACATTTCACTATTTACATATGTTTATATATGTTCAAGGAAATTAATTAATTAGTGCAAAGTCAGTGTTCTGATTCATAATACAGGTGTTATCTCCCCTTATTTCTAAGTTAGAAAAAATTGAGAATATAGTAGAAAGCTGTATACTGTGAATTTCAAAACTACTCAACCATATTCAGACCATTCTTTAGAAGATGGGATTTAGCTATTTCCTGATCAATAACAATAGGGATACTTGGAATAACAGAATCAGGTCTTGTAAACTACAATCTCCACCCTACTCAGGGTAACAAGATTAGGAAGGGCTGCAGCAAAACTCAAGATTTAATTATTTGACCATATGGCCTTCAACAGTCCTGCAAAAAGGACAGACCTCTGGGTGGTCCTACGTCAAGCTAGAACTACCATTGGCACATGTGAGACACAGGAAGTGAGGTAGAGGACAGCTCAGGAGTGCTCAGGGCTTCCTATGAGGAGGGAGAGAGGTTGTTGGAGCCTGGTGCTTGGAGTTGGAGCAGCACACAGACTGTTTTCTCCATTTTGGTCACGTGAGTGATAGGGACTGATCTCTTTCTTTGCCTTGGTTATCCAGGGCCTTGGGCCCACTTTGGCTCAGCCTAAGCAGAGTGGGTATTTAAGCCCTATTTCCTTCTTTCCCCTTTCCCTCTCTCTTTCTCTCCCTCTAATACTTTTCTTCCTCCTGTTTATAATTAAAACACCGTAAAAAAGGTTGGCAGCTGGCTTGAGTTTTCATTTAGGAATTACATAGCCGAATTCCTTGGCAACCTTAAATTAATATCAGTCTTTTAAAGTGATTTCCATATCACAATACTGATGGAGTTCATTGTGCTTACAAAAATTGAAAATTACAGTTCATATTGGTATCATTAGAATATATATTCATATATATCAATTAACAGAAATTGATGTGCAGAGTATCAGTAAAGCCTTCTAGAATATTTTGTTTTATATTTCCTTGTGAATATTTCCCTAATAAGAAAAGTATATGCTAATAAATATTTTTATTTTCAATAATTTTATTGATATTTTTATATCTTCAGTACTATTAGTGTATTTTAAATTAAATACTGCCTGTGTCTGTATGACTGAATTTGTATTGATTTTTGAATCAGTGTAGCTGTATTAGCGGACACATTCAGAGAAGAAATCAGTAAAAAATGTCATTGCCTCAGGTAAAATATCTTCACTTTGATGAACTTATGTTTATACAGAATAATATGGAAACTATTCTTTAAGAAGTGATGAATTGTTATCTTTGTAAGATTACATTATTATTTAGAAATTTTCTACTTTGTCAGAAGAATGCTTGAAATAAATTTGTCTATTTTTGTTCTTAAATGGAAATTTGTTTTAAACTAATGTGATAGTTTAACTGATATATGAGAACATGAAGAGCTGACATTGGTTTAGGAAAACTTTGAGACTCAGAAAAACTTGATTTTTAAATATGTATATTTAGGAAAGATTAACAATCTGGCAGGTACCTTGTCCTTGGCATTTGGTTCAGGGTTAGGATTAAGCAAAAAACAATGTTATTTCTTTGTCATTTATAAAAGTATAAGAAAAGCCAATGGGTGTCAGAAATGTCTTCCTTTAGAAATTATAAAATAAACTTCTTTAGTTGTCCAATTTATTGAAAGTTTACATAATGTAGCCTTGAAGTTGACATTACTGATGAAAATGAATTCATCCATATTTATCACAATGCATATTTGCAAATGTATAATTCTTATTTCCTTTTATGTCCTATTTTAAAAAGCACAAAAGGTGGCATATTAGGGGAAGCCATGTATAACTCAAGATTTATACATGCAGTGATATACATACAAGTATTAGAGGAATTTAATTGAATTTCTTACCTCTCAGGGTAATAGAATGTTGCTTTTCGAGATTTAGAAGGTGAGTTGAAATCTTAGCTCTGATATTCACTCATAGTATTATTTTGGGAAAGTCGTGTTTTCTTCTTGGATCACATTTCCTAATTTTATATGTATTACAGTTGGATTATATTACATATAAAACATAGTCTATGAAATGTATAAAATCAGGAGCCTAGAACAGCAGTTCTCAACCTGTGGGTTGCAACCCTGGAGGGGGTCAAACGACCAAAACACAGGGGTTGCCTAAAGCCATCGGAAAATACATATTTCTGATGGCTTTAACCGCTGAGAAATCGGGCTACTTTACAGCAAGATCTTGGAAAGAATGAGGTCCCTGCTGCCCGCACATTGTACTAATATTAGCTACTTATCAGCAGCCCTCTCCCTATGAGTGGAGATGGATTTACCCTGTTGCCAGGAGACCGGATTCAAACAGAGACCCAGAGAGAGTACCCAGCGCTGGCTCTGGAGGGGTTAAGAACTTCCTGGAGTGGATAACTCCTGGAGCAGATAACGGAGCTGAGTAACCCCAGCAAAGTGAAGCCTCAACTTGAGCTGGAGGGAGAAGACAGGAAGAGGAAGGCAGCGTCTGCAGACCCCCTCCCCAGGCAGGACTTACCTCCCACCCTAGTGCTCAGGCTGCCTCCTGCTGGATTAATATTTCTCAATTAAATATTGTTTTTGTGATTAATCACTATGTTTAAATTATGTTTGATTTGTAGCAATGAGAATACATAATGCATATCAGGTATTTATATACCGAATCATAACTGTAGCAAAATTACAGTTTTGAAGTAGCCATCAAAATAATTTTTTGGTTTGGGGTCACTGCAACCTGAGGAACTGTCTTGTGGGGTCAAGGCATTAGAAAGGTTGAGAACTACTGGTCTAGACCATGTATAAAGCAATGACCAGTTTAGTGAAAAAAAAAGTGTTTTGATATCATCCAGAGGAAACAATCTGTTTACAAATGGATTTTTCTTTTTCAGTAAACAATCACTTTATCTGACACTGTGTAAAGAAAAAGATATCCTTAATTCTTTTATGACCTCATCCTTGTCAGATAAAATTTAGAGGAAGTCTACACACACACACACACACACACACACACACACACATTCAAAAAAGATTATTGTAGTAAACTGATTTGATAAGCTTATTAGTTTTGGGCATCCCATTATTCCATATGGTTTATTTGTTCTTAGATAATGAAAATCTCAAATAATCAATTTTTGAGATATCAAAACCTCTTATCTTTTCAAACACATTACCATTTAGAATGTTAAGTGACTCACAGAATGAGAGAAAATGAAATGCTGCATGTTGGTATACTTGAAGCAGTAACAATATCCCCTGATAGAATGGTTCTATGTCATCTAAGTTAAGGACAGATAGAGAACTGATTAGGAGAGTCATACTGGCAAAATTTCAATAGAGCAAAAAGCCAAATTCTAATTCATTAGCTCTCATTTCCAGCAAAGCCAATCCCTCTATAATTGTGACTAATGACTTAAAATTCTAGGCTCTTCCCTTTGACTCTGACACCTGAGTGGAACTGACCACACCACATTTTTTCACTGTTCATTTTTTCCAAAGAATCTGATTATTTGAGTGATTTATTAGAATGGTACTGGGAAAAAATATATTTCTTTTGCTAAATAGTTTGACATCCTATCCGATTTACATTCCCTCAGGGATGGCTACTACCCTTGAGTTCTACTGTGTCATATGGAGTATCTTTTCTAAAACTGCATCTAATGTGCCCACTAATGCACTTCTAGTATGAATAGTCACAATTAGCTTAAAGCAAATGGAGTTATTAAAATGATAGAGTAAAATAAATAGATATTTTAACATTTCCCCATTAATGACACATAAAAACACAGAATCTGTGAGAAGAATAGTAACAAACTTATGGTTTAATAGAACTAAGATGGTAATGAAGAGAAAATAGGTGACCAAGTGAATTTATGGCCCAAACACTGAAAGGTCTCTATCTTCTTTCTGTATTCATGAAATCCTCATATACCTTGATTGATCTTGATTGGTATGCTAATTTCCTATTGAATTTTTATTAGATGAGGTATGGGAGCAAATAAGGAGGAAAAAGGAGAGAGCAAATTCCCTCCCCTCCTCCCCCACTGCACCTTGATCTCTGGTATAAAACAAAGAAGTAAAGATCTGCATCTCGAGATACTTGATACTTCCAACTGATAAGTATATAAATGTATTTTAAAGGCCACAAACATCACTGCCAATCTGTGTACCCAATCATTGTAACTGGACTCACCTTCCGAGTCAACAAAAGAAGAATTTATTTAGTCTTTATAAAGACATCACAAGGTTTGACATAGTCTTTGCCACTCATTTAACTCCTCATTACATGCCCTTTACTTTCAAGGCTCTTTGTTCATAGACAAATTGCAAACAAGGAGCAGAAAATGAAATTGTTAGTGAAAAGATCACATTGGCTTTTGTTTTAGAAATTTCAGGTGTTTTTCCTGCTTTCCTTCCAATTCCGTGACTGTTCCTTGTTTAACTCTTTACATTTAGTTATATTTACTGATTTCTATTTTAGCTAGATGATGTGAACTGTAAGACCTTTTAGCATGCCATCATTATAGGATTCCAAAATGATTGCCTTTTCAACAGAATGGTGAAAAAGAAAGGAAAATGATTTAGTAAAAGGCAAAGGCACCTTAAAATTCACTTCCAAAACCAAAAATTTATTTATTTATTCTTCGTTTCTTTTATAGCACAATTTTGAGAGACCACTATAGAAGTAAGGATCATTTTATTTAATTTAAAGAATTGTAATAATACCTGCCTAGTATATATGATTAACTATTTAAAAATTATTATTACTTGCAATAGCATCTGTGGTAGAAAAGGGATTAGGTAGAAAAGGGCTATAAATATAAGAGTTTTTGTGATTAGAAAAAATAGTAATGCTATCATATGCACTTATGTTTCTCAATGAAATCTCTTCCCACAAGGATTTTCCCTTTTAATGGAGGAGACAATAGAAAAATGAATGAGATATATAAAAAGAGAAATGAGGATAGTCTCACAGAGGAGGCATTAAAGATCACTGGTTAAGTAATCTTATAGAAGGTGAAATTTTAGCTGAGAAAGAAAAAAACTAAGGAAGTCAGGATGCATGAATGGGGAAGGAGAAGCATTCTGGGGATAAGGAAATGAATGTGAAAATGGATAGTCAAGAGATAAAGTATTTTGTTCAAGGAATATCAAGGGAGTTAAATCAGTGTATCAAAACATGCGGAAAGATATTAAAAAGTAAGAAAAGTGTAAAGATAGTAAGGGATCAGGCTATGAAACCCAAACAAAGGATTGTATTTTTAATCATGAAAGTAATAAGGAGTTACTGAATTATATAGATTGGGGAGCAACATTGTTTGAGTTGCATTTTAGGAAATTCATTCTGTTAGATAAATAGACTAGAATGAAGAAACATTTGTCTGAGGTAGAACAAGCCTTTTGTTACTGTCTAGGGGTGGAATAATGAAGGTCTCTAATAGGGTGGTAGCAATGTTAGAAGAGAGGATGAGGCATAGATGCCAAATGACACAAACAGGAGTTTCAACACATATTCTTATTCTTGAGGTCCCAAACTTACTTTCAAGGAAAGTCCAGTGTGTTATAAAAAAAGAACAAATAAACAAACAAAAAAACCCCAACAACTAATATTTTCACCAGCTAAATCCACAAATGCCTTAAAATGTTAATGAAACTACCAAATCTGTCTGAGAGTTGGAGGAATCAAAGATAATCTAGTCTATTTACTTGAGATTTATAAAAGGAGAGATTAAAAAGAGAGTTCTTAAGGAAAGAGACACAAGAATTCAATGAAGTATGTTTGCTACCTTTTATATATTTATTTTTTATTAAAAAGCTATAATTTTGTGATGCACAGACAATATCTAAAGATTTTGTACAAATTATATGGAGTTCTTCCTTTGTCTGGTATATCATATGTAAATAATTTGACACTTAGAACTTTGTATTAATATCCTTATATGATATATCAGAATGAAGAATGTATATCATTCAGAAAACTAACAACATTTGTTGATTATTTCCAAATTGAATGATATTCCATACTTCATAATTTATATATTTGCACGGGAAGTTAAAGAACACCAGATGAGATATTTTGGGTTCTTGTAGTTCTGAGGTTTTTCCTCCAAATTTAATAGCCAAATTATCATTCTGTGATGTTTGAGATATTATTTAAAACATCTGGACTATAATTTCATTTTTGCTGTTAGTCTTCTGTGTCCTTTGGAATTATAAATTCATTTGCTTACTCTGAAATTTAAGACTTTTGGTTAATAATGAAACACCTTAATTAAATTATCATAGAATTATGAGGCTTCTCATTTGTCATTTGACAATACCAAATATTTATGCATTTTATAAATTAAAAACTATAATTTTGCTTGTATTCAAATTGTTACTGGAAATTTAAGGAACAACTCAAATTATTTTTTAAACTTTTTAATAAATTTAAATATTCTAAAGTATGTATTTGTTCTGAACACATATACATGAGTTAATGAGTATATATATGTTAAATGTCCATATAACTATCATATATATACAGAATATTTATGAATGATACATTTATGTAATTATATTTACTGAAACAAGATACATGTATTAAGATAAATTTATATAATATACATATGTATGTACATTTATATGCTTACACATATATTATTATATATGAAAATATACATGTATAGTCTATAATTATTTTATGTATACATATACACATTACACATACTTCTAGAAAACTTCTAACAGGTATTTTCTTAGAACTAGACTAGTATTACTATAAAATCACTTCAATTAATTATATACATTTATATGCACATACATACTTATGTAGGTATATATGCACATATTCTCAGAGAAATGTTATAAGAAATGTAATTTATCTTAGAATTAGATTTATATTGCTTTGATTACAAAACTATACCACATTTATATAGAACAAAATTGTAAATAATTTATATCAAATTTCTTACCATCCCTTGAGAGATGAGAGGAAAGAGAGAGAAGAAAACAATTTTGATCTTATAATTTTAGAAAATGTATATGGAAAATTATGGCTACATATAATTGTGATGATAACATAATTTTGAATTTTAAAAGGAGCTATAAAAAGAACAAAATCTCTTACGTTTTTAGATTTATGCTTCTTAAATCTTATCTTAGATTAAAGAGGTCTTCTAGCCCAGAGCTTCCAAAAAATGTCATCCAAGGTGGATGCTGAGATCTTTTCAGAAGTTTGTTAGAAGTGGAATTTAAGGAAAGGCAGACTAATATGATTCTTTGCAGAGATGTACCTTATTAAAAGGAGAATGAAACCTGGTAAGAAAGTAGTTCTTATGTCTAGTTTCCATTTGTACTAAAGGCCCAGAGCAAAAGTTTATAGTATGTTTTAAACTAGCCATTTCTTCCTTCTTATTAGTCTGACATTATATCATTTGGACTTCCTTTGGCAACTGTAAGATAATCTTAATTGGTGGGAAATTTTATTGAGGAGGTTGGTTAATAGTTCTCAGCTGTTCCCTATTGATTAATGTTTAGGTGTGGATACTAATCTTTAGCATTAATATAACATTAGAGATAGTGGGTTGGTTTTCATATATGACTGATCACGATGCTTTCTGATTGCCAATGAATGCTAACTGTTCCATGAGAGACAGGTGCCTCCATCAATCTTGTTTTTTAGTTTGTGTTTTTTTAAAGATAAGGCATCTCAACTAAGTTTTGACTGACATGGTCTCCCTTGTTTAAAAACACTAATTAAAACACCAAAATTTGATTAGGGTAGGCAAAGACAAAAAAATGTCATTCCCTATTCTTCCTCTTAGCCTGTTTACTTCTTAAGTGGTAAACAAAAGCAAGGAACTCAAGAGAATGCCTTGGCAATTGGAAGTAATTACCTGATTTAATTTCACTCTTCAGAATCCATATGACCTTAAGAAGTAAAAACTGTCACAATGAGGAAAAGCATGGATCTCATGGAAATATTATTTATTAAATTTAAAATATTAATTTCATCAATTTGCTAACTATTTTCATAATAATACTAAGGTGTTTTAATATCAAATGTTGTATATATGATGAATATCAATAATGTAAAATTCAATAGCTGACAATCAGCTGACCTTGCAACTGTGGACTAACTTGTTGGCTGTCCTGTTCTTTCCCAGTACCAAGCATTGCCTGAACACAAGGCCTACTCTCATACCTCCTGTCTTTTACATACTATGGAATAATTGACTTCCTTTGGAGACTATATAACCTTGTTTCCCTTTGCCCATCTTGGATACTTCAGTGCTCCTGAGCAATGGGGGATTCCAGAGTATAATCTTCCTTTGAGATTTGAGGGTTCATTAAGCCCTTTGGGGGCCTTTTAATCCATATTTGGTGTCCATTTTCTACCTAATTCTCACCTGTGGCTCCAAGAAGTTGTAGGTATTAAATTTATGGTTGTACTAAATATTAGAGAATGAGGTTGTTGATTTTAAAATTAATACAGTTCAAATAAAAATGACTTCGAAGTTTTATTTAGAGAGAAAGTGGAGAAATGTGAAAGAGGGTAGAATAAGAAGTCTATCTTACCACCCTAAATGTTTCTCTGGTCTCTGGCTCAACCCATGCAGGGCTTGTTAGCCAGAGGGCTTGGTGTTGAATTAAGTAAGAGTTTCACCCACATGACCTCCTCTGAGAAGGAAGCCTCTTTGGTGCTAAATCTCTCCAGAAGCTAGGAAAGAAGAAGCTTTTTCACTCACCCAATCCTAAGTCTAAAAGGAGAAGAACCAACAGCAGTCTTACAAGAAGCACTTCAAGTGCCAGAGTCCAAGGTCCAATGAAGCTGAAGACTGAAGTGCCAAGGTGAAGTCCCAAAGGATAAGCTCCTCCATGCCCAAGATTTAGGCCAAAGACCTTCTGACAGGAAGCCCAGATCCTTTTTATATATCTTTCTTTTTATCTCTCCTGACTCTTCTTCTACTTTACAGGGACAAATTGCAGTCTTTAAATTTGCTTAGCACTGCCCAGAGGGGCAGTGTTTGTAGGTTCCACCTTTAGTCCTATGAGGGTATAAACTCATCACAAAGGATTCACAAGTTTCTGACTGTTTGAATTGAAAGGTTGGAACTCTCTCAGTGGCTTGGAGCTCCCCCACCTAGTGCTAAATAGGGATGTTCAAACTTTGATTGATTAAATTTAAAAGTAGGCAAAGTGATAGTCAATCCCATCTTCACAAAGCTATAGCATTAACAGTGGCTACAACTCAGTAAAATCATTTAGGAAGATAGACTAAGTCAGGCTGAGAGTAACTGACAGGACTCAGATTTCTTGGTGTGTTAGGAATATGCCTGCATTAAGCAAGGGAAGTCTTTCCCTGGCAAGTTAGGTTGATGAGAACAATTAGTCGGACATCAAAGATGCTAAAGTTATCTACTGCATCTCAAATCACTGCCATTTATCCTGATTTATTTCTTGCCATTAGGCTTCCATGAATTCTAAAAGGGAGAATGAGGCTAATAACTTTGTGAAACTCCACCTCACTTCAATCCAATTAACATGCAAGTCAGGATAATATCCCTTGATGGCCTTGGTCCTTTTAAAAAAGAAGGATGAACGACAATAAGATGTGATGGTAGCTTTAATCTGCCAGTATATTTGTGAATCTTCATTCTCTCAGTAATGTCAACTATATCTTCCAACTTGGTCTAATAATATTAATTATTTTGTTAATAAAAATGGTATGTAATTTTGGGGGGACTCAAATCCTTAGATGAAGAAATGAGGGTTAAAGGCAGTGAGTAAAAGGTTGATGAAAATGGCTTCCCTCACTACTCTCCCATGGAATCCCTGAATTACTTCAGGGAGACAAAATGGAGATCTCCCTTTGGTGAAGGATTGCCTCTTGGTGGTCGTGCTGGCCCTCAAGGGTGGCAGGGAAGTCTTCTCTACAAGGAAAGGTATGAGGGACCTCAATCCAGATATGCACTGGTTCGGGGGTCTCACAAGACTCCCTCTCTTGTCTTCTTGAAAACTGGCAACAAGATGGAGTCTGCCAATGAGCTTACTCTCTAGATGTAAATAAATGAGATTGAATTCCCTATCTGACTACTTATTTCATTTAATTGTTGATTGGGGCAAAGGGTAAAGGTTAGAGGGGTTCTGGGTCACCCTAAATCTCTTTCTAAATAAAACTAATTACTAAATTACAAGGTTTTCTCATAGCCAGGGGAGAGGTAGGAAAAGGGGAGAGCACTGCTCACCAATTTGAGTCCAGTATATCAATAGTTCATGGAATGAAAGTCTTTGAAGAAATTAGGTTTCTTGACAGGAACCAGCTATGTTTTAAATAGGACTCCTTGATGTTAGGATTTCTGTCAGAGGCAGAAATCTCCATAGGTGTTTTGAAATGGCCCAGAGAAATAGCACCTCCTTCCACTCCCTTCTGTGTCTCAGCACCCAAGAATCTGCTACTGAGGAGAATTTCCTAGAAGTCCTTTTTCAATTTCCAACTGTCATTCCTACATTACAATTTCCCCCCAACAGTTTTTTTTTGACCTATTCCCCAACATTACAGTTATTTAGCAAGAAGTCAGGAAATGATACTCCACTGGAGACTTCATGATATGTTTATTTTATGCTATATTATGTACTAATGATACCATCCATCTAGTTCTAAATCTATGTCATCATCTAGCCCATCTCTCCATCTTTTTCACAAAAATTCATGAAAGACATTCTAGAAGAATTTGCTAAAATCTAGTTAAATATCCTCAGTTTTCTTTTAGTCTTCTAGTCTATTATGTCTATCCAAAAAAAAAAAAAAGAAACATATTTAGTCTGGAATAGTCTTTTACAGATAAATCTACATTGAGTCTTTACAATTAGAACTAACTTTTCTGGGAGTGAATTATGAACTACTCTTTCTGATATCATCTTTCTTTTCTCAAACTGGAAATAAACCAAACAAACATAGGACTATAAGGGGTAAATTTTATGGTTGGACTGAAAATATATTTAGTAGGATGCCAGGGATTTAAATTCTAAATCCCAATGAAATACTCAAGTCAGAATGAAATTTTATGGTGGTTTATTTACAATACAAGGAAGAAATTAAGAATGAGAATGAAAGAAGGAAAAGGGAAAATGATCTGCTCTGGCCTTGTTTGAGCCAGGCAGGATTTCAGAGGCCTCAGCCAAGGTGTTTCTCCAGAAAAGCCAAGGAAAAGGGAGTCCCAAGAGATGGGCATTTCCAGAGGCCGTTGCCTCCAGAAAAGCCAAGGAAAGGGGAATCAGCCTTATCACTCACCACATGATCATCTAAGGGAAGCAGTCTGAGATCTCAGGCTTGAGCTCCTCCAGAGTTGAGTTCCATGGCCAAGTCCCTCTCATAGGAAGTGATGCTAAATATAAAGGCTGTTCCTTAAGCCACTTCCTGTGTCTTACATGTACCAATAGTGGCTTAAACTTGACTTTGGACATCCCAGGGGTCAGTCAGTTGTTTCTGATTTGTCACTTGATAGTGGTTCATGGACCTTCCTCCTCCACACTTAGTCCTTAAGTGGAGGTGTATACATTCCTGGTTGCTATAATTCTAAAGACTAAGCAGGGTGGAATAAAACTAAAATTCATAGAACAACCAAAGTAGTTATAATTAAGCTCTTTAATTGAGGGAGGAAGATTAGTTTGGAAAGATGCACAAAACCTTAGAACTGGGACTTCCAATGAATTACAGAATTCACTGTTCTTATAGAGAGATTTGGAGAGGTAGAAGGGCATGGACTTTTCTACCTTCTTAGGAATAAGCATTGGCCACAGTCTGAAATGGCTGGGAGCTCCCTATAGACAAAAGGAGAAGCTAAGAAGACAAAAAGGGTATTTAAGATTCAATTATATCTCCTAAACCTTTCTAAGGTGTTAAAGAGAATGCTTGAGGGTTTATTGTTCAATTTGGGGCAAAAGTTAGTCTAGAGATTTCTTAAAGACAGGTTACCAGGGACAAGGGTCAATGTAGGGTTTCAGAAAACAAGGTCATTACATTTTTATGGACAGAGAGCATAGAAAGTTGGAAAAATAATTCTAGTCCCAGAAATTCCCTACATTATATACTGGGGGTGACATTTTTGATAAGCAAGTTTTTCTCTCTCACTTTTATTTATACACTTTTCCCCACAAGTCAGAATATGTGGGCAAGATTCTAATGCTTCCTAAATGTAAGTTCAGTTCTGAGGATATCCAAATAAGTGGGAAATGGGTTAGAGAATGAAAGAATATGCTTCATTAAGAAATATGCTCCTATGATCATATACAAACTAAAGAGACTTCAAATAGTATCATGTACCACTAGGTACCCAACTAGAAAGGCTATAGTTTAAGCTATTCCTTACCTATAAAGTGTTTTAAAAGGCATTTCACTATCTACAATTATGTCTTTATGTCTACAACATTTTAAAATATGACACAGCATTCATTCTCTTTATAGTACCAACTTGGTGTTCTTGAATAAGATCAAAAGAAAGTCATCAAAACTCATAAGACCTAATTGAGTTGAAGCAGCAAGGTGATATAGTGGCTTTAGCCCTAAGTTTCGAGCAGCCAGGATGTCTTGGAACCAAATCCAGGTTCAGTCCTTTATTAGTTGTGTAAGCCTAGGCAAGTTCCTTACTTTGATTTGCCTCTGATTAATTAACTGTAAAGTGAGGATAATGATAGAATATATTTCCCAAAGATGTTGTAAAGAAAAATTGAGTAAATCTTTTTAAAGAACTTAACACAGTGTTGGATAAATGGTAACACCATATAAAAGCTTCTTCCCTTTCACTCCAAACCACCAGTTCAAATTTTCTGTTTTTTCACATATAGATAATGCTACTCATCCTTTCAAATGATAATGTTCTAAATCTTGTTTATGTTTGGGGACCTTCATCTAAAAAGTAAGAGATAAACATAAATGTGATCCTATATTAATTAACATTTTCTTCTAGGAATCATAACTCATATTGTGTATGTCAAAGTAAAATTCACATATTAATTTGTTTCTGTTGTTGTTTGATACATGAAACAGAAAGTAAGACACCAATTTTTTTCAATATTTTCTCAATCACTTTTATCTTCTGGTTTCAGTTCTAGTAATCTGTGAGAAGACTGGGTAAATATGGACAGAGTTATTTCTCCATTCCTATCCTCAAAGTATCACATAGCAAATGAAAAAATCTAATATTCCCATTAAGCAACAAACATTTGGTCTACCCTACAGTCAAGTTTTTGATGTGACTTCTTTCTTTTTCCTTCACTTGAAAATTGAACAATTTGTGTATGGGCATGTGTATTTTCTGGTTGCATAAAAATAAACCCACTAACTAATCACATAAATAAAAATTCCATTTTTTATTTTATAAATAAGCTGCCCCTTAAGGATAGAAATTTGCTAAAAGTAATTGTTGACTCTTCTTTGTACACAATCATATGTACAGAAAGAGCATTTTTTGGAGCCTATTATTTTTGCTTTCCAAAGAAATGCTTTAAAATTGCATTTAGCATGTCCCTCTCTCTTATGTAAGTTCTTTTTTCTGTTTCCAATCTCTCATTTGCTGTTGCAGACTTTTTTGTCATTTCAATATGCAACTGATATGTCTATGCAGATGAGATTCCTTTCCTATGTTATGTACATATACTTTTAAAAAGTGCATGACATTTTTCTTTCTGGAGGGAAATTAAATTCCCTCATTTACTTTTGCATTCTTCATAGGCATAGGAAAAACTTCCATAGCAAATCTTTGTTCTATAAAGCAATACTAATGAAGGAATGTGAGACACATTTTAACCATCTAACCAAACATATGGTTTTTAAAATTAAGTTTCTTTATTTAGTTAATTAATTTAGAATATTTTTTCATGGTTACATGATTCATGTTCTTTCCCTCCTGTAAGAGTGAAAAGGGGGTTATTTTTAAAATGAGTTGGACTTAATTGGTTAAGAATGGCCACCAGGAATTTATGTTAATTCCAAAGAGAATTTTATAATTTATTTACAAAATATAGAAAGAGTAAAGTAAGAAATCAGAGAGAGGATAAGGTAAGATATCTAGCCTAAAGCACTAAGTAATTTATCTCCAACCTCTTGCCTCAACTCAGAAAAGGAGTATAGTCCTCAACCAGATAGGCCTTGGCCCTTGTAGCCCAGGACCTTGGGAAGTCTCTTCAGAAAACTCTAGCAGTTAAAGAGTCAGCTTTTCATTCACCACATGTCACGCTAAGGAACAGGGTCTCAGGTCAGTCTGAAGATCCTTCTGCCCCTCTTCATTAGCCTCAACTCAGAAACAATAAGACTTGAATTTCTCCAGGAAGTTGTCACTCCTTTTTAAAGACATTTTCTATTGCATCATTTCCTGTGTCTTCCCCTAATTTTCTGTCTACCAATCACAGTTGACACTCTGCTATAGGACTTCCCAGAAGGAAGTCAGTTGATTCTGATTTGTCACCCATTATCACGCACATGGGTCACATACCTCCCACTCAATGATTAAGCGGGATGTTTATACTTTTGGTGATTAGGTCTAAAAATGAGCAGATATCCATACTCAACTTTAAGTAGGGTGTTCTAAAAATAGTCAGGAATTACAATGTCATCTTCACAGCTGGGGAGAGTTAATTATTTTCATTTTCACAATCAGGGGAGAGTTTAATTTAATCTTCCCACTACCCACCTCCCAACCCTCTCCCATAGACAATGAACAATTCCCCTGGGTTTTCCAAGTATCATTGATCAAGACAATGTTCTCCCGATTCTGCTCCTTTTGCTCTACATCAATTCCTGGAGGTCATTCCAGTTCACATGAAATTCCTCCATTTCATTGTTTCTTTGAGCACAATAGTATTCTATCACCAACAGATACCACAATTTATTCAGCCATTCCCCAATTGGAGGGCATTCCCTCATTTTCCAATTTTTTGCCGCCACAAAGAGCAAAGCTATGAATATTCTTGTACAAGTCTTTTTCTTTATTATCTCTTTGGGGTACAAACCCAGTAGTGTTATGGCTGGATCAAAGGGCAGACAGTCTTTTAAAGCCCTTTGGGTATAGTTCCAAATTACCCTATAGAATAGTTGAATCAATTCACAACTCCACCAGCAATGCATTAATGTCCCAATTTTGCCACATCCCCTCCAACATTTATTACTTTCCTTTGCTGTCATCTTAGCCAACCTGCTAGGTGTGAAGTGGTATCTCAGAATTGTTTTGATTTGCCTTTCTCTCATTGTAAGAGATTTAGAACACTTTTTCAGGTACTTATAGATCATTTTGATTTCTTGATCTCAAAATTATCTCTTGCCCATTTATCAATTGGGGAATGTCTTCATTTTTTGTACAATTAATTTATCTCCTTATATATTTGAGTAATTAGACCTTTGTCAGAGGTTTTTGTTATAAATATTTTTTCCCAATTTATTGCTTCCCTTCTAATTTTGGTTCCTTAGTTTTTGTTTGTACAAGCCCTTTTTAATTTAATTTAATCAAAATTATTCATTTTGCATTTTGTAATATTTCTTATCTCTCACATGGTCTTAAAATCTTCCCTTTCCTGAAGTTCTAACAGGTATACTATTCTATGTTCACATAATTTACTTATGGTTTCATTTTTTATATATAAATCATTCACCCATTCTGAATTAATCTTGGTATAGAGTGTGAGATGTTGATCTAAACCTAATCTCTCCCAAACTGTTTTCTGATTTTCCCCCAAAATATGGAACACTTCACAAATTTGTGTGTCATTCCTGCACAGGAGCCATGCTAATCTTCTCTGTATCATTCCAATTTTAGTATATGTGCCTCCAAAGCAAGCACAACCATATGATTTTAAACATAGACATAAATACTAGTTTGACCACATAAGGATGCCAATATTCAGTTTTTTTAACAGTTACATATGTACACCCTCATATCAATTGTATTCTTATTTAAATACTACTAAAACTAAAAGTTGTTAGTATTTTTCTAGATTGAATAAAATAGGGCTTTATAGCGATTAGACTTTAACCTGATCCTTGAATCCTCTCTACATTCTCTAGATTTCTTAAGAGCATATAGAATATCTGACAAGTCACTCACCATTCTGCTCTCATTTAGCATCACAATCCCTTTCTAGATCTAGATTATTGCTTAAAACTCTCATTCTTTACTTGTGCTCAACTGAACATCAATTTAATTAGATGTGCTAATTTAAAAGATACTAATTGATATTATACTAATGTAGAGTAATTTAATTTAAAGCAATAGATATATAATACAAAATAAAAGATCACAGTTACATTCTATAAGACAGAATAAATAAAGGAAGCAAAGAACAAAACAGCAACAAAAGACTCTGAGGTTAGAGTCTTGTATCTCCTTCAGACTTTTAACCTTAAGCTGTATCATATGAAAGATGTGAAGAAGAAAAAAAGGAAAATTGAGTTTCTTATAACAGACCTCCTATGTTCTAGTATTGTGGCATCCGAACATATGGAATTAAATCAGAGAAGAATGTGGAATCTGTGTTGGAGAACTTTTTAAATATTTTTATTATCCTACTTATGTAGAGTAAAATGGGTATAAGAGCTCCTTTCCTCAGTGATCCTTACCTCTTGGGTGTCCAGTTCAATTTTGCAGTAGGATGGATTATGTTCCTTTCTTTCCTTTTATATATGTTTAGTAGAAATGGACATTACTTGACATGCCAATTTTAACTGGATTCAAGAGGTACAGGAATGAGCATTCCAATGTCATTGTCCTGAGCTAATCTGGCCTTTAATTATCTATCCTTTACAAATGCCATGCTCTATTTGGGTCATTCTGTAGTAGATACCAACCCTTTCTAATCACACTTCATTTAAAACATTACACTTCTTGTGATACAAAAAGAATGCCCATAAGGCATTAGTGTTAGTATAGGACTAGGAGATCCTACTTACATTTATAAAAACATAAATTAAACCTGTATTATATGCTTCTTGGAATTTTAGCTTCCATAATTTCAGTCATTTTATCTTCCTTGAGATTGGGAGATCAAGCCATATGAGGGAAAGCTTGTTTTCTTTTCCCTCTGCTTTCTCTTTGAACCTAAAATCTGACTAGCAATTTTGATTTTTTTAATGTTTAAATTCAAAACTGCTAGTCACTTGAACCTCCCCAAAATTTTGCAAATGCTAAATAGAAATGGAAATAACTATTGAAATCTGGGATTTGGGCAATGTAAAGTACTCTTGAGTCAAACTCAAATAAGTGTCTTGTCCAGAAGCATATGAACATATCTCAGGCTGGATTTGAACTCATCTTTTTCTTAACTCCTGGACCAGTGTTTTATCCATTATGTCACCTACCAGTCTCATGTATAATCTTAGTTGCTGAGAATAATGTCTGCTGCTGTGATTTGACTGCCATACAGGTAGTGTGTCAGAAATTGCAGTTGAGGCAGGTGTTCCTAGCTCTCAGATATCTTCTCTATTACTACTCTATTACTCCTTTATCATGCCTTCTGGAAAAAGTCAGTGATTTTACAAATTAGCGAAAGTGAAACCTGAAGAGTTTAATTGCTTGGGTCAAAATAATGCAGCAATGTAGAGGCAGAAATGAGATTGGAAAAAGGTTTTTTTTTTTAGATTTTTTCAACTTAGCAAGCTATGTAATGTTATATCACAGATATTGCCTTTCTCCCAACTAGTTTGCTATTGAGTCATGGGTGGAGAGAGTTATCTGTCCTTATGAAGAATAACTCCATATGACTGTTTTCAGGGAGAGGTGCTTTCATGTCTACAGACAAAGTTCCAAAGGAGACCTCTCTCATGTTTTATAGAAAAAAAGGCAATATTTTATAAGCTAAAGAGTGACTACAGTGTGGTATACTCTGAAGGTAAGTATTCCCTTTTTATTAAGAAAACATTGGATATATCAATTCATACTTATATGTTCCTTTTCTTCTTTCCCTAATACCTTATACTTAGAAAGTATGTTTGACGTATGATATTTTGTATTTGAGGCCATATGATAGTTTGGAGTGTTGCAATGATGTGACATCGTGTAGTTCTGTTTCTTGCCTTTGAAAAAAAGATATCCCTTACAAAGAAGAAAAAAGAGTTACTTACTGGAATTCTCGATTGGCAATCACTTTCTCTATAAGTAATTACCCTGTAAGAAATCTGAACCAAATATTGAAATATATCCCAAATTTCATTGCTTGACATGGAAGTGATGACCCTAAAAACAAAAAAAAATGCTTTTTCATGAAAATGTACTTCTTTATTTGCCAAAAGATGCTGAAATTCTTTATTAAGTTTTTTTTTCTCTTTTTCCCTTTACCCCAAATACCACCAAATGACAACAGAAATGCAGAAGTAGCTGGGTCAGAGAGGAATCAGTTCTCTTCAACTGCTGAATGCTTAAGGATAGGTCAGCCAAAAAAACCTATATATAAATATATTTGAAATGTAACAACCCAGTAACAATGATCATTTTATAATCTATTACATAATTATATGTTTTTAAATATTAGTTCATTCAAAGGAAGTTGCTAGGAAACAATAGACAATGGTGATTTAATACTATGTCTTCATTTCTTTTCAATAAGCAATGATGCTTTGTTAAGGAAAATGTAGGTGAAAGTAAGACACAAGGGGAAAGAAAGCACCAAGAGAAGAGATCTAGAAATATCTGGATGTTTCAACCTTATCTGATTCCAGCATTCATTCAATATCACTTGCATTGTTTTGAAGCTCACTGAAGCAATATGAATCAAATCTGATTTTACTATAGCATGTCTCCTGCTGCTGAAGTCTAATAAGGTTCATTACAGCAGAAACTGTATGTCTGGTTGATTCTAAAGCTTACCTAATCATCCACACTGGAATCTTTACTGCATAATAAGTACAAGTAAAATGCAGAACATATGGTAGAAGAAACTAATTACTTTACCAATATTTCACTTTGTTGTCAGCAAAAGATTTTTTTTTTTCATTTCAGATTTTAGATACCGGCTTGGGAGTGAAAGTAGCATGCTAAATAGATGAAACAGCAATTCATGCAACATAGAGAACTTCATTCCATTGGAAATTCTAAGGGAGGTAGCTGCTAAGTGGATCCTAGGTTCAAATCTGGCCTCAGACACTTCCTAGGGAAGTCCCTCAACCCCCATTGCCTAGCCCTTACCATTCTTTTGCCATGGAACCAATACACAGTATTGATTCTAATGCAGAAGGAAGTGCTTAAAAAATCAAATTGCTTGACATTCAATAACAATATTTAAAGAAAACTGGTTTTAAACTAAACCAGAGTAGGAAATAATTGGCAAAGGAATCACTCAACAAATCAAGTTCTTCGCCCATCTTGAATTTACTATTAAAAAGTTTCCTCAGCTAATTTCCATCTTCCTCTATTTTATTTACTCAAGTTGTGAACTGGTCCACCTATTCTGTAATACAATCTGATACTATGCCCAAAAGGCAATAAAATTGTGCATATCTTTTTATCCTTTTATATCCCTACTATCCATGTATCCTAAAGAAATAAAAAAAAGAAACAGAAAATAAGCATTGTGTAAACAAATATTTATAGCTGCTCTTTTGAAGTGGCAAGTCATTAGAAATTGATAGGATAGTTATCAGTTGAAGAATGGACTAAGCATATTGTGGCATATGCTTTTGATGGAATATTATTGTGCTTTAAGAAATGATGAAAAGTGTGGTTTCAGAAATATCAGTTAAAACATATGAACGACACACTAAATAAAGTAGGTAGAAGTGGGACAAAATTGTATAGAGTAATAACAATATTGTAATAATAACAGTGAAATATTTAGCTACCATAATTAATACAATGATCCATGAAAATTAAGAAGTACTAACGATAAAAAAACAAAACATTCTATCCACCTCAGAGGTTGAGGGAAGTAATGAATTGTAAGGGTAGATACAAATATTTTTAATTTTTTTTTAATTTTAACATTCCAAAAGTGGCAACATATTTTTCATGACTTCATGTGTAAAATGTAAATCATATTTCTTGCCTTCTCAATGAGTGAGAGAGGAGTGAAAAAGAGGGAGAGGATTTGGAACTGAAAATATTTTTTTGTAAATTAAAAACATTAAAAGTATATATGAAGACACTAAAGCTTGAAGTAGTAAAGTGACTTTCAATAAGTCATACAACAAAATACTAGCAGAGCTGGGAATGGAAACTAAATACCTAGTTACTAGGAGTTTTCCAAGTCTTACACCTGATATTTTGTGTCCCTTTAGATGAATTATGTCATAATTATAGAATGATAGATTTATATTAGAGGCCATGTAGTCTATTACTAATTTCATTTTATATTGGTTGAGGAAATGGAGGCCAAAAGTGTTGAAGTGAAATTTGCAATGATATATCCACAGTAAATTCTAGATTTGAACGATAACTCTAAAGGTGATACTTTTTCCACTTTAACAAACTGTAACCAGGAACCACTACAACTCTTAAATTTCTGAGCTTATAACAATTTTCAGAAATTATACCCCAGGCAAATGACTTATTCCTGGCAGAATTTTGATGATAGTGTTCTGGAAGGGTGGGATGAAATAACTGAGAAAACAAAGTTTGGAAATTCTGGGATCTATTTATCAAATGATGCCAATTCAAAAAAGAATCAAGATCAAGATCCTATCTCAGTTTAGGGTTAAACTAGGATTAAACTAGTAATACAGGGATTCACAAAATGTATATATTAAAAACAGTTAATTAATTCAAAGAAACAATTATCCTGGATACACAATTAAGTAATCTGTTTCATAATTGGAAGAAAGATTAGAAACTTTACATGGTAAAAAGGGGAGAGTCAATAGGTGCAATTCCATGAAATTAGAAAAGAAGTTATCACACTCCTCTGTGGAAAGGAAAACTAAAATAAATTTTGGACTTTCTGCCAATCAGGTGGAACAATTAGCAGTTGGAATGCTAGAGAGAAAATATTGACAAGAATGACAGTTGGTGGGAAGAGGGGCAAGTGGGAGTGGCAGTTGGTCTTGTGATGGACTTTCTTCCTGGCCCTGGAACTGGAAGACCCCTCTCTGCCTGTCTCTGGATAGAAGTGCCTCTATTCCTGATTTTCCCAACTGTGTGCTCTACCTGGATTTCTGTGATCATGTCATTGAACAAAAGGACTTAAGGGGAGGAATTTGAACTGTAAGGCCTGTCTTTATGGGTGTCAACCTGAAGAGACAGGCCCAATCAGCTCTGAAAGTCAAAATGTTTCTTCCTCTTGAGGTCTACTGCTAAAGACTTTGAACTTAAGAAAGCTAGTATTAACATAGAAACAAATAAAAGAAACCCTCCACCAGCCTTTGAGTCCTGGCCTGAGCTCAAAAGCTGAGACTCAAAACCAGTCTAGGGAAATCCCAATTCTCTCTTCCCTGATACCTCCCCAATCCAAACTTGTTATTAAAATTAATCTTTATTTAAATAACCACAGTCAGATAAAATGACTATCATTTCAGGGGACATAGAGGGAGCTGAACAGCAGGACAGCCATTCAACTACAAATGGTCCTTATTGGACCCCTGCTGGGTGACCTTGTTCCAGGTGAGGCTTGTTCCTCAGGAGTGTCCATGTTTACCTGCTCTGGGGTATCTTCAACATCAATCAGTAGAGAAGACATCCCCTCAGGCTATCTTAGTTGGCTAATTTCTTGGGAACCCCATTTTTCAAAAATAGACTCTCAGCAGGGGACATATATCTCCTTTTACCTCACTGGCAGCCATATTGCCTCTCTTTCTTCAACTCCTCCATTCCCTGTTACAAAACCTTCTGTAACCCCTGTTCTTCAATCCCCAACATATTTTCCCTATAAATATTACACCTCCTGCTCCACAAGTATATGTGAACAACTAAGGAACATGGAAAAAATAACTAATTGCTTGAGATATATAGCTGTGAGAAAAATTCTTATTTTTAATATTTTTTAAATCAGGATATTTTTTCATGGTTACATGGTTCACGTTTTTTCCCACCTCTCTTCTCTCCCTTCTCCCAGAGCTGACAAACAATTCTACTGGGTTCTACAGCTATCATCGTTGTAATATTTATAGGGAAAACTGTATGGAATTGAGTCTTTCTCAGCTTTTGAGCTGAGGCCAGGCCTCATAGGCTATTGTTGTCTATGCTAATCTGTGCTAGTTTTCTTAAGTTCAAAGTCTTACCAGTAGACAGCAAGAGGAAGGAAAGTTCTGACTTTCAGAGCTGGTTGGTCCTTACTCTTCAGGCTGACACCCCTAAAGACTGGCCTTATAGTCCAATCTGCTTCCCTTACGTCCTTCTGTCCAATGAACATGATCACAGGAATCCAGGTAGAGCACCCAGTTGGGAAATTCAGGAATAGAGGCACTTCTATGCAGAGAGAGAGAGAGAGCCTCCTTCCAGTTCCAGGGCCAGGAAGAGAGAGCTCAGCACAAGACCAACTGCCAATCTCAATTGCCTCTCCCCCCCCCCCAACAGCTGTCATTGTTGTCAATATCTTCTCTCTAACATTACAACTACTGTTTGTTCCACCTAATTGGCAGAAAGTTCAAAACTTGCTTTAGTTTTCCTTTCCACAATTGTCCCCTTATTTTGTTGTGACCTTCTCAAGATCACTTATTTTTATTATAGTTACCAATCTACTGAATATAATTTCTAATTACTTACCCCCAAATAATAAACTTCCCTCAATTACTCTATTATCATTCTATGCTAACTTTATCTACTCTAAGGAATTCTACACAGAAAAGTTTGGCTAAGGGTAGTTTTAGGGTTTTACAATAAATTCAGTACAATAAATATTTGAACAAAACCATAACAAAGAATTTTGAATATTAGTGCTAATACTACTTATTCTTGCCAAGTTAAACTAAAACAGTTTTCCAATTTTATATCTATTATTATTTGCAAACTATTTTATCTCCATATATATTTTCATTAAACACAATTTCAGCATCAGCTTTACAATAAACAATTAAAAGTTCACTATCTGTAAGTGCAGCAAGTGCAGCTTAAGCCTATTCCTAAGTATAACTGTCTATGCTATGCTTAACTTACTCCTAATCTATTCCTTATTTATTATAACTATCATCTAACTCTCTAGTCTAATCTATAACCTAAGCTTATGTACAACATATATACATGCTATGCTAAATATTTACATACACTATCACTATGTTACTAACCTAATTATAGTATATACGTTATTTATAGAGATTATTTACACATAATACAATAATATACATAGTTCTACATCCTGACATCAGTCAAATAGAAATATCTATTGATCTTTCTATTTGCCTAAGACCTTATGGAACTAACTACATACATATTTACATTTTGCATAAATACAATGTAGACATTTATTTATATAAATAAGGTCTCCCAATATATGTTAGTTTGTGATTTTGTTTTGTGTCTAATAGTGTTGTTTTGAATGAATACTTATCAAGTTTCTTCAGATTTCCAATTCTCATGTTGACTGATGGATCTCTTTTTTCTTCCAAGTTATGTAGTGATGCATGCTATTTCTTTAATATGTGAAATTAATTTTGTTTCATTATTTCAACACAGTCTTACATATAAGTCTCATTTTCCATCTGTCCTTTTCTTATATAAACAAATTTACAAAGTTCAAATTCTTAGCTGTCCTTTCAGCTTTTTTCCTCTTTTTTCTTCTCTCTAAGAGCTTTTCTTGATGCTTTTCCTCTGGGATGCTTTAAAATCTTTTCCTTTGGGCTGGTTTAAAATCTTTTCCTCTGGGCTGGTTCAAAATCTTTTCCTCAGGGATGCTTTTCCTCTGGGATGCTTTTCATGTGGGATACTTTTCCTCTGGGCTGAAAAGTTATCTCCTCTCTATGGCATGCTTGACTGCTGGGATCTTTTTGTCTTGAACATTATGTTTCTCTATTGTTTCTTTGTGGTATACTTTTTTATGTTAATCAGTTTTTGTTTTCATTTCTCAGCAATATCTTTTGCCTAATTACTTTCTATGTCTGGTACAGTGATGTTGAATTTTTCTGGTTTTATGTGGGAACAGTGGAATCACGAGTCTTTCCCTGCAATTTTTATAGCTGTTGGGGTAGTAAGCAATACTTCATGTGGTTCAGTCCATTTTATGTCTGTAGCCAATATTCTATTGAAAATTTTTAAGGATACTATGTCTCCTGGTTTGATGCTGTTCAAATTGTAATCCAGGGGTACTGTTAGTTGTATCAAGTCCATTTCATGCAACTCTGCTCTTCTTGTTTGTAAAGCTTATATATATTTTGTTAATTGACAGTCTAGTTTGTGAAAAGTCTAAGTCTAAGTCAGAGAAAGGAAGGAGTGATAGGATCATTATGTTGTTTGCTTCTTCTGTTTGTTTTCTATCAGGTATATAATTTTGTTCTACTTCTAATTCAGCGTCTTCATCCTCAATCTCATACTTTTCATAAAGTTCTTGATAATTCTTGACTGCCAATGCTGCCAGCATTTCTTCTTATGAGTTTGTGTACTCTATGTCCTGAACTAACTCTTCTGACAGAATCGTTAGTTCTTGATTTGAGTTGTTAATGTAATCATCTGTCTCCCACTCTTGTAAAGCTTTATGATCTTGATTGTGATATATTCATAAGGTTCTTGGTCTTCCTCACTTTCTGAGTTGAATATCATTGTATATAGTGGTTCTGTGTGATTTGTATCTTGCACTGATTCTTGCTTGGTAATTTTTATATTCCCCTTATCTTTTGCAAGCTCTTTCCTAGTAGTATCCTGTAACTCTGTGTTATGGGTTGATTGATTTGGTTTTTGTGTGTTTATTCTTTCCTGTTGATCTACTATCACATCCTAGTTTTGTTCTTCAGCTAAATTCTCTTGTTGCTTTGAACATTCATTTTGCAATCCACCATCAATTTGCAATGGAATTGCATTATCATGGAGATTTAAGGATGATGTAATAATGTTTGTGTTTGTGTGTGTGTGTGTGTGTGTGTGTGTGTGTGTGTGTGCAGTTACTATTGGTTGGAATTCTTTGGCATAAGGATTTAAGTTTGAGTTTCCTATTATGTCATTGGTATGTTCTTTTGTAATATCATCCCTGCTTTCAGGGTCATTGTCTCCAGGAGGTCTGATAATTTGAATGTTCTCTGTTATTGCATTTTCCTCCCCATTGAACCATTCAGTTGTTTGTTCATATGCTTCAATTAATTCATTTGCAGTTTGATTAGAATCCTTAGAACCCTCTAATATTTGTGTCTTATATGGTTCTATTTTTTGTTCTATACTTTCTGTTTCTAAAGAATATTCTTTCCTTTCTGCTAAATTACTTTTTTCTTATGCTGAGACATGTTGCAATTCACTGTTGCTTGGATCTAACCTTTCATGTTCTTTGATTTTTAAGTAATAATGTCCTAATAAGTTTAAGTTTGTATATTACAGACTGTTGCCAGATCTGTTCCTTTTCCTTTCTTTATATTTTGTTCCACTGTTCCAAAAATTTTCACTATAATCTCTGTTACATCCTTATCTGATTAGATTTCTTCTTCTATCTGCTCTTTGGTTTTATTTTGTGCTTTTGGACCCCCAAGTTTCATTTGCATGCCGTCCCCTTCCTTTTTATTTTACCCATTTCCTTCCCTATTTTTCCTTTTTGATGTTACCCATGCACCTGGCTTTATAACTGACTTATTTTTTTGTTATTCATATTTGTAATAAAGTGATCTTTTAAAATTAAAACCCTAATCAAATCCCCATTGAATTACATGATTGATTATAAGTTTTTCTTCTGTATTTCCATTCCCACAGGTTTTTCTCTGGATGTGGATATCATTCTTTCACATAAATTTCTCTGAATTGTCCTGGATTATTTCATTGCTGCTAGTAGAAAAATCTATTGCCTTCAATTATGCCACAATGTATCGGTCTCTGTGTACAATGTTCTCCTGATTCTGCTCCTTTCTCTCTGCATCAATTCTTGGAGGTCTTTCCAGTTCACATAGAAATCCTCCAGTTCATCATTCCTTTCAGCACAATAGTATCCCATCATGATTAGATACCACAATTTGTTCAGTCATTCCCCAATCGAAGGCCATCCCCTCATTTTCCAATGTTTTGCCAGCATGAAGAACATAGCTACAAGTAGTCTTCTACATGTATTTTAATTATTATCTCTTTGGGATACAAACCCAGCAGTGGTATGGCTGGATCAAAGGGCAGACAGTCTTTTAGGGCCTTTTGGGTATAGTTCCAAATTGCCCTCCAGAATGGTTAGACCAAGTCAAAACTAAATTAGCAGTGTAATAGTGTCCTAATTTTACCACATTCCCTCCAACATTTGTTACTTTACTTTGCTACTAAAATGGCCAATATGCTAGGTACAAGGTAGTACCTCAAAGTTGTAATAATTAGCATTTATCAGGGCGTAGAGTCCATATGGTGGCCTAGAAGGAACAACAGTTCAAACCTCTGAATACCCTTCCATACCGATCACAAAATGAATGCTCCTAGGGGACTGAAAATCAAAACTAACAACAAGACAGAGCAAAGGAACCCTCCTACTGGACTCAATTCAAAAGGTATGCCACCCGCAAAAGCCAGAATCCAAGAACACTTGGTTTTAAGGGGAATACAGAAGGAAGGTCCCAGGACCCCTTTCTCCGCCTATCTAGAGTTCTGAGACTCCAACGGCAGAGGGAACTTCTGGGCAGGCAAAGGTGCTGGTCTGGAGGGTGGAACCTTGTGGTCAGGGCTGTGCCAAGCTCAGAGAGTTGAACACAGATGGCAGGGAAGGAACTAGAGAGGGAGCATAGAGTTGGCACCCTGGCCAGAACTGTGGAGATCCTCCATATTTTAAGAGACTCAATAAGTTAAAATGTAATGTATCCCTATAAGAAAAGAGATCATTGGTAACTCTTAAAAACTTTTGTTATCACCTGGGCAGCTAGAAAAATTACACTTAGAGGGAACAGTGACAAATTGTATAGAATGAAAGGACAAGACATAAATAGGTTTATAGATATATGCATGCATAAATACATATACATGTGTTTGTGTATGTGTATATATATATATATATATATATATATATATAAATAGAGCTTAAAAAGTGAGGTTAATACTAAAAGAAAGGGAAAAAGAAACAAATGGGTGTAAATTCAAATGTCACAAAGAAGCTCATGTTGGGAGGGGGGAGAACATAAATACACTGGAAGGGCAAAGAGATTGGAGATAGGAAATACTCAAATTTTATGTGCTTTGAAATTGACCCAAAGAGGGAAGAACAATCCAATCCATTGGGGCAGAGAATACATTTGTGCCATATAGGGGAATAGAAGGGTAATAAATGGACTTGTGGGGTGGGAAGCAGTACAAGGGAGGAAGAGGTTGGGGGGTAATTTTAAAAAGACTACAGGGGAAAATAAGGGGGGCTAAAGGGGGGGTAGAAAAGGAAGTGAAATAAGGGTGGGAACTAGGGGGACTGATTAAAAACAAAATTTGGTGTAGAAGGAAATAGTGAAAGAAGAAAAGGCAGGATCAGGAGTAGAAATCCAAATGCTGGGAAATACATAGCTAGTAATCATATCTCTTATTGTGAATGGCATGAACTCACCCATAAAATTCATGCGAATAGCAGAATGGATTAGAATCCAAAACCCTACCATATGCTGTCTACAAGAAACATACATGAGGAAGGTAGATACGCATAGGGTGAAAGTAAGAGGATGGAGCCAAATCTATTGGGCATCAACTGATAAAATGAAGGCAGAACTCACAATCCTGATATCTGAGAAAGCCAAAGTAAAAATAAATCTAGTAAAAAGAGATAGGAAAAGTAATTATATCATAATAAAAGGCAGTATGGACAATGAGGAAATATCTGTACTCAAAATGTATGCGCCAAATGGCATAGCATCCAAATTTCTAAAGGAGAAACTAGTGGAGCTCAAGGATGAAATAGATATAAAAACTATACTAGTGTGAGAACTGAGCCTTCCTTTATCTGAACTAGATAAATCAAACCATATATTAAACAATAAAGAGGTAAGAGAAGTCAATGAAATCTTAGAAAAATTAGTCAGTAAACATGTGGAGAAAAATAAATAGGGAGAAAAAGGAATATACCTTCTTTTCAGCAGCACATAGTACATTCACAAAAATTGCCCATGTCTTAGGGCAAAAAAAAACATTGCAAACAAGTGCAAAAGAACAGAAATAATAAATGCAACCTTCTCAGATCACAATATGATGAAAATAATAATTAGTAAGGGTACATGGAGAGGTAAATCAGAAATTAATTGGAAATTAAATAATACCATTCTCCAAAACTGGTTAGTTAAAGAAAAAATCATAAAAACAATTAATAAATTCATTGAAGAAAATGACAATGGTTAGACATCCTTTCAAAACCAATGGAACGCAGCCAAAGCAGTACTCAGGGAGAGATTTATATCTTTGAGGTCATAAATTAACAAATTAAGTAGGGCTGAGGTCAATGAATTGGGCATGCAAAATAAAAAAAAATCAACAACAAAAACTAGAAAGTGAACAAATTAAAAATCCTCAGATGAAGACTAAATTAGAGATCCAAGAAATCAAAGGGGAAATTAATAAAATTGAAAGTCAAAGAACTATTGATTTCATAAATAAGACTAGATGCTGGTACTTTGAAATAACGAATAAAATAGACAAAATACTAGTCAGTCTAATTTAAGAAAGAAAAGAAAAAAACCCAAATTGACAGTATGCAAGATGAAAAGAGAGACCTCAACTCTAATGAAGAGGAAATTAAGGCAATCATTAAAAACTACTCTGCCCAATTATACAGCAAAAATATGGCAATCAAGGTGATATGGATGAATACTTACAAAAATATAAATTGCCTATACTAACAGAGGAAGAAATAAATTACCTGAACCATATCAGAAAAAGAAATTAAACAAGCCATCAATGAACTCTATAAGAAAAAAATCCCCAGGTCCAGATGGATTCACAAATGAATTCTATCAAACATTCAAAGAACAACTAATCCCAATATTATATGAACTATTTGACAGAATAAGCAAAGAAGTTCTACCAAATTCATTTTATGACACAAACATGGTACTGATCCCAATGCCAGGCAAGCGAAAAACAGAGAAAGAAAATTATAGACCAATCTCCCTAATGAATATAGATGCAAAAATCTTAAATAGGAGACTAGCAAAAAGACTCCAGCAAGTCATCACAATGGTTATTCACTATGACCAGGTAGGATTCATACCAGGAATGCAAGATGGTTAAATATTAGGAAAACCATCCACATAATTGACCATATTAACAAGCAAACTGACAAAAATCACATGATTATCTCAATAGATACAGAAAAAGCCTTTGATAAAATACAACACCCATTCCCATTGAAAACAGTAGAAAGTATAGGAATAGAAGGGCCTTTCTTAAAAACAATAAACAGCATATATCTAAAACCATCAGCAAACATTATCTGCAATAGGGATAAACAAGAGGCCTTCCCAATAAGTTCAGGAGTGAAACAAGTATGCCCATTATCACCTCTATTATTTAACATTGTACTAGAAACACTAGAAGTAGCAATTAGAGAAGAAAATGAAATTGAAGGTATTAGAATCAGTAATGAGGAGACCAAGCTATCATTCTTTGCGGATGATATGATTGTTTACTTAAAGAATTCTAGAGAATCACCCAAAAAGCTAGTCGAAACAATCAACAATTTTAGCAAACTTGCAAGATACAAAATAAACCCACATAAGTCATCAGCATTTCTATGTATCTCTAATCCATTTCAGCAGCAAGAATTAGAAAGAGAAATTCCATTTAAAATCACCTTAGACAAAATAAAATACTTAGGAATCTATCTGCCAAGACAAACACAGGAAATATACAAACACAACTACAAAACACTCTCCATACAATTAGAATTAGATCTAAACAATTGGACAAACATTGATTGCTCATGGTTGGGATGAGCAAACATAATAAAAATGACAATCCTACCCAAATTAATCTACTTATTTAGTGCCATACCCATTGAACTACCAAAAAACTTCTTTACGGAATTAGAAAAAAAACATAACAAAGTTCATTTGGAAGAATAAAAGGTCAAGGATATTCAGGGACATCATGGAAAAAAATGCAAAGGAAGGAGGACTTGCAGTCCAAGATCTCAAACTATACTATAAAGCAGTGGTTATTCACACAATTTGGTACTGGCAAAGAGACAGAAAAGAGGATCAGTGGAATAGACTTGGGGTAAATGACCTCAGTAAGAAAGTCTATGATAAACCCAAAGATCCCAGTTCTTTGGACAAAAACCCACTTTTTGATAAAAGTTGCTGGGAATATTGGAAGACAGTATGGGAGAGATTAGGTTTGGATCAACATTTCACATCCTACACCAAGATAAACTCAGAATGGGTGCATGACCTGAATATAAAGAAGAAATCTATAAGTAAATTAGGTGAACATAGAATAATATACTTGTCAGGTCTTTGGGAAAGGAAAGACTTTAAAACCAAGCAAGAGCTAAAAAAACTCAAAATGTAAAATCAATAATTGTGATTGCATCAAATTAAAAAGTTTTTGTAGAAACAAAACTAATGCATCCAAAATTAGAAGGGAAGCAACAAATAGGGAAAAAATCTTCATTACGAAAACCTCTGACAAAGGTCTAATTACTCAAATTTATAAAGAGCTAAACCAGCTGTACAAAAAATCAAAGCCAATCTCCAATTGAAAAATGGGCAAGGGAAATGAATAGGCAATTTTCAGTTAAAGAAATCAAGACTATTAATAAGCACATGAAAAAGTGTTCTAAATCTCTTATAATCAGAGAAATGCTTATCAAAACAACTCTGAAGTATCACCTTACACCTAGCAGATTGGCTAACATGACAGCAAAGGAAAGTAATGAATGCTGGAGGGGATGTGGCAAAGTTGGGATATTAATTCATTGCTGGTGGAATTGTGAATTGATCCAACCATTCTGGAGGGCAATTTGGAACTATGCCCAAAGGGCAATAAAGGATTGTCTGTCCTTTGATCCAGCCATAGTACGGCTGGGTTTGTACCCCAAAGAGATTATAAGGAAAAAGACATGTACAAAAATATTCATAGCTGCACTCTTTGTGGTGGCAAAAAATTGGAAAATGAGGGGATGCCCTTCAATTGGGGAATGGCTGAACAAATTGTGGTATATGTTGGTGATGAAATACTATTGTGCTCAAAGGAATAATAAAGTGGTGGAATTCCATGAGGAATGGAACAACCTCCAGGAAGTGATGTAGAGTGAGAGGAGCAGAACCAGGAAAACATCATACACAGAGACTGATACACTGTGGTACAATTGAATGTAACAGACTTCTCCATTAGTGGCAATGCAATGACCCTGAACAAGTTGGAGGAATCTACCAGAAAAACCACTATCCATATCCAGAGGATAAACTGTGGGAGTAAAAATACCTAAGAAAAACAATTGCTTGAATATGTGGCTTGAAGGGATATGATTGGGGATGTAGACTAAATGAATATCCTAGTGTAAATGTCAATATGGAAATAGGTTCTGATTAAGGACACAAGTAATACCCAATGAAATTGCGAGTTGACTGTGGGTGAAGAGTGGGTTGAGGGGAGGGAGGGAAATAATGTGATTATTGTAACCAAGAAATAATGTTCTAAATTGTCTAAATAAACTCATTCAAATGGAAAAAAATAATTAGTATTTCTCTAATCCGGAGGGATTTAGAATACTTTTTCATGTGCTTATTAACATTTTTAATTTCTTCTAGTGAAAACCACCTATTCATGTCCTTTGACCATTTGTTCATTGGGGAATGGTTTGATTTTTTTACATTTGACATAGTTTGAGAAATTAAACTTTTGTCAGAGACTTTTGTTAAAAAAATGTTTTCCTAGTTTTTTGTTTTCCTTCTAATCTTGGTTAAATTGGTTTTGTTTCTACAAAAACTTTTTTAATTTTATATACTCAAAGACATTTATTTAATATTTTGTTATATCCTATATTTCTTGCTTGGTGTTAAATTCCTTCCTTTACCACAGATCTGACAAGTATACTATTCTATGTTCACCTAATTTATTTATTATTTCCCTTTTTATATTTAAGTGATTTACCCAATGTGAATTTATTTTGGTATAGGGTGTTAGATGTTGATCTAAACCCAATTTTTCCCATACTACTTTCCAATTTTCCCAGCAGTTTTTGTCAAATAGTGAGTTCTTTTCCCAAAAGCTTGGATTTGGGGTTTTATCAAACACTAGCTTCCTGAGATCATTTATCCCTAATCTGTTTCATTGATCTAATCTTCTGCATCTTAGCTAGTTCCATATTGGTACTGGACCACTGCTTTATAGTTCATTTTAAGATCTGGTACTGCTAGGGTCCTATCCTTAACTTTTTTTTTTCATTATTTCCTATCATATTCTTAATCCAGATTCTTCCAGATGAAGTTTGTTACAGTTTTTTTTTTCTAATTCTATCAAAAAGTTTTTGGCAGTTTGATAGGATGGCACTGAATAAGTAGATTAATTTAGGGAGAATTGCCATTTTATTACATTAGCTCATCCTACCCATTTTAACTATTTAGATCTAGTTTTAATTTTGTGAAAAGTGTTTTGTAGTTGAGTTCATATAATTCCTGTGTTTGTCTTGGCAGATAGATTCCCAAATATTTTATATTGTCTACAGAGATTTTAAATGGAGGTTGTCTTTCTAACTCTGGATGCTGAATTATTGAAAATATACAGAAATGCTGATGATTTATGTGGGCTTATTTTGTACCCTGCACATTTGCTAAAGTTGTTCATCATTTCCACTAGCCTTTTAGTTGATTTTCTAGTATTCTTTAAATATATACCATCATATCATCTGCAAAAAGTGACAGTTTAGTTTCCTCATTGCCTGCTTTAATCCCTTCAATTTCTTTTTCTTCTCTAATTGCTATTACTAGCATTTCTAGTACAATATTAAATTATAGGGGTAATAATGGGCATCCTTGCTTCACTCTTGATCTTGTTGAGAAGGGTTCTAATTTTTCAATATTTTAGACGATAATTATTGATGGTTTTAGAAGTATATTGTTTATTATTTTGAGGGATAGTCCTTATATTCCTATACTTTCTTGTGTTTTGTATAGGAATGGGTGTTGTATTTTGTCAAATGTTTTTTTTCTGCATCTATTGAGATAATCAGGTGAATTCTGTTGGTTTGGTTATTTATATGGTCAATTATGTGGATGGTTTTCCTAATATTAAATGATCCTTGCATTGCTGGTATAAATCCTGACCTAGTCATAGTCAATAATCCTTGTAATAACTTGATGGAGTCTTTTTTCTAGTATTGCATTTAAGATTTTTGCATATATGTTCATTAAGGAGATTGTTCTGTAGTTTTCTTTCTTTGTTTTTGGTCTGCCTGGATATGGAATCAATATGATATTAGTGTCATAAAAAGAATTTTGTAAGTCTCCTTCTTTGCCTTTTTTGAAAAAAAATTTGTATAGTATTGGGATTAATTCTTTGTGTTGAAAATTTATCACACCAGTGCTAAACTCCACACTAAGTAGGTTTATTGAGAGGAGGCCAGTTTCCCAATAAAGCCAGACTCTGGTCAACATCAAGACTGTGAGGTGCTGACCAGCAGCCCTCACAAGAAAGGAAAGATAGAAGGTTGACTTTGGGGGAAAAGGCTGGAGCCAAGGAAATGGATAAGAAATTAGGTGGACACCAAGCAGTTTTACCAAGTAGAGAGCTACACAGATCAAGTTCCCGCTACCTAACTTCATAAGGACATGAGACAGTTAGGTAACTTTAAATCAACACCAGGGGTGATAGCAATGAGTATTGAAATCAGCTGAGAGAAAAGCCATTGATCTCTTAGAGCCAGTGCTCTGAGCATGGGTCATTCTGGCTTGAAGATAGGAGATTAAGAAGGAAAGGTGTTTCACAGAAATAAAGGAAATTCCATGAGAAAGCTGTTCTTTTCCAGAGGCCAAGCTCCAGGAAGGAGAGAGACAGGTGAAAAGGTAATAAGGGATTAGCTTTCTGTGAGCTGCTCCTATTTATTGGCATTGAGATGCAAAGGTATGTAATACATATTAATGAAGACACAGTGGATTGCCATTGGTTCAGTTGTAAAATTACAACAAGGCAGAGGTGTAGATGGTCTCAGCCAGGAGAGCACAAAGAAACCTGAGTTCATGCCTAAACCTTAGGAATGTTGGGATCAAAGGTCAATGCCTTTCTTGCCATGTGTAGGATTGAGCATGTACTTTCCTAAGACAATCCTTACAGATTAATTATTTCCCCTGTGCATACACAGGTGTGGACTGTTACAAGACCCCTGAGTCTTATGAGATAGTCTTTTCTTATAGAAATCTGATGACAACCTGTCCTAAAAGACAGACTGAATACATAATTTTTATATGGACAGATCATACAAGTTCTGAATAAGCCAGAAAGTATGAAAAACATCACTATAGGTGGTAACTTTATATCTGTTATTATTACTGACCTTTCTAAAACCTTTTCAGTAATGTGTTAGGATCTAATGTTTTGTTTTGTTTTTTAAATTTTTTCCCACTGATAACTAGGAGTCAGCAGTTAGATGGATAACGTTTGTGACTGACATTTGTACCCAAGATACATCTGTCCCTGAGAGCCACCCTCTACCTCCTGTCCTATGATTTTGCAACAGGGTGTGGTGGACTTGGTTGAAACTTTAGGATTACAGGCTTAAGGTCAAAATGCTTGTCAGCAAGATTTGATATCACCCTTAAACTGTATTTTTTATTAGCTAATATTTATAATTCATATGAAGTGAAGTATATTACCTGTATTATAATCATAAAGGCTAGACTAATGTTATTATATTCATAAAAGGGGCTTTGGTATTTTACACTCATATGTTCTTTAAATGTTTGATAGAATTTACTTGTGAATCTATCTGACCCTGGGGACTTTTCTTAGGAAAGTCCTTGATGGCTTGTTCAAATTCTTTTCCTGAGATGGGACTATTTAAGTATTCTATTTTCACTTTTGTTTATCTGGGTAATTTATATTTTTGTAAATATTCACCCATTTCATCTAGATTGTCATATTTATTGCCATATAATTGGGCAAAATACTTCTTAATAATGTAGGGTATGTGCGTGCGTGTGTGTGTGTGTGTGTGTGTGTGTGTGTGTGTGTGTGGGTTTACTTGTTCTTGTCTTGTTCTTTACTCCTTGCTACATCTTTTTGCTCCACTCACCCCTGTGCCCCAAATGTTCTTTGCCTATCTTTTGGATTTTTCTTTTCTTAAAAGTTGTTTCTGTCTCCTTGTTCATTCTTTCACTCCTGTATTCATTATGTGGTGATATTTAAATCTTTGTCTGAGAGGATTCTGATGGTGGCACAGAGCTGCTCTGGATTACTTGGCTCCACCCCCAGAAATATGGAGAAAAATTCTTGCATAACTCTGGATCTGACTGAGTTGCTGGTCAGCATAACCTAGATGTGTTATGGAGATTCTATAATACATGTGCCAAAGAATATACACAGAGACCTCTCTGTGGGAACACATGTCAGATCATTGCCTAGAAAATTGCTCCCTCTCCCCTCTCCACCATCTCTTCCCACCTCTCTGTGCTTAGTTTTCTCAGGCTACTCCCCTCCTTTTATTACCCCTGTCTAGGACAGGGAAAATGAACAGCTGTGGGGATGGAAGGAAGTCTCCTCTCCTGCCATCTGACCTGGCCCCACCCCCTAAAACATCTCCACTTTCTTCCTTACTTCCCCACCTGCCACCAGGGGACCCCACCCCCAAAGGCTAGCTTCACTCCCTCGTCCCCTTTGTCCCACCCCATAAGGCAGGCAGGATTGGATTCAGGGGCAGCTTCCATGTCATGAGGAAGATATATTTTTCTCTTTATTTTCTGGCTGTTATTTTTTTAATGTAAGAAATGTATTTTTCTTTATTCTTTTTCCTTCTCTTTTCATCTCTTTATATATTTTCCTTAATTTTTTTTATTTCTAATATTTGTCATTTCAAAAACTTACAATATATTTACATTTAAATATCAAAGTCTATTCAGCCATTTCTCCCATTCATTCCATTTGTGCTACTTCATTGCTTTATTTTGTTTTTGGTCATAGTAAACAAAGCTTCCCTGAATATTTTTATAGGGATATAACTTTTTACCCTTTCAATGATGTGCTTAGGGCCTACCCCAGCAATGAGATCTCTAGGCCAATGAACAAGAGCAGTTTTAAATGTATAATTTCATCTTGTTTTCTAAAAAAATAAGTCACAGCAGCTCTAGCAATATAATATTAGGCCTATTTGTTAATAATGTTCCTATCAACATTTAATTTTATTGCTTTAGCCTGTCAAGTTATCAGTTAATATATATTACCAGGACCATATTTTGCTAGATTGGTCTTTAGGCAACAGACACAATCTGTTTCCAGGACAATACTCTTTCTAAAACATGTCTTTTGTGCTTGGTCATATGCAATGGAACTATTCTTCCAGTGCCTCAAAGGATGCAAAATTTCCTCCATAGTATGATGAGCATTAAAGTATGACTTGAAGAATATTTATATTCTCTAAGCCATTGTTGTTCCACCAGAAACTATATTTGGATTATGGTTTTCCTTATTCTGGGATCTACTACTAACCTCATGAAGGTGTTAGGGAGATTCTATGATACATGTGCCAAAGACTGTACACAGAGACCTCTCTTAATTATCTATTTATCTACTTAACCTCTTTTTAATATTTTTGTTAGATTTATCTAGTTCCAAGAGGGTAAAATTAATGTTCACTGCAATAAAACTCTTATTTTCTATTTCCATTTGTAAGTCATTTAGGTTTTTTTTTCCCCTTTAAAAATTTGGATGTTATAATACTTGGTGCATACAGGTCCAAATTTGATAATGTTATATTATCCAATGTAACCCTCCTCCACCATAATAGAGATATCCTGTTCATCCCTTCCAAATGTACCCATTTTAGCTCCAAGTCGTCCAGAAGTTATGATCTTGCTTTCTTTGTATCATCTGATGGATAGTATTCTGTTTCAGCCCCTCATCTTCACTCTAACTTTGTCTCTCTCATTTTTATTGTGTTTCTTGTAAACGCCACATTATCCTGGCTTTTTTATTCTTTCTGCTATCTATTTTCTTCTGAATGTGTGAATTAATTCCATTAAACTCTATCTCAAAGTTATTAGTTTCACATTTCTATCTACTCCATTGCTCCACATTGTTTGTCCTCCCTTTCTTTTATTTCTGCTGTATCCTTTATTGTATGACTAATTTCCTTGGACTATTATCTTTCAATTCATTTCACTTCCCCCAAATTCTCCCTTATTCTCTCCTCTTTCCCTCCTAGTTCCAAACTGGCTAACCTTTCCAAAGGTCATCACATTATCCCTTGCCCCTTACCTTTTATTTCTTATTCTGTCCACCTTTCCAAAAATTCCTTCCTTTCCCCCAATTATGCCCTTTTATTTCTTAGTTCCCTTACCCCCAGATCTTATCCTTCTACCTCTTGATGTGTATTTCCCTCTAGGTATCCCTCTCTTCAGACTCTTTTCTTATTTTTTTCTCATTTCTCTTCCCATTCCGTCCTTTATCTAATCTCCCCTTCCTTCTGTTTCTCTGTTAAGAAAAAAATTCACCCTTCTAATTGTGTATGTTGATCTCTATTCCAATTCTGTTGAGAATTGGGTTCCAGAACTCCTATACATCCACCTACTTATCCCCTTCTCTATGGCAGTTCCTCCTCTCATTACTCCCTCATATAATCTAGCTTACTGCACTCTTCTTCATTCTGGTCCATTCCACTACCATTTTGGCTTATTCCATTACATTCATTTGACCTCAAATCTTCCATCCTTACTCACCCCTTTAAAATACCTAGCCAATAATGCCATTTCCATGGACCATAGAAGTCATTTTTCCATACCAGATTCAAACAATTTGACTTGTTTTTTTACTTATGAATGGTAGTTCATTACCTTTGCGTGTTTCTTATGGATTAAATTTTCTGCTGAGTTCTGTATTTTGTTTTATTTTCTTTTTTTCCAGGAATAGGTAAAACTCTGTTAGTTGATTAAATATCCATTTTTTAACTTTTATAATTATGTTCATAGTTACTGTTTATGTTATTCTTGGTTATAAACCCAGTTCTTCTGCTCCATTAAACCCTGTGTTTCATAGCCTTCATTCTTTTAAGGTTATGGTTGCTCAATCTTGTGTTATTCTGAGTGTAGATCCCAGTATTTAAACTGTTGTTTCTTGTTGATTGTAGCTTTTCTCCTTAACTTAGGGGATATAGAATTTAACAATAATGTCCCTATGTATTTTAATCATTCAATCATTTTCAGGTGGTGATCGGTGGATTCTTTTAATTTCTACTTTACCCTTTTATTCTAGAATTTTTGGGCAGTTATCCTTGATAATTAGGAATATGGTGTCCTTTTCTTTTACTATAACTTTCTGATAGTCCAACTTTTCTTGTATTTTCCCTCCGTGAACTTTTTTTTCATTTTTTATTGTCATGCAAAACACACTTCCATATTATCTATATTGTTCATTGTTGTAAGAGCAAACTCATACATAACCAAAAATCCAAAATGAAACCAAAAATACACTGATGTGAAAGATGACCCTAACAATTTCTTTTCTGGAGGTGAATAACATTCCCTATCATTTACTTCCTTTACTTATTTCTAGTTTATTTTTGTTTATTTTCTTTCTTGTTTATCTTTTGGCTTGATTTATCTAGATTTGAGAGAAGTTGAGGTCCTCCATTAGTATAGTTTTACTGTCTATTTCTTCCTGAAATGTACTTAATTTCTCCTTTAAAAATTTAAAAATCTCCTTTTAAAATGGTAGGCTATACCATTTAGTATTGATATTACTTCATTGTTTATAATACTTTTAGAAAGATTTAATTTCCTTTAATATCTCTTTTAATCAGATCTATTTTTGCTTTAGCTTTGTCTGAGAACATGATTAGAACTCCTGCTTTTTAAATTTTAGATGATGCACAATAAATTTGCTCCATCTCCTTACCTTTACTCTGTCTGTGTAACCCTGCTTCAAATGTATTTCTTGTAAACAACATATAGTAGGATTGTTTTTTAATCCACTCTGCTACCCACTTCTGTTTTATGGATGAGTTTATCCCATTCACATTCATAGTTATAATTACCAGGTCTGTATTACCCTCCATCATATTTTCCCTTTTGCCCTTTTGGATCCTGATGTTTCTCCTTTCATTCAGTTCCTCCTGACCAGTATTTTGGTTTTTTATCTCTCCCTTTCTCTTCACCCTACTTCCTATTACCACCCTCCCCCTTCCTTGTCTAATTCCTTGCCTACTTCTCTATATGTTACAATAAGATTCTATACCCCAATGAGTATGGTTGTTATTCTCTTTCTGAACCAGTTAAGATGAGAGTAAAGTTTAAGCATTGCTTGTCAGCATCTTCATCCTCCCCTCCACTAAAATAGTTTTTCAAGTCTTTTTAGGTGAGATAATTTACTCCATCCTAGCTTTCCCTTCTCTTTTCTCTCAATGCAAGCCCATTTTTCACCCCTCAATTTTTCTTTTTTGCATATCATATCATCCTAATTGCTGGATAGGTGACTCTAGGTTGTAACCCTAGATTTTTCACCTTCCTGAATATCATATCCCATGCTTCCCAAAGCGTTAATGTAGAAGCTGCTATGTCCTGTGTAATCCTGATTGTAACTCCATGGTTATTTGAATTGTTTCTTTCTATATGTTCTCAATATTTTCTTCTTGGCTTGGGGGCTCTTGCATTTAGCTATTATATTCCTAGAAATTGTCATTTGAAGATTTCCTTCTGTAGGTAATCTGTGGATTTTCTCAATTTCCATTTTATTCTTTTGTTCAAGAATATTTGGGCAGTTTTCTTTGATAATTTCTTGTATTATGATGTCCAGACTTTTGGTTGCGGTGCTTCTTGTTGCTCATGGATTTCAGATAGTCCCATAACTCTTAAATTTTCTCTCTTGGCTCTATTTTCTGGGTCTGTTGTTTTTTCAATGAGATATTTTGGGTTTTTTTATTCTTTTGATTTTGTTTTATTATTTTTTGATGTTTTGTGAAGTAATTACCTCATAGTTCTCCAATTCTAATATTTAAGATATTATTTTCTTCCATCAGTTTTGAGCCTCTTTTAATATTTGGCCCATTTCTTCTTGCATTGCTTTCATTTCTCTTCCCTATTACTCATCCAGCTTCCATAATTGATTTTTTAAATCCTTTATGGGTTCTTCTAGAATCCAATCCATATTTTTCTTTTGGAGTTTACATGTGCTCACTTAGTTTTCACTGTCCTCTTCTGGGTCTGTGCCTTACACTTTGTCTCTATAAAAATCCTCTATGGCTAAGTGTTTTGTTGTTGTTGTTGTTGTTTGTTTTTGTTTTGTTTTCTCATTTTCCCAACCTTTTTAAAAGTAGGTTTTGTTCTCTGGGAGGCTGGGGAAACCTCTTAAATTTCAGTATTTACTTGATGATAAACTTAGCCATATTTCTGGTTTCTGTAAGTTTCAGTTCTTTCAAAATAGTATGATGGCCTCTGGCCTGGGAGCTCTGAAAGTCACCTCCCACTGCTTATTCAATTATCCCCTGAGACTCTGATAGCTCAAATTCCTCAGGCTTGGGAATAGGCTTTTGTGACAAAGGCTGACACTGAAGAAAAAGTGCCAGGCTGAAGAGTATGTGAAACTGATCACCTTGACAGGGGAGGGACCCTAAGGGATTGGAATCTTGGGGAGGAGGAGACTGGCTGGTAGAGGAGTTGGTCTCTCAGTCTTGAGAAGCCAAAGAGAGAAGATGGGAAAAGACTTTCTACTGAGGGTTACCCACTTTTCCTTCTGGTGACTGAAAATCTCTCCCCCCCAATATTTCCCAATTGAAAAGACTATTGAAAAGGAAACCTGAGAAAGACATTTTTAATCTCTGTCTGACTTTACTTCAGCTCCTGTTGCTCTGAGTCTGAACTGTGGCCAAGAGGCCAAACCCAGGGTGAGTCAACCTGACTTTCTCTCAGGGGGCTTAGGCTACAATGGCCTGAGTTCCCTGACCAAATTTGAGGAGGGAGGGGAAAAGGTCTAGATAGAGACAGGTACCCCCTAATCCTCACTTCCTATCCCATTCTTTCTGTGCTAGTTATTCCTTTGAATTATCCTGATTGAGTGGACATTAAAATAGTTATCTGTTCCCCAAGTTATTAACAGGTGTGAGTGGACAGATCAAGGGAAGACCCTTTGATATAGAGTAGTGGAAGGGGGAGAAGAGGAGTAAGAATGAATCTGGGAGAGCAGTCTTAGCTAAGAAGGGAAGGCAGAAGGGGGAAAATCTTCAAACCCTCTCTTTTACCTCTGAGCCAACCTCAAACATCAGCTGTCTCCCTTGAACCCCACTTTGAGAAGGGGGTTCTTGCTCTTTCCCCCTCTCAATACTAAAAGACTGAAACCATTGGTTACAATTAACCTCCCCTTGAATACAAATGGCACCCTAGATTTAAAAGAACCCCATTAAAAAAGCTCTACTGACTAAGTGTTAGCAAATGTCATCAACTCCGTCAGTTGTGCAGTTGTTAATTACAACTCCTAAGGTTAGCAGTCATTGTCACTGACTCTACCTAGGAGTTTCCATACAGGATCAAAAACATCTTGATTCCTGGTGGGGTTGGGGGAGTACAAGTCGGTTAACAACTGCCACTCTGGTCAGTTGGAAAACTGAGGAAGAGAGGTTATTGTAAAAGGGAGGCTATACTAGGGCTGTCAGCAATAGGATCTAGCCATCTTGAATCCTATAGAGCTAGAAGCAAAGCATGTGGGGATAACAACCATTTTCTAACTGTTAACTCCTGGCAGTTAGAATTTTGAAAAAAATCTAATGGGAAACATACTACAACTAATACTGTAGTCTGCTGTGATGAGAATAATTGCAACTTATTGTAGCTACTATATCATTTATAATACAGTGGCAGGGATGATAGACAATATTCTGGGGACATTAACCAATATGACTATGGGATGGACACAGTTACCAATGAGTTTTCTAGATGCAAATTACCTTTGGCAAATCATAACGCAAATTTATGCTCTGTTTGTGGCAGTTACTAACATCTTAAAGATTATCAAACCTGGTGTCAACCTTATCTTCCAAAAGATAACTGCATATGCTCTAGTCATAGATAATAGATTAGAGGCATTGCTTGGTAAAATCCCTATTATAACTGAGATATGCCAAGCTTACATGCAGAGAAAACAAGGCATGGGGAAGGTAACCAATGTGGAGACTAGGAACGTGATGGAACAGACAAATAAGGACAATGTGGTTACTAATACTAATACTGGGACACCATTAGAGGCAATAGGGGGAAACAACCTTGCCAATTACATACAGTCACAAAACAACAAGGCACCAACTAATGCATCTGCATTAATGCATCTTTCAAATGAATCAAAGGCTCAAAAGATTATGCCTTTGCATGATGTAGCTAAGGTTACTGATAACTCTGGCATTTTACTTGCAAAGGTTCACAAGTCATTAACCATCCATGATTTAAAGTCTTTACTTAAAAGCATGCCTAAGTTTTTATTAGGACCTCATCTCACAATTAACGAACTAAAGAGAACATTTTCCCTCTTTGAACCAGATTTTGAGGATGTAGAAATTCTTTAATCTAAACTTTTTACACCCCAGGAACATAAAAACTTTATTGAGCAAACTAGAAAAGATTTCTCACTCACAAGCTGGCCAGAAGTTTTTGAGGTTCAGGATTTTTCTAATCCAAGATCAATGACTTATCTAAGAAAATTCTGTGAGGATCTATTGTAGGGAATGAAGCAATTGTCAGAGAGACCCAATGCAAGGGGAAATTTTGACAGATTATCCCAAGAAAAAAATGAACACCCAAGCTCATTTATTGATTGCCTTATTGAAAAAAAAAAACTGAGGAATATTAGGCTTTAACGCCTATTCAAAAGAATCAGAGGCACATGTGAGAAGACAATTTCTCAAGGACTGCAATAAGCATGTGAGGGATTTCTTCAGGAACTATTGCCCTAAATTTGAAACCATCTCAATTAACAAACTTAGGAACACTGCCACCTATTGTAAAGATTAAATTTTTTTTTTGGGGGGGGGGGGACTGAGGCAGTTACAATGTAGTTTCTCTCTGCAAGGAGTATTAATATTTTTATATTTTATTTAAGATAAGGAATTTAGTAAAATACAAGTAAGAAAGGCACGTGCTAGGCCCAGAGAGCCTAGCCACGACCACTCACATCTTGCCTGCTAGGTGGAGAGCCACGTGTGTTATGAAGCGGAAGTAGGAGAAAGAGTGCCTAGGTGCATACAGTCAGTTTAAATATCCATCTTGCTCTTGGCCCAGGTGAGGTTACAAGGCATTTTGGGAATTGAGCATGGACTTCTGGGAAATGGAGTCCGGAATTCAAGTCTCCATTTTTACATTTCACCATGTAATTGTTTTGGGAAAGATTTTCCCCAAAAGGATCATGAAAACATAATCAACTTAAAGATTACAATGATTTGAGGATAAGAGGGGGAAAAAAAGAACAAAACAAATAATTGCTAGATACAGTGACAAAAAACCAGTCGGGGGCAGTCCCCTTTGGCATGAAAGTATGCATAAAATTGAATGTTCAATCAACCACACCCAAAGTTCATTCTTGTGCAGCTTGTGGTCTGGAGATTTCTTCATTGTGTCCTCTCCAACAGTTCAGTTTCTGGATTCAGAGAGGTATCATCTTTCTTTACCTAAAATTCTTCTAAACGGAATTTAAACTTTGCAATTTAAATAATGATATTTTTTATATTTTCCCATGTTGTGGGTGATTGAAAAATATAGGATCACTTAGGGATGCATGGCTGAGGTATGAGGTATATGAATCAGTTGGTAAGAGAAATTAAAAAGATATCAGAAAAATCCAAATAAAAAAGAAAAATTTCTTGATGAAAATAGACTATCAAAGTCTTATGTGTAAAAATTCCAAGTAAAGAAAAATAAATCTATAACAGGTCCTTGACTCAGGGCCCAATTAAAAAGATCTAAGCAATGATGCATTTACCCAGTCAGTAGCCAGGACTACAGAAAGTTACCACACTATGAAAGATAGAAAAAGGGGACCAGATTATAAAAGCCAAGTAGGAGCCAAGTTTGGGGATACTCGTCTGTAAGTATTTTCAGAGTGAGTGTGGACACAAGGAAAGCCTATGTCATAACAATTTTAAACACAGTAATCTCAAGTCTTCACACTAGGTTCAAGACCTTTGCATTGGCTTTGAAGTGCATCAATCCATCCTGGATTGGCTTTTCCTTGGCCCTGTGCAATGGCTCTTTTGTGTATATCTTGTCCTGGAATCAGACAGAATTATTAAGTAAAGTCCCATAATTTTTTAAAAAATAATTAGTGGCATCATGTTTATAGTCTCGTGCTTTGGGGGCATGCATTGACAAATGTATCTTAAACTTATATTACTGCAAAATCAAGAAGTTAAAGAAAATCTGAATACTGTTGACATGTGCTTCAAATATAAAAAAGAGAGAAAAATAAAAAAACTGAAATAGTTTATTGCACATGCAAGAAAAATGTAATAAAAGAGTTTTAAAAATTCAAAAATATAGCTTATAATCATTGACATGCTGTGTCAGCTAAGAAAATGTAGAATACAAGGCTTTCTCACCAAAAATGTGATCCATTTCCTCTTCATATCTGGCCATGATCCACTGTGAGTCTGAGCAAATGAATTGAGCAGTAGTACAAATATGTAGATATCAATATCCTCAAAATTCTCAATACACCAATTAATTACAATAGCAAACAAACACACTATAATATTTCACATAAGTTGCTGTATGGCATTTTTTAAAAAGTCCAGTTTTTACAAATGTAGCAAATCATTCAACCTTGGTAATAAACATATTTTTAAACAAAGTAAATCATATTTTGGGTTAGGAACACCATCAAGAAATCTAGTTATCATTCTGTTGGAAATAAAATAGTGAGCTGAAGAGTATAAATGAGGGGTGCTCCTTTTTGGAGGCTTTTTAGGGGTACAAAGGCCCTGAGATTAACTGCCCCAACTTCCATTCACATATTTAGAAATGTGGGAAGGTTGGGTGTTATAAAATGTATTTCACTTCAGCTACTAGAATGGGCCTTCCCTCCTGGTAGGGGCAGGCAAAATGACCAGAGATTGTTATGAAAAATTCTAAAAATCATGTCTAGAAAACCCTTAAAAATCAATTGAGATATTTAGCACATTAAATTTTCCAAAGGTTGTTATGCAATTGTAACCAGTTCTGATGAAGTCCATTTATCCTCTATGTGACAATTTATAAGGTCAAAAATAGAAAGACTGTTTTCATATATGGGCTTAATTACAATGACATTTGTTCAATATGGTTATAGGGGAAAAGCAACAAAATATAACAGTAGTGAAAACTCAGTACATTGCAATGATTCAGTGTAACAGAAGACTATTGAATGTAGTAATATATAAACTTAAAATCACAAAGTTAATCCTTAAACCAAAGCAAACAGTAAAATGCAATAGAATACAGAGATTTGTATAAACCATTAGAGTCTGAAATGTCTGAAAAATATAACCTCCAGTCTCTTTAAAGTTCCTTGGGTTTTTATCCATTTAGATGCCTATTGTCAGAAGGCAGAAGATTGGTAAGGGCTAGGCAATGGGGGTTAAGGGACTCATCCAGAGCCACACAGCTGGGAAGTATCTGAGGCCAGATTTCAGCTGAGGACCTCCCCTCTCTAGGCCTGTCTCTCAGTCCCCTGAGACACCCAGTTGCCTCCCCAAAGTTAGCTAAAGGGTTGTACAGAGCTGAATTTTTTCCCTGACATGCAGGTGAAGTCAATAAAAAGATAAATGGAATTAAAATATATCCTTGTAAAATAGCCATGCTTTTAAGTTCCTGTTTGGAAAAATCCCTTTCTTCCTCTTTTTCTCTATGATACATCTGCCCACATGGAGACCAATACCCCCATTTTTTACCGGCCAGTTTTTGATCCTGAAGAAATTTGGGTCTGCTACCAGCATCCTGGGTGATGAGCTGGCTGAGGTCACACGTGCGGGTCTGGGATGAAGAAACAGGCAGGCAGCAGCCAGTGGATGGCTGCATGCAGGAACACAGGCAGGCAGGGCCAGGAGAGAGGGCACCAGATGAGAGCAGAGAGAGGCCAGGAGCAGGAGCCAGAGCGGGCAGCCGGGGTGGGCAGGGTTGGGACCAGGTGAACAATCTGAATCAAATAGGTCCAGATTACAGGCAACAGTAGCTGGGCTGGAAGTGCTGTGACCAGATGATCAATATTGAATCAAGAAATTCCAAAGCAGATGGCTGCCGGCAGGAGCTGATCAAGATGGTTTTCTAAAAAAGTGTCTTGGAGAAATGTGGCTTAGAAATCATTATCTAGGCTAAAAATTTTGAGAAGTTCTCATCCAATCTAGTGGTTTCCATAACTGTAAAGATTAAAAGTTGTGGGGGAAACTAAGGCAAGTAGAAATTAGTTTCTCTCTGCAAGGAGTATTATATTTTTAGAGGTTTATTTAAAATAAGGAATTTAGGAAAATACAAGTAAGAAAGCCACATGCTAGGCCCAGAGAGCCTAGTCACGACCACTCCCATCTTGCCTTCTAGGTGGAAAGCTGCTTGTGTTCCGAAGCAGAAGTAGGAAAAAGAGTGCCTAGGTGGATACAGTCATTTTAAATACCCCATCTCGCTCTCGGCCCAGGTGAGATTACAAGGTATTTTGGGAAGTGAGCAAGGACTTCTGGGAAATGGAGTCTGGAGTTCAAGTCTCAATTTTTACAATATCTACATGATAACAAAGTAGATGAGGAAAGGAAAAAGAACAATCTAACAAAAAAACTCCAAGAGACTAATGAAATATTAAGGCAGAAAGAATTAAAGGAAGTTAGAAACCTTTCTACAATTAAGACATTTAACAGACAAAGCACACAGTATAGGCAGACACCCCAAAGTCAGCAAAGGGTGAAAAGAGATACCAGGAATTTCTTTTTGTGTTCTTGTCAAAGTCACATAGTAAGATACTGTCCAATGAAACATTGCTATTAACAGGGCCAAAATAAGAGAGATGTGAAAGGTCAAAATGCATATTATTGAGGGAAAGGATATAATAACAAAAACTATGGGTGACAGGACTCTAACAGCAAACATTGTTGCTCTCACTGCAGACTGAGAGAACAAGAGACCCTAGACCTTAAATCCACAGAAACAACAATAGCTTTTGGAGTAAAACCCTGTTATTCAGAACTGGTAGTGGGGAATAATCATTATACCGCATGATTCCAGGCTCTAGCATTATCTAGTAAAAGAGAGACAAATTTGGGAGGTACCCCAGGGAGAAAACATGAGGGCATGAGCATAAAGTGCAAAAGGGAGATGGTAGAAAGGAAAAAGAAAACTTTAAAATTGTAGTGGTAGAGAAACAGGTAGTTGAGCAAGATGCCAAGGGAAGCAACTTAAGTACAAAATAAAAGTCTATAATTGAGATGGAGAGAGAAATTGCATAGCTAATAGAAGACATGAAACATGACATTTATGGTTCACAATACATGGGCACACAAAATTGCATGGAGAAAAGCAAGGAACAGATTAAAACCTTTATGGAAAATTTCTTAGCTTGCAGAATGGGTCCAGGGAGTAAAAAATCAAACAGGGCTAGCAAAATCTTTAAAACAGCAACTTAATCATTCACGCCATTCTGAGGAGATAGCCAAATGATACATTGTTATGTAAAGATTAAAATTTAGGGGAGATGGGGAGATTGAGGCAGGTAGAAATTAGTTTCTCTCTGCAAGGAGTATTATATTTTTAGAGGTTTATTAAAGGTTAAAGATTAAAGAATATACAAGTAAGAAACATGTGCCTAGGCCAGAGGCCTAGACAAAATAACCTCACATCACGCAAGAGACCGCCTGCTCCAAAACGGAAGCCCAGAAAGAGCCAAGAGAGAGAGAGAGAGAGCCTCAAAAGCCTTTGAATCAGCTTAAATACCTTCTCAATCTTGGCCCAGGTGAGATTACAAGGCATTCTGGGGAAGTGAAGCAAAGACTTGTGGGGATTGTAGTCCTGTATTTGAGTCTATTTTTCCCCCCCTCATTTGATCATTTTTGGAAAAATTAATTTTTTCCCCAAAAGGATCATAAAAACATAATAAACTTAAAAGATTACAATAGTGTGAGGATAAGAGAAAAAAGAATAAAGCCAATAATTGCTGAACACATTGACAAAAAGCCATTAGGGGGCAGTCCCCTTTGGCATAAAAGTTTACATACAAATAAATGTTCAATCAACCACACCCAAAGTTCAATTTTGTGCAACTTGTGGTCTGGAGGCTTCTTCATGGTGGCTTCTCCAACAGTTCAATTCTGGATTCAGAGAGGTAGCATCTTCTTTACCTAAAATTCTTCTCAAAAGGAATTTAAACTTTGCAATTTAAATAATGATTTTTTTTTTACATTCCCCCATGTTGTGGGTGATTGAAAGATTCAGAATCAGTTAGGGATGCATGGCTGAGGTATGAGGTATATGAATCAATTGGCAAGAGATATTAAAAAGACATCAGAAAATCCAAAAGAAAAGAAAAATTTCTGGATGAAAATATAGACTATCAAAGTCTTATGTGTAAAAATTCCAAGTAAAGAAAAATAAATCTATAACAGGTCCTTGACTCAGGGCCCAATTAAAAAGATCTAAGTAATGATGCATTTACCCAATCAGTGCCAGGACTACAGAAAGGTACCACACTATGAGAGGCAGAAAAGGGGACCAGATTATAGGAGCCAAGGTTTCGGGGATACTCGTCTGTGAGTATCTTCAGGGTGAGTGTGGACACAAGGAAAGCCTATGTCTTAACAACATGCTAAACACAGTAACCTCAAGTCTTCACACTAGGTTCAAGACCTTTGTATTGGCCTAGAAGTGCATCAATCCATCCTAGATTGGCCTTTCTTTGGCCCTATGAAATGGCTCTTGTGTGTATCTCTTGTCCTGGAATCAGACAGAATCATTAAGCAAAGACCCATAATTTATTTAAATAATTAGTGGCATCATTTTTATAGTCACAAGCCTTTTAAGGCATGTATTAGCAAATGTATCTTAAACTTAAAAATCAAAAGGTTAAAGAAAATCTTAATACTGGTGACATGTGCTTCAAATATAAAAAGGAGAGAAAAAATAATAAAAAAACCTGAAAAAGTATATTGCACATGCAAGAAAAATATAATAATAAAAGAGCTTTAAAAATTCAAAAATATAGCTTATAACCATTGACACTCTGTGTCAGTTAAGAAAATATAAAATACAAGGCTTTCTCACCAAAAAATGAGATCCATTTCCTCTTTGTATCTGGCCATGATCATTGTGAGTAGAAGGCAAATGAATTGAACAAGGTTAACAATTTTTTCATCTTTAAAAATACAGTAGTACAAATATGTAGATATCAAAATCCCCAAAACTCTCAATAGCCCAATTAATTACAATAGCAAACAAACAGACTTTCATATTTCACATAAGTTGCCGTATGACATTTTTAAAACCTATGAATTGATGGACATTTGTCACAATTTTTACAAACATAGCAATCCTTCAACCTTGGTATTTAAACATATTTTTTAAAACAAAGTAAAACTCATCTTGGGTTTAGAACAGAATCAAGAAATCTATATATCATTCTGGTAGAAGTAAAATAGTGAGCTGAAGAGCATAAATAAAGGGCTGCTCCTTTTTCTTGGAGGCTTATAGGGATACAAATGCCCTGAGATTAACTGCCCAACTTCCATTCACATGTGGGAAGGTTGGGGGTTATAAAATGTATTTCACTTCAGCTAATGGGCCTTACCTCGTGGTAGAGGCAGGCAAAAATAACCAGATTGTTAAAAACAATTCCAAAAATCATATTTAAAAAACCCTTAAAATCAAATCATTTGAGCTATTTAGCACATTAAAATTCCAAAGGTTGTTAATGCAATTATAACCAGTTCTGAAGTCCATCTATCCTCAGCAAAATAGGAAAAAGCTGTTTTTTTCATATATGGGCTTATTCACAATAATATTTTTTCAACACAATTATAGGGAAAAAAACAACAGAATTTTAAAACTCAGTACATTCAAAATAAATTCAATCAACCTTCAGTTCCCAGAATAATATTCAATCCAGTAATATATGAACTTAAAATCACAAAGTTATATCTTAAACAAAACAATGCAATAGAATACAGAGATTTTTTTATAAACCATTGGAGTCTGAAATGCCTTAGAATATAGCCTTTAGTCTCTTCAAAGTTCCTTGGGTTTTTTTTGTTTGTTTGTTTGTTTGTTTTTAATTATCCATTTAAATGTCTATTGTCCGAAGGTAGAGTAGTAAAGGCTAGGCTATGGGGTTCAAGGGATCCATCCAGGGCTCCATAGCTGGGAAGCATCTGAGGCCAGATTTTAGCTAGAGACCTCCCGTCTCTGGGCCTGGCTTCCAGTTTGCTGGGCCACCCATTTTCCTCCCCAAAGTTAAAGTTGAATCTTTGGGCTGAGTCTGCTCCCAGACAGGCAGGTAAAATCAATGAAATTGCCAGAAGAGTCAAAAATCCTTTTAAACCCATTGCTTTTTAGGTTTCTGTTTGAAAAGATCTGTTTCTTCTCTCTAGTCTTTTCTCTCTCTCCCCTGCTCTGATACCCCTGTGGCCAATACCCCCATCCACGTGGAGGCTTAGCTTAAGGGAAAATTACCCGGTCTCCTTTCCCTCTCTTCTCTCCTCTCCACCCACGTGGCCAATACTGTTACCAGCTGGTCTCAATGAGTCCTCCACTCCAAGGATCTGGGTGATCTGCTCCAAGGATCTGGGTGATGAGCCGGCTGGGGTCACGCTTGAGGGTCTGGGGCGCAGAAATAGGCAGGCAGAGGGCATGTGAGAGGCCAGGAGCAGGAGCGGCTGCAGGGGTGGGCAAGGCCGGGACCAGGTACCAGGTGAGGACAATCAGGGCTGCAGGCTGCAGGCAGGAAGCAGCGGGGCCGAGCCAGGCGGGGTGGGCAGCAGGTCCGGAGCCTGTAGCAGCTTTGTGAGGGTAGAAAACCTTGGCCAGAGAGATATGGCTCAAAAATTTTTTTTTCTAGGTACTAGCTATTAAAAGTTGAACTAAAAGATCAGAAAAGAATTCAGAAGATTGAGTTTTTTTTTTTTTCCCAATTAGGTCGCCAAACTGTAAAGATTAAAATTTAGGGGAGATGGGGAGACTGAGGCAGGTAGAAATTAGTTTCTCTCTGCAAGGAGTATTATATTTTTAGAGGTTTATTAAAGGTTAAAGATTAAAGAATATACAAGTAAGAAACATGTGCCTAGGCCAGAGGCCTAGACAAAATAACCTCACATCACGCAAGAGACCTCCTGCTCCAAAACGGAAGTCCAAAAAGAGCCAAGAGAGAGAGAGCCTCAAAAGCCTTTGAATCAGCTTAAGTACCTTCTCAATCTCGGCCCAGGTGAGATTACAAGGCATTCTGGGGAAGTGGAGCAAAGGCTCGTGGGGATTGTAGTCCTGTAATCGAGTCTATTTTTTACAATTATAAGAAACTTTGGAGCTGATACATTTATACATCTAAGAGGGGAAAGAAAGACATATGAGGGGAGAGCTAACTTAAATCCAAAAGCCAAAGACTTTTACCCACAAAATCCTATAACACTCACAGATACCAGTCCTGGTATGGGTTTACCACAGATCAATATCAAAATTCCAATGACTGTCTATTCCCTTAACCAGAGACTGCAAAACAATCTAAGGGAGTGGGAACAGAAGATCTTTGATAGTGAAACACCATCCAAGAAGTTCTCAATTAACACAAGTTCTGAAATTAACACAAACACAAACTCTGAGCAAGCTCTTAGCTCACAGACAGCAGTGGTCCAAAGTGATACAGAGCTAGTTAATAATAGTGTATCGAATGAGGTTGGAAAAGGGAATGTTATAACTAGAGAGGTAACAAAATGACAGAATAAATCAGATTTCATTTAAATACCAGTTTATATATGTATACATATATATACATATTTAATTGTTATGAATTGTTACATTGGAATTAGTATTACATAAGGCATAGGATAGTTCAATTTTACTTAAATTAAATTTTCTATTCATTGCAATAGGAATGACCTTTATTAAGAAATTGTTGTATTGTAAAAACTTTGTTGTCACATAATCCTAACCCACTTCCCACACAGCTCAGTCTTAGCATAAAATAAGAATTTAGATTAGCAAACAGATTAGGATAAGATTTATTATTTTGGGAGGGGGGAGGTTAGATGGGAACAATTAGTAACACTGATAGATTAGAATAGACATAGAAGGTAAGGTTCTGGCATGGGCCAGGGTGGCATCACGTGAACAACAGGAAATTGAAGATTTGTGACAGAGGCTGGCACTAAAGAAAAAGTGCCAGGCTGAAGAATGTGAAACTGATCACGTCAAAGGGGTAGGGGCCCAAGGGATTGGAATCTTGAAGGTGAGAAGCCTGCCTGGTAGAGGAGTTAGTTTTTCACCCTTGAGAAGCTGAAGAGAGAAAGTGGAAAAAGACTTTCTCCTGAGGGTTACCCACTTCTCCTGCTGGTGACTGGAAATCTTCCCCCCCAAAATTTCCCAATTCAAAAGACTATTGAAGAAGAAACCTGAGAAAGACATTTTTAATCTCTGACTTTACTTCAGCTCCTGTTATCCTGAATCTGAACTGTGGCCAAGGGGCCAACCCAGGGTGAGTCAACCTGACTTTCTCTTAAGGGGCTCAGGCTGACAAGGCTTGAGTTCCCTGCCCAAATTCGAGGAGAGAGGGAAAAAGGTTTTAGATAAAGACAAGGACTCCCTTTTCTCCACTTTCCTCTCCCCTCAAAAACACTTTTGAGATTACTCTGTGTTGGATCAGGTCAGTCACACAGTCCATATCAGATTTCCCTGACCTGGGACTCTTCCTTGAGCTTTGGCAAGTGTCAGTCAGTCTCCTGCAAGTCAGCATCCTGGGGACTGTCCCTCCTAGAAATCAGGGAATCCAGCTCAGGATCTACCAACTGCCTCAAACTGGGATCTACATCTTCATGATAAGCTTGTGCTGAGACTCCTGGCCTCACTCTGGGCCCACAGAGATCAGGATGTGCAGTGCAGACGGTATTTGGGTGGAATTCCGAACCTTACCACATGTTTGTTTGCAACTTTGAAGGGCTTACTTTGTGTTGGACCATTATTGTCCCAGACAGTATCTCAGGATCTGAATGTTGTCTTGGCCCAAGGTTCAGAACCTGGCACAGTAGATATGGGGTGGAGGAATTTGCTGTTGGATTGCTCCTTATTCATTATTGTAGTTTCCTGGTAGATGCACTTAACTCTCACCCCAGTACCCCAGATGTTCTCTGCCTATCTTGAAAGTTGTTCTTTTCATGAAAGTTGCTTCACTCTGTCTCCTTTTTGGTCCTTTCACTCCTGTATTCATTTTGTGGTGTTATTTTAATATTGGTTGGAGAGGATTCTCATGGTAGTTTCAAGCTACCCTGTTTCTACTAGGCCATCTTAGCTCCAGAACCAGAACTCTACCTCTTTGAACTGTTTTCCAGGTCACTTGTTTTGTGATAAGATATTTCATATTCTCTTCTGTCATTTCATCCTTTTGATTTTGCTGCATTATTTCTTTTAATCTTAGGAAATTGCTAGCTTCTTCTTGTGTAATACTATTTCTCAATACACTATTTTCTTCCATAAATTTCTGCATCTCTTTTCCCATATGCATAATTTTTCATAATTTTCTTGCATTGCTCTTAAATTTTTCCTAATTTTTTTCTCAACCTCTCTCATTTGTTTATAAGGTCTTTTTAAAAATATATTTTTCTTTAATTTAGAAGATTTTTCCATGTTTATAAGATTTATAATTACCTCCTCTTACCTTCTCCCCTCATAGATCTGACAAGTAATTCCACTAGCTTGTACATCTATCATTATTTAAAGCCTATTTCCATGTTGTTAATATTTGTAGTATAGTGTTCTTTTAACATCAAAACCCTAATCATACCCCCATTGAACTTCATGAGCAATCATATGTTTTTCTTCTGCATTTCTGTTCCAACAATTCTTTCTTTGAATGTGGATAGTGTTCTTTCTCCTAAATTCCTCTGGATTGTCCTGGGTCATTGCATTGATATTAGTAGAAAAGTCTATTACATATGATTGTGCCATAATGTATTGGTCTCTGTTTACAATATTCTCCTGGTTCTGCTCCTTTCTATCTGCATCAATTCTTGAACGTCTTTCCAGTTACATGGAATTCTTCCAATTCATTATTCCTTTCAGCACAATAGTATTATATTACCATCAGATACAACAATATATTCACACATTCCCCATTATATGGACACCCCCCTTATTTTCCTTTTTTTTGCCACCACAAACAAAGTGACTATAAATATTTTTGTACACATATTTTTTCCTTATTATCTCTTTGGGGGTACAAACCCAGTAGTAGTATGGCTGGATCAAAGGGCAGGCATTCATTTAAAACCCTTTGTGCATACTTCCAAATTGCCTTCCAAAATGGTTGGACCAATTCACAATTCCAGCAGCAGTTTAATAGTGTACAAATTTTGTCACATCCCCTCCAACATTTATCACTTTTCTTTTGCTGCCATATTGGACTATCTGATAGGTATAAGGTGTTATGTCAGATTTGTTGTAATTTGCATTTTCTCTAATCAGGAGGGATTTAGAACACTTTTTCATGTACTTATTGATAGTTTTGATTTTTCATGTGAATAATGTCTATTCATGTCCTTTGACCATTTGTCAATTGGGGAATGGCTTGATTTTGGGACATTTGACTTAGTTCTTCATATATTTGGGAAATTAAACCATTGTCAGAGAGGGTGTTTTTAAGTGTGTAATTAGAAATTGCTCCCCAGGACTCTCTTTCCCAGCATCCCATTTGCATATTCACTCTACAAACTAATGTAGGGAAAATATAAGTTTGCATATTCCCTCCCTCTCTCTCTTTTTCCCAGGAAGGCATTTGTCATCTTTGGGTTTGAGTAAGGCAGGAGAATTTTACCCACATGTTTTTACATAGGCTTTCTAATTTTGTTCTTTTATTTCTTCTACTTCAAGTGATTATTAATGAACTTTATAAAATATAATATTTGGAATTATTGGACATTAAATTAACATTGTTGGCAAGCAATGAAGGGGTAGAATCCTTAATCTTTTTAGGTAGCCTTTGAGTAAAGATAGGGAGTAGATTATTTTGAGAAAACTGCATTTTTCGCCTGTTTCTGCCTCCCACATTTGACCAGAAACTGGCTGGGGGTCCTTGAGAGCCACTTTTTGAGTGGAAGATTTGGTATAAATCCTCATTTCCCTTTCATTGCTAACATCTGAATGCTTGCTGCTGTCTTGGAAACTCTGGTGTTTCTCTTAGGCAACAATTAGCTTCCAAAAGGCTTTTACCTAAGGGAAGACTTTTACCCTCTTTATTTCCTACCCACATGGCTAGAGAGAGCAATCCCCTGCTCATGTGGCAGTGGAAGCAAGTGACTCCCTGGAGTTTTTACCTCTGGGGGGGAGGGGAACCTCTTAACTTTACTCCTAGGCAGTACATACTAGGATAGCACCACCTATGGACAGGAAGTAGAATTGCAAGTTTCCTGACTATCTCAAACAGCTTCCATTCCATGAGAGAATTATAAGCTAGTGTAGCTCACAGTTTTAAGATGCCATTTCTTACAAATATTCCTGGGAGTACTTGTACCAATTGGATACTTTGAAATTTTTCCATTCTTCCCTAAGAAAAAACAACCAAAATATATCTTGAATAATCTCAAGATACAGAAAGGAGATTCTACCTAGTCTCTGCAACACATTCAATATAGGATTCATCCACACAATATTCAGTGCAAAAATTCCCCTCAGTATGGGGAACCCCAGAAGTATGACCAAAGAAACCTAGATTGATGATGATACTCAGGAGGCAAAGGAACCTTAATGTGTCTGCAGGTTAGTTTTAAGCCTTTTTCAGACTTCATTGTTTTACTAATGTTAACTTTCAGTTTGTTCCCCTCCAAATGGTGAATCCTAATGATAGTGGGTTTGTTCGTTATTGTCATGAACTAGGCTCTTTGGTTCTGTTCTCTTTCTCTTTTATTTCTCTCTTATCCCCAAATTATTGTAATTTCTCCTTCAGAAGTGAAATATTATATGTACCTCTAGTTAAAGATATTTAGAGATATAAGTTGGTTATGTGTACTGATTCCTTGGAGAAACTAGGCATGTAAATATGGGAGATTTCTACATGCTCATTTCCCAATGAAATCACAGGGGGATTTTGTAATTAGAATTTGCTCCCCAGGACTCTCTTTTCCAGTATCCTATTTGCATATTCACATTACATACTAACATAGGGAAGATGCAAGTTTTGTGTAGCTCCTCCCTCTCTCTCTTTTCCCAGGAAGGTGGTTGTGGAGGTTGGGTGAGAATCAGGTAAGAGAATTTTACCCATGTGTCTTTTACTTAGGCTTTCTAATTTTGTTCTTTTATTTATTCTACTTCAAGTGGTTATTAATGAACTTTATAAAATATAATAGTTTTAGTTATTGGACATTAATTTAAATCTTACATGAGTCTTCCAAAAGCTCTTTTTGAGCTTGTGACCATTTAATGTATGTCTTTGTTGTTTCTTGAAGTAAGATTTTTCCTTCACTGATCTCTGAGTTTGAGAATTGATTTTCTCTCTCCCAATAGTAGCATTCAATAGTTGGGTTCTTTTTCTTTTGCATGTTCATCTTTATTTACTTATTTATTTGTTTACTATTTCAATCTTATTGGTTAAGCAAATGAACTTAATTATTGATTTTTTCCCCCTGTAGTCCCACATGCCCATTTTGTTGATTTAGTTTATCTCAGGATTCATTATTTTTATGTGTTTATTTTCCCTGTGTCCTATTTAGGTATTGTGGTATTTATATTCCAGAATTAGCTGTACTCCTGGTCTCCCACTAAAGTTCCAATTGGTGTTTGACCTCAGGTGGTACAAGTAGAGGTATGAGAGAGTTCAGCTTCTGTAATTAGAAGCATCCAATCTGCTTCCCATGTTGCCACAACTATGGACTCCACTCTCCTAGGTCTGACCACAACTGATAGGCCCCAGTCCCTCAGAGGTGAGTGTCCTGCACTCACAGGTGAGAGCCCCTTACTCACTCCTCTCCTACCACTGTAGCCCTGAACAGATCAAATGTCCAGTTCAAGTTTTCTGGGCTTCCAAAGTCTTTCATTTGTTATTAATGAGGTTTGACTTTCTGCCCTTTGAACCTGGTGTATCCTCAAGACTCTGAGGTGTTAACTCCTCTAGTCCCCAAAAGTGGACTAGCAGTCATATCCTGAACAAAGCAGAAGCTCCAGTAACCATAAATGATCCCAGGATCTTCAGCCTGTAGATTCAGGTTCCAGTGACCTTGGGTTACAGACTCCCTTGCAAACAAGATAAGGTTGTTACTCTTGCCCTCAGGGATTGCGTTGTAGATGCCCTCTGCTTGGTCAGTTCTTATTTCCAGAGCCTAGGCATCAGGACTTAGGTCAGGGAAATTAGAAATCTTTCTCTTTAGTTGTCTTAGCTATTCAGCTACATTCCTGTCTTCTTCTTCCAGTAAGATAGAGGGCTATGATTCCTTATCATGTGCTTTGCCACTATATATTAATGTTCTTTGGGGCTTATCATCATCACTTTCAGAATCCTAGGTATTAATGAGTAAATTATCAATGAAATCTTGGGTCATGATCCTAATCATTCAGCCCAAAGTCAAACACTCTAATATTTAATATCTCTCTTATTTAGAGTATGATCTCTTAGAGGTCAGGGATAGTATTCATTTTTCTTTTTCTATCGATAGTGAATTGCAGTGCTTATTCCATAGTAAATGCTAAGTAAGTATTTTACTCCCTTTTCCTATTCATTCATTCATTCTTGAATAAATTGTTTAAGAACTTTCCAAGAAGAGAAGAGTTAGAAATTATTTCATTCCCAGATTTCTCTTTTCCATTTCTCTACACTTGCTTCTGACAAATACCCAGATGAATGAATCAATTTCTATGTGAGGCTATGAATACATTTTTCAATTTATGATCAAATTCCACCAGATACCATCTCATTTGTTTTAAAGGAATTGTGATTTTTAAGTGATTTCATCTATTTCATCATTAATATTTAATATAAGTCTTCAAACAATTTATCACTAGTCTTATCTACTGGGAACTGTATGACATATAATCTGTTCTTATATTATTTGATACGACTGCCAATTACTTTTCAAGCCCTTTTTTAATTAAGGAGGACAAAAACAAATTGAAACTACTGAATCGAGCAAAAATGTTTTGTTTTAATCAATGTTAAGAATAAATAGCAGAAACCAGGTAAAATTTATATTGTGAGTCTATTTTTGAAACCTCCAATGATTAATTTAAGTTTAGCTTCAAATTCTAATTGTCATCATTTCCAACCTGAGATGGGAGAGAACACAGATCCATACTAAATAACATCAAGTATAAATCACTCATAAGGAAAATGGATATCCACCATGGTAGAAAGAACAGTTATTTCCTCTATGAATTTTTCTCTACTCTAAGCAAGTTTTTTTTCATATCACAATGATCTGGAAAATATATATTACATAATAATATTTGCACAAACTATATCACATTATGTGCTTTCTCAGGGCAAGTAGGTTATGTTGTGAGGGCAGGGAAAAGAAAAGAGTGAAACTTGAGTTATTGTATACAGTTAATGTGAGAATTTGTTTCTCTTGGAAAGCATATTTATTATAAACTATTATATATTTTTAACAAATCAACTTTATTATATTGTTGCTATTGCATATCACAGTTACATATAAAATGTAAGAATAAAAGCTAAAAAAGAAAATAAATGCCTAAATTGCCCAGCTTTAACTTCAACCCTTAATACACTTTCTCTAGGATTAACTACAGTAGCTCTCATCAGTATTTAATAGGTGTTTTTTTAATTGCAAGAATAGGTCCTTTTATCCTTTGTTCTCATGAAAAGATACAATAATCTGTAATCCATCCAAATATCATTAAGCAATATGTTTTTATTCTCAGAGCTTAGACTTATTAATGTGTGGTTGAATTTAGTCTGTAAGATCCTCAACATGGTCCTATCATTTAATCAAATTCTTGCTGTTAAAAATAGTACCATCATAATATTATAGCTTCAGACAGTGTTGTTGATACTTCCAAAAAATTCACTAAATATAACTGCAAGAATAGAGCAAATTACATGATTTTTTAGCCTTTTGGTCATACGCAGAATGAGCCATGCATATCTATGAGGAAAAATGTTTCAGTGTGTATATCTATATGTACACTTGTATATTTGCAGCACATATACATAAACATATAGGCACATATGACAAGATGTATTATATTAATACATATGCAATATATGCATATAGTAATATACCTCATGGAATATATAGTAGATGCAGCTATCTAGGAAGGGGGTCTCTAACATTTTCTTTTGCCTCATAGCTAATGCTTAATTTAAAAGCTAAGGAGATATTCCACAAACCTAATTCTATATTAGTTATCTTAATGCAAAGCCTAAATTCTGAAAAAGAGATAAAATAAAAATAATATTCTCACACTAAAATCACATCTTTTATGTCTTGAAACAATTATTTAGTAAGAGACATCACATTCATATATATTTTAAAAGATTTTGTGAAATTAGGATATGATACCTGAGAAAGAATAAACAAATTTTGCAATTTTTTTTTTCTTGAAAAGGTAATGGCATTGGATTTCTGAAAAGTGATTAAGCATGCAATGAACTACTTTCTTTTCCAAGTATTTGGGAAAGAAGACATGGCAATCATTTCCCCTAATTCTCTTTTATGGTTGGTCCAATCTTTTTTGCTATTCTTTACACATGCAGCTTTATATCTTATGTCCGTTTCTTTGCATGTGATGTCTACATTACCTTATAAGACTCTACCAATCAAAATTCCTAGTTCCTTTCAAAGGAAAGCTCTGATGTCACTTTATATATAATATCTTTGATCCTCTAAATATTTGATAGTTTAATGAAATTATGGGTAGTTTGTGTAATTGACATAATATTAAATTTGTAAAGTGTTTTAAGGAGCATTGCAATAGACCAAAGAGCTTTCATTTAAAAAATGACTGTTTTATTAATATTGATATGTTATCTTTGTTTATTAGGATAATGAGATATTTGACATAGTTCATCTTATGTGGAAAGAAAATTGTACAACTCAACCTCGTTTTTATGGTAATATGTCGATATGATTTATGTGAATTCATTTCAACAATTAATTTTGACATGATTTTCTGGAATTTCCTTAATTAACTATTAGGTTATCTATAAAAAGAGGTATAATTTTAGTTCTCCTTTGCCTGCATATGTATTCCCTTACTGTCTTTATTTCATATCCTTCTCTCACAAATATATATATTTGCCTTGAATTTGTACATACAGATATAATTATGCATTTTTATCACTTTTGAGACTGAATGTTCATGAAAATCAGGGATATTTTTGTTTTGTTTTTTGTCTTTAAATCCCCACTGCCTAATATGTTGCTTGCCACATAATGGATTTTTTATGAATGCTCATTAATTTATTTTTGCTGATAGTATTTCTTTCATGTTCATTCATTTTCTCAGTCTTGTCTGAATTTTTGTGATGCCATTTTGGGTTCTCTTGGAAAAGACACTAAAGTGGTTTACATTTTCATCTCTAGCTCTAGTAGAAGAAATAGAGGCAAAAAAGGTTAAATGACTTGTCCAGAATTACACAGCTAGAAAGAATCTGATGTTAGACTGGAAAACAGAAAGAGGATTCTACCTGAATTGTAGGCCCAGCATTTTATCCAATGTACCACCTAGCTGCCCTCAGTAACATTCATAATTCTATGTCAAAGTTAAAATGTAATTTCAGAATTTTTAGATTGGGAAATATCTACATTCAGGTAGACATTTAGCATAATCCATATTTAAAATGAGTTTTCACTATAACTTATCTAACCTGCTATAGCCTCTCATTAAAAATCTTGAAACCTGGGAATCCACCATTTCTGATGCACTCTAATTCTATTTTTGAATAGGTCTAATTGTTAAGAATATTTCTCTGACAACCATTTAAAATTTGTCTTTGTGTTACCCAACCATTGCTCCAGGTTCTGCACTTTGGGAAATAAAAGAACTAATCTTCTCTCTCATCAATATGACAGGCTTAAAAAAACATATTGGAACTATAGTATCTACTTGAGAATATTTCTCAAGTTTAACATATTTTCATATATCATGGGCTCCATGTTCTTAATAATATTATACCGAAGAGATTTGATCATGGAAAATTACAGAGATGTAATTATTAATTCACTCAAAAGACTTTTATTAAGCACTGTGAACTTTAGATTTACTCTACCATGCTTAGTTTTACAAAATAGGAATGCCTACAACCCTACTTAAGGATTACGTATTGAGAAGGATGGACTATGACAGACATGTGCTAGCAAATGACAAATCAGAAAAAACTGACAGACCCCTGGGCTGTCCTAAGTCAAGCTTAAGCTCCCATTGGTACATGTGAGACACAGGAAAATGATGTAAAAATGGTCTATATATTTCTTGTCACTTTCACAGAGAGATGGCTCTGGTGGCAGCGTGCTGAGAGTCTTGGCATCTTGGCATGGCAGCAGCAATTGTCTGGTTTTGGGAGTGAGTTTCCTTGATACAATACTGGGAGAAGCTTAGTAGCCTAGTTCAGGTGAAGAATCTTCACAGAGCTCTCTTGGATTTAGGCTGATTCTTTTCTCCTTTACCTTCCAAACACTATCCTCTTGGGAAAGCCTCTAATCTCCTGAAAAGACCTTGTGGAGGAGGTCTTTGAATTCCCCCTGGCACAGGACAGGTAGGAGAAATCCTATACCCTTTCTCTCTCTCTTCTCCTTAATTTTTTCCCTCTATATTAATTAAACCACCATAAAATTTCCAAACTGACTTGGATATTTATTTGGGATATTCCCTGGTGAACAAATTAATTTAGATTAAGTCACAATGCTAAAATTACCCTTACAGATCTTATTATGTTTTAGGAAACATATTAAATTCTAAGGAGACAAATAAAGCTCAATAAGAGTCCTTACCTTCATGGAAGCTATATTTTAATGAGGAAGACAATATTTGATTAATTGGGTAGGAATTAAATAAAGAGTATTCCAAAGAGACTTGAGAGAAACTCATACAATGTAGAAGGAAATGAAAAAAGGAGAGAACATTCCAGGATTGGAGGATAGTCAATCAAAAGGCTCAAAAAGCAAATGCAGAATCATTTTTTCAGGAACAGCAAGTAAGTCAATGCAGCTGGATTGTAGAATGAGTGAAGTTAATTTTTTTTAAATGGAAATGTACATGTGTTATAGGTTATAAAAGACTTCAAAATGCCCAATGACATTATAGTTGATTCTGCACATTAAAGAAGGTGGTCAGAACAATATTTTCGGAAAATCACTTTGAATCACTTGAAGCATGGAGACAAATAAGAAATTTACTGAAATAGCCCAAAAGGGGATATATTTGACTAAATACCAGGGACACATTCACAATTGATTCTATAAAGAATCGTTATGTGATTTAAATGATAGGGAAGAGTTGGGGGTGATATCGAGATCATTCCTGAAAATTATTTATATTATTTATATTAATTATATTAAGGATTCCACTAGTTTTTTTCCTCCACTTCAATTTTTAATTTAATTCAATCAAATTTAGAAAGAAATTGAATTTCTACCATAATGGAATATACAATCAAAGGGAGGATGATTTTGCAAATACCAAGAGAAGCTGAAAATTAGGAATGAACATATTCCCATACTAGGGAATATTTTATTTCATGGACTTTAGACCAAGCAAAGCTACTGAAGGAAAATTAAGTGTTATGAAATTTCAAATTCCAGCACACTGCAAAGGAAAACTTTGGTGATGTTTAGTACTCTACCCTTCAGCCTTCCAGTCAGAGAGGAGAGGAGGCTGAGAAAGATGAGGTGTTCAGTATTTGAGGTATAGTTAAACAGTTTATCATAAGTTTTCAGAATATTGCCTTATATAGGAATGGACATCTTTTTCTACATCATATTGTTAATTCATTTATCTTTTTATTAATATTTTTCAAAATTTTCAGACTATAAGCAGATTAATTAGTTACTTTCAGATTACAAGAATTCATAATAATAATTATCTGACCTTTGGAAATTTCCCCCCAATTTGTTTACCTTTTAATATGGTGGAATTGTTTCATTTGTGCAGCTTTTTTTAATTTAATGTAGACAAAGTTGTCTATTTTATATCTCATAATGTTCTCTAGTTCTTAAATTATTCCCTTATCTTTAGATCTGATAGGCAAATAATAAAAAAAAATGCTCCTATAATTTGTTTATGGTATTACCTTTATTTCAAAAGCACGTACCCATTTTTACTTTAACATGCTATATGGAATGAGGCATTGGTTTATTCCTAGTTTCTGTCATATTGTTTTCTAGTTTTCCCAGCAATTTTTGTTGAAGAGTGAATTATTTCCAAAAGCTTGGATCTTTGAATTTTTCAAACACTAGGTTAATATGGTCATTGACCAATATGACTGAGTGATTAATCTAGTCTATTGATTCACCACTCTAATTTTTAGTCAGTGTCAGATTATTTTGGTGTTTTCCACTTTATAAAATAGTTTGAGCTCTCATACACTTAAGTCATTTATCTTCATTTTTTTCCATTAATTTCTCTGTTAATATTGGCCCTTTGTTCTTAAAAATAATTATTTTATCTTTCTAACTAAATGAAATAATTTTTGGAAAGATTTATTATTTTGGCATGAAAAAGTAAATGATTTTGGTAGAATTATCATTTTTATTATAGTAGCTTAGACTATGTATAAGCAAACAAAAATTTCCATTTGTTTAGATCTGATTTCATATATGTGAAAAGTGTTTCATAGTTGTGATCATATGGTTCCTGAGTTTTTCTTGGTAGGTAGACCCTAAGGAATTTCATATTATCTAAAATTATTTTAATTTTAAAAATTAACAGAAGTTTTTTTTTCTTTTTTTCACAATGAACTTCCAGAAAATAGAAAGCTTTCCTGCAGTCCAAATAAAACTCAGATTAACTACAAGAATTGTGGATCCTCAGTCATATCTGAAGTTGTAAATAGTACTAAAGAGAAATAAAAATAATCTCAGCCAGCTGTTAACAATGAGTCATTATACAATAGTCACAAAGTAGTTCTTCGATTTATAGTTTCTCAGTTAGAATCTCCCTCAGTTAAAACTGCTGAAGACATCCATTTGTAAATTAACTGATGGTCAGAAATATACATGCAGCCATTCCTTACTTCCATTCAGTCCTTATATATTTGAAGACCATGATTTTTCCCAGGTGCTCTCCAGCATCTTTGTCTTTCCTCAAAAATTTATATTTATTTCCCTTCAAACTGTTTTTAGCTGTCATCCACACATATGTTTTTTTCTGTCTCATTTTATTAAATAAAATATTCACATACTAAAGGGACAACATCTCATATTACTCAATGAAGGAATTGCAGATAAAAAAAAAAACAGTCCCTTTGCTCATGGGTTTACATTGTATGAATGGAAATAACAAGTACACATATAAGTAAATACAAAATCAATACAAGGTAATTTTGGAATTCAGGCACTAGCGGTGGAGATGATATAAAGTCATTTCAATTCAACTTTGAAGAGAATACTTTCATTAATACTTGCTTCTATATTTTATTTGCCTTTCAAGATTTAAAAAAATAATAATTAATTAGTTTCTTATATTAATACCTACTTAATTATACTCATTTTCCCTACTCTATTATAGAAGGCATCATTTACATAAATAAATATTTAAATATTTTAAAAAATTACTTTTTTCTATTTATCAGTTTTTCTTGGGAGGTATACTCTATTGCTGTACAGTCAAATCTTGGTACTCAATTTCACAACACATTGCTTTGAATTCATCTTCTATAGCAAATTCATCTTTTTCACTTTTGATGCTAGTGATTTGGTAATCTTTTCTCTTTTTACAAAATCATATTAACCAGCATTTTATTGATTTTATTGTTTTTTAAAAAATAAAATCAACTCAGTTTTATTTGCTTTAAATATATATTAATATTAAATATATATTATATATGTTTTACATTTATTTTTTTCTAAATTTATTTCAAATAGGATTTCTATTTACATCTCCTGCCATTGGAGATGAAATAATTTTATTTTAAAAGAATGAATAGCTCACGAAACAAATCATAGACACAATCAATTATTTTATTAAAGAGAATGATGAGGAGTAAACTTATCAAAATTTATGGGATGCAGTCAAAGCAAAATATAGGAGGAAATTGTATATGTGTAAATATTTACATAAATACAATAGAAAAGAGAAGATCAATAAATTAGGCATGCAACTAAAAATAGAAAAAGGACAAATTAAAAATCCCTAAATAAGCACTAAATTAGAAATCCAATAACAACAAAAAGAAAGATCAGTAAAAGTAAAAGAACATTGAAATAATAAAGAAGAAAAGAAGCTGGCTTTTTGAAAAAAAAAACACTAAAATAGATAAAACCATGGTTAATCTGATTTTAAAAAAGGAAGGAAAACCAAATTGCCATCAATAAAAATAAAAAAGATGACATCACAATAATTAAAGGCATTATTGAAAGGTTTCTTTGCCTGATTATATATTAATGAATCTGATGAACTAATTTAAATTATTGTATAGTTGCATACATACACACACACAAATATATATATATATATATATATATATATATATATATATATATATATATATATATATATATATAAGCTACCAGGATTAAAAAAAGAGGAAACAGACTACTTTTATGATCTTATCACAGTAAAATAAATTGAATAGACAATAAAAATATTCTCCTCAGGGCCAACTGGATTCACAAATGAATTTTACTAAGCATTTAAAGAACAATAAAGTCCAATTCTACATAAACTTTTTTGGGAAATCAAGAGAAGAATTCTACTAAATTCTTTTTAAGAAACACAAATGATACTGAAATCTAAACCAGGAAGAGGTAAAAGAGAGAAATAAAGAGGCCAATATCTCTAATGAATATCAATGAAAATGTATGAATAGACTAGCAATGACATTACAGCATTATACTGCTGGAATCATACACCATGACCAGGTGAGTTTTATGGCAAGAATACAGTGATGCCTCAGAACTAAGAAAACTAATTTTAATTGACTATATCAATGAGAAAAAAACTGACAGAAAGCATGATTATTTCAATCCATTCAGAAAAGCCTTTGAAAAATTATAAAATAGTTAATTTGGCAGATATGCCTAGGATGGATTTAAAAGACACTCCTATTGAAAATCCAGATGTGGTTTTGTTCCCTGATGGTTCTTACCATTTGTGTAATGGTATTCATATGGTGTGCTCAGGGAGAGGTAGTATCTCTGGTACAGAGGGCTTGTCATGCCCTTCTAGGGCAACTCTCCAGCCTCTGACCCCCAGCTTTCACTTGTGGCTACCAGTAGCTGCTAGCATGTGGCAGTGGCCACACCCTGGACAATGGCTTCGACAGGCCGGCTAAACCTTATGGGGGTAGCCATCGGGTTATTGACCCCTGGTGAACCAGGGCTTTGCTCACCCAGCATGTGAAGACTGTTTCGGCAGAACAGGCAGAAGAAACCAATAAGAAGGTTCAATGGCTGAGAGGGCGATACAGCAAAGCACTGTGGAGTGCTTAGGGCATGTTGGAGCACAAAAGACAACACGGCCATCCAATGCAGCTGAGGAAGTCTCCAGATGTAACAATTTTTCATGCCAATGGACCCAGGCTTCCAAAGCCGAGAGAGTGGGACTGTCACTGTGCACCGGCTTTTCCACTCAAATCTCCCTCACGCACATGTATCTTTGTGCACTCTCATCTATTCATTGTACTGGTGTGACAGTGGCCACAGAACTTGAGACACTGTGGTTTGGCTCATTACCCAAAAATATAAGTGTTCAAGGAGTAGAGCTTGTAGCATTGAAATAAGCCTGTCCTTCTAGCTTATTGTAAAAGTGCAAATATCTATAGAGACTCTTAGTATGCTTTTTTAGTGTGTCAGGCAACAGGGAAAATCTTGAAACAGGGTGGTTTTATTTCTGCATCAGGAAAACCAATTGCACATACAGACATTTCAAGATCTGTCCAGCAGTCTCTCTGAAGGTCCAGGCTTACAATGTCCAGTTTCGATTCCAGTGGAATAATGACATGAGAAGTGCTATGTGTTCAGTCTCACATGTGTAGGCCTCATATGGCATTCTGCCATAGCACAGAGGCTTGTTTATTATATAGGTTAGTGATTACATACTTCTTTGGCAAACAATCCATTTTCTACATATACGGTCTTCTACATTTAATTGGATATGTCACACATTTACAAATCACTTAATCAACAATCTTGTGATGTTACTACAACAAAAGATTCTGTTTGGGATGGAGATGAATAATATGTATAGCGTTGTTTGGAGGTTAGTACCTACCCACTGACCTTTTCAGAGGATCACTGTATTCCCAATCATCTTTCACAATCAATCACAATTACTTAGGTGATGAATAACAAAACATTTCCTATCTATCTATCCTATATAAGTATAGGGTTGAAATGTAACATGAAGAAGACTGGATTTGGGGTTTTCCTCAATTTATAAGTTCCATTTTTCCTGTGTTAAAGTGCCTGGAAATGTACCCTGGTTTCCATCTACCAACAAATTCACTGGAGTGTGGTAACTATGAAGAAATATTTATTATGGTGCTCAAGAATTTGACCAGTGTTGACTGTGGGGCCTTGAAGCATATCAGTGCTTCAGAGTGAAGGTAATGATCTTTAGGCTTTAATTCTGTAAATGTAATCATTTTAGGGTAATGACCTTGGGTGATTAAAGTGGGATATGTGTGTATTAACCCTATAAGTATTTGGTCTCATATAATTTCTCCTGTATTGGGGAGGGAGCAATAATCATAACAAATCTATTATTAAGGGAAGTTGGAGAGAGAGAGAAGTCACAGAGGGGGATCAGTGGGGGAGACCTCTTTTTCAGGGGTCTGCTTTATAGCCCCCATCTCCCAAAGTGTGACTTTGTCAGTCTGTGGGGATTTGTTGGCTTCCCGCACAGAAATAATAACTGACTTACTGGATGCTATCCAGAAGCCAAAATAGCTGGCTGTAATTCATTGCAGAAGTCATACTTTTGGTAAATATTCAGTGTCTAAAGGAAATCATAGAGCTGATGTAACTGCAAAGTATGCATCCCCAAAATGCTCCAGTGTCTGTAATGAATTTTTCCACTATTGAGTATGCTGATTTACAATGTTTATGTAGCCTCAGATATTAAAACATGGAAGAATAAATTTGGAGTTAGGAAAGAACATGGTATATGGGTCACAGACACTGGGAAACAACTCTAACCAAATGAATTTTACACGTACTTGTGCCACACCATACATAAAAAAAGTTGTTTGGCACACAAGCTATTGTGGATTCTGTCAATAGACACTGGGTAGCACCAGGAATAAGTACTGTTGCAAACAGGATCTCTAGGAGCTGTTCTGTTTGCCAAGAGTTCAATCAAGGTGCATTCAGAAAGAAAGGTTTATATGGTAGACCTTTGACTTACCTCCATTCAAGAGTTTGCAAATAGACTATATAAGCATGCCAAAAGCTGGAAGATACAAGTTTTGTCTTGTAACTGTAGATCATAGATCAATTAACAAAATGGCCTGAAGCATTTTCATCTAAAACTAATACAGCTAGTATTCTGGTGAAATTGTTGCTTAAGGAAATTGTTCCTAGATTTAGTGTTCCAATTACCATAGACTTAGACAGAGCATTTCATTTTACTCAATATATTCTGAAAAGAATCTATGAGAATCTAGGAATAACACCTAAATTTTATGTTCTTTATCACCCAGAAAGTTCAGGTCAAGTGGAGCATTTGACCAGGGAACTCAAGAGTATGGTGGGGAAGATTTGTGCTGAAACTCATCTAAAATGGCCAGATACTCTTCCAAGAGCTTTGTTTTTCCTGTGTACAAGAACTAGAGGAGATTTGCATGTATCATCTTATGAAATATTATTTGGTCATACTCCATTGCAAGCAAAAACTTGTAAGGCTGTTTATGCATCTTTCTTGGGGGGAGATTGTCAAATTGCTTCATATTTAAGTGCCTTACAACAAAGGCTTAGAGAATTTAATGACATGGGAGTATTGATCCAATCTGGTCCATTGGCTTATTCTGTCCATAATTTCCAAGGAGGTGATATGACATATGTAAAAAGAATTTGCCAACACATTGGCTACACAAGAAAGTTAGGTTGGTCCTTATACTAGTATATTAATTTCACCTACATCAGTTAAAGTATTAAAAAGAGATTCTTGGTTCCATTGTTCTTATGTAAAATTAGCTAATAGATGATGAGAGTGTGGACATAGTAGAAGTAGAAGAAGGAGGAATTGAACGAGAAGACAAAGAGTTGTTGGAAAGCTGAGATTTCATCAGTCAAGTTGAGTCTGCAGTCAGAAAGATCAGTAAGGAGAGGACCATTGCTGTGGAAGAGGACATTCCTGTAGAAGAGGACAATCCAGAGACAACAGAGGACATTGTGCAGAAAGTGAATGATTTACAGAGGACAAGGACAAAGAGACTTTAAAGAGAATTGTTCAATGAACAGGATCAGATGTTTAATGGACAATTTGTTGTAAAATTTTGTGTTCAGTAATATTACATGTTCATATTATAATGTATTCAACATTATATCTTACTGCCATGAACTTTAGAGAAGAGATTTCATCACACAAGATGAAAAGATGGAAGATCTGAAGTTTTGGTAGGTATGTTGCACACAACAGAAACATGACACAATACAACATAATCATAAACATATAAATATAAACATGGTTAGGATAGATTGATTCAACTAGTGAATCAATGAATAGATACTTATTAGAGAATGTAGTTATACATGAGTGTCTGTGTAGATAAATGGATATTGTTTAGTTTTTAGGTAGCTTAGAATAGTAGTAACATAGGTAGATAGGCTAGTTTTTAGGAGATTTCATTAAGATATGAGATCTGACATATCAGAAAACAGAACATCTGAATTTCTGTTTTGATATTAGGAAATATATAGGAATGTAGTTAGATTAAAGTTTAAAATTGATAAGTTAAAGTATGGTAGAAAATTAAATTACAACATACATTAAAACATTCAATAAGTACTACATATAACTTATTACACAGTACATATTTCAAGTCACAAAAACATGTAAGAAAATATGTAAATATAAATAAATAGTGTATGTTACAATTAGGGCTAAAATGTATTATAGGGTATGTACACATGCCCAAGAATATATGCATTATATGACATGCATGTAAATATTGTATGTATGTGTATAACATACATGTGTATAATGTATATATGTAGGTATTATGTATGCATGTAAAGTTATTTATGAGCTTAATATTTGATACTGATTAAGTTCTTTATATAATTAGATGTAGAGTTCTATGTAACACTTTGAGTTTTGTGTAATAGTAATAATGTTTTAATTTAAAATAGGATTGTTTTCAATTTTTATATGCTTTTGAATGCATTTTTCATAAGTAAGTTTTGATGAATTGGTTTTGATTTTTTGTTAAAACATGCAACATTGTGTTTATTGTACTTTTTCAAAATTTTAAAAATTTTCTATTTTATACATTGCAATTATTTTGATAAGATTTTTGTATTAGTTTCTGAGAATAGTATTTTTATGACTATTTTTTGCATGAAGTTTTGTTTCTGTATTTCTATTTTGATGTTTTCTTTGCTTGTTTTGCTTTTGCATATGTTTGCTTTGTATTTTGAACTTTGTAACTTTTCTTTGTATAATATTTTTTTCCTTTTCCTTTCCTTGATTTAAATCCTTAGAGTAAGATAATGGTAGATAGGATAAGATTAGTGAGTGTAGACTTTATTATTTTGGGTAAGAATTTTAGTTTAGGTGGGATTTAAGTTTGTTGGTGCACAAATGCCAAAACATTGTTTTCAACACTATTTTTGCTTTCTGCAAAGGTGGGAACTGTTATAAGGAAGAAAAGATTTGAGCATATGAGGTGGGTTTTCAGGGTGATGCAGATTCAGAGAAAAACTTCTAGATTGTGTGTGGGAGGGGCAAGTGTGGGACAGTTAACTGGAGTTGGAGTTGGGTCTTTCTCTGGCTTGACCAGGAGACACTGGCTGCTTTTCTTGGTTATTGTTTCTACCTTATCTTTTCCATCCTACTTGCTTCCCTGCTGTCTAGTATCTATAGAGATTCCTGTGTGACAAGGAAATCGCTTTAAAAGACTGATATATATTAATTTAAGGTTGCCAAAGAATTCAGCTATGTAATTCCTAAATGAAAACTCAAGTCAGCAGTCAACCTTTTATGGAGTTTAATTACAAACAGGAAGAAGAAAGGTATTAGAGATAGAGAGAGAGAGGGAGAGAGAAAGGGGAGAGAAGGGAATAGGGCTTAAATACCCCTTCTGTTTAGGCTGGGCCAAAAGGCCCAAGCCCTTAGAAAGCTGAGGCAAAGAAAAGAGATCAGTCCCTATCACTCACGTGACCAAAATGGAGAAACAGTCTCAGGGGCCTCCACCTCCAGCTTCCTTCAGAGCAAGCTTCTCAGAGCACAACCTCTCAGAGCAAAACCTCTCCAACCAACCACCCCTACTCGTCAGACCCCGCTATCTTTAAGGAAACCATCCAAGTTCCCTCCCCTCAGTTCTCACATCTACCAATCACTGTCCATGTCTTCCCTGTGCCAATGGTGGCTCTACCTTAACCCAGGACCTCGGTCATATTCTCAAATAATTAAATCTTGATCCTTTGCTGCAGCCCTTCCTAAATCCTGTTACCCTGAGTAGGGTGGAGATTGGAATAATTAAATTTTGATCTATGCTGCAGCCCTTCCTAAATCCTGTTAGGACTGAGTAGGGTGGAGATTGTAATTTCCAAGACCTGATTTTGTCATTCCAAGTGTCTCTATTGTATCAATTCTAAAATCAATCATGACTCAAAGAACTTCCTGTTCTATGCTTAAGCATAGGTCAAAGCCCTTTCCATTGTTCAGCAAAAGGTTTCTGTCCTAAAGTAATCTTAAGAAGGGAGGAGGAGGAACCTCCCATGCCAATGGGGTTCACATTCCAATAGACTATCAGTAAGAAATTTTCCAAGTATGAAATTTCCCAATGGTGAAATTTCCAACATTTATAAGTCTAAGAAATTTTAAGGTTTACACCTCGTGTGATCGTGAACCATCTGTAGTATTAGGTTTGAGGTCCATCTGGATCCAGGACCTCTCCTGGGTCCTGTCCTGCCTAACTGTCAAAACCCACTACTTCTATTGCCATCAAAAGGGAGATTTTGGGGTTAGTGTAGGTTTATTTATATTGGAGTCTGGGATATTTAAATAGATAGATATGGATCAGTGTATTTTAAATCTGTGAAGATTCCTGGTGATAGGACATTTAGATTTGGGGGGTTTAGGTAGTTGACATTAACTTAGAATTATCCCAAATCCCCTTTTCAGGTTCCCTTGTTCAATAAATCCAATAATCTGTCTCTGTTTTATAGTGGTCTCTGTTTATTACCACAGGAATGACTTTGACTGGGCCTGTTAGTCTGTCAGCTCACAGTTGGACTTCCCAAAACAGTTATTCTTTTGATACAGGTCTACAATTAAACAACTAATCCCATCCCCAAACCACCGTCCATTACAATACACAATGGCAAATTGCTATACTAATCTAATATTTGACAAGCCTGATGACCCAAGGTTTTGGAAAAATAATTCCTATTTAACAAAAAATGCTTGGAAAAGTAGAAAACAATAAAGTGGAAAATGGTAATAGATCAATACCTCATGCAATACACCAAAATAAAGTCAAAATGAAGCATTTCTTTAGAATTATAGGAGGATACCATAAACAATTTAGTGGAACACAGAAAATTTTAACTGTCACATTTGTGAATAAGGAAAAATATATATTGTTGTTGTGTGACTAATCAACACATAGAGAATATAACAAAAATGGTAGGAATATTTTGTTACCTTAAAAATGTTTCTGTATAAATAAAAACAGTGCATCCAAAACTATAAGGAAACAATAATTTTTATTGTTTACATCTTTTACATTTTATATTTAATATAGTTTTATTAAGTTCATACTCTGTTCCAGGCATTGTATTCAGTAATGTTCATACAAAGATGAAAAGGGGGTGAGGGGAAACTACTATAATCAAAGAGTTTATATATTATCAGAAGGAAATATATATATATATATATATTGCATAAAACATTTATAACTATATAGAAAATATATAAATACAGAATAACTGCAAAATAAAGTCACCTGCAAACTAGTTACAGAGTGATGCCTTTAGTTAATGCAAGGTTAGGTAAGGATTGATAGAGGAAAAAAAAGGTTTGATCTATGTCTCAGAAAATATTTTATGGTGTGTATTTGAGATGAATTTGAGGTATCTATGTCCTTCCTTTCTTCTTTCCTTCCTTCCTTTCTTCCTTCCTCCCTTCCTTTCCTCCCTTCCTGCCTTCTTTGTATTTCAGGAATGTGGACAGCCAGTGTGAAAATACAGAGACAGGAGTCAAAGCATTATGTGTGAAAAAGTGAGAAGACTAGTTTGTCTGGAAAGGAAAGCAGGGAAAGAAGAGTAATGAGTCTGGCAAAAGGGATTGCGGCCAGGTTATGAAGAACTTTGAAATCCAAATGGAGGAATTTATATTTTATCCTATGGTCCTAAAGGGAGACATTGGAGTTTATTGAGTAGGGAAATAAGATGGTCAGATCTGTACTTAAGGAACATCACTTTGAGAGCTGTGTGTAAAATGGATTAGAGTGGGGAAAATTCTTGAGCATAAGGATACTAAGTATAATTATACCTCTTCTTCATGATGAACATTCAACATTTTAAACAAAAGCTATTGTACAATGTAGCAATATAATATGACTTCGGTAGATCTGTATTCTCTTCTCAAACCTACCATTAACTAACTGTTAACTACCATTAAAGAAACTGTGTGCAGAAGTCACTAAACCTCTCCTGGTCTCAGTTTCTTACCCTATGAAACAAGAAAAATAATCATTTCACTACCTCCTAGAAATGGATATTGTTTAGAAAGTACTTTGACAATCTTTGTAGAATATTTTATATATGTGTACATATAATATATATGCATACACTTTATACACACAGATAAAGCATACTACAAAGATCTATGACTGCTACTGAAATGTAAAGTACAAAAATAAAACATAAAAGTAATAAAAATCTTTTTATAATTTTCATCACTATCCTAATGAATTTCATTGACATTGAAGTAGTAAAAATGATCTGATCACATATCTAGATTTGAAAAGGTTTTCTTCTGAAAATCTAAGAAACTATTCCTATGGAATAGAATTCTCTATAAATGTTGTTCTCATCTAAAAAGGAAGGTATAAGCAAAAGTTGTCATTGATCTTTTAGAACACTACCATCTATTTACTTAAAACAATTTGCAATGCTGAAAAAGATGGACATATATAAATCATTTGTATTCATCATGGTATATAGGAACCACCAATGAATTTTAAAAGACAATTATCCAGAGTCAGACTTGATCTATTTTTTTTACTGATAATAATAATAATAATAATGATAATAATAAATAATAATGAAGTAATGAAGTGTGCCTAAAACTGGATAAGAGAGAATAGACTGAATTGGTTTGGGTAACTGTTAAATACTTTTAATGAACCAGAAATTCTCCATGAAATAGAGACTTGCTTCTTTGTTTCTCTTTGTGTTTATACAAAATTTTAACAGTGTGTTTATAAAGATGAAAACACAGAACATTAAAATCTCTCTTGAACCAAATTTATAGTTGAAGAAAAGGTCAAGAAAAAGAACTATTATGTATGTAACTAGATTGAAGAGTATCATCTACTGCCTGACTGCAAGAAGGGGTAGTAGCAATGAAAAATAAACAATTAGTAAAGTTAGCCCTATCACAGTTAGAAGGAATAACCAAAGTTATTTTTATTACTTTGCCAATTCTGTTATGATTAGAAGATCCAGGGGAAAGTTTCTAGAAATTTCTATCAATTATTTATGGAAATAATAGGGAAGTACATAAACAGATGTAGCATAGTATAAAACTGGTATAGATGAGTAATAAACTTCACTTTTGGAGAAAGTCAATATTGTCTCCTTTGATCATATTAAAGCATCATTGACAAATTAGATAAAAGAAAATGTATTTAATTTTGTCACAAATGGGTCTTGGATATTTTATTTTTAGGTTAATGCAAAAATAAGTTACTTAGTTATACCATTAAATATGGAATAACCACAAATTTAAAAAATAGTTATTTCATTTAAAAATTATTTTTATTAGAATGCTTAACCTTAAATTTATCCACAAAGTTATAATAAATCAGATAGTTTTTGATTTGTATTTTTTAAGTTTTGACATATCTGCTTTTTAAATAAATGAATGTGTTTGTAAACCATGGTTAATAGAATCCAAAAGTGCAATTGAATCTGTTTTAAGTTCATTTCAACTTTTTCTTATTCTTGCCTTGGCTTTGATTAAGATATCTTTAAAAAAATTCAAAAAGATGATTTTTTTAATTAGGCATGTAAATTCATTCCCTTTCCATTATAAAAAGAGAGGACACATTGACCATTATTATATTGGACATTAGCATTTGATGATGTGAATATTTCAGGCACCTACCTATGTGGTGCAGTGGATAGAATACTGGAAGTGAAGTTAGAAGGCACTGATTTCAAATTCTGTTTCAGACATTTATTTGTTGTGTCATTCTATGTAACTTGACTTTCCTTATCCTTAATTTCCCCATTCATAAAGAGAAAACAATAAAAAGTCAGGCCTTCTAAGGTTACCTGACAACAGATTGATAGGAGCCATGTCCAGAAAATTCTACTGATACTCTTATCCAAGGTTAAGCCAATAGACAAATCTGGGATATCAACCTACAGAGCTCAAAGTGGGCAATAAGCCTTCCTTTCCAAATATCACATTACTTTGTGAGCACTAAAAACTTGAAAGTCCCCAGACTCATCTGTGAAAGTAGTAGAAGGAGATAGGGGAATAGAACCTCAAATGAGACATTGCCCCATACACATATAGAGTCCACTTCTAAAAGAAGTAGTCTGGAAAAATGAAAAAGAAAAAAATAAACATACAAAAGTTCCATATAAAGAGATATTATAGCAATAGAAAAGGTTAAGACAGAAACAAAAGAAACAAATGATTCATCAACATATAAAAGTAACCCCTTACCCCCATCCACGAAATACAGCAAAACAGAATTCTGAGAAGGCATAAAGCAGAAAGTTAAAAAGTGTAAAATTTTATTTAAAAAACCAAATGTGAGCTATAAAGTAAAAAAAATGAGGAAAGACATGAGAGTAATGGAAGACAGATAAGAAAAGAGAATTGATGAATAAGAAACAGTCTAAAAGTTATTTCAGATACCTAAACAGGTACAATCAGGATGACACAAGATTCAGTAGCCACCATTTAAGGGGTAGAGGATTTGGGATGGTAACACAAAATACACAAGAATAAGTATAATTAAACTAAATATAATCCTACTTGGAAAAAATGAAACAAAGGAGGACTTAATTAAATAGATGACTTTGAAGAAATTTTCTTGAAAAAAATAATTTTAGTAGAAAAGTTGATATTCCTGATATACAAAATCAGGATGGAAGAGAAAAATAAAAGGTTAAACAGAGACATACAGCCATGCAGAACTAAACAAAATGAAACTATAGTTTTATATGAGCAGATGTATAGAGACCCTTAGAAAACAATCAATTTCATTTGATAGAAGGATTGAAAGTTATTCTCTCATATTTTGGTTGATAACTTGAAAAAAAGAATAGACTTTAAAGAGAAGAAATATCCTGGAATTTGAGGTAAGGGAAATGAAGAATGAACAACATTATTTAACATAAATTGGGAACATAAGTCACACTACAGAGAACATGGAGGAAGAAGTAGGAGGGAACAGGCCTAAGGGCTGATCAAAGGAGGGAAAAGCATATATCTACCTACCCACCTATCTATCTGCATACAGAAGCAAACATATAAACATTTAGTTTCATAGAGAAATATATTTCACCATACATGAAAATAAGAGGACAAGAGTTAAGTGAAAGAGAAGGAATAAGAGGAAGGTTAGATTGGGGGAGGCATTAGTGGAAGTCAAATATTCTCTAAAAGACAGTTTGGTGAAAAAAAGAAAGAAAAGATAGAGATGAGGCTGAAGGGAAATAAGAAGTAATGACAGCTGAATGTGAATGGCTTGAATTCACCCTTAAAACTGAAGATGTGGATTAAAGTGGAATGGATTAAAAACTAGAATCCACAAATAAGATGTTTTAAAGAAACAAATTTCTAAAAGAAAAATACACATAGACCTAAAATAAGGCTAGAAGTCTTAAGAATAAACATAAGGAAGAAAAATTATCACTTTTTGTAATCAATGTTACTTTACTTCAAGAAATTTCAACAGAAAAAAACAAAAATTTAAAATTATCTGTAACTTAAATAATGTTCAGAATATATAATAAGTTCACAGAAATCACTATAATTTCCACTCAGAAACAAAAAGTAAATGAGCCAGCATGAGATGGTATGATATATGTGATCTAAAATAAATATTGCATGAGGTACTAATGGAGTCTACAAGATACAAACAGAAACTAGATGAAGATAATTACAAAGTACTTGAGAATAGTAACTACTTTTCTTTTTCTTATCTTGCAGTCAGTTCCTGGAAAATAGTGCATACCTAATATGTTTATAGCATTGAATCTATTTCCCTACTTCTGTTTTTATAACTATGCCTGAAATCTTTTTTTTCTTAAGGAATGGGGTAGATAAAGTCGGGGGGGATGATATTTGGAAGTGAAAATAAGATAAAATTGAATTTAAAGAAAAATAGTTTGATTATAGAATTAATGTAGAATTGAAAATATTTCAGAGAGACTACATGAAAGAAGATGTTTTTATAATTTACTAAACATATCTATCAGTCCTGTGCTTTATGAAAATTTTATTACTAAAATATATTAAAATCTCTTCTTCCAGGAAAAAAAAATTACAGCTATCATATTTATTTATTTTTAAACCCTTACCTTCCCTCTTGGAGTCAATACTGTGTATTGGTTCCCAGGCAGAAGAGTGTTAAGGACTAGGCAATGGGGTAACTGACTTGCCCAGGATCATACAACTAGGAAGTGTCTGAGGCCAAATTTGAACCCAGTCTCTTGGTCTAGTTCTCAATCCACTGAGCTACCCAGCTGCCCCCACAGCTATCATATTTAAAAGGGATTATGGAGTAAAAATTTGGAGAAGTGTTACTGGAAAGTTTGCTAAAACTATTTTCAAATTAGCCTAGTTGATATAGAATGTTGATTGGATTTTAGAACCTGTGAATATCTTCCAGGAGAGTTTAATTGAATTTAAACAGAGAATAAAGTGTAAAGCAAAACAAAATTGAAAGTGTGAGATTGAAAAATGAGAAGAGGCCCTAATAGGGTATTGGTGAATAGAAGCCCAATGCCTGGATCAGTTTCAAAGTCACTGATGTCCTGCTTATGAAAGTGGCACCACAAAAAGCATGCTTTTTGGGATTAGTAATGAAAAGGCTCCACATATCCATAACATAAAGAGGTATTCTGTAACAAAATTATCTGACCAAATTTACTAGGTAAAGAAGATCTTTTAACTTTCTTCTAAGTTATGAGTATGTATTCAAAATGTAATAACAGATTAAATTGCTATTTCAATATGAAAGTTTTCCAAAAATGGAGAACTATTTTAAGCTTCATAGTGATCATAGAAGAAGTTAATTTGGCTGGCATAGCTCTCAACTAAGTGTGTCATGTGCCCTGCATATATATTCTCTTGCTGTTTCTCTTTTTCCAATTGTGCTTATTTTTAATGACCTTGGATGGAGGGACATTAGATGCAGAATGATTGAAAATATGAAAGGTAAAAAGCAACCAGGGTTACAAAGACAGAATGCTATTGGGAAGGGAGTGGGACTGCCATCTCCTTCCAAAAACTGATCTCTAAAATGCAAGGCCCATTACGTCTTCTAGGAGTTAATTGCATGACATAGCCCAGCAATATATCAAGTCAGTACCTGAAAGTCAGTTACATGGGAACTACACATAAATTTGGTTGAAGTTATATTTCAATCTACCATTATTAAGGAATATATTGGGAGATATACTCCATGTTAGGGATTGGAGCTTTAGTATTGGAGGCTGAGAATGGGAGAGTGAGCACAGAGACCAGCTGTCTTACCCACCTACAGGAGAATTAAAATAAAAAATATATAAATTGGTAACTATTTATTAAAATAGCAGTTAAGACTATATTGATTTTTGACCTGACTGTTGAGGAGAGGTAGAAAAACATGAAGAAAGGGGTGAATAGAGAAATGTAAGTGCAAAGATAATGAAGAAAGAAGGAGAGGGAGAGAAGGAATAAGAGATGGAAATATTTTAGTTTCATCAAGATATGGTTTTGGGAGTTTAGAAGATGTAATAAACTCTTGTTTAGAAGGAAATTTTTTTCTTGTTTAATGTTAGTGAATCGTTTTACTTGATCCCAGCCCAGTATTTTAGCCAATAAATCATCACCATTCTTTTATTTAAAAAAACTACGTTTATTTAGAATATTTTTCCATGCTTACATGATTCATGATTTTCCTATCCTTCTTATCTCCCCCCTCCCAGAGGTGACAAGCAATATCACTGGGTTATACATGCATCATTGGTCAAAACCTATTTTGATGTTATTCATATTTGTAATATTGTGACTTTTAACATAAAACACCAATCATATTCCTATCAAACCATGTGATCAATCATATTTTTTTTCTGCTTTTCTGTTCCCATAGTTCTTTATCTGGATATGGATAGCATTCTTTCTCGTGAACTCCTCTGGATTGTCCTGGATCATTACATTGCTATTAGTAAAAAAAAAAATCTATTACATTCAGTTGTACCACAGTGTATCAGTCTCTGTGTACAATGTTCTCCTGATTCTGCTCTTTTCACTCTGCATCAATTCTTGGAGGTCTTTCCAATTCTCATAGAAATACTCCAGTTCATCATTCCTTTTAGCATAATAGTATTCCATCACTATCAGAAACCACAATATATTCACCCATTCCCAAATCCATGGAAACCCCATCATTTACCAATTTTTGGCCACCACAAAGAGCATAGCTATAAGTATTTTTCTACAAGTACTTTAACCTATTCAGCAGTGGTATGATTGGAACGAAGGGCAGGCTATCTTTTAAAGACCTTCAAGCATAATTCCAAATTGCCCTACAGAATGGTCGGACCAATTCATGAATCCAGCAGCAGTGTAATAGTGTCCCAATTTTGCCACATCCTCTCCAACATTTACCTCTTTCCTTGCATGCATATTGGATAGTTTTCTAAGTGTGAGGTGGTACCTCAGAATTGTTGCTATTTGCATTTCTCAAATCAGGAGGGATTTAGAACACTTTTTCATGTGCTTATTTATAGTTTTCATTTCTTCATCTGAGAATTGCCTATTCATATCCCTTAACAATTTGTTGAATGGTGAATGACTTGATTTTTTGTACATTAGATTTAGATCCTTATAAATTTTGGAAATTAAACCTTTGTCAGAGAGTATTGTGATAAAGATTTTTCCCAGTTGGTTGCTTTCCTTCTGATTTTGGTTACATCGTTGTTGTTGTTGTTTTTGTTTTCATTTTCATGGATTTATAATTCCTTCAATTTCTTTTTCTTCTCTAATGGCTACCACTAATATTTCTAATGAAATATTAAATAATATAGGTGGTAATAGTCACCCTTCTTTTATTCCTGATCTTATTTGGAAGGATTATAATTTGTCCCCATTGCAGATGATATTTGCTGATGGTTTTAAATATATACAGTTTATTATTTTGAGTAAGGTCCCTTTTATTCCTATGCTTTCTAGTATTTGCAATAGAAATGGGTGTTGTATTTTGTCAAAAGCTTTTTTTTGCATCTATTGAGCTAATCATGAGATTTCTGATGGCTTGATTATTGATGTGGTCAATTATGTAGATGATTTTCCTAATACTAAGCCATCCTTGCATTCCTGGTATAAATCTCAACTGAAATTCCTCCTGGTCACAGGGAATAATCGTTGTGATAATTTGCTGAAGTTTTTTTCTACTATTCTTTTTAAGATTTTTGCATCTATATTAACTAAGGAGATTGGTCTGTAGTTTTCTTTCTCTATTTTTGGCATGCATGGCTTTGGAATCAATACTATATTTGTGTCATAAAATGAATTTGGTAAGATTCCTTCTTTTCTTATTTTGTCAAATAATTTGTATTGTATTTGGATTAGCTCTTCTTTAAATGTTTGAAAGAATTCACTTTTGAATACATTTGGCCTTGGAGATTTTTTCTTAGGTAGTTCTTTGATGGCTTGTTCAATTTTATTTTTCTGAGATGGTATTATTTACTTATTCTATTTCCTCTTTTGTTAATGTAGGCAATTTATATATATATATATATATATATATATTTATAAATATTCACCCATTTCACCTAGATTGTAATATTTATTGCCATATAATTGAGTAAAATAGTTTTTAATAATTATCTTAATTTCCTCTTCATTAGAGGTGAGATCATCCTTTTCATCTCTGATACTGTTAATTTGATTTTCTTCTTTATTAAAAATAGATTAACCAGTACTTTATTTAATTTGTTTTTTCAAAGTATTATCTCTTAGTCTTATTCTTTAGTTCAATAGTTCTTTTGCTTTCAATCTTGTTAATTTCTCCTTTAATTTTTAGGATTTCCAATTGATTTCCAATTTTCCAATTATCTGGGGATTTTAAATTTGTTCTTGTTCTAATTTTTTAAGTTGCAAGCCCAATTCACTGATGTTGTCCCTCTCCATGTTGTTTATATAGGCACTCTGAGATATAAATTTTCCCCTGAGCATTTCTTTGACCATATTCCAGAGATTTTGCTATATTTTCTCCTCATTGTCATTAACTTTAATAACGTCTGTAATTGTTTCCATGATTTCTGTTTTGACCTCCTAGTTTTGAAGAATTACATTATTTAGTTCCCCATTAATTTTAAATTTTCCTTGCACCATTGTTCTAGAAATCCTTATGAGTATTGTTATAATTAAGTCTAACTGTAAAGATATTTAAGTAGAATGTTAGTACCTTGAGGAAAGACAGTCTTTTGTTTTTGTCTGCATATTCTTTAGTGCTGCAAAAATCCTTTCATGTGATGAGTCCTTAATATAGTATTAATCAATTACATTCAATTGCTTAGATATAGAGTTTGTGATCTGTTTAGATTAAGAAGTCCCACAATTGGTGAAATTGTGGATGTTAGTTAAAGAGATGAAGAATTTTAAGCATTAAGTGCTGCATTTTCCCCTGAAATATTACAAATCCCTGTGCATTGATATTGTTCCACTTTTCAACTTTATATACCCAACAGAAACTCACTATATTGGACATTCTGGGTTTTTAGCGAATTGAATATTATTCACAAAACTCTTCTTACAATCAGTCACAATTTCTTTGCTACCATAAACCATTGCAAATTTGAATCTTTAATATATTTTGACATAATACTAAATTCAATAGGCTTCAGCAGAAAATACCATTTTGATTTTAATACCTGGTTCCTCATTCAATCATGAATTTCTCTTTCCAAAACTCTTTAAGGTTTCCATAGTCTTTCCATTGTCTTTATAGGATCTACTTCTAGCAATTACCCAACCAGTATACCATTATCAATGACTCCAGTACAAGGAAACACTCAAAACAAGAATCATGATATTTTTAACTTTTATTAGATGCTCTACAGGAAAAAGAAAAAAATCAATACCAAAAAAAAACAAAGAAAAAGAATAAGGCAGTTCAGAAAGAAAATTTTCTTTTCCATTTTGTCAGATAGCATTAAGACGAGGCTAAAACAGATTATGCAATACAATAAATCAAGCACAGTGCTGTGAATATAGAAATGTCCAAATAAGGGTCTTACAAGAGAAATGCAAAAAGTAATAATAGCAAGTCTGAGGCCCAGAATCATATTACTTTTTGATCACCTTTTATGATGATGAGAAATTTTCCACAGATATACCAAGATCCTTTGATTAACATAGGCTCTGAAAATATTCTATTTGACACAATGGCACTTTGACCCAGCGGTATATATAATAATATTCTGCTTCATTCCAATCAAATCTATATTTGTTAAGCATCAACTATGTATAAATCTCTTTGTTAAATGCATAGTTAATTATATAATTATATTAAAATTATGCACATTTCATTGTCTTTATGAAGTTGGGGTTCAAATCATCCTAGGATAAATTGCTATCCCACTATTCTTCTTCTATATTTAATATTCTGAACACTATTTGTATGGATAAATAAAACAATTGACTTTGAGGAATTGAATTATTGGAATATAAGATCATGTTCTGTAGGTTCACTGAAAGTATTTTTAGGAGCATTCTAATAAAATAATGAGTTAAATGAACATAATTCTGTTCATATGATTTTTATTTTCTTTTTTTGCCAAGTTTCCATATAGGGCATCCTGTATTATATGAATACAAAAGTCTCATTGTAGTTTTTAAAATTTGATTGCTCCAAACTCTATTAAGACTTTGAGATCTCCTGTATTTTTAAAATCTCCATTCCAAAATGTCATGATTATTTGTGGGTTTTGGATATGGAAATGTCAATTTTAAAATATTGTTCTCATATTTAAAGATTGATTTTAGATCTCATTATTTATGGGCAACAGTTATATGATAATGGTTTAGTTGAAATATAATTTAATGAAATTTCAAGGCTATTTTGCAGTCTATGGTTGTTATATGGGGATTTGTCATTAATCTATGAGTGATAGTGAGTTTTTGAAATGCAATTCTAATTATCTAGTCTTGTCTTGCTTATTATTATGAATCTCCTATAGGTAAAGAAGTAAGTTGCATCAACAGTAAGAAAAAGTTGTAAGGTGCTATTCTTCCTCTCATCAAGTTTTTAAGACAGGATCAAAATAAAGATGGTGTAGTAGCAAGAAGAAACCTTTGAGTTTATCCTTCTCCAAAAAATATATTTTACAAAAAACATGTAAAGAATGATGACTAATTAGAAAATCCAAGGAGTAAAAAGCCTCGAATCCTTGCCCTTCTTCAGACACAATTAACTATGATTAAAGAAGAGTTAAGACTTTGGAATATAATATTCTTGACCATGGAGATAAAGGTTTACAGCCAAGAATAACCCTGAAAAATGAACTCTAATCATATGGGGAGGGGGAATATTTACTATTAATGAAACAGAGTACTTTTTACTCATAATGAAAAGGCCAGATCTACAGAGAAATTTTGAAGTACAAAGCCAGTGGTCTCAAACAAGTAGAAATGATTATAGGGACCACATGTTGACTTAGAAAATCATAAATTGACATTATATATGTGCGTGGATGCAAAAGACTATGTTCTCGTATCTAGAAGGTGCTGTAAAGATGTCTGCAGAGACCACACGCTATACCAGAAGATCCAGAGTGAACTTTGAGATATGAAAAATTTGAACTTTGAGGGGTTGAAATGCTTTTGTTTTTGAATCTACACTCATGTCAAAGGGAACTGCCTCCAATTAACTTTTTGTCAATGCAGCTATTATTGGTTTTGTTCCTTTTCCCTTTTATTTTCCTTTTATCCCCAGATTATTGTAATTTCCCTTTAAAAACTGTAATATTCATATATAACTTTAGTTAAATTTATATTAGTTATGTTTTCATGATCCAGTGGGGAGACTGATCTCCCAAAGGATCACACTGGGTAGTATATTTATATAGATTCTTGAACCCTAGAAACTACATTTCCCACAATTCTCCTTTCCTGTTTTTCCTTACTTGGATTGAGTTTTGAGTTTTTGTTTCTGCCCATGGTAGCTCTCTCTCTCTGTATCCATGTGGAGGAAGGAAGAGCAGCTCTTGGTTTTATTTTTTGTTTGTTTGTTTGTTTGTTTTGCTAGCCTTACTTCCTTATACTTCAAGATAAATATTTTGAAACAGAAACACAAAACTCCCTCCACATAAGGAGATGCACAAACAAGAAAAGGAAAAGGGGATTGTGGGAAATGTAGTCTCTAGGGTTCAAGATTCTAAATCAGTACAAAGCAGAAGATACAGTAGAGGTGGCAGTTTTACCAAGCTCTCTCAACATTCCTTCCTAAAAATGTTTTTCAAATAGTATCATAATGCATGTACAGAGACAGAAAAGAGGATTGCATTTGAAATTGTGATTTTATTTTAATTGTTTAAAGTATATATTTTCCATTGTCATTACCCTCTTCTATGTTCCAAGGTGTAGTCACAAAGGAATCAGAGTCTTTATTTCACTATATTCCCTGTTCCATGAAAGGGAGAAATTATTTTTTTTAAATTGCAGTCAGTTCTTGCGAATTTACCCTTCAAGGGATATATGAATACTGTATAAACACAATTATATTTTTTCACCTAAAGACAGATATAAACAACTGAATATATTAATCACCAATTGGTAGACTGAGTCAGTGTTATAAAAATGACAATACTACCTATATTAATTAATTTATTAAGTTCCCTGTCAAACAAAATGTTGTTTTTATAGAGGTAGAAAAAATAATAGCATAAATCATCTAGAAGAACAAAGGGTTAAAATGCCAAGGGAATTAATGGTTGTAGAAAAGTGAAGGTAATCTGCAATTCCTAATTTTCAAGCTGTATTACAAATGGTAATCCTTGAGAAAATATGGTACTTGGTGAGGAATAGTGATTAGTTACACAATATTTACACATTACAGAAAGATCCAAGCTATTAGAACAAGAACTATTTACTAAGAACTTATGTTAAAACTGAATAGTAATCTAATAGATATTAGCGTAGTACAGCATCTCACATTGTATATGAAGAAAGATCAAAATTAGTATTTGATCTAGACATAAAGGGTCATATATTCACATAGGGCAAATATGGGGGAAATAATTTTAAGAAGTATAGAAAAGGAAAAATTTTGTGACAAAGAGATTCAAGAGGTAAAGGGAAAGTTTTGATTACTTTATATTAAAAGTTTTTGCAAAACAAAATTAATGCAAACCAAATTAGAAGGAAAGCAAAAACAAAAACAAAAACTGGGAAAGCAATTTAAAACAAGTTTCTCTAATGAAAGACACATTGCTCAAATACATAGACAATTGAGCCCAGTTTTTAAAAAAGCATCATTGTCTAACCACAGACTAGGAGTAGTCAATTTTAAAAAGAAGAAAAAGAAACTCTTACTAGACATATTAAAATAAAGCTATAAATCACTGTAAGTTAGAGAAATAAACATTTAAACCACTCATGTACTACTTTTTACCAGATTGGTTAACATGATAAAAAAGGAAAAATAAAAATGCTGAAGGATTCATGGAAAAATAAGCACACTAATATCCTCTTGGTAGAGTTGTGAACTGGTTTAGCCATTCTGCAGAACAATAACCCTAAAAAGTTATTAAAATGTGTGCACTCTTTGAACCAGGAATTCCCCTACTAGATCCATACCACAAATAGATCAAAAGAAAAGGACTTGTGCACAAAAATATTTATTACACTTTTTCTTGACAGTGGCAACAATTTGGAAATTTTAGGATACCCATTAATTAGGGAATAAATGATAGTGTACAATTTTGATGGAATAGCATCATTTTGTAAGAAGTTACAAAACATAGTTTTGGAAGAAAAAAACAATCTGGGAACACTTACATGAGTTGTTGCAAAGTGAAATAAAAAGAACTAGGAAAAATTATGTTGTAATAGCAATACTATAATAATAAACAACTGTGAAAGGCTCAATTTTTCTCATTAATGAAATGATCTATGTTAAATCCATTGGAATGATAATTAAAAATATTATCCAACTCTAGAAAGAGAACTGAGGAACTCTGAGTATAGATCAAAGAACAGCTTCTTTGACTTTCTTCATATTTCATCTTTTTTTAAAAATATCTTTTAAATATAGAAATGCATTACATGATTTAATATAGATAATTTTTATTATCTATATTACACACACACACATATATATATATATATATATATATATATATATATATATTTGCCTTCTTAATGTGAGGGGAGTGATAAATGGAGAGAGAAAATGTTGGCCTGAAAAAAATAAGTAAAACCCCAGTGTTTTATATTTTCTTATGTAAAACATTTCCAATTTTATTTTCATCTGGTTCTTCCTACATATTGGGAATTTTTTTTTGGCTGCTTACAAATCAGCTAGCAACAATATTGATTCCTCTAATCTAGAAAATAACAAAAAAGGTAAATTTAATAAATAACCATAAAGTGGAAAATAAAAGGTTAAATTGTTTATATTCTATTAGAAAGACCCATTATATGTGCATGCTTCAAAATCTGGTCATTAGTGTACATAGAAGATATCAATTTAGATAGTAGTAATATTGTCTTGACCATCTTCAAAATGAAAAGAATATATACATGGGGAAGGAAGGATGAAGGAAATTGTTTGACACATTTGCATGTTACATGCAGAATTTAATACAAGGAAGGATAAATGGCCATGGAAATTGAGGGACACTTGAAATTGTTATTTGAATTCATCAAAAGAGCAACACATACACATGAAATTTAGATGGACAACCCAATTCAGAGTGTAAGGGATGAAAGTAAAGAGTAGAAAAAAATGGTGGTAGATAAATACAGGGATTTGTCCTAAGTAAAACAAACTCTACCTTGGGATATATTAAAATATCAAAAGAATTTATTTTTCAACTCTGTATAACAAGTATTATCAGCAATACAAAGATTCAGGATAACTCCAAAGGACTCGTGATGAAAAAGGATATCCACCATCACAGAAGGAAAAGATGGAATCTGAATGTTGATTTAAGCATATGAGTGCTCACTTTCTTTTCTCTATGAATATTAACCATATCATTTTCTCTAGCATGAGAGATATGTATCTTCTTTCACAATATGACTAATATAGAAATATGAATTGCATGATCATGAATATGCAATCTATATCACATCACTTGCTATAACTGTATAGTGTGGAAAAAATAAAAAAGAATGAAATATGAAAAAAAGAAGAATTTTTATTGTGATAGAAGAGAACTGGAAAAGATGGACATCATTCATTTCCAGTTGTGGAATGTCTGAACACGTTAGAGTATTTGAATATGGTGGAATACTTTTATTGCATAAAAATTATGAAGCAGATTATTTCTAAGAATCCTGAAAGCTTTCTATGAACTGATTCACAGTGAAGTGACAAGAACAGGAAAATAATTCATAATTCATAAACTGTCAACAATATTTTAAAATTCATCAACTCTGAAAAATACAAGACATTTGAGCAAGACAATGACCAACTATGATTCCAAAGCACTTGGTTCAAAATATGCTACCTATATCTATATAGAGATGTGAATGTCTCAGAGTACTTATTTAAACACATACAGATATGTGTGTACATGTAAATATTTGAATAAACTATAATAATGTATAAACTCAATGCACATTAGTTGTACACATAAATATGTGTAGACAAATATTCATATAAATACACCTAAATAGACTTGTATTTACACACATATATTTATATGTGGAAACAGGATGAGGCTTTGATTTTACTTTAAATAAATGAGCTGGAGAGTGAAGTAGGAAGAGATTTGATTTAAAAATAAAATTTCATTCAAAAGAAAAGATATAGCAATTATCAGTAATGGACAAGGATGGAGTTAACTGAATGAAATCCTGTAAAAACTAATTTCCTAGAAAACTGATGATGAATGCTAAAGAGCTTTTATATGAAGACATAAGATGTCTGGAAAACAATAACAAAAAAAACTACATACATCTCCCAAGAGAGTAGTCGCAAACTGTATTGGGTACAATTTAAGGGAAAAAAGATCATAATAAAACACTCAAAGGTATATAGTATTAATTTTTTTTTAAATTCCGATGTTGCACTAGAAATGTTCACCATATGAGAAACAAATAGAGAAATCTAGAGACCTACAAAGAATAGAATCACAACTTCATCAATATTATTTAATGCATGGATGTAAATCAACTATACTATGACTAAGAAAGGTTAAACATTCAAAAGGAAGAACTTCAATAAAAGGATACTAGAATGTTATTATAGTCTAAGAAAACATGTTTATATGAGGAAATGGACATTTCTCAAGAATGAAATTGTTAAAAGAAATAAAAGCCATGTATAATAAGAAGAAAAATGAGAATCAGTTAGTAAAAGGACAAGTAAAAGGGAAGTAGATTTTGGCATATTAATATGATGGAATACTACTCTGAAGATCTTAATCTTAATCTTAATAACAGATGCATAGAAAAATGTACATCAACTAAAGCAAAGAATTAAGTAGGTAAAAAATATTCATAGTAATTACTACAACATTAACAGGAATTCAGAGGAGAAACACAACATAACTGATACAAAGTGTTCCAAAATTATAACAAATAAGCAAGATCTCAAAGAGAAAGCATGCAAAGGGACTTAGAACTCCTTTGCACAGGCAGTGGTATGTAAGATTTTTGCATGCAACATAACATTTTTGATAGGTTGATTAAGAAATCCACAAAGGAAAAATAATTTAAAATTGTTATGGTAACTTCCATGGCCTTCAGATTAACTTGATCATTTTAGGACTATTTCTCTCATCAGAGAACTCATCTGATCTCCCAATGATGTAATGTAGAGGAGCTGAGATGACACTTATCCTTTCTCTTTTTTAAAACCTCCAGTTTATGAGAAAACATACACACACATACACACACACACACACTCACGTTGGTTTAGATTTTGCTCTGTCATTTTATTAATCAGTATAAAAGACCCTGTCACTGTTCATTCAATTGCTGTGACATTCTGTAGCTAAGATCACTGAGAGGTTGTTGAAATGAAAGAAAATATATATATATATATATTTACATATATATATATATATATATATATATATATTTGATTTAAAAAATGGTAAAGAAGAAAGAATGGTAAAGAGATTTCTTTGAAATTCTTTATAAGTGAGTGTACTAATTGGATATACAAACTCCTTAGTTACATAGTCTATCCCCCTGAAAATGGAGAGAGAATTTTGGGCAACAGTTCTATGTATTCTTCACCTCTATGGATATAGGACTGCCTAAAAAGAAAATTGTCTCCCTGAATCAGGTAAGTATGTCAGCCTTTTCCAAGATTTCTATGTCTCAAGGATAACATATACATTTCACAACTTACTATTTAATGTATTTGACTGTGGAGGTTTTCCAAAAATGTCACAATGCACTTTTAAGCTTTATTAGCTTAAAACTACACCAAGACTATTGGGACATTATTTATGGCTATAAATTATTTTTCTGTATTTCATATTACTATTCTTCCCATTCTTTAGATCTCATTCCATATGACTTTTAAAAAGCTTTCCTCTATCTATGAAATTCACTATAATGTTACTAATACCATTCAAAATTCATGTCTAAATTTAAAGTTCAGTTCATGTGCCATATCCTACACAAGACCTTTCCTAATCATTGTAGTTTTCATTATTCTTTCCCCTAAACTTTCTTTGTATTTATTTATCTATGTACATGTATTTGACACATAGAATGTAAGCTCCTATTTTACTTAAGGTAATTACTGATCATTTTGTTTCTCTTTTCAAGAATAATTAGGTATTCTTTTTAAGGTTATTATTAAAACTTTTACTTTTGTCAAATAGAAGGTATTTTTGATAGACATTTCTTCAATGTTAGGAATTTCCAGTGATTATTCAAATGATTTTAAAGGATGAAGTTCAAATTCTGATTACTCTTCATAATTCCCTTGTTATCATGAGCAAGTCAACCTTTCTTGACATCAATATAATTAGGCATCTTTATTTGAGCTGTCTATGACATCATAGGTAATAACATGTCTTCTAGTTGTTTTAATTAGGGAAAGAGTATAGAATAACACAGTCCTACTTCACATGACTCCAGATAGTAGCAAAGTAATTCCAAACTTTAATAGAATTAGGTACACCTTCTGGCTCATTAATGCATTAAATTCTGTTGATTTTTTCCCCTATTAGATCATGAGGCATTAATGGAAAAAAAGTGCACTCTATTTAAATGAGTATTTATTGGGAGGGGTTATAATTTAGAAGAAAGGTCATTTTGCCCCAACCTAGAGAGAGGAGATAGAGATCAGAAATCTACTCTTCTATTTTTTCCCGTTACCTACTTTGATTTTTGATCCTATCATAATAGCACTCCACCACCCCACCCTGTCATTCCCAGTTTTCTTCCCCTTACATGGACACTTCGATTAAAACCATAGCCTATTGTTTATGGAAAAGCTGTGGCCTATGGTTGATCTCACTATTCTTGTGATGTGTCTGATCAAAAACTCTTCTTGGGGAGCAAGGTAAAAAGATATAAAAATAGATCGGATTGATAGATGCTAGAGATAAGATATACATATATTTATATATATTCATATGCCTGTGATATATTTTTATTCATCCATCATCTATTATCTCTATCATATATATAAAATATATTATATCTCTTTATTCTGTCGTTTAGAAAGGAGACTGATGAAGATCAAGCTTAGGGGGCAGCTGGGTGGCCCAGTGGATTGAGAGTCAGGCCTAGAGATGGGAGATCCTTAGGTCAAATCTGGCTTCAGACACTTCCTAGCTGTGTTACTCTGGGCAAATCACTTGATTCCCATTGCCTAGCCATTACCAGTCTTCTAACTTAGAAACAATACACAGTATTGATTCTAAAATAGAAAGTAAGGGTTTTGTGAAGGGCTAAATTTGGGTAAGAGTTTGACAAAAGGGAGGAGAGAAGTTTGATAACAACACTAAGTTTAATTTAGAAGAAGCTCAGATAGAAACAGAAAGGAGGAAAGTGAGATTATTACTCTAATATTTTATGACTATACCTAAAGTCCTAATCCTACCTAATATTTCTAAAAACCCTAATCTAACTCTCTTCTAGGACAGGTTCTTCTGCCTGGGCAATACCCAGGCCTAACTTATCTATAGTGTCTACCTAAAAATATTCACTACCTACCTACTTAAGCTAATCAATAACTATTAATCACCCACAACTTACTTAAATACATTTTTCTTTCCAACTGTCAGTAGTGAAACTCCCTGTCACTGAGACACAGACAGTTCCTCCTCTCTAGAGAATCCCAAGACAAAAGCCTTGAACTCTCAACTGTCTCTTGCTTATATTCCTTCTTCATCTCCTAGGTAATAGAATCTTCAGGTCTGCCTAATTCTTACTTAGAATATTTGTCTATTCCTGACTCTTAAAGAGACAGAGGGAGAGATAAAGAAATTCTCTTTAACCGTTTTAAAAATTCAGGTATTGTATTTATTTTTGTGTTTGTATCTCTGGCATTTAACAAAGTCATTGACATAAGATTTTAATGAGTTCCTTTTTCACTCCCTTTTCCATTTCTTCATTATTTCTTATATTCATTCACTGATTCATTCATGCATATTGGTTGAATAACAAGGATAGAACTTAAAAGCAATAGTTAAAAAATTGAGTATCTTAAATGTGCCTGGAACTCTGCTAAGTACCCTAAAATGTGTCAAGTGATCCTCAGAATCATGTGGAGGTACTTTCTGTTATTATCTATATTTTATAGTTGGGGAATCTGTGGCACATAAATTTTAAGTGACTTAGCCAGGGTTACACAGTTAATAAGTTTGTGAGGCTACATTTAAACTCACTTATTTGTGATTTTAGGCTTAGTACTCTATCCACTGTGCAACTTTGGTAAGGCAAGACTTAAAGTGTCAGGCCTTCTATCTTTTTCATTTCCTCTTTACCCTGTTCCTTTATGCTATATTTGTCTACACAAGTGTGAATTTTGATAGTTTAAAGATTTTAAAATTTACTCTCCCCACCCCCATCCAGTCAAGTTGGAGGATAGTAATTGCTGGTGAAGAGTGGAGGCTCTTTTTCTTGGTCCTAGATAGCTATTCTTCTGGTGTACGTATCTAAGAAATAGTGTCTTTTCCATTTTTATTTGGATTGAGGTGATTGGGAAACTTTTTTTTTTCTAGGAGTCAGAGGAATGTTTACCAATTTTATGTTTTGCTTTGCTGTTTATTCAACTAAAATTGCTATCTCCATCCACTGATCTCTTAGCTGCTAAATCTAATTACCTATTCTAACTGCTTGTCCTTCTTGCCATCTCTGTAACATTTTTCTAGATTTGATAACCTTTTTCTCTGAGTTTTCATTATGCTACTATTTTTCTGGATCTCTTTCTATCTCAGTCTAATTTGCTGGAACATAATCCTGATCAGAACTGTTAAATATGTATGTCCTACCAGGCTTTATCCTTAATTTTCTTCATTTCACTGAATATACCATTAACCTTTAAACATGAAGAACCAGAAAACAACAGTATTTTTCATAAAAAAAATCCTAAAAGACTTTAATTCTTTTGAAAGAAAGAAAACAAGACACATTTGCCTGTACTTGGAACAAAGAGCAAGTCAGGGGTAAGCAATAGGTTTTATAGCATCCTAAAAAGGGGTGAGAATTCATGGTTAGGTAACTAATATAGAAACCTCTGTTCAACAATGGGTGTTGATTGTGAATTGTGGCAATAACATCTACAGGGTCACTTCTACGACCATCCCCCCATGTGTGGAAAGTTTTCCATTCTTGTCTTAATCTCCTTTTCTTCAGGACTTCTTTTAAGTCTCACATTCAATAGAAATCCTTTCCCAAGTCTCCTTAGTTTTAGCACCTTCTCTCTGAAACTACTCCCTCCCAATTTATCCTTCATATAGTTTGTTTGTACATAGGTGTTTGCATGTTGCTGCTACAATTAGATTATGAGATATCATGGACTGTCTTTATTATTTTTTCTATCCCCAGAATATACATAGTTCCCACCATTTAGTAAACCTCTTGTGGGATAGCAAGTTTGTGGTGGGTGAGCAAAGGCAAGTTCTCACCCAAAGAATTGCATCTCAGACCTGCTCATCTGAAGATATGTAAGTCTTTATGACAAATAGTGTGGCCAAGGTGGTGGAAATAACTCAGGACAGTGAGATGGCTCTTGCATCAATGGAGTGACCAACATCTTCAAGGATTCATGTTGCTAAAAGGGTCTGGGGATTGTCTCCTGTCAACCTCAGAAACTCTACAGCCTCCATCAGAATGTTTTCTGTTTGGCATTCCATGGCATTCTAAACTAAAAACCCAGAAAATGAGCAGACGGGGAGGTGGTTATACTTTTAGATGGACATTTTTTAAAGGGCTTATACATTATAAGGTGAATTTCAGAGCACAGAAAGAGAAATGGGGCATGACAAAACTTGGGGAGTTTCCCTTAATTATAAAGATCTTTCCTTATCTTCAAAGATCTTCAGTGTATATATGTGATGTCCATTCTTGGCTTGCAAGCTCTTATCAGTGGGGAGGAAGGCACACAGAAAGTACAGAGTGATATATTAAGTTGGCAGAAAGTATATGATTGGAATCAATGTTCTAATTTGTAATGTTGACTTCCTGGTAAAAGCATAAGATCTCAAAGCACATTTTCCATGATTTCAAAGCACTGTTTAACACTGCCAGCCCCCATCAAGTCTATAATATATTTATTAACCAATTTTACTCTCCTCTATGAAATTTGAAGCCTACCTGAAATTTCCTAACACTGACTTGTCCAAGGTCCTCCAAATAATGAGCTAAACCAAGTTTTGTACTTTGACATATTAAGCAGAATCATTGTTCTCTTCCCACTGTACCATACTTCCTCCTGTTTGCAATATCCTCTTTTTGCTGATTATCACACAGAAACATTAAAAATCTTAACCTTAAATAAGGAAATAGAATTTTCCTTCTTCTTGACCAATATTTCAAAATAATATATTAGTGATGTCTTAATATCATTTTGCAGTTGCTAAATTTTCAAGTTATTCAAAATTATTTCATGAATTTTAAAATCATAGTTAAATCAACACCAATTTATATATTTTAATTCTACATGAAGGCTAAGTAAAAATTATGCTATCTTCTTATATTAGTCAATCTGTATGCCACAGTCTTTACAAAGATTTTTTTTTCTTTTTTATGTGTGGATATAATTTAAATGTAAAAAGAGTAGCTTTGTAGTTTTCTTCCCCTTAGACTTTATTTCCAAAAAATGCTCTCGTTAATCAATCTTTAGCTGGTGCTGTTTATTTGATTTTGACTGTCTAGTTGGCATTCCTCCAGTTTCCCTTCAGAAGATGCGAAAAGCATTTTCCAAAGCATGCTCTTTTAAAAATTTTGTTCATAGAGAAGGTAATGCTAAATAATAGATGGGCTTGTTCACTCAAAAGAGTTGACCAGGGGTGATTGTGGTTACCCCTTTTGCTTTCCTCAGGGTTTTGCCGAAGGCATAACTCCTGCCAGTTGTTCCAAGTTCTGCCAGGACCACCAACCTGGATTTTTGTTGTCTTTCCTGCAGGAGAGTTTCCAAAAGTGTTCATGCTCCTTGGCAGAAAGCAACAATCTAAGGAGATTATAAAACTCAAAGAAAATATTCTTAAAAGTATGTTGATAATGAATGAATAATGGGTGTAATTATAAAATCTGAGGGAAATAAATATTTAAATGAAAATAATGGTAAAGAAACAAAAAGGTAAAGGAAACAGGGCTTATATCTTTATCTTTCTACCTGATTTTGAGAGAACAGGATGAAATTAATTAATTTCATTTTAAAAATTCTGTGTTTTTTCTGCTCAAGAAAAAGAAGTGTTTTCTTTTTCTTTTTTAAAAGTTGCTCTTCTTTTTTCTTCCTTTTGTTTCCCTTTCTTTTATTTATCACTTATTTTTCCTAGGAAGGAAAGATATAGTCAGTGATTTCCTTGGTGTATGGAACTCTTTCTATAATCTTAAACTAGTATAAAATGGAGATTTGAACCCTAGACTTCAATCCCCAGAAGTCCTTGGTATTTCCCAAAATTCTCTATAATCTCACCTGAGTCTCCACCTGGGCAAGATCACAATGAGTATTTAAATTGGCTGTAACGCCTACCTCAGCCTCTTCCTCTACTCAGTCATTGCAATATGTAGTAAGTAAGCTGTGAATGGGCTAATCAGCCCTAAGTACGTGGTGTTCTTATTTTGTATTTTCTTATTTCTTGATTTCATATAATCCTTAATAAACTTCATGAAATATAATATTTCTATTACTAGATACTAAATTAAATTCTTACAGTTTTGGCTGACCATGTCAGTTGTGATGAAATACCCTCAATCTTCTTAACTTTCCTAAAACTTTTCTCTACTGTGACTATCCATAAGTTCAGCTTTTAATAGCTTATTTTGATCAGATGTTGAGGGAACAACTGCCTAGATTTTTTTAAGCCACATTTCTCTGGCCAAGGTTTTTCACCTATCCTCGCAAAGCTTTTTCTGATTCAGCTTGTTCCAGCCATCCTCTCCAGACCTTCTTGATTCAGATCGTTCACCTTGTCCCAACATTCCAGGCACTCGGCTCATGCTGCCTGTTTCTGCACTCCAGCAATCCGGACCTACTTGACCCAGCCTGCCCTGGCCCAGCCCCCACTGATCTCCAGCTTCTGAGTCAGGTCGTCCCAACACAGCCCCAGGACCTAGACTGCTGGTAGGTGCCCCGATTTCTTCAGGACTCACAAACCAGCTGGTAAAAACAGGAGTGTTCTTCCTTAGGCTACAGGGACCACAGAAGGGGGACAATGAGGAAAAGGAAGAGACTTTTCCAAACAGGAAGTTATAAGCATGGTTTATTTCAAAGGGTATCTTTTGAATGCACTGGTACTTTTATTTATCTCACCTGAGATTCAGGGGAGAAATTCATCTCCCTACAACTCTTTAGCCCAATTGGAGATTCTTAAAACCCACTCTCACTATGTGGGGGGGGGCAGCTCAGTGGCTCAATGGATTGAGAGCCAGGCCTAGAAATGGGAGGTCCTGGGTTATAATCTGGCCTCAGAAACTTCCTGGTTGTGTGACCCTGGGAAAGTCACTTGGACCCCATCACCTACCCCTCACCAGTCTTCTGCCTTCTGACCATAGGTATCTAAATGGATAAAAACAAACAAACAAAAAATCAATGAACTTGAAAGAGACTGGAGGTTATATTTTTAAAGCTTTTCAGACTCCAATGCTTTATAAAAATCTCTGTATTTTATTGCATTTTGCTGTTTTTTTGTTTAAGATTTAATTTTGTTGGTTTTAAGTTCATATATGTATTCATGTATTCAATTGTATTCTCTTACACAGAATCATTTTAATGTACTGGGTTTTAACTACTATTATATTCTGTTGCTTTTCCCCAATAACTATATTGAACAAATATTATTGAATAAGCCCATATATAAAAACAGCTTTTTTTCTATTTTTGACTTTGTAAATTGCCACAAAGAGGATAGATGGACTTCATCAGAACTGGTTACAATTGTATAACAACCTTTGGAAAATTTAATAAGCTTTAGCTAAATATCTCAAATTGATTTTAAGTGGTCTTTTAGACATGATTTTTATATTTTTCCCAACAACTTTGTTCATTTTGCCTGTTTCTAATATGAAATAAGGTTCATTTTAGTAGCTGAAGTGAAATACAATTATAATTCCCACCTCCCACAATTATAAAAATGTGAATGGATGGGACATCACAGTCTCATATCAAAGTAGCTAGGAAGTTAATCCCAGGGCATTGTACCTCTCTGGATGACTCCAAAACAAGGAGCATCTCTCATTTATAACTATTCAGCTCACTTTACCCAACATCAACATTACAGAGGTTTGGGTTTTTGCTAGACTCCTCTGCCACATTTTTGTAATGATATCTAGATTTCTTGATGATGTTCAGGACCCAAATAAGTTTTATTTTGTTTAAAAATATGTTTGCCAAGGTTGAAAGATTGCTATACCTGAAAAACTTGTGACAAGTAACCAGTTTCTTTAAATGCCATACAATTTATGTAAAAAATGATAGTGGTTTTTCTTTGCTATTGTAATTATTTGGGTTATTGAGAATTTTGGGGATTTTGAACTACCATTCTTCATAAAAAATGGTTACTTTGTAAAAATCATGTGCTTGTACTCACAGTGGATCATGGCCAGATATGAAGAGGAAATGGATCTCATTTTTGATCAGAAAATCTTGTATTCTATATTTTCTTACCTGACACAGTGTGTCAATGATTATAAACTATATTTTTGAATTTTAAAACCCTTTTATTATATTTTTTCTTGCATGTGCAATATACTATTTCACTCTTTCATTTTTTCTCTCCTTTTTATATTTGAAGCACATGTCACCAGTATTAAGATTTTCTTTAACTTTTTTGATTTGCAGTAATATAAGTTTAAAATACATTTGCTATAATGTCAATGCATGCCCCAAAAGCTTGAGACTATAAAAATGATGCCATTGATTGTTTTAAAAAAGTATGGATCTTTGCTTAATGATTCTGTCTGATTCCAGGACAAGATATAAAAAAGAGCTATTGCACAGGGCAAAAGAAGCACAAAGCTAAACCTGAATTGTGCCAAAAGAGCACACAGTTCAAAAAAAAGAAAGAACTAAACCAATACAGGAAGGATTGATGCACTTCTAAGCCAATACAAAGTGTGAAGACTCGAGGTTGCAATGCTTAATATATGTTAAGACGTAGGCCTTCCTTGTATACACACTCTTCTTGAAATTATTTATAGACGAGTATTTCAAATTTAGCTCCTACCTCCTATAATCTAGTACCTTTTCTATCTTTCATAGTGTGGCAAACTTTCTGTAGTCCTGGCTACTGATTGGGTAAATGCATCAATGCTTAAATCACTTTAATTGGTCCCTGATTCAAGGAGCTGTTATAGATTTATTTTTCCTTTACTTAGAATTTTTACACATTAGACTTTGATAGTCTATATTTCATCCAGAAAATATCTTTTTTATTTGGATTTTTTTAGGTTTTTTATTTCTCTTACCAATTGATTCATATACCTCAAAACTCAGCCTTGCATCCCTAAATGATCCCTGTGTTTTTCAATCATCCTCTTCAGGGGTGGAATGTAAGATTATTATTATTTTAAATTGAAAAGTTTAAGTTCTTTTTGAGGGTAATTTTAGGTTAAGAAACATGATACCTCTCCTAATCCAGTAACTGATCTGTTTGGAGAAGACACCATGAAGATGCCTCCATAGACCACAAGTTGTGCAGGAGAAGATCAAGAATGTACTTTGAGTGTTGTTGATTGAACATTTATTTGTATGTATACTTTTATGCCAAAGGGGACTGCCCCCTAACTGACTTTTTATCAATATGTCTAGCAATTATTGGTTTTGTTCTCTTTTCCTCTTATCCTCAAATTGTTGTAATTTCAAAGTTGGTATGTTTACAAGCCCCAGCAGAGAGACTAGTCTTCCTCAGGTCTCAGGGGGTGGGGAATGTAAAATGGAGATTTGAACCCTAGACTTCAATCCCCAGAAGTCCTTGGTATTTCCCCAAATTCTCTATAATCTCACCTGAGTCTCCACCTGGGAGAGAACAAAATGAGTATTTAAACCGGGTGTAACACCTACCTCAGCCTCTTCCTCTAATTGGCCATTGCAATATGTAGTAAGTAAGCTGTGAATATACTAATCATCCCTAGGCATGTGGTTTTCGTATTTTGTATTTTCTTCTTCTTTTATTTCATATAATTCTTAATAAATAAATAAAATATAATATTTCTATTACTAGAGATTAAATTTAATCCTTAAACTAGGTAACTTATTATTTTAGGAGATTGTCATGGGACAGTGAGAGGCTAATTGATTATTCATCAGAGATAGGACTTGAATGCCTCTGTCTTACAGTTGTCTAAACTGGCATGTTTTTCACTATACCAACATAATCCCACTTTCTCATGTGTGATAATAGACTTGTATATACATTTTGAGGCAATTATTTCTTCAGGTACAATATTGATTTCCTTTTGAGAAGTCTATTAGACTTGTCTTTCAAATCATGAGTGAGTTCCTTAGATTAAGCTTTCTCAAAGGTTTAGCCCTGCCTATTCATTTATTATTTTAAAAAATGATATTTTTGTCAGAGCTGTTTTGTAACTTTGTAAAGCCTGTTATAGCTGCCTTCTTTGAAATGATTTGATATTACTGAAGGATTCCTAATTAATTTCATAATAGTTATTGAATTTTATTTGATAGTCACATTTTCAATAAATGAAGTTGTAGCAGGATTAAAAAGAAACACATCTTTCTCAATAAATTTTAGATTTGAAAATTAGAGAAATCTGATATTTTTACTTTTTGTACAAAAATAAAACTACAACAGAAATCTTTGTTATAATTATAAGAATTATATCGTCAATATAAAGCATGCATAATTATAAATAGGTCCTCTTGTGTTCTTTTTAGATTTAATGTCTTCTAATGAGAAGATGGAGTTTCTGTGATACTATGATAAAGTAAAACAAAAAATTCCTTCAATAAATGTGGGAAAGATAATTTTTAATTATATATATATATACATAATAAAAAATATATACCCTAATTTCTTGTAGATACTTTTTATTTTTAAATAGTATTTTGTTTTCCCAATTAAATGTAATAATAATTTCCAACATACATTTTCTGAAATTATAAAATGCAAATTGTCTACCTCTTTCTTTTCCCTCCCTCATCTTAGAGGTGGTAAGCATTTTCATCTACATTATACATGATTTATAATGCAAAACATATACCCATATTGGTCATTGTTGTAAGAGAATACTCATATAAAACCAAAAACCCCATATGAAAACATATATAAACAAATGTGAAAAATAGTATGCTTGATTTGCATTCCAACTCTAGGATTTCTTTATCTGGAGGTGAATACCATTCTTTGTCATAAGTTTTTCAAAATGTTTCTGGATCTTTGTATTGCTGTGAGTAACTAAGTTGATTATCCTGCAAAATCACAGTGTAAAATGTTCTAATTTCTCAAATTTGTAGAAAACTAAATTAAGTTTATAAGAATACACTTAATTCCCCAGATGACAAATGGTCAAAGGTAATGAACAAGCAGTTTTCAGATGAAGAAAACAAAGCCATCAATAATGATATGAAAAATATTCTGTCATTCTTGATAAGAGGAATACAAATGAAATTAACTCTGAGGTACCACCTCAAACCTAATATATTGGCCAATGTGATATTAAAGGAAAGTGATAAGAGTTGGGGGGTATCATAAAATTGGGACACAGATACATTGTTGGTGGAGTTAGGAAATGATCCAGCCATTCAGGAGGGCAATTCATAATTATTCCTCAAAGGATTACAAAACTGTGTACTCTCTGATCCTGTAATAACACTACAAGGTCTGTATTCCAAATAAAACATAAGAAATAAGAAAGGACTTCCTCATGCAAAAATATTTATAACAATTCTTTTTTTGGTGGCAAAGAATTGGAAATTTTTTAAGAAGATATTCATCAATTGAGGAATGGCTGAACAAATTTTATAAAATGGTGATGAAACACTATTGTGTTGTAAAAATGATGAACAGTATGATTTCAGGACAAGCTGGAAAGACCTACAATTTTTAATAATCATTTTCTCATATTTGGTAAGTCTCTCCTACCCTTTCTCTCTCTATCCTGCATATTCTCTCTCTCTCTCCCCCCCCCCTCTCTCTCTCTTTCTCTCTCTCTCTCTTTCTCTCTCTTTCTCTGTGTGCTTCTGTCTCTGTCTCTGTCTCTTTCTCTGCTCTCTTCTCATCCCCCAAGATGGCATGTAATATGATATAGATTATATATGTACTATCATGCTGTATATATTTTCATGTTGTGAAAGAAGACAAATATTATTTATATAAAATTAAAAAAAAACAAATTTATGAAGAAATAAAGTGAACATTGCCTTCCTTCAGTCCACAGGCAGACACCTTCAGTTTCTTCTATGGCAGTGTATAACATTTTGGTATGAATTCCTTGGTGTTGTTTGGATCCTTAGTTGTTATTCACAATTTATCATCATACATTATTGCTATTACAGTTTACATCAATCTCCTAGTTCTAATTACTTCACTTTGCATCACCTTTTATTAATATTTCTAGAATTTTTTGTGATTATTGTTTGTCATTTCTTATAGCAAAATTACATTTTCTCATTACAATAACATGCCAAAACTTTTTTTAGGTATTCCACAATTGATAGACACTTTCCCCTCCAATTTCTAGTTCTTTGGCATCACAAAAAAAATGTTATAAATATTTTTGTACAAATAATTCCTTCCTCTGTCCCCTTTGTAATTTTTTTTTCTGATACAGACGTAGTAGTCATACAAGATCAAAGGGTATCCACATAGCACTTTGGTCATGATTCCATATTGCTTTCCAGAATTGTTGGATCAGTTCATAGCTCCACCAACAATGCATTAATGTCTCAATTTTCCCACATCCCCTCCAACATTTATTACTTTCCTTTAATATCATATTGGCTAATCTTATAGATATGAGATTGTACCTCAGAGTTGTTTTAATTTACATTTCTCTCAGAAATAGTCATTGAGAATATTTGTATATGTGGTTATCCCTTTTTGTATGAGTTTAAAACCTCTAACTTTGACATGTACTCTTGATTTTATGAAAGCAGATTTCAGAAGTCCAGATGAAATACAAGTAGGAGACTATGAAGCAAAATGTTTCAAAGAAAGTCAAACCCAGAAGAATGGGAGATAACCTAGAATGAAACTGTGAAGACAAAGAGGGAAACCATTCCACTGAGGAAGATAAAACTATAACCTCATGACTCCATTGTCCCTTTTTTCACCTTTGCCCCAGTAGCCTATTCACTCTGGCAACATTTCCACCACTAATTTTTCTTTGGTTTGCTGAAATTACATCTGAATATTCAGTTGAGGAAGAACCCATTCTAGTCATGATTATTCAAAATATAATTCAATCCATCCATCCCTGGATTCCTTATGAGCCCTGATCCAAAATTCATTCTCAGCTCCTTTTTATCTGTTATCTTCCTTCATTAGAATATAAGTTCCTGGAGTGCAGAGATTATTTTCCCTTTTGCTTGTAATTGAATTCACAGAATTTAGCAAAAGTAAACACTGAATAAATGTTATTCTTAGGTATGTAGAAAGGGGACTTTTTCTGAAAATATTAGTGTGGATTCTTAGGAAATTTACAAAGTAATTTAAATTTAAGAAGGAAATCTACTTAAGAAAGAAGCAAATTCAGGTAAAGGTATGGCACAGTATGATTAAAACAATTTGAGGAATAGTAAAGCTCAGAATAAATTCAGGTATAAAGTCATATGTGGTGGGTTTTACATTATTCTTTATTGCAACTTTCCAGTTGATTTGTTTCCTCCCTCCTTTTCTCCCCTTTTCCCTTCCTCCCTTCTTCCCTCTTTCCATTCCTTCCTTTTACTTCCTTCCTTTCTTCCTTCCTTCTTTCCTTCCTCCCTTCCTTTCTTTCTCTTTCTTTTTGCTCTCTCTCTCTTTCTTTCCATTTTTTCCCCACATGCTTTTCTCACTATCAAATTTTCTTATGTTAGACATAAAAAAGGGTCTGGCCAAAGTTATAAATGTTTATTAATAAAATGAGAGAGTCAGAGAGGAGAGAGAGAAAAGAGATATAGATATATTTCCCTTAAGGAAAGATTATCTGATTAGGATCTATTCTCCATTTAGCTGATTTAAGGTCTATAAATTCTTACCTCAGCAGGAGCTGGACTATCTTATCTCTATTGTGGAAGTTCAGAAAAAGCTCTAGAGAACAGCATGTCTAGGTTTTTCAAACCTTTCCCAGCAACTCACTATCACACATCTGGCCTGTGTACCAACTGTTGGTCCTTCCTCTGTCTCTAGGGCTGGTCATGGGATATTCATCCCACCTCATTTTCCCCCCACCTTAATTGTTGGCTTCCTTGATGACCCCAGGTAGCCCCAGAGTTTAGATTCTGCTTATTCCCTTATATGAAATGTCATGGAAAGACTGATTTATCTATAATTTTAATAAGGCATGGATACAATTCATTTTATGTGACCATGGAAAATTCACTTAAGCCAAAGGACCCTGATATTTCTCTATACAAAACTGAAACGATAATTTATATTATCACAACTTCACATGATTCCTATATGTAGTAAATGAGATGGTATATATAAAAAGTACTTTGTAGGAAGAGATGCCTTAGTGAATATTTAATAATAATAATAGTACCTATCAGAGTCTCTATTTAATTCCACTCATCTCATTTTATTCCATTTTATTTGATTTCTTTGTCATCTCACTGAGGCTTCTTTGCTAACCATTAGCCTTTCTTAAACTTAATTTTCATGAAAATCTGCTTTTCTCTCAAGGTTTTTGAGTATCATTGAAATCATGAGTACTTGACTTTTGGTATACCTTTGAAATCTCAGTTCCCTTTTTTGTTTCTCTTTTTCCTTTTAAGTTTTGATCAGGATCAGGTCTTGAACTTTCTTCTCCATGACATTTTTGACTGTAACTTGTTGCCTCAATCCTAAGAATCAATTCCCCTGGCCATATAGATTTCTGCCTTTTTTATAGGTCTCATTCCTAACTTTTATTTTTTCCAAGCCACCAAACACACAGAACTCTTTGCCCAAAGAGCCTTGCTCATCCTTCACTGATAGTTTATTGCTTTTCACATCAACTTTAGACAGTTAGTACTATGTCTCAGTGCCCCTAAACAGTTAACATTATTTTTACATTTTTTCCTTTACCTCTATGTTTGTCCTTGTATATATCTCTGTCTCTCTGCACAAACTATCTTCTGAATTACAATATACTTCAAAGCCAAGGCATATATGCTATAATACATATAGACACGTGGACATACATACATGCATAAATATCACATACATATATTTACATATAGACATTTATGCATACAAATTATATGTAAACTCATTATTATTATTATTATTATTATTTATGGTATCTACTCTGTACCTACCATCTGTTGCAAACACTAAATAAATTAGATCTTTATAAATATCGCATTTTAGCCTCATAAAACCCTGGGAGGTAGATATTATGATTACCCCATATTACAGATACATAAACTGAGAGAGATGAAGAATTTTTTGACTAGGTCTGCACAACTAGTCAATATATAAAGCCATATGAGGCCTCCCTGATTCCAAATCTAAGTGCTATCTATCTGACCTATATACTAATGCATACAATATTTGAAATTTCATAGGTAATTAATATTTTCTGAACTCTGTTTTCCTCATTGTGGTACAACTGGTGATGATCTAGCACACCAATGCAGAAAGATTGTGTTGTCCCTTTTGGTCACCACTCACCCAGCAACAAATTAACTTCATCATAGATCTTAGATGTTCTATTTTGAATTCATTCTGACAAAGTTAAAGATTGAAAATATTCCAGGCCCTCTGAGGATCTTAAAAAACAACCCAAAATGCTATCCTTTTGAGGATCAATGAATAATGGCTCCTCAAAACTGTACATTTGATTTTTGGATCATTCTAATATGAACACTTTTTGATGCACTTGAAATTACATACACACAAACACACATGCACACACACACACATACACACACCCCAAAAGGGAACTCAGAGGTCATCTCATTCAACACTTGAGTAATCATTTCATCTTTTTAGACAGAGAAATATGTCCAAAAAATTGTTGGGAAAATAAGGAACTCTTAAGTACTTAAAGACCAAGATTTCTAGATATATGGAACTCACTTTCTTCCAAAGAGGCTCATTCTATTTTTGTACAACTTTAATTTAACATTTTAAATTTCATTAATTTTTCTCTAATTTGGTAGGGAAAGGAAGTATGTCAAAGGAGACTCCAGGGCAATATTTAGAGTCCTACCTCTAATATATATTAATTGACAGAGAAAAAGTCTCTTGAACTGTCAATATCCCAGATGGGACTTCAATTTTATACTTTAGTCCTGAATTGCTAGACTTTCTCCAGTTTCCATATTGGGAATTCACTATATTAATGGGATTATTGGCCTGGGTCAATGATATAATGCTAATCTAAGATGTAGAATTTTTAAAAAATACATTTGAAGAACAAATTAAGATGGTAATAGGACATGGCATCTCAGGGTATATTTTTAAGGGAAACATTTATTTCTGGAATTGAAAAATTAAAAAATAAAATAGAATTGTGTGGAATGCAAACATATTGCTATTCCCCCCCAAAGAAAGGTATTGATTAGTGAAGGTTTTCAAGTTATCATAAACAAAGAACAACAAAAATAGTAATTTCTTTCTAAATATACAGAATTAAAAAAAAGAAATTATCAAGAAAATAGTATAGGTCATGTTTAACCTAGCATGGAACTGAAAAAGAAATAAGGTTGCTTCAGGAATTATTTGTATGGTGTGAGCTGACCACACCACCTTGTATTGCTGTTGCTAGGAGCTATCAAGAGAAATGTCACTCCTCACAGCAAGTGATGAGATTTGACATATGGCATCAAAGCATCATTAAAACTCTACCTGCTGCAAAAGAGGTTATGTCTTTCAGGAGACTTTCAAGCAGAAAAAGGTTACTTTGAAAATGTGAAAGGGCAAGTCTCATTTTTTTCTTCTTAGCAGACAATTAAAATCCTATACAGAAGTAAGTCAGACACAGATAGACATGATGATGGCTCTTGGTATGACACTGTTTTGAAAACCTTTGTTAATTCCATATTTTCTTGTTTTAGATTATAAGTATATAAGACAAATTTGATCTATACTCATTATTAATGCTTCATATAAATGAAATATGCTCTGTCTATTAAGAATCAGAATAAGGGTGACTGAAAAATGTAATGATTTTATTGTGGGATCTATATTTATGTTGTCAAGATTTTCATCAATTTCCTTAGTTATCTTATTCTAGAAACCCACTTATTTATTATCTAAGATACTGCCCATCTTTTAATATCATCATCATAATCATCAGTACCATCATTACCATTATCAACAACAAAAATAATTTATTGATCATTTATTAGGTATTTTTCTATGTTCTCAGGAAAGCTGCAAATCTCATTCATTTTATGTAATTTATACATTGCATTATGTTTTAAAACATTTTTGCAATAATACAGTGTACTGAATAAAATAACTAAAATATTATTTTACATATGAGAAAGCTAGGCTTAGAGGTTTGATGTAATTTGCATGAAATTGCACAGCTAACAAATGGTAGAATTAAGCTTAAGTTCTAAGTTTAGCATTGAACATTTTTGTGATCCTTCACAGACTTTTCCCTGCCCCTTCACAGATAAGTCCATTATGATTTCGGTTTTCATATTTTCAGTGAAAAGGAAAAAAAAATTATTTTCTTTAAAGGAGTGGTAGTATAGGTTGAAGGGTGCATATATTTAATTACCTTTTATCTTTGTGAAACCTGATTTTGGTTCATCCAGAATATACCTGGAAAGAATAGTAAAGATTTAAAAATAAATCCAAATTCAAATGAAGTCAAAACACATTCCTTAACCTATTAGGTTCTTAATATGTGCCATACACTGTTATAAGCACTGGACAAACAAAGAATGGTAAAAATATTTCCTGTACTCCAGGAAAATGAAATCTAATGATGGAGACAATGTATAAATCATTGAATAAAGTAGACATATGTGGTATAAAATAAACTATCTTAGAAAAGCCAACAGTTTTAAAGAAATAAAAGAAAAGCTTTAGAAGGATGATGTCATTTTTACTGATACTTGATGGAAGCCAGTAAAACCAGGAGATGAAGACAGGGAGAAAGATAATTCCAGGCAAATTGAGACAGCTATTAAAAAGTATGGAGTTGATATATGGAGTGCTATGTGCCTGGAATGGGAAGGACAGCAATTTCATTGAACTTCATGAATTCAACTTTGGAGAATTGCTTTACTCTTTTTAAGAATTTAATTTTGAAAAAATAAAAACAGTAAAAATGAGTTATTATGAAATACTTTCACATTGTATCTTTTTTTTCATAAAATAATTCCAGCTAGAGAGTTTTTGGTTTAGCATAACATACAGTGTGGTTCTATATTTTGTTTATTTTTATGATTACTTTTTCTTTACAAAATTGTTAATCAAATGAATGTTTTCTTCATTTTCTTTCCTTCCACTTCACATTCTTCTTCACCCCAGTTTCTACTGATGAAGTGATCCCCAATGGTGCCTTGCTATGAATCAAAGGGGGGTTCCCCTTAAAAGAAGGTACACCTGGCCCTCACAAAGATGCTTAGGATGACTTCCAGTATTGACGATGACCTTGTTGGCTTCATTTCTGCTTTTTCTAAGATGAACATCACTTGTAGACATCTGTACCTGAATAAACCTTTTGAACTTCTTATTGACAGAGTTATCCTCCTTTTCTAGAACCAACTTTAAAAATTATTTAAATAGCTAAACTAAGGTCTCTGGATTTAGGTAGCTCCACTTTAAGTGAGCAATTTTCATAGCATTATTACAAAATTTTAATTTGTACCTTGTCATCTTGGAATGATTCTATTTCTTCTTGATATCTCATAATCTTCCAGTTCTTTATTTTCCCAATTCTAATTGATCCTTTACAGGCGCCAAATTTATATTTGTTAATTGAGAATCTTGACCATATTCCTTGCCCCTTCCCCACTAAAAACAAAGCACTGTCTATTGCATTCAAGACAAAAGAGATAATGATCAGCATGGCACATAAAGCCTCCCACAATCAAGCTCCCATCACTTCTTCAATTTTGTTTCATAACCTTCATATGCTACACCTTTTATTAAAAGAAAATATTACTTTTTCATTTTCTTGAACAATTCTATTTTTTATACATTTGCAGTCTTTGTCACATATTTGTGTGTGTATGTGTATATGTGTGGTGGGTGGGTGGGTGTATGCAATGTCCTGCTTCCAATCAATTACAAATTGTAGTCTCAATATTCTTCATCTCCTCTGTTTTGCCCATGAGAATACTTGTGCCAAATTCTTAAAGGTGATTATAGATGTCATCAGGAGGCTCTGTAGTGTCTCAGGGCTTGAAGAAATTGTCACAGTGTGATCAAACAGGAGCATCTGGAGGATCTCAACATCTATCAGAAAACTCTTTTCTACTTCATCTCTGCTGGAGTTTCTCCGTAATATTGATAAATGCATTTGGATATAACATCTTCTTGTTTTGTACTTCATGATCTATTAATAAACAAAGGTCATAAAAAGCTATTTCTGCTGTTATTTATTTCAGGAAATATTGTATAATTGTACATTTGTGAGAGACATATTATTGGAAGAGAACATATTAAATAGTATTTGGCTCTATTAAACAACATTTTCTGTGCTCAAGAAACAAGAAACATATTGGATCTTCTATTCTTCAGTTAGCAATATTGTGACTATACATATAAAACCTAATAAAGAATATTTTCTAATGATTTCCCATTCTTCATAAGCTTTATGTATACTTTATTCTCATTAAGTTAAAAGCATATCTATAGGAAGGTAAGCATATGAACTAATAATCAGTGATTATATATATATATATAATATGTTATATATTATATAATATATATAATAATAATATAATAATAATATATATATAATAATATATAATAAGGTAAGCACCTATTTCTATAGGGTGTCAGTATCCTCTCTTCTTCCAGATACCTTGAAAATAATTTTATCAATACTCAAATTTTTATCATCTCCAGTAAAGACTTCTTGTCTGTGTGCTTTTCAAATTCCTCTTTCTTGTCTCTACCAACAATAATGAACCTCAGAAGAATTCAGAAACAAAGCAAATTTTAAAATGATATTCAAAAGAGTTGTATTTATTATTTTACTGTCAATATTTATATTTTGCCCCATATTATAGAGTATGAATTTTTGCCAGTGTAAAGGATAATTTTAGCATTGTGACCTATACTATATTAATTATTGGCTGCCATGGATATCCCAAATAACAAAAAAAAATTTACCCAAGTCAGTCTAGAAATTTATGGTGATTTAATTAATATAATGGAAAGAAATTTAAGAAGAAGGAAGGAGGGAAAGGGTGTAGGATTTCTCTCTAGAAGGTAAGATTTTGGAGAGAAAAAGAGGAAGGAATCAGCCTGAACTCCAAGAGGGCTCAGCCAAGATGCCTGAACCTGAATTAACTCAATGGCAAACTCATCACCAAAACCCAGACAAATAACTGCCACCACGCCAAGATTTTGGAATGCTTAGCATGCTGCCAAACAGAGACTCCTCTCTGGGAAAAGAGCCGAAGAGCGCAAGTGACTTGCCCTATATAGACAGTTTAATGTCGCTTTCTTGCATCTTATCTGTACCAATATTAGCTTAGCTTTACTTAGGACACTTCAGGGGTCTGTCCGCTGTTCCTGCACATATCTGTTGAAAGCCATTTTCTCAAATACTTAATCCTTAAGTATGGTACAGACATTCCTGACCTTGTTAAACTAAGTAGGGTGGAGAAATGTAGAGTTCTCAAGATTTGATTCTGTTAGACCAAGTATCTCCATTGTTACTAATCAGGAGATAGCTATATCAGATATTCTAAAGTAAGGTCTGAGTAGGGTGGAGTAGTTTTAAAATTTTCACCAGTGAGCTCTGTTCTTTGTTACCAATTCTTTACCATTTCCCCCTTTAAAATATCTTTTGAATGAGTCCTCTCTTCATTCCTACTGTTCTCATTTGATATCAGAACTTGGTTGTTTTGGACTAGTATTATCACAGTGTCCATATTAATGTTCTTTAGTCAACTCTCTCCCAAATCTAAATTTTCCTGATAATTTCTACTAGGTTTGTCATTTTAAAGTAATTCTTTCATTATTTAATCCCTTGCTCTAGAACTAAACAATATCTGTCAACTGGATATTACATCAAATCTCTGACTCTCTACCGTGATTTCATAATTTTTACACAATTTAGCTTTCAATCCCCCAAATTCTATCTTTCAAATTTAACTGGGCTGATATCCATACCATTACTGCCACACTCTTTCTCATTACCTCTCACTTTCTGCCCAAATCAAATTCCTATCATTCTTTGTGTTTATATTCCCCACCACCACCATTGGAAATGCCCATCCTGTTGCATTCTATTTCACCAAATCCTTTTCTTACCACAAGTTCCATTCCCTTAAGGATATTTATATTTTTTTCACATGTAGGACAGCCTGATACATAAGATATAAAACTAGCTATGAAGTCAAAAGATGTGGCATTGTATCTTAATCATCTTTTACTGCCCCTGTCACTTTGGGAAAATCTTTGTGTTGTCTCATGGTCTCAGTTATGTCATCCACAAAATGACCTAAGGTTTTTTTCAAAGACATATTTCAAATCTAAAGATGGGATTCCATGATAATGAATATAAATTTGCTTGTAATTTTTGTGCATTTTCCATCATAATCCCAAAAATGGATCATTTGCTGATTTTAAATATTCATTTTCCATAAAGTTAAAGTAAGAAAACCAAATGACAATCCCAGTTCTAAATCCCCACAAAGTTATTATTTGTTCAGGAGATATTTCATTGTTAAAAACTGTTTGCTTTTTTTCCTTTAGGATACTAAAAAAATAAAGGAGTGACAGGTGTTCCTCCTTTACTCCTCCCATACTTTACTGCCACTCCAGCTGAGAGAGCTCATAAAAGTGTCAGCTTTCTACTGGCAAAGCATGCTGCATCTGTTTGCCAGGTGCTTAGAAACTACCAACATTTATATATGGCTGTAATCCAGGGGAAATAAGTTGACAAAATGGTGCTCCAAAATGTGAACATTGAGATATACTTATTTTAGTGCCTCTTTGTGTGTATATGTAGTTCAAAGAGAGAGGGATTATTTTCCTCTACTGATCCATGCTTGCTTTTGGATATTATTATATCTCACTAATAAGAGCAAATTCATCACCATTCTAACATTCAACTGATACATTTAGTTTTTAAAATGCCACTAAAAGATAACAAAAAGTAAGACATAAATCAAATTAATGATTGTTTTTATTTAATAATTATTTGCTACTTCACATGACATGCTAAATACTCTAAGCTCCCTGTTATTATGTTTTGCATTTTATTTTAGAAGAATACATGGATTTACAACTAAAAAGAATCCCAGAGCTAATCTAATATAACATCTAAATTTTACTGATGTGACAAAGGAGGACCAAAGATGTTAAGTGAGAAGAAATCAAGAGTTATGGGAGCCAGGATTTGGAGCCAGATCTCAGGAAATGAAAGCCAATGCCCTTTCCATTAAACATGGCACTGTGTCCCAGAGGTTAGCAAAACCTTCTATCAGAGAAAAGTAAGATGTAGTTAATGGTATTTTGCAGTTTTACCTTGGTACATTATAAAGATAGTACTTTGTGCTTTCCCCTCCTCAAACAATGATCTATGCCTCATCCTCCTTCTTTAAGTTTCAGTCTGCTTTCATTTGAAACTATTTAACAATATTATATTAATAGAATGACAAAGAAAAACATCAAACTTTGTTTTTCTAACATTTTTCATACTCTAGCAATGAGAAAAACTATCTAAAATGCAGTGCATACAATAATAATATAGAGCTTTAAAGTCAAATTTTCCAACACATTTCTTTTTTTTTACTTTTTGCTCAAACCATATAACACTCCACTCAATGATCAAAGATATTTTGTAAAAAGTAATAACATAAAAAATTTCTGTGACATTGGTGTATATCTTTACCAGACAGAACAGTTTTTTTTATTAACTCAAAAGTTAAAAGCCTTCATATGGTCATGTCACTTCCACTTGGATTGATTTCATAATTCCTTTTGTGAAACAATCTTGATACTAAAATTTATTTAAAGAATCTCTGTGCTCACAGTGATGTATAGTTTCTTTGAAAAGTTGATTTAGCATTATGGAATTAGAGTTGGTAAAGTAATATACTTCCTTCACTTTTTCTAAGACCTCAGATGATTATTTTATTTACTATGAGAATCATAGAAATGCATTTTCTATTAATAGATCAGGGATACTTTAAGGATGTGCAGATATTTTTGCAGTCATATATTTCATGATTTATTAAATCATAGACTGACATACCTTTGTATAAACTAATACATACAATTTAAATGTGATTTCCTGGCTTAGGTGATAAGGAACATCTAAAAATATCACAACTGTTTAGATTTTTGGTAATAAAAATCTACTCATTGGTTGGTGTCAATGGTGGCATTCAGGAACTATTGCAGAGGTGGAAACAAAAGATATTGAAAACTAATTTTACTTTACAATCAAGGAAGTAGAAAGACAAAGATATCTCACAGCTTTTCAGGTATTTGGCACAAGGAAATATAAAATTTAATTTAAAAAAGAGATTAAACAGAATAGAACTAATTTAAAAGATCATTGGATTTCTGATTAGGCACAATTGGTTCTGTTTGAGAAAGTAGTCTGAGTAAAATGATCAAAAATACCTAATTTCAAGAGACTGAGAAAAGAGTAGGTGGCAAAGAAGCAGAAATATTGGATATAGACAATATTTTCAATAAGTTTATCATGTAAGGGGAATAGAGAAATGTGATACTTAGCATAAAAACATTAAGAAAAGATTGTTTTTGTACTTTTTTATCTAATTATAGGGAGACATTGAGTATGTTTTTAACCATATGGGAAGGAAGCAATGGTGAGACTATAAATTATGAATGCACAGAAGAGATATCTGCTAGAACAAAGTTCAAGAGACATACTGGCTATACAGTACTTTCTGCTGGAGGCGGGGGGGGTAGTGTCTTAGAAACATAGAGATAAGACAATACCCAGGAAAAGGAGTAATCCTAAGTGTCAAATGCTGCAGAAAGATAAAAATTAATGATTGGAATTGATAAAAAAAAAACCTATAGATACAATAATTAGAAGTTTGTTAATTACCTTTGAGAGGAAAAAAAATAAATTAATTATGAGGTCAGATGATAGATAGTTAAGAAGAGAATAAAAAAAAAGGAAATGGAGGTACCCCTTTGTGGAAGGCCTTCTCAAAGAGTTAAGAAAAGGAAAGGGATAGATAAGACCATAACTAACATGAAAAATGAAATGAGCATTTTATTAGCCTAAATGGGATATTAATATATTTGTAGGTAGCAGGGAAGCATCCAGTAGAGAGGAAGAGTTTAAAGATAAGTGAAACATTAGGTATATTAGGGGAAGCAAACTTCTAGGGAAAAAATATGATCAGATTACTTGTGCAAGAAGAGATGTTTGGCTTAGTGAAAAGATGTACCTCATATGAGACAAGGGGGAAAGAGGTGAGAGTAACAGGAGGGCACTGCATGATATGAGAGAAGAAGAGGAAACTCTAAATAAATTACATATTTTTTCAGTAATAAATGAGGCAAGGTTCTCAGCTGAGAGATAAAATGATACCTGGGAAGTTTTAGAAGGGGAATGTGGAGGGGTCAAACAATTGCTATGATGAATATGATATTGAATTAATCATGAAAGTATGAATGGATTGTCTTGCAGCATTGAGAGACCAATGAATATTATGTAACAGAAATTTGCCATCCACCATTCTAGCACAAATTTTAAATTTCCTTCAATTTTTATTTATGTATGTGTGTTTATGAATGAAGACACTAAATGAGTAGAATAATGAATGACTGATTTTGGAAGTCTAAAACCAGAGATATAATTTACAGTGGGAATAAGGGAATTATAGTTTCTTAAAATACCTAATATGTTCCAGGAACTGTGTTAAAGAGTATTAGAGTCACCATTTAATGTTTTCCTAATAACTACATGGTAAAGTAAGTGCTATTATTATCTTTATTTTGCAATTAAGGAAACTAGGGCAGATAGAATTTATGTGACTTGCTTGTGGTTATGTAAGTAACAATTCCTGAGAGTACATTAGAACTGAAATATCCCTGATCACAAACCTAGCACTCTATATACTATATGACTGTTGCCTTAAGAGGCAAGGGATTCAACACAATGGGACAAGGAAGAGTGTTCACCAAATTTTTCACCAACTTGCCAGCATGAGGAAGAGAGGACAGTGTAGTTACTGTGCAGTTGATGATCTGAGTGAGAACTGACAGTTAATTCCACTTTCCTTTTTGTTTTTTAACCCCCCAAATCTTCTTTTTTGGTCTCCTCCATCTCCTTTTTTTCTGTTTCTCCTACTCTTTCTCCTTCTTCACCTCTTCTGGGCTATGTAAAGAAAGGCTTTCCACAGGGTTTCACTCGTAAGTACATTTGGCTGCAAAAAAAAATACCAGCATACTACTTTCCTCCTTTTTAATAAATTAGATTAAAAATGCGTATAACACATTCTCTCTCCAATTTCCTCTTTCAGAAAGTCAATACATATAACAAGTTTAAGGAAGGTTATAACATACCAGGGATGATAAACAGATATTAACAGAATGGAGCAAAGTAAATTTGTTTTTCAGTTTGATCTGATTCTTCGTGACCCCATCTGGGATTTTCTTGGCAAAGATGAGAGTGATTTGTCATTTTCTTTTTTACCTCATTTTATAGATGAGGAAACTGAATCCAACAGGGTTGAGCTAATTGTTCAGTATCATGCAACCTAGTAGGTGTCTGAAACCAGATTTGAATTCAGAAAAATGAATATTCCTGACTCCAGGCCTGACACTATGCCCACTGTGCCACCTAGCTGAACAGAGATTGAGGAAGACATGAATTCAAATACAGTCTCATGCAATTTACTAACTATATAAACCTGGGCAAGTTATTTAACTTCTGTTTACTTGAGTTTCCTCAACTGTCAAATGTGAATAAGATCAAGACCTATCTCCCAGTGTTGTTAGGATGAAATGAGATAATATTTGTAAATCATTCCGCAAAGTACCTGACAGAATATAAATTCCTTTACTTTCTTCCCTTACTTCTACCCTACATGCCCTTAGATACTTGCAGGCTTCTAGCCTTTTAGTTCTTCAGTCTAATACTGAAGAACCTTAATGATATCTGTCTTTCTTTTTAGGTTTAAATTTTCCTGTGTAGTTTCTTAGTCAAGCTTGTTTGAAGGGTAATTTTTTAAACCTAATTCTATTCTATGATTTCTAAAATCTGTTTAAGCTGATCTAATAGCTCTTCTTCGCATAGACTAGTCCATCTACCAACTCAACGACTATTCACAATTTATCTCTCATGCTTCACATGGCCTCCCATCTTATCTCCTCTTAGCTTCCCTGGTATCCTTCAAGATTCAGCTAAAATTCCATCTTCTGTACCAAATTATTATTGTTTATGTGAGTCCTAGCACCAGAGGCAGTGGGCCTATACTCAGCAAGACCTGAGTTAACAATTTTCCTCAGATGTTCACTCTTTGTTTAATCCTAGACAAGTACTGTAACCTCTATTTGTCTCAGTTTTTGGTACTGAAAAATGGGGAAAATATCATAGAACCTATCTCTTACTTGGCTATTCTAAATATCAAATGAAATTTTGAATAAAGCACTTAGCAAATTGCCCAAAACTTTTAAATACTTATTTTTTCCATTGGTGCCCTCTGCTGCCTTTCTCCTTTTTTACCTTCCAAATATGTAACATATATTTTATATATACTTAATTATTTACTCTACTCTCCCCATTAGAAGATGCAGTCCTGGAGGACAGGGAAACTTTTTATTTCCTCTTGTTTCTAAGACCTTCAATTTTAGATTACCTTCTATATATTCTATATGCACATGTACTTGTTTTTTAACCCTTACATTCCTCTTAGAATCAATACTGTATATTGGTTCCAAGTCATAAGAAAGATAAAGGTAAATGGTGATTAAGTGACTTGCACAGGATCACACATTTGAGAAGTTTCTGAGTACAGATTAGAACACAGGACTCACAGGAGATAGGAATCTCTAGGCCTGGCTCTCTTTTCACTGAGCCATGTAGCTGACCTGTGTACTCACATATTTACTATTGTCTCTCTTTTTAATGACCAATCAATAGACCTTCAAGTTTGTAGTAGGTACTCAGTACTGAACTAAGCACTTGAGATAGAAAAAGAGCTGAAAATAGTCCTTTCTTTCAAGAAACCTATAATTTCCTTTAGAAGATAAAATTCCTTGAGGGCAGGGATAATATTTTTAAAATTCATTTTTTCCCTGTCAAATTGCAAGCTCTTCACAACTTTATAAATTGACTGGATGACTTATTCACTGACATGTAATTTTCTTTATTAGGACTTTTCTTGAGTACTTAAATTTTTTTTAAAACCCTTACCTTCCATCTTGGAGTTAATACTTTGTGTTGGCCCCAAGGCAGAAGATTGGTAAGGGCTAGGCAATGGGGGTCAAGTAATTTGCCCAGGGTCACACAACTGGGAAGTGTCTGAGGCCATATTTGAACCTAGGACCTTCCATCTCTAGGCCTAGCTCTTAATCCACTGAGCTACCCGGCTGCCCCCTCTTGAGTACTTTATGCTTAGGTAAAAAAAAAAAATCTAGATGCACCGAAAAAATGTAAAATGTTGGAAATCTATTTCAACAGGCAATCCTTTGTTTCTCATTATTTTTTCTTCTATTCATTTCCTCACTTTCCCACATGATAAATGATACCATATATTGAGAAGGAGGTGCTGGTCTGACCAACATATTTCCTCAGTATAAGAATGTAAAACTGTTTTAAATACGCAACCTCTCTATGCACATTCCTATCATGGACAAAGTACATGACAGATAAATGTTCAGTTGCTTTCTGGGGTGGCAGAGCCCTTACCATTTTTGTCTATCTAATATGTTCTCAAAGTACTGTGCATTAGTAGAATCTGACTTATTTTCTTTCTGTATTTGCTTAGATAACTTGACAGGTTAAAAGAGGAAATAGGTCTATAGCTTTTCCTGATTTTTTTCATTTTAATTTTCATGATTATCCCCTTACATGCCAACACACAGATAGCCTGCATGGATTTCTTAGGTTCTGATATATTCCCAATCTTTTGGCGCTAATTAGGGAAATTATATTACAAATTTAATAAGGTGTGGAATTTAAATAGGACAGTCCTTATATTTTATATCTCAGAATCTGAACAAAGCTTTATTCTTTTTTAGCTAACTAGTATGATTATATTTGTGTGTGTGTGTGTGTGTGTGTGATGGCAAGCTAAGAAGTTGGCAATGGAATTGTTAAAATTTTGAACAAAAATCTGAGAGTAAAATAAGAAATCATAAAAGAAAAAAGTATGTTATACTTGTATATTAGAGCTATATATCTATATCATGTGTTTTGTGTTAAAATTATTTAAACTAAAGTTATACAACTTGAATAAGTACACATTTTCTATACTGTGCACCAGATTACATGATCTGCTCCACATATATGGAAAGCAATTCTCAGTTTCTACTTCTTGGAATCCTTGATAACCTTCAATCCTCAGATCTCTTCCTATAAATGGGCTTTTCTTCCCATCACTTCTAGTGCCTTCCCTTATACAACTTTTAAATTGTTTGCCTCTGTCTTGTATGCTTTTTGTACATACTTTTTTGGTTGCTGAAATAAACATTCCTTGGAGATGATATTCTTTGTAAACTTATTGTCTACTAGTATGCTCATTCCTGTTATATCGAATGTATCAGAGGTGAAAAAGATTATTGGGAAAACAGAGAGAGACAGAGAAAGACAGATATATAGACTTACAGAAAGAGATAGAGAGAGTAAAACAGAGACAGAAAAGAGACAGAAATGAAGGCAGAGAGAGCAATAAATAGAGACTGAGGGAAGTAAAGATAAAGAGAAAAGAAAGAAAAACAAATTGAGGATTCAGAGGGATTGAAAGAGGGAGAAAGAAAGAAAGAGATAGAGATGAAAGATGAAGGAAAATGAAGGGGATAATTCCAATTTTACTGGGGACTGTCCTTGACTTTCTATCATTTATTAATTTCTTTATGTTATTAAAGAGGCTGAACCTTTTTGATACTGAGGGTCAGCCTTTCATAACAAAAGAATTAATTGAAGGACCCTGTGATTTCATCATAATTGTTGGTCAGCAATTATATTCTTAAAATTTCATAATGTCAGTGTTGAAGGAAAATTATGTTTGGCCATCAAAAAGTCAGATTTTGTGAGATCTTAATATTCGTTGTTTTCCTACAGATAATTCATTACATGTAACCTGCTTTACTTATAGTCCTTTTATGCCACATATTTCCATGAACTTGCAGGAACAGATATGCTCCCAAGGGATTGGGTGAGAAGAGATGGTTTTGGAAAATCTGGCATAATAGTTATTGGACTTAAATTCTTTATAATTTCTTTCATATTTTAATTTTATAAATATTCTTTTCTTTTAGTTTTACTATGATATCATTAGATTAGTTTGGTTGGGACAAGTGAATCCACTAGAAAAATACATGCTCATGAGCAGCTGTTTTGAATATATTATGCCCTCAAATATATTATCTGATTTTTAATTCAACAAGTTAACTAATTTCATACTTATATTTAAAAATTGTTCATCAAAGTATACACAAATGATAAATAAAAATGACTCACATATAGTGGACATAAATAGGAATTATTAATCAAGAAGATAACCATAATTTTTCAAATGTGTAAATGTTTTCTAAAATTAAATGCAGATATTAACAGAATACTATTTATAAGGAATGCATAAAATGTTTAAGTGTTGAATGCAATTTATAGTATTTCTTTCAAGCAGCATAATTTCAAGGTCACATTCTGTTAAAGCACAATAAATAAATAATCCAGGTAATTAGGTTAAGATTAATACAAGCTTTGGGAGTATTTATTGCTCCTATTTTGACTGAATCAAGGTCAAATAGATATGAGACTGAAAAATAATGATCCTTACTATCAAGCACATTTATCAGTTCTAAAATGAGGAATAGACTATGTTCTTCCATTTTTAAAAAATGCCACTAACAAAAATTTTTAAACTGACATATATCTCATATTTGAAAATTAAATGTTATCTGCTCACATTCTCAGATTAATTTGATATCTCACACATTTTACATCATATAATGATATAATTCATAATTTAGCCATGGCTATGCATTATGAACAATCATTGGATTTTCCCACTTATAAATTGACTAAAGGAAGTCCATTCAGAATTCTGGTGGACTCCTCACTTCTTAAAAACAGTGTAGAATTTCTGTTACTCATGTGTTCCCTACTTCCTTATGGTTAGGACAGAAATTCAATATGAAGAATTTAAAGAAAGTTATTTAAGAACTTTGTTTATACACAATCATTTTGACTGTCTGATGCCTAAGCTCATTAATTCAGCTAAACAGTCAGTTATTCCTGTGAAATATCTAGTCAGTTCCATAAAAAAAAATTGAACTCAACTAATAGAGAGCTGCTATAGAATTTAAAAAAAAAGAAAAGAATGTTTTCTATTTTGTTCCTTATGTTACATAATGTTTTCATTGGACTTTGGCATGTGAAAAAGATGAAAAAAAATTTTATTCCTCTAACCTTTGCTTTGTTTTCCTCCTGTGAATGCACAGATATCTTGTTAGAATTGTTCAGGTGCAGTGATGAGCCTAGAAGACATCTTAAAAGGTCACTCCATTCTTTCTGATGATGTGATTCCAGGAATTCATTTAATCTGTCTTGGAAAGAATTTTCTGTACTATTCAAAAACCACTGGAGAAGGAATCTTTCCAGAGGAACTTATTATCTGTAGAGTACTTCAAAGATTGAAAAAAAAAAGAATCCTGTTTTCTTTGTCTCATTTAATTAGTTATTTGTAAAATAAAAATAATCTGGATCCCCTGGAGCAAATGAATTTAATGTAGACTAGCTATGTGAGAGATCTATAGATTGGCTGCCACTGTTAGTATAGAACAAATCATATCCCATTAAAAGTCATTTGTTTTGAAATATACCATTGGATCACAAAGCATCAAAAGTCACTCCTCCGGATTGTAGGTCAAGATATGTTAACATATCAGTCTTCTGAAAGAAATTCTTCTCTATATATGTAAGATCAATGTCATATTGAAGCTACTAGTTTTAATTGCACTAGGAAACCATATAATAAAATCTAAGAGAATTAAAGGTTGCAAATGATGTATAAAAGTATTAAATTTGTTTTTTTACCTTGTCCTCTGGCTCTTATATATGTATTTCTCATATTCTATTACTTTTAAATGTTGAATATAAAAGAACTTCTTGTGGGCATATTTAATGCAGCTCTGTTGGCAAAAGTTAAGTAATTGTTTCTCTTGGAGAATAATGGAAATTTCAAATAGTTTCATTTTTAATCAAATATTTTCCCCTAGAAATATAAACTCATATTAATCAAATACATATATTAGATATCTAGGATTCTCTCCTATGAGAAAAATAAATAGTTCCATTAATGCAGCTAGATAATTGCTCTAAGATAATTTTTCCCTTTAATTTTTGTGTGGAATTCATACTCATGTCTAATTTTTATATCTTATTTTTTCAAAAGCAAGGACAAAATGGGAAATGCTTAGTTATACTAATAGCAGATGGCACAACAGTAGCAGAACTAGTGGAGGCCTACATTCTAATCCTGACTCTCTCAAAATCTGCTAAGTGACAAAGCTTATTGTATTTCAATTTTAATTTAAAAATCAAGCCGACTTTAGACAATATGATATATGGGACACTTCCAAAACAGAAACTGGATGAATCATGATATATTACTATGCTTTAAAAATATTTTAAGCATTCCTGATGGAAAAAAAAAGTTGATACAAAAAATTGATGTCCAAATACAAGATTCAAGAGAAGCATAAAAGATAAAAAAGAAACCAAAAATTCAAGAAATGAAATAAGTTATAACTGTTTTTAGTCTTACTAAAAATCAAAGGAGAAATTAATAAAATTGAAAGCAAGGAAACTATTGAACTAATAAATAAGACTATGAGTTGTTTTTGTGAAAAACAAACTAGAACATTGTTAATTTGATAAAAAAAGAAAAATAAAATAAAATTACTAGTATCAAAGATGAAAAAGGTATATTCACCAAAAAATAAATTAGAAATTAAAACAATAATTAGAAGCTATTTTGCCTAATTGTATGAAAATAATTATGACAATGCAAGTGAAATGAATGAACATTTAGAAAAATATAAATTGCCTAAAATAATAAAAGAGAAAATATATTTAAATAATTCTCTTATAAAAATAAATTGAAGAAACCACCAATGAACTCCTTAAGAAAAAATCCACAGGCCAAGATGGGTTCACAAATGAATTCTATCAAACATTTAAAGAATCATTAATCCCAATACTCTATAAACTATTTGGCAAAATAAAGAACGGAGTCTTAATAAATTCTTTTTATGACCCAAATATGTTACTGGAGCCTAATGCAGGAAGATAAAAAAACAGAGAAAGAAAATTATAAGCCAATTTTCTTTAAAAATATTGATTTAAAAATCTTAGATGAAATACTAGCAAAGTGACTTCAGCAATATATCATAAAGATTATTCACTTTGACCAAGTGAGATTTATACAAGGAATGTAAGGCTGAACAAGCCCTTGACAAAATACACCTTTCCTGCTAAAAAACAATAGAAAACATAAAAACACCGATGAAAAGCAACTGCTTGACTACAGGGGTTGAGGGGATATGACTGAGGAGAGACTCTAAATGAATGAATGCTCTAATGCAAATACCAACAACATGGAAATGTGTTCAAATCAAGAACATATGTGATACCCAGTGGAATCACGTGTTGGCTATGGGAGAGGTAGTGGGAGGGAGGGAGGGAAGAAAAGAAAATGATCTTTGTTTCTAATGAATAATGTTTGGAAATGACCAAATAAAATAATGTTAAAAACCAAATTTATATTATTCTAAAAAAATAAAAACAATAGAAAACATAGGAATAAATGGGACTTTCATTAAAAGAATAAGTAATATCTATCTAAAATCATCAGCAAGTATTATCTAAAATGTGGATAATTTGGAAACTTTCCCAATAAGATCTGGGGTGAAGCAAGGATGCCCATTATCACCACTATTAATTAATATTGTGCTAGAAATGTTAGCTTTGGAAATAAGAAAAGAATAGTAAATAGTAAAGTAGGAAATGAGGAAACCAAACTCAGTTTTCGCAGATGATATAATGGTACAGATAGAGAATCCTAAAGAATCAACTAAAATATCAGTTGAAATAATTAATAACTTTTGCAGATTTTCAGGTTATAAAATAAATCCACATAAAACATCGGAATTTATTTATGTTACCAGTAAAGTCAGACAGAAAGTGATATGAAGAGAAATTCCATTTAAAATATCTCTAGACAATATAAAATATTTGGAAATCTATTTGCTAAGGCAAACCAAGCAATTGAATGAACACTATTTTAAAACACATTTCACACAAATAATGTTAGTATTGTGTTAATTGCCTATGGTTAGGCCAAGCTAATAAAATAAAAATATAGGTTTATATCCCAGAGACATAAAAATAAAGGAGAAAGGATATACATGTAGGAAAACATTTATAGTTGCTCATTTTATGGTGCCAAAGGATTGAAAATTGGGGGTTAGTCTGTTATTTGGGAACTGCTTTAATGATGGAACATTATTGTGCTATTAGAAATGATAAGTAGGATGATATCAGAAAGAGCTGGAAAGATCTACATGAACTAATAGAGAGTGAAAAAAGCAGAACCAGTAGGACATTTTACATAGTAGCAGCAATATTGTGGAATGATCAACTGATATATTTAGCTATTTTTGACACCATAAAAATCCATGACAATTCCGAATGACTTATGGCAAAGAATCCTATCCACCTTCAGAGAAAGAACTGTTAGAGTCAGAATGCAAATCAAAATGTACTATTTTTCACTTTAGTTTACTTGCATTTTTTTGAGGTTTGGATTTTATATGATTATTCTCTTATAAAAATGAATAATATGGACATATGTTTTGCATGATAATACCTATAGAACTCAGACTGAACTGCTCACCAGCTCCAGAAAGGCCTGGGAAGGATGGAGACAATTTGGATCATACTACTTCAGAAACCTTATGTACAAATTTGCTATTACATGTAATTGGTAAAATAAAATCTCTTTATAATAAAAGAATCATAGAATACCAAATTTGAGGAGATTTGATATCATGGAATGCCAAGGTTTGATTCTCTCCCCCCCCTCTTTGTCTCTCTCTCTCTCTCTCTCTCTCTCTATCTCTCTCTCTCTCTCTCTCTCTCTCTCTCTCTCTCCACACACACACACACACACACACACACACACACACACACACACACACACATATCCATTTTCATGTAGGTCTTAAATACTAAACTTTTCATTAACTGAAGAAGGGAATATTGGGATGGCAATATAAAATATTTTGTTAAACTGAATAGTGAATATTCAGCTTTGTAACACTGGATACAAATGCACTGCTATGTGCCAAATAAACCATACATTGATTCTTCATGGAATAGTCATTATTATACAATCCTTTCAGTTGTATATTTGTTCACATGAATGTGTCACATATGAAGGGTATATACTGAAATTTCACCTAATATTTTATTTTATTTTGAAGGAATATATCAAAACTTATTATTTAACAATGAGGGGGATAGGCTTGCAAATTCTGATATTTATTTGCCCCAAATTACCTGGAAATTCTGTTATTAATATTAGGATGTCCATATATGAAAGCTTTGTATGTAGACTGTCTAGTGGTGTTTGGAACTGCAATCAGTTTAGGACTTAAAAATATGGTTCCAAAATTATGTGACATAACTATTTTTATAATCAACTGCCATAAATGCTCTTTCTAATTGAACAAATATTTCTTCCTTTAAATAGGCATGTACAATTTAGTATTTGCTTGATTTAGTGAAATAATTATCCTTAAAATTTAAAAAGTAAAATCCATGTATTATTAATTATTTTTTATTTTCTTATATAACAATATAGTAACATTTATTTTATTACATTTGTCACTAAGAAAATTCCATTCTGCATTCTTTATTTTTAGATAAAAACAAATTTTAGCATTTTATTTTTAATTTCATTTTCATGTCTAGTTGAAGCTATAATAAGTGTAGTGTTCTCCAAATGTATTTATTGGAGCAAAATCAATAAGATAGTTTTTGCTTACTAATGATATGACCCTAGAGAATTAATTCATATGTCTACTTTTACAAATTATTTTTTCTTCTGTGTTTATTTGTGGTTGACTTTTCAATTATTTTGTGATTACTTGACTACAAGCCTATTGAGGGCAGTGAGTATTTGTGCTTTATCTTCACATATACTCTACCTCCTTCCTGGGGCCTTTAATAGGTATAAAATATTTCTGAAGTAGGGCATTGAATAAGTTTAATGCTATATCATATATAGAATGATGAAGCAATATTATTCTGGTCATGCATCTCAAATAAAGTAATTCATTGCAAATGCTAAACACTTTCCACAAGTTACAACACGTGTAACAACAGCTGCAGCATATTTTCCTTCCCTGTTAATTTACCCTTTTCTGTTACACTGTTTTCAGAAAGATTGGATCTGCTCTGAATATACAGTAGGACCATGTAGGCAATGCATATGTATCGAGGAAAGATTCCCTAATGTTGTCCATTATTTTCCAATTATACAGCAAATACCTGGCAGATAGGTTTTACTAATCATAACAATAAATAACCCCAAGTTGATCAAGTGTTGGAAAGAATACAAATAAATACAGGTGGCTAATGGCATGTATTTCCATGATTTATAAAACCCAGAATCCATAGTCATCTGCTTCCTCTGGCCCCACCATTCTGAATAACATGTGCAGCAAGACATGAAACAGAATTATTTGGCTTTGCTGTAACCATTTTATCACCTGGAAGCCTTCAAATATTCAGTTGCTCTATTGCTTTCCACATCTGATCAAAACAATAAGCATTCAACAGGAAACAACTTGAAACCAATCTCCCTTCCAATTATTCATATAATCTAAGTCATTCCATTTATGATCATATCTGCATCTAATCAGCTCAGACAATGAAGGGTTTTTATTGCAGCTCTTAAATATCATCATCAAGCAATAGCAATGCATTAGGAAAATGTCTTAGAAATATAAATCTGAACTATTTTTCTAAAAAATGTGGGAGCAACAGGCATAAAATTGTCAAAGGTTAACTGAGAGAACAATTCAAGGACAGGGATTGCTTTTTATTTCCACTTTACTTTTCTTTCCCAGCCACAGGGACAGTACCTTGAATGAAGTAAGTACATAATAAAAGTTTGCTGAATTAAAGAGCCAAAAAGTTGAGGAAAACTGAGTACATAAGAAATTGCATAAAGCTTAAGAAAACTTGCTATGCAATATATGTTCAAATAAAGTTAATAAAAGATATAAATGTAAACTGCATTGTACCTTTGCCTATGTTCATATGTATATATGTATGTATGTGTGCATGTAATATTATACACATATATGTCCTTATATAGTGAACATGATATAATATAAAATATAATGGCTGTATATATGTTATGTATCAATAGACATGGAAGTATAATAGAAAATAAATAATACATAGGTCAACTATTTATAGTACTCAAAGATGAAAAGAAAAGAGGTTTAGTTTGTTAGTTGAATATAACTAATTCTTTTTCTTTTCCTTGATATTTTCAGATAATAGGAAATGAATTTATTATAATGAATAATGAAGAAAATTAATTGTAGAGGATGCCAAATATTAACATTAAATAAAAGGCCTTACTAAGAAGGCAAAGAATTATAGGAGTCATTCTTTCCTCACCTCTAAAATTTAAAGAGTAAGGCTAGTTCAAAATAAACTGTGCATTATACATTTTATAGTTAAAGACACAGGCTTGTATATTTATCCATATACCTAATTTTGGTGTATGTGTAGGTAAATACATATACACCCACTAATATGAATAAGTTTAAGTTGTTTTATATGTTTTAATAAGCAATTATTATTTGGAGTTATATAACTCCTTTGAGTGCTTTAGAAGAGTGTACAATCTATGTATTTATCTATTTACATGTTATTTGAATTGGGAATTTCCTTACTTTTATTAACTACTGAATGTCGTTATTATTAAACAGAGACACTTAATTTTTGTGAGTTTGGGGTGGAGTAAAGACAACAGCATAGAAGCAGCAGAAACTGAATCATCTGTGGCTTTCCTTTCACACCAATAGCAGAAATAAGCACTTCAAAAGACAGAAAGCCAAACTTAACACTTAGACAGAGCCACAGGTCTCCCCTACTTGATTCAACCTGAAAGGTATGCAGATAAAATTGAATTATTAGGAAAAGGGAAAGATCCAACACCCCTCCCCCACCTACTTCATCAATAGGACTTTGGCTGACTGTGGCATTCCAGGGTGAAGGCATCAACTGTGACAGAGTACCTTGGTACCACAAAAGGAAGATTGACTCTCTGACCTTGTGACTGGCAGGGAGTCAGCTGGCAGAGGGAAGCAGAGGGATCAGCTGAGGGTAACTACCTTCAGACTCCACACCTTCACCTTCATCTTCATCCTCTGTCAGCAACTGGAGAAAATTGGACCTCAGGGCTCATTGATAAAACAGGTCTGCTCAATCCTCCAAATCCAGTTTTCCAATAGAAAAGAGAAGAAGACCCTTCAGGGCAGAAAAGCTCAAAATCACAGATCCATCAAACAAACAAAGGAGTAAGAATACAGCCCATAAGAATGAGAAAAGAAGGAAAAATCATGGGTAAACAACAGAAAGGGGAAAAGAGAAATTACAATCAACCCCTTCTATTCAGATAATGAACAAAGAACAAAAGTGAAACAGGACGACCAAAGAACAGCAAGCAAAACCTCAGAAACTCCAACAAATTCGATTCTGACCCTAGAAGAGCTCAAAAAAAGAATAAAAAATAAAACAAATAAAAGAGTTTGAAGAAAATTGGGAAAAGAACTTAAAAAGAAAAAAAGGGCATCTGGAAACTGAGGCACCTGAACTAAAACAAGAAAATAGTAGCCTATAAGAGAGATTTGAACAGCTCAAAAATAAGGGAAAGGAAGTAAAAGATAAAAATAATGACTTACAAAGAAAATAGATCAAAAGGAAAAGGAAATTCAAAAATTCAGGGATGAAAATCAGCCTTTAAATGTTAAATTTGAATTATTAGAAGCAAATGACTTCACAAGGCAGCAAGAATCAATAAAACAAAATAAAAAAATGAAAAAATGAAGAAAATATAAACAACTTATTGATAAAACAAATGACCTGAAAAATAAATTGAGGAGAGAAAATTTAAGAATCACTGGACTACCAGTAAAATCATGACAAAAGAAAAAGGCTGGACATCATTCTATAGGAAATTATCCAAGAAAACTTCCCCAACATTCTTGCACAAGAGGGAAAGTTGGAGATTGAAAGCATCAAAGTCAAATTCCAAAAATACCAGACTAAGGAAAAGATACTACAAGCTGCTAAAAAGAAGCCATTTGGTTATCATGGTACCACTGTTAGGATAATAGAGGAACTGTTTGCATCCACCCTGAAGGATCAGAAGGCATGGAATATGATATTCAAGAAAGCAAAGGAACTTGTTCTACAACCAAGAATCAACCAACCAACAAAATTGACTATATTCTTGAAGGTATATGGTCATTGAATAAAATAAAGGACTTCCAAGCATTCCTAAATAAAAGATCTGGGAATGTGGGAATTTGTTATGAAGGAAAAGGCAGGGAAAACTTTACCTCATGTCCCAAGGGACACATAGTGAGGGCTTCACATTAAGGCCAAAGCTATCACTGGCTCATGTCATCATTGTATCACTCAAGGATTAACAGCCTAGATGGTCAGAAAAGGTCCATTCTCAGATGAGCCTAGAATATGCCTCTGTAACCATCCCAGTACATTCTCTGTCCTTTGTGTACTTTGTAACCATTAGATCCCAGAAGCCTTCTTTTCCCTTAAAAAACAAGTCTCACCCATTTCATCTGAGAGAGTTTCTGCTTACCAGCCAATAAGAATTTCCATGTACCTCAAGCAAGCTTTTCTGATTAAAGCCTATGATTCAACATTATAGCAGTTATTCTTACATATTTTGGCAATAATTAATTTATCACAATTTAGTCACAAAACCTGAACTGAAGAACATGAGTGCTGAATTAAGTAGCTCCATAGTAATATAAATCAGGGTTCTATTATCTCTTCGACCTAGGTCATCTGAAAGAACTAAGACAAGGTCATACAGGAATCACTTCAGGGTAATTGTCCAGAGAATTTATAGAATCATTGTGATTTTCCCACAATCCAAACATTAATTTTAGAAATTGTCCCTATGTCAGGGATCCAATTAGAAGAGTAGAATATCTATCTGTTCTCTTTCACCTCCCTACTCATTTTTAAGTCCTATCACATAGTTGTTGTCAACTCTGTGAGATCCCTATTTCAATCCCAAAGTATCAGTGCGAAACAATTATAAGTACTTCTTTCTCCTTCCTTTGTGCAAGGAAGGGGTTAATAGCTTGTGAGCAATTATCCTAAGACTGCTTAGCTAAATTTAGGTTTTAACTTTGTCCCATCCTTCTTTAACAAGTAGGCTTAGGGGGCAGCTGGGTATCTCAATGGATTGAGAGACAGGCCTAGAGACAGGAGGTCCTAGGTTTCAAATCTGGCCTCAGACACTTCCCAGTTGTGTGACCCTGGGCAAGTCACTTGACCCCCATTGCCTAGCCCTTACTACTCTTCTTCCTTGGAACCAATACACAGTATTGATTCTAAGATGGAAGGTAAGGGTTTAAAAAACAAAAACAAACAAACAAAAACAAGGGGGCTTAGCTTAAAAATTTGAATGCATCAAACCTCCTTCATAATAATTTGCTCTCAGTGGACTATAGTTTGAACTCCACAATTTCAAATAACTTTGATTAAGTTCTTTAATAATCTCTCAGTGTATACCAAACTGAAGTTCAAAGGATTGACCTAAAGTCCTCTCAAACCTCTGTCTAAAGTAGAACATAACCTTCAGTTTAGTCTACTTGTAGCTCAAAACATTACCACATACCTGATTAAATTCCATCAACAGTGATTCCAATTTATAATTTGTTGCATCTATTTCACACTAGAATTCAAGCCCTTCTTGATTTCAGGGCTAGTCAAATTTGTCTTGTTAAGGACATAGAGTTTGCATATCATAAGCCCTTAACTTTTTTAGGTGGAAAACTTAATTCTCTCCATAATACAAATGCACACATAATTCATATCTGAATACATGTTCATTTTTAGATCACAAATTCCTTTCTATGCATTTTGCATATTTTTAGAAACAATTCATATAACCTTAGTCAAAGAAAACACCGTTTAGCTTAATACTGGTATGAGTACTTGTTGCAAGTTCTGACAACACATAAATTAAAATAACATCTGATTTGAAAAATCCCAAATTTAAATTCTAGAATATGTTCTTCTCAATGACATAACAAATTTTCTGCATGACTTTTACATCTATAAATAGCCAGTACAATTTCGGTCCTAATAGAATAAAACATTTCCTCTCTGTGTCAGGCTGGCTATCAATCACATTAAGACAATTCTCAAATTCACTGAAACCATTATGCATTGCAATATCTAACAGAACAAACCTCTAACCATGAGTTTTTGTGCTCAATAAAAATCTGGCTAGCATTTCACATTTAACTGACAAACAATTACCACCATACATGAATTTACATTTGTACCATATCAAAATCACTAGCAATCCTCCCAAGTTTTATGCATCAACCCTTAGAATTAGTCTTTCAGATGGGGAGGGCCATTGTAGAACAAGGGGGGTTGTTCTCACAGGGTGGTAGGTGGTGGAGGTGGCATGGGGAGGAAGGGGAGGGAGAAACCCAAGGATCTACAGTCACACAGTACAAACTTGCTACCCTTCTTCTCCTGGCTCACCAATTCCTAGGGAGAACAAAGATTTTACCAGGCATAAATCCCAAATTCCCATCGGTTGTCTTAAAAATCCACACAGACCACAGATTTCTCCCATTTCAGCCCACTGAACCCAGCCTTCACCATCTAGACCATCCGGCTCTGAGTGGGTTACACCTGGGGCTGGGGAAGGGCTCCTCTGAGTGCCAGTGGTGTGGAAAGGACATGGCAGGGAGCCAGCCCATTGCTCCACTGGGTTTTTGGCTTAACTCCTTTTCTGCCACCAAGAGTTCTATACCAGTAGCTGGAGACTGGGAAGAAAGGAAACCTAGAGAAGTATGGGGGTAGGGGTAATGGGGAGTCCAGGGGTGGTGACCGCAAAGGGGGCAACATGGGAGGGATTGGAGTCAGTGCTTTGGTCACCAGGATGGTATAGGGGTTGGCAGCCAACACCAGGGGATGGACCCAGGGAGGGGGTCCAAGACGAGGTCCTGCCAGGTGAGGATATAAGGCATTTGATCAGGGACACAGATAACAAAGAAAATAAGACAGACAAAAAAGACAAAGAATCCTTTTTGTGGAACCACACAAAATTTACACGAGGGTTGGAGCTTGCTCAGGGCTCCAGTCCACCTTCCCTGGTGTCCTTCTAAAAAGACCCAGTATCCCTTTTACTTGTCCTGTGCTTGAAGAGCACAGTGCCCTTTTACATAATCTGTGTTCAAAGTGTGTCCACTATGGGGCTGCCTGGAATTTAACTTCACCAGGGACTCCAACTCTGAGCTCCCCCTTCTATCTCAGGGGACAGAAGGCCTCTAACCTCCTGAAGTTCTGTAGAAGGCCTCCAACCTTCTAAAGTCCCATATACCTGTCTCTAAGCTTTTGTAGGACTCCCTTCCCACCGGTCTAAATGGACTCACTTCCCAACTTTCCCGACCTGGTCCCTCATGGGAAATAGGAACTGTGAAAATTGCTGGTCCACGCACACACAAGTGGAACAAGATCACTTAGCGGAATTAGGCTTAGTGTAGGTCGCCTCGTATAAACCCCGAGGCAAAGGGACTAACTGTACCACTTAGCAGTATGCCCTAATTCCATGATCTGTTCCCCATCAGTCACAGTCACAACCAATTACACTGCACAGATACACTGCTCACCTCTGGATAGTTGCCACGAAAGCTGGGTGAGAACTTCTCTTGTCCCAGTGGTCCTCAGGGAGTCATTTCTTTCCCAGACCAGCCCCCATGTGATAGGGTCTGAGTGGAAGACTGCCCCAAGGAACACACAGAGACAATGCAATTCAGGAAAGGGGAACTTTATTACTAGCATGCAAGGGGAAGCTCAACAAGTGAGTTCTGAAGAGGCAGAGTCAGAGTCGAGTTTAGATTGGTTAAAGGAGTCCTAGTTGAGTTACTTGATGGAAAATGACAATATTTTTAGAATATTTTGTTAATCAAAGATTTTGGCTAAGTTGATATAAAAAGTTGATGATTAGCATAACAAGTGGGTGATGTTTGGACAGACATGAAAGGTGGGCTCTTGTCGGCATACCCAGGGGCCAGATGGGTGATTATTGGCATACCAGAAGCCAGGTCATTCCAGGGACCTTGCATGGAATATTCTGTCATCCCAGACATACCAGAGTGGAGGTTGGTTGGTTTTTTACTGCATAACTACATATAACTATATATAATTATATATAACTATATATATATATATATATATGCATGTATGTTTAAACTAGGGGTAAAACAGAGGATAATACTAAGAGAAATGGGAAAAGAGATAAAATGGGATAAATTTATATTGTATAAAGAAGTGCATGGCAAAGCTGAGGAGAAGACCAATACAATGTAAGGGTGAAAAGGTTGGAGACAGTCTCCAAGAAAATTTTAATGATTAAAATGGGAAGGATCAGAAAGGTTCAAATGGAAGGAAAACCTCCAACTCCAAATTCAATCATCATCATCATCAAAATCATCAACATCAACATTATCAATGTCATCATCAATGTCAACATCTAACTATCCATCTTTTCCTGGACCAGGAAAGCTTTTACTGAGTGACCTAACCTAATAGCATACTATAGAGAGTACTGAATGAGGGTCCAGAGACCTAAACTCTAGACTTAAGTGCCACTATGTGTCCTTTGGGGTTAAAAAGAAAACCTTCTTTTTCCTGAACTCAGTTTCCTCATTTATGTATGAGTGAATCTTACCTCTACTTTAAATTAAGTTAAACAAATGAAAGAATAAACCAGGTGTAAACAAGGAAAAAAAAACTTTCTGTACCATGGTTGCAAAGTTCAGAAAATTAAAACTCCTGATATAGCTTGGCCCCTTAAGTCCTTTGACGACTAGAGCACTTTGTTTCTTCTCAGGTTGGAGGTATTGACTTGGACAGCATCTTTTCATTTCTATACGTAGGAGCTCCTAGCCAATGTAGTTTATGCTTAACATGTGCAAATAACACATTGATTTAATGCAAAGAGCACTTAATTAAAATGGAATAGAATATTTTAAAAATAATTATTTGTAATATATTTCATGAGATTTGTTTTGTATTTCTTCATCTGAAAACTGTTAATATGCTTTGACTATTTGTCCATTGGAGAATGACTCCTATTCTTGTAAATTTGAATCAGTTCACTCTATATTTAAAAAAAATGAGGCCATTAGCAGAAAAAAAGATACAAAAATTTCCCCAGTTTATTTCCTTTCTAATTTTTATTGTGTAAAAATGGAGATTTCCACCCCAGACTTTAATCCCCAGATGTTCTTGGCACTTCCCAGAATTCCCTATAATCTCACCTGAGATCCCCACCTGGGCCAAGAAGAAAATTTGTATTTAAACTGACACTCCACTGTGAATTTCAAAACTACTCCACCCTATTCAGACCATTCTTTAGAAGATCAGATTTAGCTATTTCCTGATCAATAACAATAGAGATACTTGGAATAACAGAATCAGGTCTTGGAAACTACATTCTCCACCCTACTCAGTGTAACAAGATTAGGAAAGGCTGCAGCAAACTCAAGACTTAATTATTTTATAAAATGGCCTTCAGTAGACATGTGCAAAAGAAGGACAGACTCCTGGGTGGTGCTAGGTCAAGCTAGAGCCACCATTGCCACATGTGAGATGCAGGAAGTGAGGTAAAGAACAGACCCTGGAGTTCTCTAGACTTCCTGTGAGGAGGGCTAGAGTTCAGTTAGAGTCTGGTGCTTGAGGTTGGAGGACCCCCATAGACTGTTTTCCTTCAGATTGGTCAAATGAGTGATAAGGACTGATCCCTTTCCCTGCCTTGGCTAATGCCCACATTGGCTCAGCCTGAGCCAGAGTGATTCTGAGTTAAACTTCTTGCCTTCTCTCCCTTTTTCCTTCTCTCTCTCTTTCTCTCCCTCTAATACTTTCTTCCTCCTGTTATAATTAAAACACCATAAAAATTTGGCAGCTGACTTTAGTATTTCATTTAGGAATTACATAAGTGAATTCCTTGGTGACCTTAAATTAATATATATTAGTCTTTTAAAGTGATTTCAACATCACACTGCCTACTTTGGGTCTCTCAGCTTCCACTTCTAAGCACACATATCTCTCAATATGTAGAGTAAGTGAAATTGGATGGGCTTATCAGCCCAAGACACGTGGCTTATTGACTTGTATCTTTGATTTCTAATAATCTTTAATAAACCTCTAAAAATATAATATTTTTTATTACTAGAGACTAATCTAACTGTTACAGTTAATGGTGACCATGAAGGGACAAACTCTCAATTTTAAAAAAAGATACCCTAGATAATGATTTCTAAGCCACGTTTCTCCAAGGCTTTTTGTCAAGCTTCTCGACTCATCTTGCTCCTGACTGAAATCTGGACTCAGTTTGTGCTCACCTGGTCCAGGCCCTGCCCAACCCAGTTCCCTGCTCTCTGGCTCTCCAGGCCTCTCTCTTGCTCACCTGGCCCACTTGATCCCCGGCCCCAGCAACTCTGGCCTCTGACCCAGATGGCTCATTGCCCCAGGCCCAGCCCCAGGACCCAGGATGTTGGTAGCTGCTGTGTCCTTGGAATCAAACTCCAGCTGATAAATACGGGATGATTTTTTCTTAGGCTATGATTAGCCTTTGCATGGAAAGGGACAGGGGGCAAAGGAGGGGAGAAAGAGGAGAAGGAAGAGACTTTTCCAAACAGGAACTTACAAGCATGGCTTTAAAAGGATATCTTTTCAGTTCACTGGCACTTTTATTTATCTACCTAGGTGGTTCTTTATCAATAGAAGTACCTGAGGAATCTTTAATTTTACTCCCTGTAATTCTCTCAGAGATTCAGGGGAAAAATTTAGCTCCCTGCAACTCTTTAGCCAAATTTGAGATTCCTAAAATCCACCCTTACTATGGGGCTCAGTGGCTCAGTGGATTGAGAACGAGGTCTAGAGACAGGAGGTCCTGGTTAAAATCTGGCCTCAGACATTTCCTGGCAGTGTGGCCCTGGTCAGGTCATTCAACCCCCATTGCCTATCCCTTATCAATTTTCTGCTGTCTGTCTGTCTGTCTGACAATAGGCATATAAATGGATAAAAAAAATCCAAAAACCAAGGAACTCTAAAAATACTGGAGGTCTCTTTGCATTTTTCTGATTGTTTTGTTTAAGATTTAACTTTGTGATTTTAAATTCATATATTAATGTATTCAATGCTATTCTGTTACACTGAATCATTTTAATGTAATGGGTTTTAACTACTGTTAAATTCTGTTGCTTTGTGCTGAATAAATATTACTGAGTAAGCCCATATAAAAACAGCTTTCCTATTTTTGACTTTGTAAATTGTCACATAGAGGATGGACTCCATCAGAACATTGCTACAATTGTATAACAACCTTTGGAAAATTTAATGAGCTAAATATCTCAAATTGATTCTATGGGGTCTTTAGACATGATTTTTAGAATTTTTCTTAACAATCTCTGGTCATTTTGCCTGAGCCTAACAGGAGGTAAGGTCCATTTTAGTAGCTGAAGTGAAATACAAATTTAATCCCCAACTCCCACATTTATAAAAATGTGAATGGAAGCTGGGAAGTTAATCCCAGGGCATATAGTACCCCTGGAGAACTTCAAAAAGAGGAGCATCTCTCATTTATAACTTTTCAGCTCACTTTATTTCCACCAGAATGATATCTAGAATTCTTGATAATATTCAAAACCCAAAATAAGTTTTACTTTGTTTAAAAATGTTTACCAAGGTTGAAAGATTTGCTGTGTTTGTAAAAATTGTGACAAATATCCATCAGTTTATAGGCTTTTAAAATGTCATACAGAAATTTTGTGAAATATTATAGTGTGTTTATTTGTTATTTAATTTTCTGGGCTATTGAGAATTTTGGGGATAATGATACCTACATATTTGTACTACTGATCTTTATTAAAAAAAAAACTGTTGCCTTGTAAAATACATTTGCTTGTACTGACAGTAGATCATGGCCAGATATGAAGAGGAAATGAATCTCATTTTTGGTGAGAAATCCTTGTATTCTATATTTCCTTAGCTTGACACAGTGTGTCAATGATTATAAGCTATATTTTTATTTTTAAAACTATTTTATTATATTTTTCTTGCATATGCAATATACTATTTCAGTTTCTTTTATTTTTTCTCTCCTTTTCATATTTAAAGCAGGTCACCAGGATAAGATTTTCTTTAATATTTTGATTTAGCAGTAGTATAAATTTAAAATACATTTGCTGTAATGTCAATGCATATCCCAAAAGCTTGAGACTATAAAAATAATGCCACTAATTGTTTAAAAAAATTATGGAACTTTGCTTAATGAGTCAATGTGATTCCAGGACAATATATATAAAAGAACCATTGCACAGGGTCAAAGAAACCAATTCAGGAAGGATTGATGTACTTCTAAGCCAATACATAGGACTTGAACCTAGTGTGAAGACTTGAGGTTGCATCTCTTAACATACATTAAGATGTAGGCCTTCCTTGTATCCACACTCTTTGTGAAAATACTTACAGACATTGTCCCAAACTTGGCTCCTCACCTGTCTCCAATAATCTAGTCCCTTTTATGTCTTTCATAGTGTGGCAAACTTTTTGTAGTCCTGGCTACTGACTGGGTAAATGCATACTTACTTATATCATTTTATTTGGGCCCTGATTCAAGGATCTGTTATAGATTTAATTTTCCTTTACTTAGAATTTTTACACATAAGACTTTGATAGTCTATATTTTCATCCAGAAATTATCATTTTATTTGGATTTTTCTGATGTCTTTTTAATTTCTCTTGCCAATTGATTCATATACCTAATAACTCAGCCATGCATCCCTAAATGATCCCTGTGTTTTTCAATCACCCTCTTCAAGGGGGGAATGTAAAAATATTATTATTTTAAATTGCAAATTTTAAATTCCTTTTGAGAAGAATTTTAGGTTAGGAAACATGATACCTCTCCAAATCCAGAAACTGAAGTGTTTGGGAAGACACCATGAAGATGCCTCCAGACCACAAGCTGCATGAGAAGATCAAGAATGAACTTTGGATGTGGTTGATAGAACATTTATTTCTAGGTATACTTTCATGCCAAAGGGTACTGCTCCCTAACTGGTTTTTTATCAATGCATTTAGCAGTTATTGGTTTTGTTCTTTTTTCCTCTTATCCTCAAATTATTGTAATCTTTATTATCTTGATTATGTTTTCATGGTCCTTTCTGGGGAAACTTTCCCCAATAATGATCAAAGGGAGGTGTGTAAAAATGGAGATTTGAAACCCAGGCTTCAATCCCCAGAAGTCCTTGACACTTCCCAGAATACCCTATAATCTTACCTGAGATCCCCACCTGGGCTGAAAACAAAATTTGTATTTAAACTGACTATCTGCCTACTTCAGGTCCCTCAGCTTCCACTTCTAAGTACATGCATCTTTCAAGATGTACCAAAAGAGTATGAATGTTATTACCTCTATAGAACAATTCCAATGAGAGTAAAGTTTAAGCTTTGCTGGTAGTCACACTTATTCTCTGCTCCACTTTAAGAGATTTTTTGTCTGTATTTGGGTAAGTAATTCACTCTTTCTATGCATCCCTTTCCTTTTCTCTCAGTGTAATCCTGTTCAACCCTTGATTTTTTTTTTTTTACTATAATGTCATCATAGTCATTGTGAACAATTTGACCTCAGTAATTTTTTTTCTTTTCAATTTACCATTTAATGCTTCTCTTGAGTCCTATATTTGAACATCACATTTTCTTTCCAGGTCTGGGGTTTACAGGAAGAATGTTTGGAAATCCTTTATTTCATTAAAAGCCCATTTTCCATCTGGTAAGATATTACTAGATTCACTGGGTAAGTGATTTTTGGTTTTAAACCTGGCTCCTTTCCCTTCTGGGATATCATATTCTAATCCCTCTAATGTGTTAAAATAGAAGGAGCTAAATCCTGTGTAATATTGTCTCTCTAGCTGCTTACGATATATTTTTTCCCTTTATGTGGAAGCTATGGAAATTGGCTATAATATTCCTGGAAGTGTTCTTTTAGGGATCTCTTTCAAGGGATGATTGATGGTTTGTTTCAATTTCTATTTTACCTTCAATTCAAAAACATCAGGGCAATTTTCATTGTTAATTTCTTGTAGTTTGATGTGTAGGCTTCCCTTTGATCACTGTTTTCAGGTAATCCCAAAATTCTTAAATTATCTGTTCTGGATCTATTTACCAGATCCTTTGCTTTTCCAATGAAATATTTAATATTTCAATACTTTTTATTCATTCTTGTAAATTTGTTTTATTCTCTCTTCAGGTCTCATGAAGTCATTGGCTTCCAGTTCCCATTACAGGTTTTAAGAAATTATTTTTAAAATGAAGTTTTTAATCTTTCTTTTCCATTTGGACAATTTTACTTTTCAAGGAGTTCTTTTTTCTTTGGATTATACATATTTTTTTCCATTTGGGCAATTAAGCTTTTTAAAATGCTTCTTCTTTTCAGTGAACTTTTCTGTCTTCTTTTCTATTTGGTCAATTCAGCTTTTTAATGTGTTATTTTCTTCTTGTATCACCTTATTTCTTTCCCTCATTTTTCCTTTTCTTCTCTTATTTAATTTTTTAAATCCTTTTTGTGTTTTTTTTAAGTCTGGGGAAAAAGCCATTAATTTTTTTTTTCTGTAGCTGTTTTGATTTCATTGACCCCTTCTGAATTTATGCCTTGTTCTACCTCATTTCCTTAAAATTTTCTATGTCTACTTGTTTTGCTTATTTTTTATTTGTTCATTTTCTCAGGCTTTTTCTTATCTTTCATTTTTATCTTAAAGATGGAATGTATTCCCAGAGCAGTGTGGGTATTCTCTTTAATTTCAGTATTTTCTTTATCCTACTCTCAAATCTATTTCTGGGTACTTGGGAGTTTCATTTCTCCCAAGGTAATATGAAGGCCTGTGAATTGACAGTTCTGGAAGCTGCTTCCCTTTGCTGATTCAGGTTCCCTCAGGGTCTACTGTTGGTTACCAAGGCTAAGGGCACTGTGGAGAGTCCCGGGGCTTCAACTATTACTTCTTGTAAGACATACTAAGGTCCTCCTTGTGCTAGGGTTCAGGACCTTCCTTATTGTGGGGTTATATTGGTGCTCTAGTCTTCATTAAGGGCCTCCCTGCATACTTGAACCAGTTAAGTGACCTGAGGGTTTGAATTGGGCTTAGAACTCCAAAGGGTAGGTGTGGGAATGTGTTACTATTTGTCTAGGTAGGCTACTGGGGTCTCACTATTGACCTCAGCCCTAACTCAGAATCAAGCAATGGAGCAAGGGGACCCTTGGTTTTTCTTCTCCTGCACTATTTGTGAGACCTTGTTGCAGACTATAACTCTTACCCTGGTCAAGGAGATCTTTTCTCCCTAACTTCTAAATGGTCCTCTTCTAGAAAATTTCCTCATACGATCACTTTGTTGACTGTGCCACTCTATTATCTGCTTTGTAACTTTATTTTAGTGTTGGTTGAATGAGATTTTCAGTGAGATTTGAGTAATCCTGCCTCTATATTCCCATCTTGGGTCTTATTAATTTTTAAGAGCAAATCTAAAATATTTGGAATAGCATTATTTACCTCAAGACTTGAGCTCCACAAACTGTTTGCTGATCTAATACCAGTGGTACAGTTAAAAAACTTCCAAGAGGTAGGAGAATCAGTTTTTCTTCTGCTACCTTACTGTGTGACCTAGGACAAGGCATTTTCCCTCTCAGTTCAGTTTCCTAAGCTATAAAATTTAAGGAAAGGTCAGATTCATTGTTTTCTCTGGTCCCTTGGAGACCCTTAAAATTTGTGACATTTTGAATGAAACTGCTTCTATCCTAAATATTGTATCATTTATTCTTGAAAAATTGTCTTAAGTCATTAGTCAATATAAGCTTGTCATCTTATAAATAGCCTTTATTGTTCTATGATATAGTAAGCAAGTTGTAATATCTATTCCCATTGAAATGTAATTTTTCATGTATGAGCTGATGTTGAATGAGTTACTTTGCAGAAAAGGTACTATAAAATCTACTGCATCCCCTTATACTAAGTAATATACTATTATTTAGGATTCTCAGGGATTAAAAAAGTATTCACTCAAACAACTAGAAATCTTCTACAAATACGTAATCTCAAAATGATGAATTAATAGAAGTGTCTTGTAATATATATATATATATAGTAGTTATATATAAATATTAGTAAATATACTACTAATATAATTATAATTATGTGAATTATATTATATAATATTAGTAACATGTTATTACATATTTTAATAATATAAATATTACTAAATATATTACTAATTCCATGAAATTAGTCATAATAAAATAAAAAAAGCTAAAAGAGATTCTGAGTTATTGTGGTTATTTGAGTTTGACTTTATAGACAAGCTCAGATAATATGCATCTCTTCCTTCATTCCAGAGGTGGAAGACAATGGAGTAGAATATTGATATATATTTATTGTATTTTTGTTTTTGTTGGAGATATTTTTCCCTTTTTTTCCAAGGAAAATTTTACTTGGTGAGAAAGAGAGGATATTTCTAGAGACAATATGATTTAAAACAACCCAAAAAATTCTGCATTTGAAGACTAAACATTTTTTAAATGTTCTAGAGAAATGTTTATTGTTGACTCTACAAGGAAGGAGAAATGAAAAAAAAAAACTAATTTTTCATGGTCTACAGTATAATAATATTAATAAGATAGTCTCTAATACAATGAACATTTGAGATAAATTTCTTCTACACATGGATGATTATTTTCAATATTAATGTAGAAATTATAGTATCAAACATTTAAGATCCTTAATATGTCTTTTGACAAATTGGTTAAATGTTATATTGAACTTTACTAAGAAAAAATATCCACATTATATCAATCTTCATTATTCTGTTCATAGTATCTGCCTACTTGATTTTAGCCTTCTTGAAAGCAAGTAACAGTTTGATATTCTTTTTTCTAGTCTCATTATGATATGAAAAAGAAGGCACTTAATAAAAAAGTGTTAATTTGAATCAAATTAGAAATCCTGTTTAATCCTAAAGGAATTTATATTCTATGAAGAAGATAAAATTCCACATAGATAAGCAGATTTAATTTACATATCAAATAATTTTGAGGTGGAATATTAATAAATATTAATTGGTCAATGTTATTTTTAAATTGTCTTCTATATTGTGTCAGTGCTAAATAACAGAAAATGTTTTGTGGTCTTTAAGTAAAGACTAAATGTCAACTTAGAAGTTAGGTTGTTGAGGGGAGTCTTTATTGAATATGTTGAACTAAATACCTTTTGAGGCATGTTTCATATTTGAATTCAGTTATGTTATTATTTACTACCACCTATACAATGCCTTTCCTTATTTTCCCCATAACTTGTCCCTACCTCTGAAATTTATTTATTTTTATTTTACTTAATTGAAAATTTAGAGCATTTTTCCAGGATTACAAAAATCATATTCTTTCCCTCTCCTCCCTCCAACTGCCTCTGATATCCAATGCACAATTCCACTGGGTTATACAAGTAAAGACTTAGTTCCATATTATTGATATTTGCACTAGGGTGATCACTTACAACCCTATCTCCATTGACACATGTGATCAAGAAGTTGTTTTTCTTCTGTTTCTACTTCCACAGATTTTCCTCTGAATGTGTAGTGTTCTTTCTCATAAGTCCTTCAGAAAGGTCCTGGATCATTGCATTACTGCTAGTAAAGAAGTCCATTATGTTCGATTGTACTACAGTGCATCAGTCTCTGTGTACAATGTTCTCCTGGTTCTGCTACTTTCACTCTGCATCACTTCCTGGAGGTCATTCCAAGTCACATGTAATGTCTTCATTTCATCATTCCTTTGAGCACAATAGTATTCCACCACCAACATATACCACAATTTATTCAGCCATTCCCCAATTGAAGGGAATCCCCTCATTTTACAATTTTTTCCACCACAAAGAGTGTAGCTATGAATATTCTTGTACAAGACTTTTTCCTTATTATCTTTTGGGGGGTACAAAACCAGAAGTGCTACAGCCACATCAAAGGGTACGCAGTATTTTAATGTTCTTTGGCCATAGTTCCAAATTGCCTTCCAGAATGGTTGGATTAATTCACAACTCCACCAGCAATGAATTAATGTCCCAATTTTGCCACATCCCCTCCAACATTTATTACTTTCCTTTGCTAGCCAATCTGTTAGGTGGGAGGTAATACCTCAGAGTTGTTTTGATTTGAATCTCTCTGATTACAAGATATTTAGAACATTTTCATGTATTTATTGATAGTTTTGATTTTTTTATCTGAAAATTGCCTACTCATGTCCCTTGCCCATTTATCAAATGAGGAATAGCTTGATTTTTTTTTATTTTTGATTTAATTCTTTATTTGAGTAATTAGACCTTTGTCAGAGTTTTTTGTTATGAAGATTTTTCTCAATATGTTGATTTCCTTCCTTCCTTTTGTTTTTACAAAAACTTTTTAATTCAATGTAATCAAATTTATTTATTTTACATTTTGTAATTTTTTTAGCTCTTGCCTTGTCTTAAAATCTTTCCTTTCCCAAATATATGACAAGTATACTATTTTGTGTTCAGCTAATTTACTTATTGTTTAATTCTTCATATTCAAGTCATTCACCCATTCTGAGTTTATCTTGGTATAGGGTGTGACATGTTGATCCACACCTAATCTCTCCCATACTGTCTTCTAATTTTCCCAGCATTTTTCACCAAATAATGGATTTTTGTCCCAGAATCTAAGATCTTTGGGTTTATTATACTGAGGTCACTTATCCCGAGTCTATTCCACTGATCCTACCTCATATCTCTTAGCTAGTACCATATTGGTTTGATGACCACTGCTTTATATTAAACTTTGAGGTACTGCTAGGCAACCTTCCTTCACATTTTTTTTTCAATATTTCCCTTGATATTCCTCATTTTTGTTCTTCCAAATGAACTTTGTTATGGCTTTTTCTAATTCATTAAAAAAGTTTTTTGGAAGTTCAATGGGTATGACACTAAGTAAATAGATAAATTTGTGAAGGATGGTCATTTTTATTATGTTAGCTCATCCTACCCATGAGCAATTAATGCTTTTCCAATTGCCCAGGTCTAGTTTTAGTTGTGTGGAGAGTGTTTTGTAGTTGTGTTCATATAGTTCCTGTATTTTTCTTGGCAGATAGATTCCTAAGTATTTTATATTGTCTAGGGTGATTTTAAATGGAATTTCTCTTTCTAATTCTTGCTGTTGAAATTGGTTGGAGGTATATAGAAATGCTGATGACTTATGTGGATTTATTTTGTATCCTGCAACTTTGCTAAAGTTATTGATTATTTTCAACAGCTTTTTAGTTGATTCTCTAGGATTCTTTAAGTAGATCATCATATCATCTGCAAAGAGTGATAGCTTGTCATCCTCATTACCTATTTTAATACCTTTAATTTATTTTTCTTCTCTATTAGCTATGACTAGTGTTTCTAGAACAATGTTACAAAATACAGGTGATAATGGTGTGAAATGGAGATTTGAACCCCAGACATCAATCCCCAGAAGTCTTTGGTACTTCCCACATGGGCGAGATCACAATTTGCATTTAAACTTGCTGTAATGCCTTCTTCGGCCTCTGTCTTCCTCTATGCAGAGATAGCAACATGTAGTAAGGAAAATGTGAATGGGCTAATCAGCCCTAGGAATGTGGTTATTATTTTGTATTTTTATTTTTATTAGTTAATATAATATAATATAATATAATATAAATATAAATTTAATATTTATTATTATTTTATATATGTAAATAAAATAATTTGTTATTATATTATATTAATTATAATTTGTTATATTATTGAATAAGTTCAATAATATAATAATAAAATAATAATTTTATTAATTAGAAATTGTAATAAATCTCATAAAATATAATATTCTTATCAGCAGAGACTAATATATTTTTACAGTTTGGTGACTACATTGGTTTTGACAAAATACTCCCAATCTACTTAACTTTCCTAAACCTTTTCTCTAGTGTGACTATCCATAACTTCAGCTATAAATAGCTTATTTTGATCAGCTATAGAGGGAACAACTGCCTAGATAATTTTTTTTAAGCCACGTTTCTCCAGCCAAAGCTTTTCGCCTACCCTTGCAAAGCTCTCTTCACTCCTGCTACCTGCTTGCCTGCTTGTCTGCTGTCTGGTCCACTCCTTCTTGATTCAGATTGCTCACCTGGTCCCAGCCCTGCCCCCCTGCCCGGTGCTCCTGAAATCCCGACCTGCTTGACCCAGATTGCTCATTGCCTCAGGCCCAGCCCCAGGACCCAGCCTGCTGGTAGCTGTCCTAGTTTCTTCAGGATTCACAAACACCAGCTGGTACAAACAGAGGTATTCTTCCTTAGGCTACAGGGATCACAGTGGGGGACAAAGAGAGGAAGGAAGAGACTTTTCCAAACAGGAAGTTACAATTATGGCTTATTTAAAAGGGTATCTTTTGAGTGCACTGATTCTGTTATTTATCTCACCTGATATTCAGGGGAGAAATTCAGCTCCCTGCAACTCTGACCAAATTTGAGATTCCTAAAATCTACCCTCACTATGGGAGAGCAGCTCAGTGGCTCAGTGGATTAATAGCCAGGCTTAGAGATGGGAGATTCTGGGTTAAAATCTGGCCACAGACACTTCCTAACTATGTGACCATGGGCAAGTCACTTGAACCCCATTGCCTAACCCTTACCAGTCTTCTTCCTTTTGACAATAGGCACCTAAATGGATAAAACCAAGGAAATATTAAGAAACTGGAGGTTATATTTTTAAGACTTTTCAGACTCCAATGTTTTATAAAAAGCTCTGTATTCTATTGCATTTTACTGATTGTTTTGTTTAAGATTTAATTTTGTTGGTTTTAAGTTCATATATTAATGCATTCAATACTATTCTGTTGCACTGAATCATTTTAATATATTGGGTTTTAACTTATGTTAAATTCTGTTACTTTTTCCTCTATAAGTATACTGAACAAATATTATTGGATAAGTTGGTATATAAAAACAGTTTTTCTATTTTTCAATTTGCAAATTGTCACATAGAGGACAGAAGGACTTCATCAGAACTAGTTACAATTGTATAGCAACCTTTGGAAAATTTAATAAGTTTTAGCTAAATATCTCAAATTGATTTTAAGTGGTCTTTTAGACATGATTTTTACATTTTTTCTTTCCAACAACTCTGGTCATCTTGCCTGTCTTTAACATGAGATAAGGTCCATTTTAGTAGCTGAAGTGAAATACAATCATAATCCACACGTTCCACATTTATAAAAATGTGAACAGTCTCATATCAAAGGGAAATTAATCCCAGGGCATGTTACCCCTCTGGATGCCTCCAAAAAGAGGAGCATCTCATTTATAACTCTTCAGCTCATTTTACCCAACATCAACAGTAAAGAGGTTAAGTTTTTTCCTAGACACCTCTGCCACATTTTTTAATGATATCTAGATTTCTTCATGATATTCTAGACCCAAAATAAGTTCTACTTTATTTAAAAATATGTTTACCAAGGTTGAAAGATTTGCTATGTTTGTAAAAATTGTAAGACATATCCATCAGTTCATAGGTTCTTTAAATGTCATACAACAAGTAACATAAAAAATGATAGGGTTTTTTTTTTGCTATTGTAATTAACTGGGTTATTGAGAATTTTGGGGATTTTTAACTACTCTTCTATATTAAAAAACTGTTACACTAAGGAATTAATTTTGTGTACTTACAGTGGATCATGGCCAGACATGTATTCTATATTTCCTTAGCTGACACAGTGTGTCAGTGATTATATGCTATATATATTTTTTAATTTAAAAACTCTTTTATTATTATATTTTTCTTGCATGTGCAATATATTATTTCAGTCTTTCATTTTTTCTAACCCTTTTATATTTGAAGCACATATCACCAGGATTAAGAAGATTTTAGCTTTTTTTTCTTATTTTGCAGTAATATAAGTTTAAAATATATTTGCTATAATGTCAATGCATGCTCCAAAAGCTTTAGATTGTAAAAATGATGCCACTAATTGTTTAAAAAAATTATGGGACTTTGCTTAATGATTCTGTCTGATTCCAGGACAAGGTATAGAAAAGAGCCATTGCACAGGGCCAAAGAAGCACAATGCTAAACCTGATATTCCAAAACAGCACACAAATCAAAAAAAAAAAAGCAAAGAAACCAATCCAGGAAGGATTGATGCACTTCAAAAGGCAATACAAAGGACTTGAACCTAGTGTGAAGACTCAAGGTTGCGATGCTTAACATACATTAATATGTAGGTCTTCCTTATATCCACACTCTTCTTGAAAATACTTACAGACAAGTATCTCAAATTTGGCTCCTACCTGGCTCTTATAATCTAGTCCCTTTTCTGCCTTTCATAATGTGGCAACTTTCTGTACTCTTGGCTACTGACTGGTTAAATGCTTAATTGTGTAAATCATTTTAATTGGGCCCTGATTCAAGGACCTGTTATAGATTTATTTTTCCTTTACTTAGAATTTTTATACATATGACTTTGATAGTCTTTATTTCATCCAGAAATTATCTTTTTTAATTTGGATTTTTCTGATGTCTTTTTAATTTCTCTTGTCAATTGATTCATATACCTCATAACTCAGCCCTGCATCCCTAAATGATCCCTGTATTTTTCTGTCACCCTTTTCAGGGGGGTAATGTAAAATTATTATTATTCTAAATTGCAAAGTGTAATTCCTTTTGAGAGTTGTTTTAGGTTAAAAAACATGTTACCATTCTGAATCCTGAAACTGAGCAGTTTGGAGAAGACACCATGAAGATGCCTCCACAGACTGCAAGCTGTGCATGAGAAGATCAAGAATGAACTTTGGGTGTGGTTGATTGAACATTTACTTGTATGTATACTTTCATGCCAATGGGGACTGTTCGCTAACTGGGTTTTTCTCAATGCACCTTGCAATCGTTGTTTTTGTTCTCTTTTCCTCTTATCCTCAAATTATTGTAATTTCAAAGTTCGTATGTTTACAAGCCCCAGATGAGAGACCAGTCTTTCTGGGACCTCAGGGGGTTATGTAAAATGGAGATTTGAACCTCAGACTTCAATTCCCAGAAGTCCTTGGTCCTTCCCAGAATTTCCTATAATCTCACTTGAGTGCCCACCTGGGAAAGATCACAATTTGTATTTAAATTGGCTGTAATGCCTACTTTGGCCTCTCTACTCAGTGATTGCAACATGTAGTAAGTAAAATGTGAATGGGCTAATAGGCCTTGGAATGTGGTTATTATTTTGTATCCTTGATTTTTAATAATCTTTAATATGCCTCATAAAATATTGTATTTTTATCAGTAGAGACTAATAAATTTTTACATGGGCATTCTTTTTTTCCTCTCCTGATCTTATTGAGAATGCTTCTAATTTATTTCCATTGCAGATGATACTTGCTGATGGTTTTAGATATATATACTATATATTATTCTTATTATTAATTATTTTGAGTTTATGTTTACATTTCTGTTCAATAATATATTGTTTTTCTTAATAGTATATAAATTCCTTAAAAGCAAAAATTCTTCAATTTTTTGCATTTGTATGCTTGACATCCAGTTCAGTCCCTGGTTTTAATACTAGTAGAACTTAAGATAATGCTTTAGTCTTTGCAAGACATTATACTTATCTATATTCTTGTAATTTAAAACAAGCCTCTGAAATAGATAGTATAGGCATTGATATCAGCATTAATTTACTGAGGTAAATGAATCCCAGAGCAAATATCTGAAACAGTGCCTGAAGTCCAAGTTTCTCCTGACCTTGAGATCCAAAATTTTTATCCTTTATCCATAGTTAATCCTTCATAAGTCTTTAGAAATGCTTGTAATATTGAAATCAGCCTGGTATCTGGAGTTCAACAATAATAAATAATCAACCTTTGCAGTTGTAGGTTTGAAACCTAATAATCAAACTTTGCTTTCCATAGCCCTTTAAGTCCCAAATATGGCACAGAGATGATAGTAATTTTCTAGAACAATATCTCTTTGGAAACCTTTCTAAAACTCATCTACAGAGAGCATTTTTAGTAATATATGGCAGGTGAATATGTATATATGCAACATATATTCATACTATGCATTTATATATATTCCAATATTTGACTTTTCTGAAATGATGAAGAAATCTCTTGTAAATGAAAATTTTGATCAAACCACTGTCTTAAAGTTTCCCCTTGGAACATAGTTTCTGATAGTACAAGTTTCCTGGGTCTGTGTGAGAAATTTCTGTTGAATTTGTGAAATCTAGAAAAGAATTCTTTAAAATGTTACATTAGGCTCACATACACAAACCTTTACATATCACTGAGAGTTCAAGAGGTCCATATTACCTTGTGAGAAAGGTACTTTGAAAATTAAAGAATTTGACATGAAAAACTTGGGCAAGGATAATAAATGACTGGAAGAATAAAGAATATAATACACTAGTAATTTCCTGAACTATATATGCAAAATATTTGAATTTGTGACAGGGATATGTTAATGAAAAGGCCTTGTTCTAAAATCCTACAGTTATAAGAAGTATAAAATCAGTAGATATATACATACATACATACATATATATTTTTTTTTCCTTCCATATTTGGTAAAGACTTCAAGATGACTAGTATGCTCTCATCCATATATAAAGGACTTAGAGTCAGAAGTATTAAATTTGACAGCTGGCTATGGTAGCAACTAAAGATACTAGAAAATACTATTAAGCAATTTCAATGTATTGCAGGGGTGAGACTTCTATTGACTACTTTGACAATGTTCTGCTCAAGGAGCAGGAGGGTTAAATTCTAATTTTAGTTCTATCACTAGGTAGTTGTTTAACCCAAGGCCAATAACTTAACAACTCTTGGCCATAGTATCACTAACTCTTAAATAAGAAGACTGAAATTTAAGATGTTTATAGTTCCTTATATATCTACCATTTTATGCTTCCATGAAATATTTGGTCTATTGATATGAGGTCAGTGAAACTAATGGAATACAATGAAGAGAGATTATCAAAAAGATAAAATATATATTTATTTGTATATATTTATATCTACATCGATAGATATAACATATAAACAGCATATAATACCAACAATATATGTGTCTTCAGATGCATTTCTCTAGTTATTTATGCTTAAAAATTGAAGAATAAAAGCTGTAAAATATCTCCTTTGTAAGAAGGTAAAAAAAGAAGTGTTTTTTTTTTCCTTTTCCAGGCAATTGCTCATCATTTCTAAAGAAAAAAATATTTCTAAAGAATAATAAAAGCCTAAAAATAACATCATTATTAAAAATATATTGTTGATGTCTTGGTTAACACCCTAATGAGTACTGCTGTTGTTCATTCATATCTGACTCTTTTTGAACCCCATTTTGTGTTTTCTTCACTGACACTGTAATGGTTTCCAATTTCTTTCTGAGGCAAAGAAGGTCTAGTGACTTGGCCAGGGTCACACAGTAGGTGTCTGAAGCTGGATTTGATTTCAGTTCTTACTGATTCTAGGTCCAGTGTTCTATCTACTATATCTCCCAGCAGCTTTTGATAAAGGATAAATCACCACATACACACACACACACAAGTTTGTAGTGTAATTTCTGAACAAAGGAGCAATCATTAAAATATCACTTGTCTTCAGAAAAGTAAGAACAAAGACAGAATTTTCTCATAAGAATATTCAGATCACTAGTTTAAATAAAATCTGTTCATAAAAATACAATGGTCAACAATAAGTATATGTAAAATAAAATATCAATATTGGTGAAATGTACAAAATATATTTCCTTTCATTTCCATTCAACTAAATAAGATAAGGAAATTATGAGAACATTTTTCACCCAGTATCACTCCATGGTTCTTTGCCAACTTGCTTTTTCCTAATATCTCCCCATTCCACCCCCAAATTTAGTCTCCTTAGCATCAAGTTATTAATATATCAGTGTCTTTCTCTTCTCTTGTATTTGTCATAAAAAGTCAATTAATGAATTCTTTTGAATCTGCTTGCATTTGGAACATAAATGGTTAGTTAATTTTAGGTATCAACAAATTCATATACTAAGATGTAGTTGCTGAATTCAAGGAATGAGGGCAGAGGGAGATGGCAATTAAACAACTTTGGCAAATGGTCCCAACCAATACTAGAACCACTCATCTGCATTCATCCAGTCTAAGGACTGACAGTTACATTTAGCTAGTCTTTCTGACAGACCCACAGGACCTTGACATACAGAGATAAGTGTAGAAATGTTGCAGTAATGTGGACCTAGAAATAGTTATAGGAAACATAAATATTTAATTAACTAGCCAGAGGCACTTTTCTATCTGGTGACAGCAAACACATATGAGGTATTCCCATTTCTACTTCAGTTCTTTATCTTAGTATGTTGATGGACCTATAACTGAAGCTAAGAAAATCAATTCAATAAATGTTTATTTATAGTTGTTTTGTTTTTTTTAAATAACAGTTCATCTTTCCACTCTGTGTCCTTTTACTATTAATCCACTAACCTGGGAATGCTCTTTTTACTCATTTCCTTCTTTTAATTTGCTTGTTTTAATTCTGAAGTTATTTCACAACCCTTATACTCCAAGAAATCTTTCCTGGGCCTTGTAACTACTAAAGTCACTCACTGAGTTGGCATTGTGTTTTTTTTTCCTATATTTTTCATGGGACTCATTTTCATTTTGTCTCCCTCGTTGGAATAGAAGCTCTTCCAGGATATAGATGTTTTTGCCTCTCTTTGATGTGTCACAAAGAAGAGTTTAGTAAAATGGCATTAACCTGTTTGCAAACAGTATTACAATGTGCAAGGAACTCGGGTGATTCAGAGAAGGAAATTAAATAGTTCTTGCTCTCAAACAACTTACTTATCATTGTATTTTAATAATTCCATTACTGATTCTACTAAAGTATTTTTATTCCACTGTTCTAGGTAAAATTAAAAAATAATTTGCTAATGTGCCACTGTGATAGGATATTTTCTTTTATGCAAACAGTTGCAAATTTCTATCAGAAAAATGTGAGACAAATAAAAAATAGGCATAGCTTACAAGAGAAACATCTAGTTTCATTTAAATCAGCCAATCTACACAAATTACTCCCAGGAATTGAGTATAGTATATTAGTAGTCTCTCGGTAACCAAGGATGACGATTGTCTTTGTGCACTTTCATCTGTGATGTAGATGAGTGCACAGAGACACTTGTGCGTGAAGGAGATTTAAGTGGAAAAGTCAATGCACAGAGACAGTCCCACTCTCTAGGTGTTGGAAGCCTGGGTCCATTGGCATAAAAAATCGTTACACCTGGAGACTTCCTCAGCTGCATTGGATGGCCCTGTTGTCTTTTGTGCTCCAACACGCCCTAAGCACTCCACGGTGCTTTGCTGTGTCTCCCTCTCAGCCATTGAAACTTCTTATCAGTTTCTTCCATCTGTTCCGCTGAAGCAGTCTTCACATGCTGGGTGAGCAAAGCCTTAGTTCACCAGGGGTATATGACCGGATGGCGACTCTCACAAAGTTTAGCCAGCCCGTGGAAGCCTTTGCCTGGGGTGTGGCCACTGCCTCATGCTAGCAGCTACTAGGAGCCACAAGTGAGAGCTGGGTGTCAGGTGAGGGTCAGAGGTTGGAGAGCTGCCCTAGGAGGGCACGACAAGCCCTCCATACCAGAGATACTACCCCTCCCTGAGCACCCCATACACACCCAGGAATTGAGTACTTAATTCTTAAAAACCTTTATGTTTTAAATAATTCTAACAAATATGACAAAATTAGATTGCAAATCAATACTTTCCATAGGGTCAGTGAGGATTCAATGACAAATTATTTTTTTGACCTCTTGGCATGAAAGAAAGAGCAGAGATAGAGAAAATTTCCAAGCAATGAAAATAATAGGTAAAAGGAAAGAGGACAAACTAGAAATTCATTGCTTCTATACACTGCTACTCATATAAAAAGTAAGTAGAAGAGGGAGGAGAGAGAGAGAGAAAGAGAGAGAGAGAGATGATTGATTTGGGGAATAAGGGACACTTCAGGAGAGAAGAGGAGTAATAAAAGCAAAGTCAAAGGGTAGAAATGGATTTTAGAGGTGGGGTTAAAACAGGAAATAATGTTATTTAATTTGGAGGCTCCTGTGAAAATAAAAAAAACATTTATATAAACTGTAAAAAAGAAAAATCATTTTATATGAATTTGTGAATATTTATATCTGATACCTTACTCTTAAAAATGTATAATAAAATCATAATATTACTTTCAAAGCTGTCTTCACTTTTTATGATTTATTCTGAACATCCTCTGTCCTCTTCAGTGTAATCACTTTTTATATTTCCTCATTACTTTGAAGGTTTCAATGATATGCTTCTTTTTAAAAATCTTTTTTTTTTGTGGGAGAAATATTTTCATTAGGCCATGCTTTCCCAATTAATTGAAAAAAAATAAATCTTTCTAATGGATATACTTCTATGCAAACAAAGCCACACATTGGCCCTGTCTAAAAAAATACATACATTTTCATGTTCATTTGAGCCAAATATGTCTTGGTCAATAGATGGATAACTTATTTCATCACTGTCATTCTAGAGTTGTGGTTTTTCATTGCATTGACTAGAGGTAATAAATATTAAAATTTTTCTTTTTGATATTTTTATAAATTATTATTTCTTATTGTGCTGACTTACTGCTATCAGTTAATCTTTTCAAGTTTGCCTGAAATTACATTTCTTTCCCCTTTGTTTTATGTTACAAATACATTCCATTATGTTTTATAGAACCATTCCTTACTCCTTTTTGTTGCTTTATCAAAGTACCAGCTTCTAGTCTTATTTATTAATTCAATAGTTCTTTTACTTTCTATTTTATTAATGTCTCATTTAATTTTTAGGATCTCCAATTTAGTTTTCATCTGAGGATTTTTAATTTGTTCACTTTCAAGTTTTTTATTTTAATTTGTATGCCCAATTCATTGAGTTCTGCCCTTCCTAATTTGTTAATATATGAACTCAAGGATATAAATTTCCCCCTGAGTGCTACTTTGGATTAATTCCTTAGATTTTGAAAGGATGTCTCATCATTGTCATTTTCTTCAAGGAAACTATTAATTGCTTCTATCATTTGTTCTTTAACCAATTTTTGAGAATCATATTAAATTTCCAATTAATTTTTTATTTGCCTCTCCATGTAACCTTACTAATTATTATTTTATTGCATTATGATCTGAAAAGGTTGCATTTATTATTTCTGCTTTTTTGTACTTTTTTGCAATGTTTTTATGCCCTAGTACATGGTCAGTCTTTGTGAATGTACCATGTGCTGCTGAAAAAAAAAGTGTATTCCTTTTTGTCCCTATTTATTTTTTTCCACATATCTACTAACTCTTATTTTTCTAAGGCTTCATTAACATCTCTTGCCTCTTTCTTATTTATTTTTTGCTTTGATTTATCTAGATCTGATAAAGGAAGTTTCAGGTCTCCCACTAGTATAGTTTTACTATCTATTACATTCTTGAGCTCCACTAGTTTATCCTTTAGAAATATGGATGCTATATCATTTGGTGCATACATGTTGATTACTGATATTTCCTCATTGTCTATACTGCCTTTTATTGGGATGTAATTACTTTCCCTATCTCTTTTAACTGGATCTATTTTTAATTTTGGCTTTCTCAGATATCATGATTTGGTCTCCTGTCTTCTTTTTGATGCCCGATGTTGATGCCCCTTAATGATGCCCAATAAATTTTGCTCCATCCACTCATCTTTTTTTTGAATGCTTTCCTTCCATATTGGAACTATTACTGTGTATTGGTTCCAAGGCAGAAGAATGATAAGGGCTAAGGATAGGGGGTTAAGTGACTTGTCCTGGGTCACAAAGCTGGGAAGTATCTGAGGCCAGATTTGAACCTATGACCTCCCACCTCTAGGCCTATATCTCAATCCACTGAGCTACCCAGCTGCCCCCCATCCCCTTATCTTTAACCTCTGTGTGTCTACCTTACTCATGTGTATTTTTTGTAGACAACATATGGTAGGATTTGGGTTTCTAATCCACTCTGCTATTCATTTACGTTTATGGGTGAGTTCATTCCATTCACATTCAGAGTTATGATTACCACCTGTCTACTTTCCAGCATTTTAATTTCTACTCCTAGTCTTGCCCTTTCTTCATTCTCTATTTCCTTCTACAGTGGTGTTTTGTTTGTAATCAGTTCCCCTATGTATGGGTGTATGGGGTGCTCAGGGAGGGGTACTATCTTTGGTATGGAGGGCTTGTCATGCCCTCCTAGGGCAGCTCTCCAGCCTCTGACCCTCATCTGACACCCAGCTCTCACTTGTGGCTCCCAGTAGCTGCTAGCATGCAGCAGTGGCCACACCCCGGGCAAAGGCTTTGACAGGCCGGCTAAACCTTGTGAGGGTAGCCATCGGGTTGTCGCCGACCCCTGGTAAAGTAGGGCTTTGCTCACCCAGCATGTGAAGACTGCTTCGATGGAACAGGCAGAAGAAACCAACAAGAAGGTTCAACGGCTGAGATGGCGACGCAGCAAAGCACTGTGGATTGCTTAGGGCGTGTTGGAGCATAAAAGACAATACGGCCATCCAATGCAGCTGAGGAAGTCTCCAGGTGTAACGACTTTTCGTGCCACTGGACCCAGGCTTCCAATGCCAAGAGAGTGGGACTGTCTCTGTGCATCGACTTTTCCACTTAAATCTCCTTCATGCACAAGTGTCTTTGTGCACACTCATCTACAATACAGATGAAAGCGCACAAAGACAATTGTCATCCTTGGTTAATGAGAGACTACTACTACTACTACTACTAGTTACCCTAATATCCACCCTTATTTTACTTCCCCCCCTCCCTTCTTGTTACCCTCTTATTTTTCTTTAGGGTCTTTTAAAAATACTCCACACTTTCTCCCTCCCTTGTGTTACTTCCCTCCCCACCAATCCCTTTGTTACTGTTCTATTTCTCTATAGGGCATGAATCAATTCTCTATTCCAATGGATCTGATTGTTCTTCCCTCTTAGAGTCTATTTCAATGCATGTAAGAATTAAGTATTTCCTGTATCCAACCTCTTTATCCTTCCAATATATTGGTGTTCTATCCCACTCCCTCCACAATTTTCTTTATGAAATATAAATTTACCGCATTATGTCTCTTTTCCCATTTCTATTAGTATTAACCTCTTCTTTTATCTCTGGATATATACATATACATATACATATACATATATATATATATATATATATATATATATATATTGACATTTCATCCTATACAGTTTATTATTGTAACCTCTACGTATAATTCTTCTAGATACCCATGTGATAATAACAATTTTTAAGAGTTACAAATATCTTCTTTTCTCATAGGAATACAAATCATTTTAACTTATTGAGTCCCTTAGCAAAGGTGTTTTTCCCCTTTTCTTAATTACCTTTTGGTGATTTTCTTAAGTTCGATGTTTGGGCATCAAATTTTCTCTTCAAGTCCAGTATTTTCTTTATGAATGCTCTGAAGTCTTCTATTTTATTAAATGACCATACTTTCCTCTGCAAGAATATAGTCAGTTTTCCTGGGTAGTTGATTTTTTGTTGTAGACCCAGTTCCCTTGCTTTTCAGAATATCATATTCCATGCATTTTTGTTGTTCAGTGTAGATGCATCCAGACCTTGTGTTATCCTAACTCTGTTTCCATGGTATCTGAATGACTTCTTCTCAGCAGTTTGTAGCATTTTTTCCCTGGTCTGATAGATCTTGAATTTGGCTATAACATTCCTAGGCATTGTCATGGGGAATTAACTGAATTAACTGAAGGAGGTGATCTGTGAATTCTTTCAATCTCTACTTTTCCCTCTTGCTCTAGAATGTTGGGACAGTTTTCTTGGATAATTTCCTATAGAATGATTTCCAGATTTTTCTTTTCATAATGTTCTTCCTGTAGTCCAATAATTCTTAAATTATCTCTCCTGGCTCTGTTTTCTAGGTCTGTTGTTTAGTGAATGAGGTGTTTATTATTTTCCTCAATTTTTTTCATTCTTTTGATTTTGTTTTATAGTTTCCTGTTTCCTTGTGAAGTCATTTGCTTCTAGTTGTTGTAATATAGTTTTTAAAGACTGAATTTCATCCCTGGCTTTTTGGTCATACTTCACCTTCTGGTCTGATTTTCTTTGAAGGTCATCTTCATCTTCTTTGCCTCATCTTTCATCTCCTTTGCCTCATTTTCAAGCTGGTTAATTTTGGCTTTCAGGACACTATTTTCTGTTTCCAGATGGTTTATTTTGCTTTTTAGGTTATTTTCCAAGTTATCTTCAGCATCTCTTAATTGTTTTTTGAATTATATTTTGAGTTCTTCCAAAGCCTGTGTCTAATTTGCTGGAGTTTAGGTGTTTTGCTTGGTGTTCCTTGGTCCTCCTTTGTTCTAATTGCTCTTTGTTCATTACCTGGATACAAGATATTGATTGTAATTTCTTTTTTTTTCTTTTTCTGTTGTTTACTCATATTTTTTCCTTCTTTCTCACCTGTCATGTTCTGTAATCTTACTCCTTTGATCATGTGCTGGATCTGTGGGTTTGGGTTATTCTGTCCTGAGGGGGCATCTTCTCTGCTCTGCTGATTGGTCAGGTTGAGCCCTGATATAAGATCTTCCCCAGCTGGTAGCAGAAGCTGAAAAGGAGCTGGACTTTCCACCCTTCTATGAAGGTTGTAGAACTTTGCCCTCAGAGCTTATTCAGCAAGGCTCTCAGAGCTGTCTTATGGAGGGTTGTTGGAGTTTAAGCTTCCCTGCCCTCTGAAGGCTTCTTATCTTCCCTATTGATAAGTTTGAGCCAGGGCAAAGTTGATCTGCAAAGCTGGTGTGCCCTGAGGCCAAAACCTTGAGAAGTGGGGAAGGGGGAATGATGAAGTATTGTGGCTGTTACTAGTCTTCCTACTCTGTGTTTCTCCTCCAGCTAGATCCCCTTCATCTGTGTTCAAAGCCCTGAGCCTGGCATGCCTGTGCCAACAAAGTACTCCCTCTAAGACTAGCACCCTTGCCTGCCCAGAGATTCCAGCCACCACTGGAGGCTCAGCATTTGAGGTGGGAGATGGGCCCTGGGACTTTCCTTCTTCCTTCCCTTTAAACCCTAGTGATCTAGAATTTAGACTTTTGGGGGAGGAGGGCATAACTTTTAATTTGAGTCCAGCAAGAGGCTTCTCTAACTATGTCCTGTTGTTAGATTTGGTTTTCAGTCTCCTCAAAGCATTTTGTTTTTACTTGGTGAAGAACAATTTTCAGAGGTCTGAATTTTTGCTGCCTCTAAGCCACCTTGATTTAACCTCTCTCCCTCTTAATCTTATTTATTAGTTCAATAGTTCTTTTACTTTCAATTTTATTTAGTTTCTCCTTTAATTTTTATCATTTCAAATTTAGTTTTTATCTGGGGTCTTTTAATTTGTTATTTTTTATTTTTTTATATTTTTATATAAATATATATTTTAAAGTTGCATGCCCAATTTATTAATCTCCTTCTATATCTTATTGATATAGGCATACAAGGATATAAATTTTCTCCTGTGTACCACTTTGACTATATTCCATAGATTTTGATATGATATCTCCTCATTGTCATTCTCTTTATTGAAGTCTGTAATTGTTCCTATGATTTCATCTTTGACCCCTTGTTTTGAAGAATTAGAGTATCTAGTTTCAATTGATTTTAAATTTGTCTTTCCATGAACCTTTATTATTTTTATCACATTATGTTCTGAGAAAAATAATACTTCTTATTTCTGCTTCTCTGGATTTTTGTGATGTTTTTATACCCTCATACATGGTCATCCTTTGTATGTGTATCATGTTTTGAAGAAAAGAAGGTATATTCATTTCCTATCCATATTCAATTTTCTCCAGGCATCTTTTAACTCCAGTTTTTCAAACATTTCATTCACTTCCCTTCTTTCTTTCTTTTCTTTTCTTTTCTTCTTTTTTTTGGTTCAATTTATCTATTTCTGATAGGTAATGATTGAGGTCCCCCACTAGTGTGGCTTTATTATCTATTTCCTCCTTAAGCTACTTTAATTTCTCCTTTAAAATATGGAAATATATCATTTGGTGCATATATATTGAGTAGTGATATTTCTTCATTATTTGTATTACCTTTTATCAAGATGTAATTACATTTACTTCTTGTCTCTCTTAATTAAACCTATTTTTATTTTAAATTTGTCTGCGATCATGATTGATGCTCCTGCCTTCTTTCTCTTAGTTGCAGCCCAATAGATCCTTCTCTAGACTCTTAACTTTACCCTGTGTGTTTCTACCTGCCTCATGTGTGTTTCTTGTAGACAATATATGATAGGATTCTGGCATTTAATACATTCTGATATCCACTTGGGTTTTATGGTGAGCTTATCCCATTCACATTCACAGTTATGATTACCCATCCATTTTGTCTCCCTTCTTTAATCCTGATCTTTCTCCTTTTATCCTTTCCCATCCCTCTGGTGTTTTGCTTTTAGTCAATCTCCTTGCTTTCCCCTCCCTGATGTTACTTTCCTTACCCCTCCTCTCCTTACTTCCCTCCATTATTTAACTTTTTCACAATTGTATATAATTTACAAAAAAAAATCCACTTAAAGAAAATAAATTTACTAATAGAGAGGACTATTATGTAGCTTTAAATTTAAGTAGTAAAGTTTTATCTCTACTCATTTAATTTCCATGGAGAGATTGTCAATGAAGACAGACATTTTCTGCCTTAGCAGTGATAATTTCAGGAACTGATAGATCACCTAAAATCATCATCTTCACAGTTAAGATTTATGGTTTGGATCATAGACATTGAGAAAATATTTGCCATTGCCTCAAGGATCCAATTGATGTTTTTCATATCAATTCTGGAATCCTGATAGTCATGGTTATTTGGACCATTTTTATTTATTTGTTTATTTTTATTTTTAAAAATTGGAATAGAATTTAAATTGATATTTTAAAAACTATAAGGTTGAAAATTTCAGATTCTCTCTTCTTTCAACTCATATGCATATACTGATGGTGAAACAGTTTCTAATCTTCCTTATAAGAATGGGCTTTATTCTACATTTTGTTGAATTTAATAACAAAGGAACAAATATTGACTTTTTCCAATTTTTTAAAAGTAACTGATTAAATAAAATAAATATAAAAATTAAATTGCAAATTTGAAACTCTCAGAAGAACCTGAAAAATTCTAGAGAAGGAAATTATGGAACTGAGTTAGGAAAAAATAAAGGAATCAAAATAAAATATTAATAACAAGACTTTTAGGCCAGCAGGGCCTACAGAATTCACATTTCTTTGCCTAATGACAGTATGAGAGGGGATGATTTGTATATAACCTGAAGAAGCCATGCATGTGGAGTATTTGTTTCCTGGTCAGGTCTGGAATCTTCCTGGAATTTCAGGGGCTGAATGGAATCATGATTCTGAAAGGCTTAGTTTTGGGATTCTCCCCAATTAAAATATAGTCTATTTATCATGAAGCAGTTAATTTATACACCAGAAAGCATTAAACTCGAAGTCAGGAGGAACTGAGTAGAATTCAACCTAAGAAACTCCATAAATATGATATAATCCCTGAAAAAAATTTTTCCTCTTTTCAGGGTTGAGTAACAGAACTTTAGGAAAAATAAATTATATTTTCCTTGGGGAAATGAGAAATTATGCATAACCTTTATATCAAATACTAACTGTCCACAACAACTTTATATCAAAAGTTATACACCTTTCCCTAAGTGTACTCCCTCTAGGGAAACACTTTTATAAAATTATGTCTGCTACTGGGAATTCATTTTTGTTTTCCCAGAATTCCTGGGTTTCTGGACACTTCCATTCAAGTTCTTTTAATAAATATTCTATTTTCTACATGGTTCCATTGTTTTGTTTTTATTTTTAAACCCTTACCTTCTGTCTTAGAATTAATATTATTTATTGGCTGTAAGACAAAAGAGTGGTAAGGCCTTAACCAATGTGTCTGAGGTCAAATTCAAACCCAGGACATTTTATCTCTAGACCTGTCTCTCAATTCACTGAGGCATCTAGTTACCACCAAATTTGTTGTAAATCTGTTATTTCAATAAAGATCATATGACTATATTTCTGTGGAGATGGGATCAACCTTGAAGACACAAAAGTTTTGTGTGAATTGGGGAAAATGATTTGAAAAATAATGAAGTTACTCTAATCCTGATTTTATTTTTACCCTAATAATGGAACTCTGAGCTATTTTTTTAACTTCTGGTTCTTTCACTATATCTCCCTAATCTCATCCCAAATTCAACTCTTTGAGCAGCCATATGACATGTCTCTTCACAAAATCCAAATCAAACAGAACAAAGACAAAAAAGTAAACCTCTGTTAAACTCAGTTATGCTAAATGGAAGAGTTAGTATTCCTATGGGATATTTGCATTTTAAAAATAGAGAATAAAGCCATACATTAAATTAATTAAGATATGTGGATTAAATCCTATTTATTTACATGTTTTGTTTTTTGAAGGGATACAAAGGACCCTTGAAAAACCACAGCTATATGTTATGTCTGTTCTTGATTATTTGGTTATACACTTCAGTGGAACCTAAATATAATCTATAAATAGAAGAATTGGCAGTATTTAAAAAAAGAAATGGAATTACATTTCTACTTTTAGGTAAATGAGATTCTACCTTAAAATTCTAGAAGGATATAGTTGAATAAGTACTTAAAACTCCTTTATAGATGCTACTTATCTTATAGGAAAGGAAGCTCAAGTCATCTTAGTGGCTTCAATGACCTGAAGCAATTCCTGATTTGAAAGAACAAACAAAACAAAAACAACAGCAATATATCAAAACAAAATCAGAAATTAACTACATCAGAATTAATCATTTGTAACATGTTGAAATACTATCTGTTCCCAAAGATAATATTATTTAATTCAGGTGTCCTGGAGCCTCAGAGGTTTTTGATTTAAAATATGTTAACAAAGATCCAACTGGAGCACTTGTTTTAATTTGTATCTTTTAAATGTATTTGCAATACTTTAAGTTGTAGATCATAGATTATTAGAGATAATTCCAATATAAAAAAGTTATTTAGGTGTCTACATAATATACTTTATCATTAATTAATCCATACATATGATAAAATGGTAATTAAAAAATAAAACTTTCTGGATATTGGCTAGACAAAGGCTTAGATTTCCTTGATATTTGAAAACCTGTGGTTTCTGTTCACTCTTATTGAATTTAGTTCAAAGAGCTTGGAAGCTAGAATATTGGAATCCATGTCAGCAGAAACAATTCAAAAATAGCTTCTCACACAAGTAAAGACAGCTGGATGATTGAAATTCCAAATATACTTGGATTCTCGGCATTATCTCCCAGGTAACAAAATCATATCTTCTATCCACATCTACATAAAAGTAAACTTCTTTTCCACGCTGACCTATTGCATTGAAATGTCACAGAGAGATATTCAATATTGCTTCACAGCCAGTCTATTTCTAAAAATGGTGATGATCATATTGAATGTGATGAGATTGTTAGAAAGGGACTAGTGGGAGCAATGCCAAAAAAGAAAAAAAAATCTCATTTCTTCTCATCATCTAGTACTTGAGAGGTCTGAAAAATAGGTCTTTTTTTCTACATATTTCCAAGATTGTGCACATATCTGAGCCCATGCTAGCCTATGGTTATATATTTATCTCCATAAGAATGTCTTCCAAGTAATTTTTGGTTGTGGTAGATCAATAACATCAGCTTTAAATTTTGTAGAAATAATAGTCTATATTTTTGTTAAACGATCCATACCTTTGATGTCATGGAGTCACCAAATACCATAAGATTCCTGAACTCTAATTGTTTTCTCAAGTGCACATAGAAATTTGAGGGAAATAGGTTTAAAAATTTATTCTGCAATATATATATATATGTATATATATATATATATATATATATATATAATTAATGCATTGTTCATGGTAAAATTTATGTAATGCACATGTATTTGCAACAGCCATAAAAAAATGGAAATAACCATTTTCATATTATTTGAGAAATATTTAATAGCCCTGAACAAGAGATCAAATTCTTTTGAATTATGTATATATGCCAGAAACAAAACAAAATAAGACAAAGACATAAAAATACTGGTTATTGCTATTGGTGTTATTAGTATATTGCCTTTGTTTTATTGCCAAATTTATATACTATGTATATTTAAGATTATGAGGGGTTGTATTTTGTAATTGTATTACTTTTTTGTGGGTGACTTTGAGCAGTGATAAAAAGACTTGTGATACAAGGATAATTATCATAAGATGAGAAGGTTGGCTTGCAGTAAATGCAATATTTGCCTAAATATGAGGTGCTCCCAAAATGAATAGCTTTAGGTTTGCTGTCTTTTAGTTATTATTTTTGTTAATAACTTGAATATAAAACAATACAAAAGTAAATGACCATGTGTAAAGGTTTCATATAATGAATGAACAATAACCACAATTAGGTAAAAATGAGGATAGAATTTCCTCCATATTTTTCTGCCTCCCTTATATTTATTCAATGCATTAATTATATGAAATAAAAATGTAATCTGAAAAGAATTCTAATGAAAACTTACCTTCAGCATGCATTGTACTTTCTAATGACAGAACATAAGAAAGCATTGCATGAGATTAAATTATTTTTAGTAAATATTAAGTAAAAACATTGGAAGTAACAAAATACAAGATAGCACGTATATGATCCAATTTGAAATTGAGGTGAATAAAAAGTAAGAACTCTACAGCTTTATTTATACTAGAGGAGATTTTGTTTCTACATAATATTTATAGGTGACAGATTATTATTTGTAGCTACCAGCCATAAATTCATTTATTCAAATATCTGTCTACATTATTCTTTCTGAAAAAAAAAATTTATCACTGAAATGTATCATGTGACTCTTTAGAATATGCCCTCTCTTAAAAAATAGTAAAACATTCCATATGATGGATATTTGCCTGGCTATATCTTTCCTATTTGATTTAAAATTCTATTTGTCTCTAGTTGTCTTGAAGTCTACTTTTTTTATTTTCTATGCTGGAGCAATTTGAAAGTGGGAATAAATATTTAAGGCCCACTGAAAATGGAATGGTTGTGTTGATTAATACTTAGAATTTTGTGGATTTGGAAACTCAGAGGTCCATCAGCATAAGGCAATATCAAATGAAAATGTTATTTGTTATTTTGTTTTCCAAAAGATGTCACTTTTTATAGTCAATAAAAAAAGATCTGACTATGTATGGTATTTCCAAATAATACAAGATTAGGGTAGAAGTAAGCCAAATTTCCTACTATTATTATGTGTTAACACATCAGAATAAAACTCTTTTGGACACCCATTTCATTTTCCTCTTCTATCTCTTGTTTAATCAAAGTGAATAGGCAATATCCTTGAGATCTCTGGATTTTACCTATACCTTACTGCTGCAATTTTTAAAATTATTTCATTTTCTAGTATGCATCACTCAGGAACTTTCAAATAAAACAATTTTTTTCTTCAATTTTAGAAAGATCACTATGTATTGCTCAAACATTTAACAATATTAAGTGGAATAATTCATTGCAAAATCCTTTGAAATGAATGATCTTTCTAAGGAGAACTTAGTACTTTTAAAATTAATCCTTTGATGTTACCTTGATTTTACATGAAAGGAACAAGTTCAGATAATAATAGCTACAGATTCCTCCTTTCTTTATTAATAATTTCTATTCCAATATGAAATTTTAAATATTTATTTATTGCTCTAGCAATCCAATGCAAGGGTCAGACAAAATGTACTTGAAATGAAGTTACTTCTTGCAGATGAATTTAAATAATACTGAACTCATGCCTTTACTTCAGAAGTATGATGAGTTAAATACTGCATTACACTCCCCTGAAACACACAGAGGATGTATTTTGTGAAAATAGATGTTGAACTTTCAGCTTTGGAAGTCAAGTTGGTAGAGTAGGGAACAATCAAGCTCACTCAAACCCACTTCAAACAACAATACAAAGAACAACAATAACAAAAATTCCTAAAAAATTTCTGGAGTGGCAAAACAAAAAAAAAAAAAAGACAGACATGAGCAATAATTCAGTCCCTGAAAAAGTAGAGATAAAAGAAGGACTGATTTAAGATTGGAGAAGAGAAGTGGCAGTAGAAGAAACACATGCTAAAGAGCTTTCCAGCCTAATCCTCAACAACAACAACAACAACAACAACAAAAACAGAGTGGATTGGAGTTCTTAAGCACTTATCAAATTTATGGAAATCAGAAAAAAAGAGTAACAGACCAGTACATGGTGAGGAGTAATCCAGCTCACTTGGCACCAAGAGAACCCCTGAGGATCTGGCACTTGAGAAGCAGAATACAGGTCATTACAGTGTACTCAGTTCATAAGGAATGAAGGTAAAATAGTTCCTCCATTCCAAGAAAAGAGCTGAACTTCACCAGATAGACAGGATTACAAAAACAAAGACAATAGAGACCTGACTGCAAAAACAAAGACAAAGACAACAGAGAGATTCATCCTGGAAGCTCTCTTTGCAGATGACTGTGCTCTCATGGCCCACCAAGAAAATCATCTTCAAACCATTGTGGACAGGTTCTCCACCACAACAAAATTGTTTGGCCTGAGTATCAGCCTCAGCAAAACAGAGGTGCTGTTCCAACTTGCATCAGGGAGGCCAACGAACCAGCCATGCATTACAATCGAAGGCACGCAGCTTTCTAATGTCAACACTTTCAAGTACCTGGGCAGCACCATCACTAACGATGGGTCCCTAGACCATGAGATCAATGCCAGGATCCAAAAGGCCAGCCAGGTACTCGGGCGACTGCACTGCAAAGTCCTCCAACACAGCAGTGTAAGCACTGCGATGAAGCTCAAAGTATACAATGCAGTGGTCCTCAGCTCCCTTCTGTATGATTGAGAGACATGGACACTGTACCAGAAGCACATGAAGCAGTTGGAGCAATTCCACCAATGCTCCCTCCAGCCAATCATGAGGATCTGATGGCACTACCGAATCGCCAACCAGGAAGTTCTCGACAGAGCCAACTCCACCAGCATAGAAGTAATAATCCTCAAAACCCAGCTACAATGGTCTGGACACATCATCCACATGGACCCACAGTGAATACCAAGACAGGTATTCTATGGTGAACTGTCAGCTGGACTCAGGAAACAAGGTCGACCAAAGAAAAGATTCAAGGATCAGCTAAAGTCAAACTTGAAGTGGGCTGGAATTACACCAAAGCAACTAGAACTTGCTGCCTCTGACAGAAGCAGCTGGTGAACCCACATTAACCATGCCGCCATGTTACAAGGGAATCACTTTAAAAGACTGATATATATTAATTTAAGGTCGCCAAGGAATCAGCTATGTAATTCCTAAATGAAAAACTCAAGTCAGCCGTCAGCCTTTTTTGGAGTTTAATTACAATAGGAGCAAGAAAGGAATTAGAGATATATATAGAGAGAGAAAGGGGAGAGAAGGGAATAGGGCTTAAATACCCCTTCTGTTTAGGCTGGGCCAAAAGGCCCAAGCCCTTAGATAGCTGGGGCAAAGAAAAGAGATCAGTCCCTATTACTCACGTGTCCAAAATGGAGAAACAGTCTCAGAGGCCCCCACCTTCAGCTTCCTTCAGAGCAAGCTTCCTCAGAGCCCAGGAACCACACCGACCAAAAACTCAATCCTCTCCCCTGAGTCTCCAGACCCTCCTATCTTTAAGGACACCATCCAAGTTGCCTCCCCTCAGTCCTCACATCTACCAATCACTCTTCATCAATTTCCCTGTCAATGGAGGCTCTCGCTTAACCCAGGACCGCCCAGAGGTTTCTGGCTTTTGCACATGTCTGTTGAAGGTCATATTTTCAAATGATTAAATCTATACTCCTTTGCTACAGCCCTTTCTAAATCCTGTTAACTTGAGTATGGTAGAGATTGGAATAATTAAATTTTGATCTAGGCTGCAGCCCTTACTCAATCCTATTAGGACTGAATAGGGTGGAGATTTATTCCAAGTATCTCCATTGTATCAATTCTAAATCAATCAAGACTCAAAGAAATTCCTGTTCTATGCTTAAGCATAGGTCAAAGTCCTTTCCATTGTTCAGCAAAGGGTTTCTGTCCTAAAGTAATCTTAAGAAGGGAAGAGAAGGAACCTCCCATGCCAATGGAGTTCCCATTCCAATAGACTATCAGTAAGAAATTTTCCAAGTATGAAATATCCCAATGGTGAAATTTTCAACAATTATAAGTCTAAGGAAATTTGAGGTTTACAGCCACCACCTTTGAAGATGAGCGAAGTCGAAGTCTTGCCACTGCACGTGAACGCTGACACCAGGCCACAACCGCACCTGGCTTCCCATGCCCCATGTGCCACAAACTTTGCACCTCAGCCTTTGGACTTCAAAGGCACATGAGGGTACATCAATAGATGATAATGCACAAAGACAATTGTCATTCTTGGTCACTGAGAGACTACCATTATATATATATATATATATATATATATATATAAGAAAAAGATGAAGAAAAATGGACATTTGCAAGTTGGTTTAAAGATAGGGGTGATCAAAATTCAAGCTGAGAAGAGGACGACATTGCCAAAATAGAAAAATTGGGAGTTTCAAAAGAAGTCTAGAAGAATGTTATGCCCAAAGAGAAATACCAGAAGAGCTCAAGGAATTAAAAATGAAATAATAGAGGCATAAGAAAAATAGAGGAAAAATTAGAGAAATTATCAACAGCTTGGCAAAATATATTTTTAAAAAGAGAACTGAAGAAAACAATTTACTATTAAATAAAATTGGACAAATTGAAGAGTATGAATAAAAGCTAAATAAGGAAAATAATTTCCTAAAATTATAATTGAGCAAAAGGAAATTCAATCCCATAAAACAGTAGGAAAAATAAAACATATTCAATACACTGAAGAAATGAAATAAAATTTTGTTTTTAATTTCATTTTAAAAGTAACCAGTAAGGGTAACAAATGCAGGAAAAATAATCTAAAAAATATTATACCTAAAATTAATAATAAATAAAAAAGCTCAGACACAATATTGCAAGAAATTATCAGAGAAAAAGACCCTGATATTCTTGAATAAGAAAGGAAACATAAATTTAAATGCTCTACCAATCATTCCCTGATTGAAATCCCAAAATAATAACTTCCAGAAATTTAGTCAAACTCCAGAACTCACAGGTCAAGGATAAATTACTGTATACACTTAGGAAAAAAAAAGAAGAGAAAGCAGTTTGATTATCATGAAGCCAATGTTAGGATCACACAGAACCTAACTTCTTTTATAATAAAGACTCATTCAATATGGTATATGGCATATGATATAAGGCAAGTTATCAAGGATTATAACCAGGAGTTATATGCCTAGTGAAATTGGATATCTTCCCCCAAAAGGTGGGAAAATATTTATTTAATGAAGTAAAGGACTTCAAGGTATTTTGCTGATAAAATACAAAACTCAAGCATTAAAAAGGAAAGCAAAAAAAAAGTGAAATATCATGGGATTCAGTTAGGTTAAAATGATCATATTCCTACATGGGAAAGTGATCATTAAGACATCGCAGGTATCAGTGAGACCCTTAAAGTATTTAAAGTATAGTGTCTGAAGATACTTAGGATTATTAAGATGTCAACTAGAAAAAACACAGAACTATTAAATAGTCAAAATCACTCTTTAATCAAGGGAAAAGGGGTTAGCGCTACTAATAGGACAACAGAGCTGCTTCCCATGACTGCACAGAGTCAAGATGCCCTGGTCACTAGCCCCTGGGAGTGCCACCGACTCAGAATGGACTCCAAGGAACAAAAGAACTTGGGGAACCTATATACCCTTTGGAAATCCAGGGGCAGGGAAAGATGATTGACATCACTATAGCTACAAGGAAAATGGGAGTGTTCAAACTCAAGATACAATCATAGCTAGAAGCTAGGGAGCAAGAGAAGGGTGCTGCTTACAATAGATACTAAAGGATGGTTCATGCCCAGGTCTGACCTTCCTGAGAAAGGTTTTAATACAATAGGGGAGCTACTTAAAACAAAGAAAGTCCTTAGCAAATGCTTATCTCACCCAACCAGGATTATCATTTCCCTTCAGGGTAGATTCTCATGGTAACAGGGAACAATGACCAGCTTTTGGGGTCTCCAATCTACAAGCTAAATCTAAAATTGGCATTCATCAGATCCCACTAGGCCACAAGTTTGGGATTCCTAAATTCCATGTTGATAAAGATAACTAAGAATTCTATCACTAAAAGGAGCATACATAAACAGAAGGCAGTGATTAAAATTGAATAGTGAGATATTAAAAAAATAAGAGAAGAGAAAGAACACATTGTGATAAAAGTAAAAGAAAGCTAGAAGGAGTAAATTATTTCACATGGAAAGGAGCATAAGAATTGAGAATTGAGGCAAACATATGGGTTGGGGGGCAATACTAGAATATTACTGTCATTGGAAAAGACTTAAAACATGAATAAAATCCATACACAGCTGAATACAAAAATTTATCCTACAATATAGGGAAGGAGAAGTAGAAAGAGAATTTAAAAAAAAAAGGACATAAAACAGGAAGGTGAATTGGGGATGATGGTGGTCAGAAGAAAAACATTTATAAATAGAAAAAAAGGCAGAAAGAGAAGAGAAGAGATAAACAAGGTATGTAATTAGGATCTGTATCCTAAAACTACAACGCCCAGCACCCCACTCTCCTCACATTGCATGCTGAAGTAGGGAGGATATTAATTTTGTAGAGACCCACCTCTTTGTTTGCTCACTCTTTTCTGTAATCAAAGTGACTGTCTGGGGTTCTTTTAAACAGGTGAGGAGTGCTTGGTCACATGGTCTTATTTTGTTAGATAATTACTTTTTTCCCCTTTACTTCTAGTGGTTATTAATAAACTTTATAACATATAACTCTTGGAGTATTGGACATTAATTTAAATCCTGCATTTATCAATGACAAAGGGATTTAGAACCTTTAATTCTCTCCAAGTGAGTAAATAAGTTTGAAAAGAAACTATGTTTCTCTCCTGCCATGGCCTTCTCTCCCCCATCTCTGGGGAACTCTCTTCAGTTTCCCCAGTGCTGCTTGTACTCCTGGTCCTGCTCCTGGCCCTGCTGCTTCTGCCATCTGTACCACTTTTTTCCCAAATGCAGATTGACCACCCAAGAGTTTTTTGGAAGCAGAAGGGGGAGATCTAAATCCCATTTACTTCTCTTAAAATTGAAAGCAGCTGGATAGTCATTGCTCACTACAACTTGGAAGCCGTGTGTGTGTGTTTGTGTGTGTGTGTGTGTGTGTGTGTGTGTGTGTGTGTGTGTGTTTTCCCCTGGGCAAGAAAATCAATTAATTGATCAGGTTAGCAATAAAAAATAAATTAATTGTCCAGTAATCTCTTGGTAATCAAATAAAAAACACTGAGCCTCTTGCGTTATTAAATATGGCTTTGGAAACATCCCTCCTTTTACCATTCTATGACATCTCTAATTGGGAAATAGCAAATGAGCAGAAGGAATAACTTTTTTTACAATCACACCCCTGCTTACTTCATGGTGATGGGGAGAATCATGCCAGGTCATAAGATTCTAATAGCTGTTAATGACCCAGATGGGAAGATCAAATTTGTCCTGAAGTATCATAACTAGGAATAGGAATTGGATAAATAAAAGCATAAAATGGAAAAATAACAGAGTGGACTAAAAGACAGAATTCCATCATATGCTCTCTATAAGAGACTTATAAAGCAGAGCACACTTTAAGGCAAATGATAAGGGACTCATGTATATTATATTATGCTTCATTAGAAGAAAAAGACAAGGGTAATAATCATGATTCCATATAAAGTAAAAGAAAAATTGATTGAATTAAAAGAAATGAAAGAAATTAAATTTTGTTAAGAAAATATAGTTACAATGAAGTAATATTAAAAATGTACAGACTACTTGGAATAGCAACTAGCTACTTAAAGAAGAAACAAAATGAATTACAGAAGGAAATGGACCAGAAAACTAATATAGAGAAGGGCATCAAACTGCCTGTCTTAGAACTAGAGAAATTCAACCAAAAAAATAAACAAAAAAAAGCTAAAGAAGTGAACAAAATTTTAGAAAAGTTATATATGATTGATAGATCTTGACAACTGATGGTATAAAAAATATCCATTTTCTCCCAGCCGTACATAATACCTTTACAAAAATTGAGCATGAAATATGACATAAAGGCCTCAAAAACAAATGCAGAAAAGCATGAATAAGAAGTAATTTTTAGGCCATAATATAATAAAGTTAGTTTCAATAAATGTTTTCAGAAAGCAACATTAAATTTAATTTGTAACTAAATAACCTTGTACTTAAGAATGAGTACATCAAAGAATGTATCCTATAAATAATCAGTAATTTCATTAAAGAGAATGACAATAATGAGATAATAGACCATACTTTTTGGATATAGTCAAAGAAGCATTTAGATGAAATTTTAGAAACATAAATGCTTAGGTCATTAAAAGAGGAATGGAACAGAACAATAAATTAGGCATATAAGAAAGAAAATAAAATAAAAAGAAGAAATGTAAAATCTCTAATTAAATACCAAACAAAAAAGTCTGAAAATCAAAGAAGAGATGAATAATATAGAAATTAAGAAAACTATTTATCTAATAAGTAAGGCAGGAATCTGGTTTTACAAAAATAAATTAATAAAATTTTAAATGACTAATTTGATTATAAAAAGAAAATAAAAATACCAGTATCAAATCAAAATACCAGCATCAAAAATAAAAAGAATAAATTCACAAACAATGAAAAGAAAATTAATGTTAGGTGTTACTTTGTCCAATTATATGCCCTGAAATAAATCTGAAAATTTAAGAAAATAGATGAAAGATTTTAAAAATAAAAATGAAAATTATCTAGATTAACAGAAGAAGAAATAAAACACTTAAATAATCAAATATTAGAACTGAGTTACAGACAATAATTCATATCCAGCAATTATGAGCTGGTAATCATGAAAGGGAAAAATTAATATTTAATGAAGTAAAGGAGTTTTAGCTATTTCTCAGGAAAAAAATCCATTCAGCTACTATTTTGACTCATACCTTTATATTAACCTCGACCTCTGGTCTTCCCTCCATACACTCCCTGGGTTTTTTGAAAAGGACTGTATGGAGGGAAGATTAGAGGTTGAAGTGAATGTAATGGCATGAGTCAAACAAGTAGTTGAATATAGATGGAGGATGTAGGGTAGAATGGCTTTATTATAATGGGGAAATGAGTGGAGGAACTTCCATGGTTAAGGAGACAAGGCAGGTTGAAGCCTGGTAGCACAAGAAGCTTACTCTCATCAAACATGGGAAAAAGAAATAACAATATACACAATTAAAAGGATACATTTTTTTTCTTAATGTGCAGAGATTCAGGAGGGAAGAGGGATTGGATAAAGGAGGGTACTAATGTGGGATGAGAGAAAAGAGGACAAGTAGATAAGAAAGAGGAGCTAAGTGAGATATACTTAAAAAGGAGTATTTGAATTCCAGTCAAGATGGCAACTTAGAGAAAGCTAAAGTTCAGAGCTCCAGAAACCCTTCCTTACTGATCTCAAACTGAATGCTCCTAGGGCACCTGAATTCAAAACAAACAACAGAATAGACCCCAGGAACACTCCTCCTGGACCTGGATCAAAAGGTAAGGCCCCCCAAAAGTAAGAACCCGCGATCACTCGGATCTAAGGGGTAGGCAAAAGGAAGGTGCCAGGACCCATCCCCCCAACCCAGAGAGCAGAATTCGGAGGCAGCAGCAGGAACCTCAGGGCAGGCAAAAGGGCCTGGGGAGCTGGCTATTCTGAAGGCCGCACCCTGAAAACAACCTGAGCCAGTCATGGGGACACCCAAACAGCACCCAGATAGCAGGGAAACAGTGAGAGACTGGGGGAGCCTGTAGCCCCCTGACCATCTGAGTCTCACGGAAGGTCCCTGCCTCAGGGCATACTCAGTCTGAGGTTAATCCTATCACCAGCCCTCAGAGCTCCTGGAAGCCAGGGGCCCTCCCCCTCAGAGTGCAGGGTCCTCTGAAACAACAGTAACCCTCAGGGCTGGCAAAAGGGCCTAGGAGCTGAAGGATGAAACCTGAAAACAACCTGACCCAGTCGAGGGGGCACCCAGAAAGCAGGGAAACAGAGAGGAAAGGGGGGAGCCTGTAGCCCCCTGACCAGATCCTTCCATCTGAGTCTCACAGAAGGTCCCTGCCTCAGGGCATACTCAGTCTGAGGTTAATTCTATCACCAGCCCTTGGAGCTCAGGGAAGCCACAGTCCCTCCCCCTCAGAGTGCAGGCTCCTCTGGCCAGCAAAGGCATTGAAATACATCTGAGAGTGTCAAGCAAGGTGCAGAGCATAGAAGTAAAGCAACAGAGAAGCATCTGGAGGGAACTGAGGAGGGTAGTAACACTGAAACACCAAAACACCAGCAATTCAAGGCTTCCTGGGGAAGAAAGACAATTTGCCTGGGGCTAAAGCCACTGAACACCAGACAGATAACAGAAGAGCCAGCCCCCCTCACTCAGATAGAGATGGCAAACAGCACAGAAGTAAAAAAGCCTCAAAACAACAGGAAAAAGAAGAAGGGGGCAACTTTGGACACATTTTATGGAGCAAAAATACAAAATACAGAGGAGATAGAAGAGGAAACACAAGCAAATGCACCAAAACCTTCCAAAGGAAATGGAAACTCTCCACAAACTTTTGAAGAATTTGAATCTAAATGATCAAAAAGATGGAAGTCTTCCGGCAGGAACAGTGGGGATTAATGCAAAAGAATTTCATGCAACTACAAAATCAGTTTGACCAAACTGAAAAGGAAAACCAGGCTTTAAGGTCAGAATTAGGCAACTGGAAGACAACGAGCAGGTAAAAGAGCAAAAATCAATAAAGCAAAGCCAAAAGATCAAGAAATTAGAAGTGAACATAAAATATCTCACTGACAAGGTGACAGATTTGGAAAATAGAGGAAGAAGAGATAATTTAAGAATAATTGGACTACCAGAAAATCCAGAAATAAACAGCAAACTCGACATCGTAATACAAGATATAATCAAAGAAAATTGCCCAGAGATTCTAGAATAAGGGGGAAATACAGCCACTGAAAGAGCTCACAGAACACCCTCTACACTAAATCCCCAAAAGACAACTCCCAGGAATGTAATTGCCAAATTCCAAAGCTTTCAAGCAAAAGAAAAAATCCCACAAGAAGCCAGAAAAAGACAATTTAGATATAAAGGAATGCCAATCAGGGTCACACAAAACCTTGCAAATTCCACTCTGAATGATCGTAAGGCATGGAACATGATTTTCAGAAAGGCAAGAGAGCTGGATCTTCAACCAAGAATCAGCTACCCAGCAAAACTGACTATATACTTCCAAGGGAAAGTATGAGCATCCAACAAAATAGAAGATTTCCAAGTTTTTGCAAAGAAAAGACCAGAGCTCTGTGGAAAGTTCAATATTGAAAAACAAAGAGCATGGAATACCTGAAAAGGTAAATATGAAAGAAAGGGAAAAGGAGAAAATTGTTATCTTTTCATTTATTCAAACTCTCTTCTATAAGGACTACATTTATATCAATCTATATATATATTAATATATGGAAAATGTAATGTGTAATTAGGGGGAAAAGAAAACTCAAATAGAATAATCTTTCTCACACAAAGATTCACACAGGAAGGAGAGGGGAAGAAAACTCTTATAAGAAGGAGAGGAAGAGAGTTTTTACTTAAACTTACACTCAGGGAAATCAACTCTGAGAGGGAAAAACATCCAGATCCATTTGGATTTTGAATTCTATCTTACCCAACAAGGGTAGGGAGAAGGGAAAACCAAAGGGGGAAAGGGGGAGGGAAAACAAAAGGGGAGGGAAGGAGAGGGTGAGTGGGAGGAAACAAAAAGGGAGGGGCTAGAAAGGAAAACATATCAAGGGAGGGGACAAGGGGGACTGATTTAAAGTAAATCACTGGATGAAAAGGTTAGAACTAAAGAAGAAAGGTTAGAATTAGGGAAGGATATCAAAATGCCAGGGAGTCCACAAGTGACAATCATAACTTTGAAAGTGAATAGGATGTACTTGCCCATAAAAAGTAGACAAATAGCAGAATGGATTAGAATCCAAAACCCTACCATATGTTGTCTTCAAGAAACACACATGAGAAGGGTAGACACCCACAAGTTCAGAATTAAAGGATGGAGTAAGACCTTCTGGGCCTCAACTGAAAGAAAGAAGGCAGGAGTGGCAATCATGATATCTGATAAAGCCAAAGCAAAAATAGACCTGATTAAAAGGAATAGGGAAGCTAATTATATTTTGTTAAAAGGGACTTTAGAAAATGAGGAAATATCACTAATCAACATGTATGCACAAATAATATAGCACCCAAATTTTGAATGGAGAAACTAGGAGAATTGAAGGAAGAAATAGATAGTAAAATAATATTAGTAGGAGATTTGAACCAACCATTATCAAATTTAGATAAATAAAATCAAAAAATAAATAAGAAAGAGGTAAAAGAAGTGAATGAAATCTTAGAAAAATTAGAGTTAATAGACATATGGAGAAAAATAAATTGGGACAAAAAGGAATACACCTTCTTCTCAGCACCACATGGCACATTCACAAAGATTGACCATATATTAGGTCACAGTAGCATGGCACACAAATGCAGAAATGCAGAAATAATAAATGCAGCCTTCTCAGATCACAAGGCAATAAAAATAATGATCAGTAATGGTACAGGGAAAACCAAATAAAAAAATAATTGGAAATTAAACAATATGATACTCCAAAATCATTTAGTTAGAGATGAAATCATAGAAACAATTAATAATTTCACCGAGGAAAATGACAATGGCAAGACATCCTTTCAAACCTTTTGGGATGCAGCCAAAGCGGTAATCAGAGGTAAATTCATACCCCTGAGTGCATATATTAACAAACTAGGGAGAGCAGAGATCAATGAATTGGAAATGCAAATAAAAAACTCGAAAGTGATCAAATTAAAAACCCCAGCAGAAAACCAAACTAGAAATCCTAAAAAAATTAAGGGAGAAATTAATAAAATCAAAAGTGATAGAACTATTGATTTAATAAATAAGACAAGAAGCTGGTACTTTGAAAAACAAACAAAATAGACAAAGTACAGTTCAATCTAATTAAAAAAAGGAAAGAAAAAAAGCAAACTAACAACATCAATGATGAAAAGGGGGACATCACCTCCAATGAATAGTAAATCAAGGCAATCATTAAAAATTACTTTGCACAATTATATGGCAATAAATACAGCAATCTAGGCAATATGGATGAATATATACAAAAATACAAACAGTTAATCCCAATACTATACAAACTATTTGACATAATAAGCAAAGAGGGAATTCTACCAAACTCCTTTTATGACACAGACATGGTACTGATTTCAAAACCAGGCAGATCAAAAACACAGAAAGAAAATTATAGACCAATCTCCCTAATGAATATAGATGCAAAAATCTTAAATAGGATACTAGCAAAAAGACTCCAGCAAAGGATCAGAAGGATCATCCACCATGATTAAGTAGGATTTACACCAGGGATAGAGGGCTGCTTCAATATTAGGAAAACTATCCATATGATCAACCATATCAACAAGCAAACCAACAAAAATCACAAGATTATTTCAATAGACACAGAAAAAGCCTTTGATAAAATGCAACATCCATTCCTATTGAAAACACTAGAAAGCATAGGAATAGGAGTATTGTTCATAAAAATAATAAACAGTATATATCTAAAACCATCAGCTAATATCATCTGCAATGGGGATAAACTAAATGCATTCCCAATAAGATCAGGAGTTAAACAAGAATGCCCATTATCACCTCTACTATTTGACATCGTACTAGAAACACTAGCCATAGCAATTAGAGAAGAAAAAGAAATTGAAGGCATCAAAATACGCAAGGATGAGACTAAGCTATCACTCTTTGCAGATGACATGATGATCTACTTAAGGAATCCTAGAGATTCAACCAAAAAGCTAATTGAAATAATCAACAACTTTAGCAAAGATGCAGGATACAAAATAAACCCACATAAATGATCAGCATTTCTGTACATCTCCAACATAGTTCAGCAGCAAAAACTAGAAAGAGAAATCCCATTCAAAATCACCTTAGACAAAATAAAATACCTAGGAATCTATCTCCCGAGAAAAACACAGGAACTATATGAACACAACTACAAAACACTCTCCACACAACTAAAACTATACTTGAGCAATTGGAAAAACATTAACTGCTCATGGGTAGGATGAGCCAATATAGTAAAAATGACCATCCTACTCAAATTTATCTATCTATTTATTGCCATACCCATAGAACTTCCAAAAAATTGCTTTACTGACTTAGAAAAAACCATAACAAAGTTCATTTGGAAGAACAAAGGATCAAGGATATCCAGGGAAATAATTAAAAAAAAATACATAGGAACGGGGCCTTGCAGTCCCAGATCTCAAACTATGTTACAGAGCAGCAGTCATCAAAACAATTTGGTACTGGCTAAGAGACAGAAAGGAGGATCAATGGAATAGACTTGAGGCAAGCAACCTCAGCAAGACAATATATGACAAACCCAAAGATCCCAGCTTTTGGGACAATAATCCACTATTCAATAAAAACTGCTGGGAAAACTGGAAGACAGTGTGGAAAGATTAGGATTAGATCATCACCACACACCCTACACCAAGATAAATTCAAAATGGGTGACTGACATGAACATAAAGAAGGAAACTATAAGTAAATTAGGTAAACACAGAATAGTATACATGTCAGACCTTTGGGAAGGGAAAGACTTTAAAACCCAGCAAGACATAGAGAGAGTCACAAAATGTATAATAAATAATTTTGACTACATCAAATTAAAAAGCTTTTGTACAAACAATACCAATATAACTAAAATCAGAAGGAAAGCAACAAATTGGGAAGCAATCTTCATAAAAACCTCTGACAAAGGTTTAAGTACACAAATTTACAAAGAGCTAAATCAATCGTACAAAAAAATCAAGCTATTCTCCAATTGATAAATGGCCAAGGGACATGGATAGGCAATTTTCAGATAAAGAAAACAAAACTATTAATAAGCACATGAAAAACTGCTCTACATCTCTTATAATCAGAGTGATGCAAATCAAAACAACTCTGAGGTATCACCTCACACCTAGCAGATTGGCTAACATAACAGCTATGGAAAGTAATGAATGCTGGAGGGGATGTGGCAAAGTAGGGAAACTAATTCATTGCTGGTGGAGTTGTGAACTGATCCAACCATTCTGGAGAGCAATTTGGAACTATGCCCAAAGGGCGATAAAAGACTGTCTGCCCTTTGATCTAGCCATAGCACTGCTGGATTTGTACCCCAAAGAGATAATAAGGAAAAAGGCTCGTACAAGAATATTCATAGCTGCACTCTTTGTGGTGGCCAAAAATTGGAAAATGAGGGGATGCCCTTCAATTGGGGAATGGCTGAGCAAATTGTGGTATATGTTCGTGATGGAATATTATTGTGCTCAAAGGAATAATAAAGTGGAGGAATTCCAGGGAGACTGGAACAACCTCCAGGAAGTGATGCAGAGTGAGAGGAGCAGAACCAGGAAAACATTGTACACAGAGACTGATACACTTTGGTACAATCAATGGTAATGGACTCCTCCACCAAGGACAATGCAATGTCTCTGAACAATCTGCAGGGATCTAAAAAACACTATCCACAAGCAGAGGATAAACTGTGGGAGTAAAAACACCAAGGAAAAGCAACTGCTTGACTACAGGGGCTGAGAGGAAATGACTGAGGAGAGACTCTAAATGAACACTCTAGTGCAAATACCAACAACATGGAAATGGGTTCGAAACAAGAACACATGTGAAACCCAGTGGAAAAGTGCGCCGGCTATGGGAGAAGTGGTGGGAGGGGGTAGGGGGAAGAAAAGATAATGATCATTGTTTCCAATGAATAATGTTTGTAAATAACCAAATAAAATAATGTTTAAAAAGTCAAAATAAATAAATAAATAAAATTTAAAAAAAAAAAAGAGTACACATCAAGAAGTATGATGGTAAGCCGAAGGGTATAAGGGAATAAAAATGTAGGAGATCACTGAAGTAGGCAAAAGGGATTTGGGAAAAGTGGATAGAATATGAATTAAAAGATAAGGTGGAAGGAATAAGGAAGTGACCTTTGTAAAAGAGAGCCAATTTGTATCAATGAGAGTAATGGAAAAAGAAAGGAGGATTTTTGTGAAGAACTATGAATTGGAAAGTATCATTCAAAGAAAATTGGACATTGGATGAGGAATTTGGTGGAAAAAAAGGATATGGAGACAAATATTGAGGAGGAACAGAATAGATAGAAATGCACATCTAGCAACTCTGATATTGTGTGTAAATGGGATACATTCACCAATGGGAAGATATAAGTAACAGAAAAGATTAAAAAAAAAAACAAAGATCTGACGTGTGACTTATAAAAAACACACTGAAAATGAGAGACAAAAGTAGGTTGAAGATGTAGTGTGGAAAAGAATATTCTATAGCCCAGGTGGCTCAGAGAAGGCAGAGGTAGCAGTCATGAACTCTGAGAAAGTGTTAAAGTGGATAAAATTGTAAAGGATGTAAAAAGTAATTATTGATGTTAGGAGTTGTACTCCGGATAATGAAGTATTATTAATATTAGATTTGTATGTACCAAGTGTTATAGCATTCAGATTTGTGAAGAAAAACTAAATAGGACACAAATATTAATTGATAAAATAATAATAACAGCAAGGTATTTGGTTTTAATTTTCTCCTTTCAGTATTAGAAAAGTCTCACCAAAAAATGAACAAGAAATAAGTTCAGGAGATCAATAGAATCGCAGATAAGTTACAAATGATTGATATCTGGAGAGCCCCTATACACTTGAATGAGGTTAGTAGTAGACCTAAGTCTGAGTGCATACATAATACATAGCCTTTAGTGGGACAACAATACTTTGGAGAGCATAACTGTTCTGTAAATGTCTTATTGTAACACTCATCAGACTACAGAGATAATTCTGCATTCCTGAAAACTTTTGGTACAGGAACATTGGGTATGACCAAGCTGGAAAGCCTCGGTTTAAAAACAAAACAAAACAACCCTCCCCCCAAAAAAAACTGTGGTCCTGGCAACAAAGAAAGTCTGCTACTTAAGGACTAATCTAATGACATAGAGTTCTTATAATGTATGATAACTGAGAACCAAATAAGCTAAGATGATCAAATTAAATGCATATAGGAATATGGAGAAACAGATTTCACATTACATTGCTGGAGCAGCTGTGAATTGTTTTGTTTTTAGAAAATGAGATGGAAATATATATGAATAGCTGTTAAACTGTTCATTATATTTGATTTAGTGATCCCATGGGTAAAATTAGGAGTATTATTGAAAGTGTAAAAAGCTGTAGGTATATGAAAATATTTATATCATTGTAATAACAAAAAAAAAATCACCTTAGAAGTAGCATAAATGCAATGATTGGGAGAAATGTTGGGTTTATTGTCATACTTAAATGATTGTATAACATATATATGGCAAATGTTGGATATATAAAGTGAATAGGGGAAATATATGAAGAGATGAAAAGAAAAGAAAAGAAAAGAGAAAAATATACACACTATGGTTACTTTAAAATATCCATCACAAAACAAGGGGGGGGGGAAGGATTAAAATAAAACAAATCTAAAGGAAACTCAAAGAGAATGTTAATATTAGCAAACACATTTATCATATATTTCAAAGAAATTGTAATCAATGTGGACTTTGTAGTTTAGCATATAAATATTTTTAATTTATTTATTGAAATTTTGTTCTTGGTGGTGATGGTTGTTTTTATTCAGTTATTTTTTAATTTAAAAAATCCCATTGTGGGAAAAAATTGGATAAGCCATTAATGAATTCCCTAAGAAAAAGTATGCAGGACTAGATATATTCACAAATTAATTCTATCAAAAATTTAAAGAAAATAAACTATAAAGCTATATAAATTGTTTCAAAAAATAAAGAAGGAATTATATAAAAAATCCTTTCATTATACAAATATGTTTCTGATACCTAAGTCAGGAAATTTAAAAAAAACAACAACAAAGAAAGAAAACTATAGAACAATTTCTAAAATGTACTGATGAAAAAAATTAAATAAGTTATTAGCAGTGAGATTGCAGCAATACTTGATGATCATATATTATCAATAGTTGGGTTTTATGCTAGGAATGCTGAAATAATTTAATATTAAAAAACTCTCAGCATTATTATGTCAATAATAAAACCAACAGAAAGATGATTATCTAAGTGGATGAAGGAAAAACTTATAGCAAAATAAGGAGTCAATTGTTAAAAACACAATACAAAAATTGGAGTAAATGGCATTTTCCTTAAAATGATAAATTATAAATTATGTATATACATGTATATATATAAACATTATCTTTATGAGAGATAAGCTAGAAGGTGTCCCAATAAAATCAGGAGTGAAGCAAGGATGCCCCTTATCACAAGGAATGCTAGCTATAGCAATAATAGAAGAAAATAAAATCAATAAAATTAGAATAGATAATGCAGCAACAAATCTAACACTCTTTGCAGACGTTATGATGGTATACTTAGAAAATCCAAGAAAATCAACTCAAAGCTAATTGAAATAATTAACAACTTTAGCAAGGTTGTAGAATATGCAAGAACAAATCACACAAATCATCAGTATTTTTATATAATACTTATAAGTTCCAACCATTAGAAAAAGAAAGAGAAAGCCCTTCAAAAATAATTGTAACCAATTTAAAAAACTTGGAGGGTCTACTTACCTAGAAAAACCTAGAAACTATATGAACAGAATTTAAAAACACTTTTCAAACAAATCAGTTATAAACAATGGGGAAAAAATAATTGCTTATGGTTTGACCAAGTGAAAAATCTTACTCTACCTAGAACAATTTGTCTATTCTTACAGTCTTACTACCAAGTAATTATTTTATATTGCTAGAAAATAAAAATACATGTGGAAGAACAAAAAACAAATAATATAAATGAAATAAATGAAAATTTATGAAGAGTCTAGCTGTATCATATCTCAAAATGTATAATAAAGCAGCAATCATCAAAACCATCTTGTACTGACTAAGAAAGAATAGTGGATCAATTGATTCAATTAGATAGTCAACACACATCAGTAAATGACCATAGTAATCTATTTTTTGATAATTCCAAAGATCTCAGCTTTTGGTAAAATAACTCATTCTATAACAAAAAATACTAATAAAACACTGGAAAAATGGAAAATAGTATAGCAGAAGCTAGGTATAGAAAACATCTCACACCATCTGTCAAGAAAAAGTTAAAAGAAATGTATGATTTAGAAACAAATGGTGATAGTAGAAAAAATTAGGGGAACTTATAATAATTTACCTATCAAACTTATGGATAAGGTAAAAAATTTATGACCAAGTAAGACATTAAGAACAGTACAAGAAATAAAGTGGATAATTTTGAATCCATTAAATTAAAAAAGGTTTTGCACAAACAAAACTAATGTAACTAAGATTAACTGTAAAATAAAAATGGAAAAATTGTTTATTGAAAATATCTCTGACAAAAGCTTCATTTCTCAAATATAGAGAGAACTGAGATGAATCTATTTAAAAATCACCTAATTTTCCAGTTGAGAAATCAAGAAAGGAAATGAATAGGCAGTTCTCAGATAAAAAAAAAATTTAAACTCTACCCTTGTATATATTTACTATAGTTTAAAACATTTAGTCATATGAAAAAAATGTTCCAAATCAGTTTTGATTAGAAAAGTATAACTAAAACAACCCCAGCCTACTGCTTCACACTTATAAAATTGTTAATAAAATAATAAATGAAAAATATTTGAGGGAATGTGGGAAAAGTGGGAAATTAATTCACTATTGCTGGTCTTGTCAACCAATATAAACATTCTGGGAAGAAAGTTGAAACAATACCTGAATGGCCATAGATCTATGCCCTTTGAACCAACAATACCACTATAAATTCAATATAACAAAGTGATCAAAGAAAAAAGAAAGGGACCTATTTTACCAAAATATTTATAGTACCGCTTTTTGAGGTGGCAAAAAGTTGAAAACTAATAGGAGATATATCAATTGTAGAATGGTTAAAGATGTTGACCTATGATTGTAATGGAATATTGTGATGCCTTAAGAAATGAGTAACAGTAAAGGAGAAACTAGAGGAACTCAAGGATGAAATAGATAGAAAAACTATACTAGTGGGAGACCCAAACCTTCCGCTATCCAAACTAGATAAATCAAAGCAAAAAACAAATAAAAAGTGGTAAGAGAAGTGAATAAAATCTTAGAAAAATTAGAGTCAATAGACATGTGGAGAAAAATAAATAGGGACAAAAAGGAATATACCTTCTTTTTAGCAGCACATGGTACATTCACAAAAATTGACCATGTATTAGGGCATAAAAACATTGCAAATGAGTGCAAAAGAGCAGAAATAATAAAGGCAACCTTCTCAGATCACAATGCAATGAAAATAATAACTAGTAAGGGTACATGGAGAGGTAAATCAAAAATTAGTTTGAAATTAAACAATACAATTCTCCAAAATCAGTTAGTTAAAGAACAAATCATAGAAACAATTAATAACTTCATTGAAGAAAATGACAATGATGAGATATCCTTTCAAAACCTGTGGGATTCAGGCAAAGCAGTACTCAGGGGGAAATTTATATCCTTGAGAGCATATATTAACAAATAAAGAAGGGACAATGAATTGGGCATGCAAATTAAAAAAAAAACAGAAAGTGAACAAATTAAAAATCCTCAGATGAAGACTAAGTTGGAGATCCTAAAAATCCAAGGAGAAACTAATAAAATGAAAGTCAAAGAACTATTGATTTAATAAATATGACAAGAAGCTGGTACTTTGAAAAAACAAATAAAATAGACAATGTACTGGTCAGTCTAATTTAAAAAAAAGAAAGAAAAAAAAACAAATTGACAGTATCCAAGATGAAAAGGAAGACCTCAACTCTAATGAAGAGGAAATTAAGGCAATCATTAAAAACTGTGCCCAATTATATGGTGAAAATATGGCAATCTAGGTGAAATGGATGAATTCTTACAAAATATAAATTGCCTAGACTAACAGAGGAAGAAATATATTACCTAAACAACCCCATATCAGAGAAATAAATTGAACAAGCCACCAAAGAACTCACTCAGAAAAAAATTCCCAGGTCCACATGGATTCACAAAAGAATTCTATCAGACTTTCAAAGAACAACTAATCCCAATATTAGACAAACTATTTGACAGAATAAGCAAAGAAGGAGTTCTACCAAATTCATTTTACAATGCAAACATGGTACTGATCCCAAAACCAGGCAGGTCAAAAAAGAGAGAAAGAAAACTATAGACCAATCTCCTTAATGAACATAGATGCAAAAATCTTAAATAGGATACTAGCAAAAAGATTCCAGCAAGTCATCACAAGGATCATTCACTATGACCAAGTAGGATTCATACTAGGAATGCAATGATGGTTCAATATTGGGAAAAGCATCCACAAAATTGACCATTTTAACAAGCAAACCAACAACAATCAAATGATTATCTCAATAGATGCAGAAAAAGCCTTTGATAAAATGCAACACCCATTCCTATTGAAAACAATATAAAGTATAGGGATAGAAGGGTCTTTCCTAAAAATAATAAACAGTATAAATCTAAAACCATCAGCAAGCATCATCTTCAATGGGGATAAACTAGAAGCCTTCCCAATAAGATCAGGAGTAAAACAAGGATGCCCATTATCACCTCTATTATTTAACATTGTACTAGAAACACTAGCAGTAGTAATTAGAGAAGAAAAAGAAATTGAAGGTAATAAAATTGACAATGAGGAGACCAAACTATCACTCTTTGTGGATGATATGATGGTTAACCTAGAGAATCCTAGAGAATCAATCAAAAAGCTAGTAGAAATAATCAACAAATTTAGCAAAGTTGCAGGATACAAAATAAACCTGCATAAGTCATCAGCATTTCTATATATTTCCATCCCATCTCAGCAGCAAGAATTAGAAAGAGAAATTCCATTTAGAATCACCCTAGACAATATAAAATACTTAGGAATCTATCTGCAGAGACAAACACAGGAACTATATGAACACAACTACAAAACACTCTCCACACAATTAAAACTCGATCTAAACAATTGGAAAAACATTGATTCCTCATGAGTTGGATAAGCTAACATAATAAAAATGAAAAGCCTACCCAAATTAACTTACTACTATAATGCCATACCCATTGAACTACCAAAAAACTTCTTTACAGATTTAGAAAAAAAAATATCAAAGTTCATTTGGAAGAACAAAAGATCAAGGATATCCAGGGAAATTATTTTAAAAAATGCAAAGGAAGGAGGACTTGTAGTCCCAGATCTCAAACTATCCTAAAAAGCAGTGGTTATCAAAACAATTTGATAATGCCTAGGACACAGAAAGGAGGATCAGTGGAATAGAATTGGGATAAATGACCTCAACAAGACATTCTATGATAAACCAAAAGATCCCAGTTTTTGGGACCAACACCTACTTTTTGATAAAAACTGCTGTGAAAATTGGAAGACAGTATGGGAGAGATTAGGTATGGATCAACATGTCACACCCTACACCAAGATAAACTCAGAATGAGTGAATGACCTGAATATACCGAAGGAAACTATAAGCAAATTAGGCGAACACAGAATAGTATACTTGTCAGATCTTTGGGAAAGGAAAGGCTTTAAAACCAAGCAAATGCTAGAAAAAAATCACAAAATGTAAAATCAATAATTTTGATTAAATCAAATTAAAAAGTTTTTATAGAAACAAAACTAATGCATCCAAAATTAGAAGGGAAACAACAAATTAGGAAACAATCTTCATTACAAAAACCTCTGACAAAGGTCTAATTACTCAAATTTATAAAGAGCTAAACCAGTTGTACAAAAAATCAAACCATTCTCCAATTTATAAATGGGCAAGGGACATGAATAGGCAATTTTCAGTTAAAGAAATCAAAATTATTAATAAGCATATGAAACAGTGCTCTAAATCTCTTATAATCAGAGAAATGCAAATCAAAACAACTCTGAGGTATAACCTCACACCTAGGAGATTGGCTAACACGACAACAAAGAAAGTAATGAATGCTGGAAAATATGTGGCAAAATTGGGAAATTAATTCATTGCCGGTGGAGTTGTGAATTGATCCAACCATTCTGGAGGGCAATTTGGAACTATGCCCAAAGGGCGATAAAAGACTGCCTGCCCTTTGATCCAACCATAACACTGCTGGGCATATACACAAAAGAGGTAATAAGGAAGAAGACATGTACAAATATATTCATAGCTGTACTCTTTGTGTTGGCAAAAAATTGTAAAATGAAGGGATGCCCTTCAATCGGGGAATGGCTGAACAAACTGTGGTATGTGTTGGTGGTGGAATACTATTGTGCTCAAAGGAATAATAAAGTGGAGGAATTCCATGGTGACTGGAAAAACCTCCAGGAATTGATGCAGAGTGAGAGGAGCAGAACCAGGAAAACATTGTACACAGAGACTGATACACTGTAGTACAATTGAATGTAAAGGACTTTTCCATTAATGTCAATGTAAAGACCCTGAACAACTTGGAGGAACCTATGAGAAAAAACCACTATCCACATCCAGAGGAAACACAGTGGGAGTAAAAACACAGAAGAAAAACAACTGCTTGAATACATGGGTTGAAGGGATATGGTTGGGGATGTAGACTCTAAATGAATATCTTAGTGTAAACAACAACATGGAAATAGGTTCTAATCAAGGACACAAGTAATATCCAATGAAATTGCGAGTTGACTGTGGCAAGAGTGGGTGGAGGGGAGGGTGTGAAATAATGTGATTATTGTAACCAAGGAATAATGTTCTAAATTTTCTAAACAAACTTATTCAAATGGAAAAAAAAGAAAGGAGGAACAGGACAATTTCAGAAAATAAACAAACTAACTAAAAAATATGCTTGAATGACCTGTATGAACTGATGCAGAATGAAGTGGATAGACCCAAAAGAACACTGTACATATTAACATAAATATTGTATAATGTTCTACTGGGGATGATTTAACTACTCTCAGCAATGCAAAGATTCAAGATAACTCCAAAGGGACTCATGAGGGAAAATGATATCTGTCACCATTAAATTAACTGATGGAGACTGAATGCAAATAACAGCATTCAATTTTCATTTTATTTCCTTCACAAATATTTTCTTCAAAGTGTGCCATGGGTCTTCTTTCACAGCATAATGTGAACACATGAACACACGAAGCCTTTATAATATTGCTTACTTCCTCATAGAGGGGAGAAAGGAAGTATAGAGAGAAATAATCTGGGTACCAAAACATCAGTAAATTGGAAAAAAAATATATGAAGCCTTTGTGGACAAAAGGAAAATAAATGTCAATGAAATAGTCAAATATGGAAGAAAATTTATTTTGCATACATAATCAAATGATTTTAAAGATCCTACTCACTAATAATTTTATTTTGCTCTTTTTTTCTTTTTTTGACTAACTTTATATTTGCACTTTGGTTGAGAAAATTAAACATGGTAGTTTATTTGTAATATTTCATAGAACTTTGTAGTTCTGAAAACCAGCTAGCAATATGAAGAAAAAATTATATCATGAGCCAACTTATACTTATCCATCTTTCCCTGAACTCTTCTGTTTATTTTGAATTTTTAAAAAAATAGTCCATTTTCTATGAGACATTGATGGCAACTACTTATCCCTGTAAAATAAAAAAAAAACACAATAGGTTTCAAGAAAATTTGAGAGACTTCATACTTTTAACTTGGATATTCACTTACAGTATCTTTTATAAGATTAACAAATAATATTACATATATGTGAAAGTAGCTATGAAATTAAAAAAGGATAATCAGATATATTCTCAAATACATGGCTAGGAAGCAAACCTGCTATAAACTTGAAGAAGAAAACTATCTATTAGCATACAGAAAATGAACACAATTCATCTCTCTTCCCTACAGAGTCAGTCAGTGGCTAGAGCTTTCTTTCTTCTATGTCTCAGAAAGATAAATAGTCACTCACTGTGGAAGAAAAGAGATGCATAAAAGTAATGAAAAATAATACTGAGTAATATAAATAAACTTAAATAATATAGGATATGTTAAATTCAGATAAGAATTTTTGTGTAATATCTGTAATTTCAGTAAAATATAAAGCAATATTTATATTTTATTCAATATTTAAATTATATATTTTGGCAAAACTTTCTCAAGAATGAAAAAGTAGCATAAAATAAGTAGCATAAAGTGAAATAGAAATTTGAAATTTTGAGTTGCATTTGAGTCAGTGTATGCAAAGTCATATTTTCCTGTATTCTATTTTCCCTATTCCTATTTCTAACATATCCTTCAAGCTGTTTTTGTAATCCCATGCTCTGACCACACTATGTTTTTGCTTAAAATCTGACAATTTCTCCCAGTTATAAACTATTTGAACTCACAGTCATCTAGCTTAGCTTTCAAGTTCTTCCATAATTCAATGTATTATAACTTTTACAGTGTTATCTCAAAGGATTGCCCTTCGGTCTTTTGTACTCCAAAGCAACTACCTAAAATTCTCTTTTATTTCTTTTAATATCTCTTTATTCTTTAAAGCCAAAATTATACATAACTTTTAAAGAAACCAGTAACCTATTCACCAGTGACTCTCACAGTCTATTATAATATGTTTCTAGATCCTCTTAATTATTTGACATGGAAGTGGAAGAAGAAAGATGGCAAATAAGGTATGAAGTCCTACCTGATCTCTACCAAATTATCATCCAAATAATTATGATATAATGTAGCAGTATAAGCAATAAAATGATGGGGTGAAATACTGTTTTAGCCCAAGACAACTCATAAGAACAGGAAGAAAGGTCTATTGCACCAGGATAGAAGTGGAGTGCAAAGCATAACTCCAAGGCAGGAGAACTCGGAGGCAGCTGAATCAATAACAAAGGCTTCCAGAATACTCAGAACAGACAGTAAGTGGGAAGAAAACTGCACAAAAGGAAATTACAAGCTTCCATTTGATGTCTCTGAATTCAAGATCTTTGCTGCATAGTCCATACACAGAACCAGTTTTCATTCCTTGATGATAGTCATAGGATAATGAGGAGTACTAGCACATTCCAGCACTTACAACCAGGCAGGAAAGAAGTCTTGTAGTTGCTTTCAGAGCAGAACACAAACCAGGAGAGTACTAAAATACCTTTCCTTACATTGCACCACTTTGGAAAAACTGAAAACTAGATCTGCATAGCTGCCTCTAAAGGAAGATGCAAAAAGAACCTGAAGATTGGAAGAATGCTCCCTTTAATACAGGATCAGGACCCAAACTTAATAACATAGAATATTATTTTAGTGACAGAGAAAACCAAACCTCTAACTCAGAAGTCAACAAAGCCAAATGCTACTGCATTCAAAGCCTCTAAGAAAAATATGAATTGTTATCAAGCCCAAAAAGTCTTAATGGAGTAGTTCAAAAAGTATTTTAAAAATCAAATAAGAGTGTTAGAAAAAATTAGGAAAATAAATGAGATTAAAGAAGAAAATCATGGGGGGAAAGTGTTAACACCTTGTTAAAGGAGGCACAAAGAATACTGAAGAAAATAATACTTTAAAAACCAATTATACTAATTGGTAAAAGAGGAACAAAGTTCACTGAAGAGAATTTCATAATAGCTAGAATTGGCCATATGGACCAAAAGATACAAAACATTACTGAAGGAAACAATTCTTTAAGAAGTGAAACTGGCCAAATGGAAAAGCTCACTGAAATAGAAATACTGCTTTAAAATTAAAAATCTACAAGTGGAAGTTAATGATTCCATGATCCATGAAGATATAAACAGAATTAAATGAATGAAGAATTAGAAAAAATATTAATCCCTCATTGCAAAAACAACTGCACTAGAAACATAAATACAGGTGAGATAACCTATGAATTATTGGACTACTTGAAACCAGGATCAAAAAGGAGCTAATAAATCCTTTTTTTCCAAGAAATCATCAAGGAAAACTACCCTGATATTCTAGAACTAGAGAATAAAATAGAAATGGAAAGAATCCACCAATAATATTTTGGAACAGATTCTCACAAAAAAAGATAAGTTATAGTATAGGATTGTAATGGAATACTATGATTCAGTAAAAAATGTGAACAGGCAGAGTTCAGAAAAACATGAAAAGATTTACATGAAATGAAGCAGAATAGAACAGGATCAGGAGAAATTTGTACACAGTAACATCAATACCTTATGATTAACAACTGTGAATAACATCTATTTTCACAAAAACAATGATCCAAAACTATCTCAAAGGACTCATGAAATAAAAAAAAGAATACCATCTGCTTCCAAAGAAAGAACAAATGAAGTCTAAATCCAGACAAATGCAATTTTTTTTCATTTTTTTGGTTTGTGTTTCCTTCAAGAAAAGGATGACTATGAGGAAAATGTTTCATCCTATTATTCAAATTAATTCCACATCAAATTACTTACCATCTCATTGAGGGAGGGCAAAGGTAGGAGGGAAAGAATTTGAGACACAAAATTATTTTTAAAATATCAGAAACTTTTACATGTAGTTGGGAAAAATGAATTAAATCATAAATCTTTGACATATGTTATTTTGGATTGTGGTTATAGTATGGAAAAATATCTATTATTGCCTGAGCTGCATAAAGAGGAACATATGCTTTATATAAAATTCCATCTCATCCTCATCAAGAGTGGCAATATACTACACACATACATGCATGCACACATACACACACATACACACTAAATGCTTATTGAAAGTTTGAACTGCAGAGCCTACAACTAGAGAACAACATTTGACTCTAAGCAACATATTTAAATAGAACATTTTAAAATAGAAGTGAATCCAGAAGAGGTTGTTCAATATAAGAACTCAAGCTTTTAACTCATAAGAATTGATTAGAGGAATGGTACTGTATAGCCTGAAGAAGACAAAGCTTTGCAGAGGACATAATAGCAAGATTTTAAAAGATTATTTTTGTGAAAATGGAATAATAGTTGAATAGTTTGACTTGCAATGGCAGAACAAAGAGTTGTTATAGATAGAATGTAAAAAGAAGTGAATTTAAATTTGATGCATAAAAAAATTAGAACTCCTTAGAAATGGAATAGATTAACTTTGGAGGTGAAAAGTATGCCTGTATAACATATATGCACATACATAGATCTAGAAGTCTTTCTAAAATTTATGTATGTACAGTTTTTCATGTATTCACTGTCTTTTTCCAATTTAAGGTACCAAAGGGCAAGAACTGTATTTTTTTATTTTCCTTGAATTTCTAGTGTTTGGTACCATTTGTGACACAAAGTAAGTTTAGTTAATAAATGCTTGTTGAATGATTAACTGATCTCACTTTTGTTTTTAGAATAAACAGTGGAGAACTACTCTTTGAAGATGTGAGTGATTTTTTTAGTCATAATGGAGTTGGATGTTATGAATCAAAAATTTATTCCACATTTCATGTTTTATTATTTTTTGTTATAGGAATTTACTTTCAAAAGCTAAAAATAAATCAATTTTGATAGTCCAGCTTCAATTACGTACATTGGTCAATTACATAATGTTAGGTTTATTTTAGGATTAATTTCACAAAATACTAAAATTTCAAGAGTAAGAGTTGAATTTTGAAACTGGTTATCTGTTCACACACATACATGAAAAAAGCAATGCTTTCTATTATAGATAGATACGCATACTAGATAATACTCATTCAGCTTTACTTACAGAATTCCAATTAGAGGTAACCAACTACTACCTCAGATCATCTATATCTTTCAAAGGTATCAATAATTATTAGGGCTTTTCATCCTTTTATTAAGCTTGAATTTGCCTCAAAAACTTCCACATATTACTCTTAGTTTTCTCAGAGACAGAATACAATGTGTATTCCTTCTTGTAAATGAAATCTCTAAAAATATTTATTAGCTAACCATTCCTTTAAGTTGTTTGTTTTTTAATTTAGTAAGCTAAATATCCCTGGTAGTTTCAAATTACTTTTTACTGTACTCTTTATTAAATCTGGTGGTTACAGTTCTCTGAATGCTCTAGAGTTTATTAATGCCCTTTCCAAAATGTAGCAACCAGAACTGTGGTAAATATTTCAGATGTCACCTAACTTGTATAGAATGAAGCAAGACTATCTATTTATTCATATAAGCCATGAAACTTAATTTCATTTGCTTTCTTGTCTTTTCTTGTCTTTCTTGATTCTTTTTGAGTTCCTATTGAGTTGAAAGTAAACTAAAGCAAACCACAAATTTCCTTTTGTCAGATTTTTTAAAATCAATATTTAAGATATTTTTATTGAACATTCTTAATATATTTCATCTAGACCAGTGTTATGAATGTTTAAGTTACTTTGTTTCCTCTATATCTCTATAATTGATTTCCTATGTTCAAGGACTAGAGTATAGAATTCTGATCCTGGGAAATATGGTGCTCTCAATGATATTAGGAAAGTTTGAAGGAATGGAGGTTTAGTGCATGAAATAATGTTAGCTTTGAGATATTTATGGCAATCCATATAGAGAGGATTGTCAATGTAAATGTGTATAATACTGGATTCTTGAGAGGGATGTGTACTGGTCCAATATATGTAAGTGTGGGATGGCTTTTTTAATCCACCACACTTCGCATAAAGTAAGTGATGATATGCACAAAAATCACCATCAAAGGATTTAGTTTGTGTATAAAATTAAGCATAGGCTACAATTCAAATATGTTTATAAGATTTTTGCTAGGTAGGAATGGTGGAGCAAGGGCAGTTTTCAAGCACATAACTGATAAGGGATTCCCTGAGATAGAAGACAAAAATTCTTCCTTCATATTGTCCAAAATTAAATAACATTTCTCCATCCATTATCTTTCTTTTGTGTGTCCAGAAAAAGGACTTAAGTGCTTAAGAGGATACAGAGGATTTCAGATTAACTATGATTCATTCAATATTTTTGCTACATCATAGGTCATTTGATAACAATGTCTACACTAGGATTCAAGGTTATATGGACATGAATATATAGTGCTTAAAGAAATATTATTAAGATTCTTGCAAATGTGTGAAAATAATTTCCATGAACTTCAGTATACTAGAAGTAGAGTGTCACAGCATTTTTAGATGTTTTACATTCTTATTTGTGTAGCACCTTAGTAAATACTTTAAAAAAATGCTACCTGAAACTTGCTGACAATGACTCTCAATATAGAATTTTAAAGGATGCAAATTGGCAAGGCCTGGAATCTATGGAATAAGAGAAAACATTCTTTAATGATGCAAAGACATACTCATGAAACCTTGAGGGAGAGATTTGACAACTTGATTCACCATGAGAGTTGAGATAAGAATCACCAGAATATAAATAATCTGTGTACATTTGAAAGGGAGCTGATATTGATCAGGTAAAGACAGAGAAGGGAAGAAGACAAATTCTTGAGTGTTAGAGGTGATGATAATTTTCACAAAGGAGGTTGATAAGGAATGGTCACATAGATAGAAAGAAATCCAAGAGAGATAATATGATAAAGGTGAGGGAAAACTAGACAAAAAGAAGGAGTGGTTAACTATCAAAAGTTGGAAAGAGCTATAAAAAGAAGGAAATTGAGAAAAATAATGTTTCATTAAGAAATTGAGAGGTTTGAGAGTTATCATGAAAAGAACAACTTCACTCAAAGTGGGATACAACATAAGATTGAATTATTTTGATAAATAAGTGAAATGTGATGTATTCGCTGGTACTATATAACTTTGAAAGAGATGAGTAGAGAAAAATCACTTTAGGAGATTGCAGAATCAAATGCCCAAATGAAGGGATTGGCAATGTTTATTTGCTTCTTATAATTTTGTTTTTATTAGGGACCAAAAGGGGAAACTTTTATTCAATAAAGAAGGATTCAGGAAACAAATGAGAGAGAAAAAGAGAGTAGAGATCTTTATTCATATTAAAAGCACAAGTAGAGGAAATAACAGCATCAATGAAAAAGAGTCTGGAGCAAAGCAAGTAAAAATGGAATCTGATGTAATTGGGCCTTTAGATGAACCTCTATTTTCTTGTCAACATGGGTGGATTCTGGCTGCTACACTCCAGGTGCCAGTTCTATTACATTTCACACCTCCCACAGGGTTCTCCTATACCTTTAGTGAATTTTGAGTCTTTCTTCCTTATAATTGGCTGGTGCCCCAATGATTTTTATAGCACTTTTAGAGATCCAAACACTCAATATGTTTAACAGTTGGAATACCTTTTAAAAAGTCATATTACATTAAAGGTATACTAAGAATAATTATACACATACAGAAAGAATAGTGTATAAATATTCACTAGTAGTTCAGATGTGAAATCTCCCTATCTACATCTTTATTCCATGGTAAGAGGATTAGACTTCCATCTTAACTCATTTTCTCCATTGTAGTGGTCCCACAGACTTAAAGTCCAAGGCTTCACGGAGTTACTGCTTCAAATCATTGTCCCTCAAGTCTTCAATGCCAAGTGGCCTGTGATATCTATCCAGTAATTCTGGGCTTCAAACTCCTAATGACATACTCCAAGGGCAGGGACACCAATACACACACATAGAACTGAATGTACAAAAATCTCAAATTTATTTCTCATGGTAATGTGAGCTAAGATGGATAGAATGGAAAAGGCTAGACCATGAGGCTTTACTGTATAATATCACTAGTTGTGGGTCTTTAATCTCTGGGCATACTGTAAGAGAAAGGGATTTCATTTTGTCATGGAATTTTAAAAAAAAATTACAGGTAGTTCTGTCTTCACATTCAATGGAAAGAAGTCTCTTTTACATGTGGTTGTATAATAGAGAAAGTCCATGCATGTGCAGTCTTCCAATCACTACAGAAGCAGATCACTAGCATCTCCACATGGCTCCATTTATGTTGTCATGTAGGCCTGAGTCATGTGGAGTTATATCACCAAGTTATATCACCATGAAGTAAGCAATAAAGTTCTCTCTTGAAAGGAAGTGAAAGAAGATGCATTTGGTTCTTGAAGTGAAAAAGAGAAAGTTTGGAAGAGAAGATGTGTGGAGAGTGGAGCAATAAGCTTTGCATAAGGGGAAAATCATAGAAGAATAAAAAGACTCTTGCATATCAGTGAGGGTTTGATTCATAGCAGACTTGAAATTTACTATAGATTCAATTGACACAGTCATATGATATTTTGAAAAATAATTAGCAGCATATAAGTAAAAGCAGGGAAGAAAATAGTAGAGGTAACTTGAAGTTGGAATTGAGATTTTCCAGGCTAATAACTAGTAAAAGACAATATCAATGGCATATGCATTCAAACATAAAGATAATTTTTGGATAAAGTAATTTATCATTGATTCAACATTTCAAAGAAGGCAATGGTTGTATACAGAAGGCAGTAGTGATATACTGAGAAGAGTGAAATAGAATCATGAATCAAAAAGGATAAATTGATGGAATAGTGCTATAATAGTAGAAATTTGATCTATATAACTAGCGACTATTAATTGGATTTATAGCATTAGGAGAGAAACCAGGTGGAATTTTATAAGACATAGGATGTGAGAGAACCTTTTATTTGAAGTCTACTTTTAAGAGTCCTATAAGTAGTGCCAGTATTTTTTCTTTCTCACTAGGAATGAATGAAATTACTATGAGGTATTTCATCAGTAGATAGCTATTAATCAGGTCCCTATAAGTCTGAGGGAACTGACATTCAGAGGTAGCTTCTGAGGTTCAGATACTTAATGTCTAATTGTTTTATACTTGGATAAGGTTCTGCTGGTAATATTTGGTTATGAGGTAATTGAAGGCTTTTAATTGATGAGGTGTTATTGCATTTTAAATAGAAGTATGCAGCAGGGGATAAGGACAGAAGAAGCTGGGATTGATACTATATCTAGCAAGAAGGTCAGGCTTCAAATCTTATTTCTAGGAACTTGAATCTAAGGAAGCATTACTATATTGTCACAGTAATGAAGCCAATATAAATCCAGATCCCTTATGGTGCTGAAATAGCTTTCATCATTGTTAACATTGTCATTGCAGTTACCAAAAATATAATAATGGCAATAATAACTATTGAGATTTCATTATTTATAAGGTGATTTCAGTCATGCTTTAACTAGATAATATGTTTATAGAAGTAACATTCTATAACATTGACAATATAAAACAAATGAGTAATTGGTGGTAGAAATGTATAAATATAAAATTCAGCAATTTTTATAAAGAAAAGTCTAGAAACAGGACACATGAAGGATTTTTTGTTCTCCAAGATGAAAATTTGTTATTATTCTTCTAATTCTCTAATATATATGTATATATACATATATATGTATATTTATCGTTTCATAGGTAAAGCACTAAATAAGTAAATTAATTAGGTAGGATTTTAATTTTCATTATATTAGCTCATCCTACACATGAGCAATTTAAATTTTTCCAATTGTTTAGAGCTAGTTTTATTTATGCAGTTAGTGTTTTGTAAATGTGTTCATATGATGCCTGTATTTATCTGTATAGAGAGATTCCCAAATATTTTATATTGTCTAGAGTGATTTTAAATGGAATTTCTCTTTCTAACTCTCTTGCTGCTAAATTTTGTTGGAAATATATATTTAAAAATGCTAATGATTTAATGTGTTTGTTTTGTAGCCTGCAACTTTGTTAAAGTTGTTGATTATTTCCAAGAGCTTTTTAGTTGATTTTCTAGGATTCTCTAAGTATACCATCATATTATCTGGAAGGAGTGATAGTTTAGTTTCCTCACTGTCTACTTTAATTCCTTCAATTTCTTTTTCTTCTCTAATTGCTACAGCTAGCATTTTTAGTATACAACATTAAATAATAGTGATGATAATGGACATCCTTGCTTTACTCCTGATCTTACTGGGAAGGTTTGTAACTGATTCCCATTGCAGATGATACTTGCTGATGGTTTTAAATAAATACTAATTATTTTAAGGAAATGCCCTTTTACTCCTATCCTTTCTGGTGCTGTCAATAAGAATGAGTATTATATTTTGTCAAAGGCTTTTTCTGCATGTATTGAGATAATCATGTGATTTCTCCTAGTTTGATTATTGATATGGTCAATCATGCAGATGGTTTTTTAAATCTCACCTGGTCATAGTGAATAATCCTTGTGATAACTTGCTATAGTCTCTTTTCTAGTATCTTAGTTAAGATTTTTACAACTATGTTCATTAAAAAGATCAGTCCATAGTGTTAAAGGGAGCTTCTTAATTTCTTCCTCTAAATCTTTAAGAGCAGGTTTCTAAGTAAGAGGTGCACAGCTGAGAACAGCACTGATAGACTTTTATGAGAGAGGAATGAAGATTCTGTTACCTAGATGATGAAGATGGGTTTTTAAGCAGACTACATGAGATTGTGCCAAGTTAGGGAGGCAGTACTTAATGCAACCATGTTCTGACAGACCAGGTACCTGGACAAAATTTGAGAAATTAAAACAAGAGATTGGGGGAAAGTCTTCACAGATTATGAACTGACTTATAGAACTGCGTCAAAGATATATATACCTATATTTGACAAGAGAAAAGGATATTAGACAATTAAGAAGGCAATTTGTAAAAAAAATGTTGCAGGATTCTCAAGTACTATTTCAAAACCAGTTGTTCTAACTGGATAAATATGGACCTTGATGAATGAAGGATAGTGGCAGTATGTGTGTATAATTGGCAAAAAATGAAAGATGATGATGATGATAGTGATTTAGAAGAGGCAATAAGAAAGGAGATAAAAGTTTTAAAGGGAAAAATTGAAAAGAGAGATAAAAATTATGGAGTTGCTATGATTCCTGTATGAAAATATACAAAACAAAGACCAGTGTGTTACTTAGGTGGAAAAGAGGGTCACCTAATGATAAATTGTAGATGCTGTAATCAAATCAAATTCAATAATTTTAGAAATAATGATGGGAAATTTAGGAATAACTATTCTAGGAACAACAATTATTTTAGAAATGATAATAACAGAAAATTTCAGAAATAACAATTATGGAAATTATGGGAATTATAGAACCACATTTTTTTCAATACTCATCCATGAAGATTCCCAAAACATATTTGCATTCACCCGGAAAGTGTCTCGAAATATATGGAGCCATCTGACTCAAAGTTATATAGAAAGTCCATCTTTATTTTCACAAATTTTGACACAAGATTTGGCAAATATTAAATTTAAGGAGAGCTGTTTAATACATTTTGTGGATGATTTCCTCTTGGCCTCACCAAATGCTGAAGCATGCCAAGAAGATAGCAAACATCTACTGTTGTAATTATATAAAAGAGAAGACAAGATCTCAAGATCAAAGGTTCAGTGATAACTCCCCAAAGTGGAGTATTTAGGAGTTGTTTTAGCTGAAGGTACCCATTTCATTTCTCCTATTTGTATTGAAGATATCCAAAAATGAGTGCTCCATCCACTAAAATACAATTGAGAACAATTTGGGGAACAACAGGATTTTGCAGGCAATGGATTCCTTGATATAAGGAAATCACCAAACCCCTTATAGCACTAACAAAAGATGCAGTCACTGAACTACTTAAATTGGATACAGAACACCTAGAAACACTTACTAAATTAAAATAGGCTATCCTGTTTGCCCCTGCTCTAGGCAAATCTGATAAAAAAAACATTCACTTAGCACTTACATGAACAAAGAGAAGTAGATTCAGCTGTTTAAAATGTTTTAATGTCTAATTGCATTTTATTCAGCTCAACTATACCCAATAGCTTCTGGAGCACCACCATGTCTTAGAGTCTTAGCTGAAACAGCTTTGTTAGTAACAAAATCTACAGTTTTAGTATTGAGAAGCCCAATAACAATAATATGTATTCATGAAGTAGAAGCATTATTACTAAGACATAGAATATAGACATTCTCTGACCAAAGACTTACAAGATATGAAATAACTTTATTAGGCAATGAAAAATCACTTTAAAATGCTGTACAACATTCAGCCCTAGTACCTTGCTTCCAGATTTACCAACCACAGGAGAACCATTGCATAGTCACTAGTATCTATGGCAGAAAAACCTTGTGAACATCTCCTGGACATTCCTTTAGAAAATTCAGATCTAAATTTGTTTATGGTTGGTTCTTCCTTTATAAGAATGTTATATGATACACTGGAGCAGCTGTAGTCACAGAATTTGCAACTCTATGGTCAGCTTTACTTCCACCAAATATAATTGCACAAGGTACAGAATGAGTAGTCTTAAAACAAGCCTGTGTAATCACAAGAGACAAGAAAACAACAATATACACTGATTCAACATATACCTTTGGAATATGTCACACTGTTGGTACCCTTTGTCTTCAAGGGGGATTCTTAACATCAGCTGGAAAAACAACTGCAAATGCTAAAATTATGAATGAGGTTCTTTCAGCTCTTCAACTACCTGAAACCCTAACTGTTGTACATTTCTCTGCCCATATAGGTAGAACTGATCCTATTTTGAGAGGAAACCACTGGGCAGATGTTGCTACAAAACTCACTGCTATTGAAGGCCCTGGATTGATTTTAAATTTGACAATTATCAGTGAATCAGATTTATCCCTTACCTATAATGAAAAAGAGGTTAAAAATGGAAACAAAACTTTAAAGCAAAACAGATTAATGGTGTATGGGTAGCATCCAAAGGAAAATCAATACTTCCTAGAACTTTTTATCACAACGCTACCAATCCATCAATAAAAACAGCCATTTGGGGACACAAGATACTGTAGATTATTTAAAGAAAGTATGGATAGCTCCTGGTATAACCAACATTGTCTCTAAAGTATGTGCATTCTGTAAGAGCATACACAGTTTGAATGTTTCCAAATTGATTTCATAACAATGCGAAAAGATGGACATTACAAATTATACTTAATTATAGTACACCAGGTAACCAGATGGCCAGAGGCATCTCCAATAAGTCAAGCTACAGCAGTGTTTGTTGCCAAAGTACATCTAAAAAAATCATACCCCATTTTGGTTTACCTGCAAGTATTGATTTAGACAAGGGAATCATTTTATGAATTTATTTTTATAACAAATATACTCATGTCTAGGAATAACACCAAAATTTCATGTGCTATAGCAGAGCTAAGGGCAAAAAGAAAGAATGAACAGAGAATTGAAGACCATGATTAGAAAACTATGTACTGAGATTCAGTTGAAATGTCCTGACACTCTACCTTTAGCATTATTCTATCTTCAAAGTAGGCCAAGGGGATATCTATATGTCTCATATCTCACATTTAAGATCCTCTTTGGTCATCCACCAATTTATGCAAAACCATTTAATCCTATATATACATCACTCCTTGAGGAGATATTAATATTGCCACATATATACAAGATCTACAAATCAAGATAAAAGAACTTCAAGAAACAGGAGCTGTGACACAAATTTGACCTGTTTACTTTTCTCTACATGATTTGAATCTGGGAGATACAGTGTTTTTAAAGAACTTCCAGCACACTGGAGCAACTCAGTTAGCCTGGGAAGGTCCATTTCAAGTACATTTAACAATCTTTATAAAGATAAAAATAGGAGAAAAATACATCATGGATTCAATGTTCTCATGTGAAAAGAGTACCTTCCATGGAGAATGATTGACTCCATGCATCAAGGATAAGACTACAGAGACAACTGGACACTGTTTGCAATGACATTGAACTACTGAAACTATATTTTGTTTTTCAATAAAACATTTGATTTTCTTTTACTTAAAAGTTTTATTTTGAAATAGAATGCATAATACCCAACAGGTAAGTATATAATTCATGTTATGTTAGAGGATTTAGGATTTCTGTTTAAAAATGATTATTATTAATATATTTTATAGGAATTTAGAAAAAAGAAAACTAATTGAATGATACATAAATGATAAAATGTTTCAAAGTATTATAATTGTTGGTAAACACCTGCCTGGGTGGTTTATTATATGTTTATAATGTTCTTATTTATTTCTCTTTTTGTACATAGTAACAATAAGGTGAATTTGGATTAATATCTTTAGGTTCTTATTTCTGTAGATTATAGTCAGAATTGTATTATTCTATAATTGTAAATATCTGTAATTGTATATAATTTGAGATTTGCATGTTGTAAGTTTTCTTTTGTTTTGTCTTTCTTTCCCTCCTTATTTTTCTCTGTTTCTAATATAGAGTATAAGAGTTTTGTTTAAAAGATTAATTTGGGAGACAATCCCAGGGGGATATGATTAAGGGAGTTCCTTAATCTCTCCTGTCTCTTTAAGAGCAGAATTTCTAAGTAAGAGCTACACAGCTGGGAACAGCACTGACAGACTTTTCTGAGAGAGGGATAAGGATTCTATTACTTAGGAGAGGAGGAAGACATATAGGAAAGGAATAAATTGATATTTCAGGCTTTTTCCTCAGTACCTGGAGAAAGTAGGAAGTCTCTGTTTTGCTCTTTCTCTCAAGAAACTCACTGGAAGTTTACTACTGACAGCTGGGATAAAAAACAGATTTTAAGAGGTTGAAGGTGATTAATGTTTATTGATTAGCTTAGATAGGTAGGTAGCGAATATATTTCTAGGTAGGAGTGGTGTAGAAAAGTTGGACCTGGCCTAGCCGGGAAAGAAGAAACTGTCATGTGCCTTGCCCATTTATCAACTGGGGGATGGCTTGATTTTTTGTACACTTGATTTAGCTACTTATAAATTTTCCTTTCTCAGAGGTTTTTGATATAAAGATATTTTCCCCAATTTGTTGCTTTCTTTCTCAATTTGGTTGCATTGGTTTTGTTTGTACAAAACCTTTTTAATTTAATGTAATCAAAATTATTCATTGTACATTTTTTAATATTCTCTATTGCTTGCTTGTTCTTAAATTCCTTTCTTTCCCATAGATCTGACAGATATACTATTCTATGTTCACATAATTTACTTATAGTCTCCTTCTTTATATTTAAGTCATTTACCCTTTCCAAATTTATCTTGGTATACAGTGTGAGATGTTGATCTAAGCCTTATCTCTCCCATACTATTTTTCAATTTTCCCAATAGTTCTTGTCAAACAATGGGTTCTTGTCCCAATATTGGGATTCTTTATCATATACTATCTTGCCAAGGACATTCACCCCAAGTGTTGATTTTTTTCATTGATCCCTCCCTTTATCTCTTACCCAGTGCCATATTGTTGGGTTATTACTGCTTTATCCTCCAGTTTAAAATCTCTTACTGATAGGTCCTGATTGTTCATATTTTTTTTTCTTTAGTTTCCTGGATATTCTTGAGCTTTCATTCAATCAAATGATCTTTGTTAATTTTATTTTATTCTTTTCTTTTTTATTAGATTAACCAGTACTTTATTTTATTTATGTTTAAGTACCAGCTCCTAGTCTTATTTATTAATTCTCTTTATTACTTTCAATTTTATTAATTTCTCTTTTAATTTTTTAGGATTTCCAATTTAGTTTTTAATTTGGTAAGTTTTATTTTGTTCTCTTTCAATTTTTAAAATTTGAATGCCCAATTCATTGACCACTTTCCACTCTGATTTGTTGATATATGCACTCAAGGATATAAAATTTCCCCTAAGTAATGCATTGGCTGTGTCCCATAGATTTTGATAAGTTGTTTACTTATTGTCATCCTCTTCAATAAAATCAATAATTGTTTCTATGATTTGTTCTTTGACCTATCAGTTTTGGATAATTATTTAATTTCTAATTAAGTTCTAATTTGCCTCTACAATAACCCTTACTAATAGAAATTTTTATCATATTATGATCTGTGAAGATTGGATTTAGGTATTTTCTGATTGTAACAATGAAGCTCCTTTAACAAAATCAGGAATGTCTCAGGAACTCTAAATTTTTCCACCCTACTTAGACCATAGTTTAGGGGAATATAAAATTGTAATCTCCTGATTGAACAATGAAGGTACTTTACTCTTACATTATAGTGAAGCTAAAACTTTAAATTAAGTCTATTTTAAGATCTTAATACAAAAAGGTGTTTATATATATAAAGGTTATATTAATCACAAAAAGGATAAGTAACTCACAAAAGGTGAACTCCATAGATATAATCTAATCAAAGAAGATGAGAACTCTAAAAGATATGGGCATTTAGAGTGGGAGATACAAGAGTGAAAGGTCTATACATTGGCTCACTTCCTCTCTCCAGTCCCTTTTGCGGTGGAGAGTTGGCAAATAGCAGTGTATTGGACCTTTCGGCATCTTAGGGTGCCTACAAGCTATTGTTTGGCTCAGTGGTGAGTTTCTGGCTGAGTTTTCCTCCTTTACTTTCCAACTTTATCCACTTAGAAGCCTCTAATCTTTTTCAAAGACCTAGAGATGGGGATTTTAAAACTCCCCCTGGCACAGGCCAGGCAGGAGAAATCCTATAGCCTCTTCCCTCCTTTTCCTTAAATTCCTTCCCTCTATATTAATTAAATTACCATAAATTTCCAGACTGGCTTGAATATTTTATTTGGGATTTTCCCCAGTGACCAATTAAATCTAGATTTTAAGTCGCAACCCTAAAATTATCTTGACTGTCTGGCTAATCCACGAAGGTTGTGACCAGGACCATCAAATTTCTAAGAAATCTCTTTTCTTTCTTTTTTCATTACTTACTGAAGTAAGCCTTTTAAAACACTTTGAAACACAGCTGCAAGAGCAGGTGCATATAAAATATTTTTTTTTATTTCTCTTGTTTCTCCTTAATTTGAATTAAACAAAGCTTTTTTTTTTTAACAAAAAAGTGACAGTACTGCGGAAGCTGTTTTCCTTTGCCTCAGGGAACAAAGAGCTTTAAACAACCTTCACTAACAATACTGCCTGGATTATTTGTAATTAGGAGTGAGGGAGATCTGGAGAGAGTTTTCGCCTTGTCCTGCTCCCCACATGTTTTGTGCACCTGACTAGGAAAATAATTACAAAAACTATATATAAAAATGAATACTATATTCTTTGACATTTATATGGCAATTAAAAATTAGGAACATTGAGGAACATTTATGTTATTAGGTAAAGTCATTTTTGTACTCCTCAGTACTGTGTTAAGAGATGCTAATATAAAAAATTATTTGAAGCTAAAATACATGAAATTATGCTAAAATCTGAAGAAAAAACACAGGAAAACTTGGAAAAAAATTTGAGGCTAAAATGCAGGAGAACATGCAAGCACAATTGGACAATTTAAAATTTCTTACAGGATCAATTGGCAAATATCCATCCCACCAGAAACAGGTCTGGACATGACAGATCTGTTTCTGAATCTCTAAATGAGGAAATTTCCTTCCCCTAAATAGGTCAGCTAACAGACTGGTTCTTTCATGGTCTGCAAATCTTGGCTGAACTTAATCCTCAAAACCCTTCTCCTGAAATCTCAATTTCTCATGTTCCTTCTCCTACAGAAAACCAAATTTCTGCCCAAAGGAAATCTAATCCTTCAAAAGAAACTCACCTTAGGCAAACTGACCCACAGGTACCAAATTAAATTAGAGGACTGTTTTCTCTAAGGGATGTACCTGAAATAAGATGGAAGGAGGATGTGGTGACTTTAAGGCACAATATACTCTTAAATACCCAAGAAATAAATGAATTTACATGAAATATCCCCACATATGAACAAGATCCATTTCTAGTAACAAAAAAGATGACAGACATATTTTTTCAGTATAATCCATCTTACAAGGACATTGAAAACTCTCTACAGGCTTTTAAAAAATTAAACATGAGAAAAATAAAAGAATTGCTCATGTCAACAAAACCCAGGGGCACAATGCAGCACACTAGCCATCTCAGCATCCAGAATGGGACTATAAAAACTCTGAGGACTATCTACAACTATACCTTTTTAGAGAAGCCACCATAACAGCAATGAGAAAGTGTTCAGACAGTACAGATAAGTGGACAGAATTTGAAAGAATTAAACAAAATGAAGAGACACCCTTCAGATTCATGTACAGGATAATTGAGTTTGGGGGTCGAAACCTGGATTTTGACCTATCTAAAGAAAATTGCATAAGACAAGTTAGAAGGCACTTTGTCAATAACTCCTGCAAAGTGATTAGGGGTTAGTTTAGAACACATTGCCTGAGATGGCAAGAGATGGACCTTGAAGAATTACAGAAAAAAGCTCTGTATGTTTCAAAGGGAAACAAAGAAAAAGAGGAAGAAAATAACAATCTCATGAAGGAAACAAAGAATAAATTGAGATAATTAAAAGGCATGATTACTAAACTGAATAGTGGACATGATACTCAAACAATGGCACTTGCCCCTCCCTAGGAATCTAATTATCGACCTGACAATTCTGTGAGAAGATGGGCCACAGAATAATAGAGTATACAACTTTACTCATGGAACTCAGAAGGAATCTGCAGTTTATTAACAACAACAGAAGTGATAATTATAGAAATAACTATATTAATGATAATAGAAACTACAAATTAGGAATGATACCTATAGGAATAGATATTGGGAAAATAATAACTCAAACCAAATGACTACATAACAGTATAGCTTAAGTGATGCTCATCCAAAAAATACTCTAGGTGCTAATGACCCTCAGGGCCTTCCCTTCAGGGGGGTGCCCAAGGAACTTCCCTAATACGATGAATGTGTCTGAGTGTTGGGGGGAGCTGGGGCACAGGAATCAGAGGATACAACTTTGATTTTCTGGATCCTGATATCATACTACCTATTGTCTCTATCCACTGCCCCCCATACTAATGAACCTCATGTTACCTTAAAGGTGGGTAACAGCTATTATGATTATCTTTTAGACACTGGAGCTTCCAGGTTTTTATTAAAGAGGATATCTGATTTACATTGTTATTCCATTGGCTCAGAGAGTATAATGGGAGTGTCAAGAATACCTCAAAGAGTTAAAAAAAATCTATGCCCTAGAATGGTGTCTTTAGGACCCCTAGAGGTACAACATTCCTTCCTTTTGATACCTGACTCCCCTTTAAACTTGCTTGGGAGGGACCTTCTATACAAACTTAGAGCCACAATAACTTGCTTCCCAGATGTTTCCTTATTATTGAAAATACTTGAGGAATCTTTAAATTTACTCCCTGTAATTCTCTCAGAGAGTCAGGAGGAGAAAGAGCATCCCATCTTTGTAATACTTACAGATATACCAGAGTCTCTTTGGGCCACATCTTCTTCCAATGTAGGCTTACTTAAGTCAGCTGTTCCTGTGCACATCAAAACTAAATCTAGGGACTTCCGGGTTAACATGGCTGCAATCTAGACACGAATCGCTTCCTCTCCCCGGGACCAAACGAAATAGACTACCACAAATGAGCATAAAAATCACCTTTGGAAGAAAGGAGGGACTCTCCAGAACCCCACAGGAACAAAGGTACATGGGGCTTGAACATTTCCACACTATAAGGAGAAGGAAAAGCTTGCACAAAAAATGTGAACAGAGCCATCCAACCCCCTCGCACCCCCACCAAACCAGAGTAAGGTATCAGAGTGTTCACTGTGAGAACAAGTGAATGAGGAACATCTCTGTCTGTGGGGGGGGGGGGTCACACCAGGATCCTTGGGATCTAAAGATTGTAAGGAAACGACCTCTTAGGATGGTTTCATGGGAGAATCCTGCACTGAACAAAGGGACGGCCACTCTGAACACAGGGGTGGTTGTGCTGAGCAAAGGGGTGGCCTCGCTGAGAAAAGGGGCAGCCTCGCTGAGCACAGGGGCCTGTGCTCTAAGAAACCTCAGAGGCCGGGAAGAAATAGTCTGAAGCAACCTAAATTCACAGAAAGCCCACACATATCACCCAGACTCCAGACCAAAAAGTAAAGGGGAACAAAACCACCAAAGAGATGGCTCACATGGCCCAAAATTAAGCCTCCAGGAATAAAGGGAAAAAGGTGACTATTGAAAACTTTTATGGCGGGAGTACCCAAGGAAAAGAAGAGAAAGAGGATGAAACCCAAACAAAATCAAAACATGCCTCCCAAAATAGAAATTATTCACAAGCTCTGGAAGAACTCAAATTGGAGCCTACCCAAAAGATGGAAACCTTCTTGAAAGAAAAATGGGAGAAAGAGATCAGCAGTCAGAGAGACAAGACTTCAGAATTGGAGAAAGAGCTGGAAGCATCTGATAGAAGGGCAGACAAAGCTGAAAGGCAAAACCAGTACCTAACGACCAGAATTAAGCAACTGGAAGACAGTGAGCATGCAAAACAGCAATAATTAATAAAGTAAAGCCAAAAAATTAATGAATTAGAAGAAAAGACAAAATATCTCACTGAAAAGGTCACAGACCTGGAAAACAAAGGAAGAAGAGACAACCTGAGAATTATTGGTCTGCCCGAAAAACCAGAGATAAACAAAAACCTTGATGCTATACTACAGGAGAATAGAGAAGAAAATTGCCCACATGTTCTGGAGCAAGGGGCAAAATAGAAATAAAAAAGGTTCATAGAACACCCTCTATACTAAATCCCCAAAAGACAACCCCCAGGAATGAAATCTCCAAATTCAAAAGCTTCCAAGAAAAGGAGAAAATCCTACAAGAAGCCAAGAAGAGAAGCTTCAGATATAGGGGGGGCTCCCATAAGGATCACACATGACTTAGCGGCTAACACACTAAGAGACCACAAAGCATGGAACACGATATTTAGAAAGGCAAGAGAGCTGGGTCTCAAACCAAGAATCAACTACCCAGCAAAACTGACTATATACTTCCAGGGGAAAGTATGGGCATTCAACAAAATAGAAGATTTCCAAGCATTTGCTAAGAAAAGACCAGGACTTAGTGGAAAATTTGATATCCAAGCACAGAAAGCAAGAGAAACATGAAAAGGTAAATATGAAAGAAAGGGGAAAAGAGATAAATGTTATCTTTTTCTTTAAGTCAAAGTCTTTTCTATAAGGACTACATTTACATCAAAATATATATATTAATATGTGGGTAAAATGTATTGTGTAACTCTCAAAAATTGTATGCACCATAAGAGTAGTTAGAATAATCATGCATAGGGAAAGATTGGGGCATCAAGAATATTGGTGAAAGTGGGGGAAAAGAAAGGAAAAGGGAGGGGGTAAGCATTGACAATACTAAGATTTACTGCAAGAAATGGGGGGGGGGACTAAAGAGAATAATCTTTCCCCATACAAATATATACATGGAAAGTGGAGGGGAAGATCTCTTATATGAGAAGGAGAGGAAGAGAGTGTGAAGTGGTATTACTTAAACCTTACTCTCAGTGAAATCAACTCCGAGAGGGAAGAACATCTAGATCCAGTGGGATCCTGAACTCTATCTTATCCAACAGGATAAGAAAGAAAGGAAAATCAAGGAGGGGAAGGGTGGAGGGAGTATAAAAAGGGAGGGAAGGAGAGGGGGGAGGGGAAGGGAGCATAAAAAGGGAGGGGCTAGAAAGGGAAGCATACAAAGGGAGGGGACTAGGGGGACTGACTTAAAGTAAATCACTGGTTCAAAACTATATAGCTAGGGAAAAAAGTTCAGAACTAGGGGAAGATATCAAAATGGCACAGAATCCACAAGTGACAAACATAACTTTGAATGTGAATGGGATGAACTCACCCATAAAATATAGACAAATAGCAGATTGGATTAGAACCCAAAACCCTACCATATGTTGTCTTCAAGAAACACATATGAGGTGGGTTGATACTCACGAGGTTAGAATTAAAGGATGGAGTAAGACCTTTTGGGCCTCAACTGATAGAAAGAAGGCAGGAGTTGCAATCATGATATCTGACAAAGCCAAAACAAAATAAGCCTGATTAAAAGGGCTAGGGAAGGTAAATACCTCCTGATAAAAGGGAGTATTGACAATGAGAAAATATCACTAATCAACATGTCTGCACCAAATGGTATAGCATCAAAATTTCTAATGGAGAAACTAGGAGAATTGAAGGAGGAAATAGACAGTAAAACCATATTAGTGGGAGACTTGAACGAACCACTATCAAATTTAGATAAATCAAACCAAAAAATAAATAATAAAGAGGTAAAATAGGTGAATTAAATCTTAGAAAAATTAGAGTTAATAGATATATGGAGAAAAATAGAGACAAAAAGGAATACACCTTCTCAGCAGCACATGGCATATTCACAAAGATAGATCATACACTAGATCACAGAAACGTGGCACTCAAATGCAGAAAATCAGAAATAATAAATGCAACCTTTTCAGATCATAAACCAATAAAATTATTGATCAGAATGGGTACATGGAGATCCAAATAAAAAATTAATTAGAAGTTAAATAATATGATACTCCAAAATTGGTTAGAGAAGAAATCAGAAACTAATAATTTCATTGAGGAAAATGACAATGGTGAGACATCTTTTCAAACCTTATGGGATGCAGCCAAAGCAGTACTTAGAGGAAAATTCATATCCATGAGTGCATATATTAACAAATTAGGGAGGGCAGAGATTAGTGAATTGGAAATGCAAATCAAAAAACTTGAGAATGAACAAATTAAAAACCCCCAGAAGAAAACCAAACTAGAGATCCTAAAAAAACTAAGGGAGAAATTAATAAAATGGAAAGTGATAGAACTATTGAACTAATAAACAAGACAAGAAGCTGGTACTTTGAAAAAGCAGACAAAATAAACAAAGTACTGGTCAATCTAATTAAAAAAAGAAAAGAAGAAAGGAAAATTAACAGAATCAAGAATGAAAAGGTTGATCTCACGTAAAGTGAAGAGGAAATTAAGGCAATCATTAAAAACTACTTTGCCCAACTATATGGCAATAAATATACCAACCTAGGTGATATGGATGAATATTTGCAAAAATATAAGTTGCCTAGACTAACAAAAGAAGAAATAGATTTCTTAAATATTCCCATATCAGAAAAAGAAATTCAGCAGACCATCAAAGAACTTCCTAAGAAAAAAATCCCCAGGGACTGATGGATTCACCAGTGAATTCTATCATACATTCAAAGAACAGCTAACCCAAATACTATACAAACTATATGACATAATTAGCAAAGAGGGAGTTCTACCAAATTCCTTTCATGAAACAAACATGGTACTGATCCCAAAGCCAGACAGACGAAAAACAGAGAAAGAAAATTATAGACCAATCTCCCTTATAAATATAGATGCAAAATTCTTAAATAGGATACTAGCAAAAAGACTCCAGCAAGTGATCAGAAGAGTCATTCACCATGATCAAGTAGGATGTATACCAAGGATGCAGGGCTGGTTCAATATTAGGAAAACCATCCACATAATTTACCACATCAACAAGCAAACCAACAAAAATCACAAGATTATTTCAATAGATGCAGAAAAAGCCATTGATAAAATACAACACCCATTCCTATTATAAACACTAGAAAATATAGGAATAGAAGGACCTATCCTAAATATTATAAACAGTATATATCTAAAACCATCAACTAATATCATCTGCAATGGGGATAAACTAGATGCATTCCCAATAAGATCAGGAGTGAAATAAAGATGCCCATTATCACCTCTATTATTTGACATTGTATTAGAATCACTAGCAGTAGCAATTAGAGAAGAAAAAGAAATTGAAGGCATTAAAGTAGGAAAGGAGGAGACCAAGTTATCACTCTTTGCTGATGACATGATGGTCTACTTAAAGAATCCTAGAGATTCAACCAAAAAGCTAATTGAAATAATCAACAATTTTAGCAAAGTTGCAGGATACAAAATAAACCCACATAAGTCATCAGCATTTCTATATATTTCCAACACAGCTCGGCAGAAAGAACCAGAAAGAGAAATCCCATTCAAAATCTCCTTAGACAAAATAAAATACCTTGGAATCTATCTCCTGAGACAAACACAGGAACTATGTGAACACAACTACAAAACACTCTCCACACAACTAAAACTAGATTTGAACAATTTGAAGAACATTAACTGCTCATGGGTAGGAGGAGCCAATATAATAAAAATGACCATCCTACCCAAACTCATTCATCTTTTTAGTGCCATACACATTGAACTTCCAAAAAAAATTTTTACTGGTTTAGAAAAAACCATAACAAAGTTCATTTGGAAGAACAAAGGATCAATGATATCCAGGGAAACTATGAAAAAAATACAAAGGAAAGGGGCCTTGCAGTCCCAGATCTCAGACTATATTATAAAGCAGTGGTCATCAAAACAATTTGGTACTGGCTAAGAGACAGAAAGGAGGATCAGTGGAATAGACTTGGGGTAAGTGACCTCAGCAGGACAGTATACGACAAACCCAGACAACCCCGCTTTTGGGATAAAAATACACTATTTCAAAAAACTGCTGGGAAAATTTGAGTTCAGTGTGGGAAAGATTAGGTTCAGATCAATACCTCACACCTTACACCAAGATAAATTCAAAATAGATGAATGACTTTAACATAAAGTAGGAAACTATAAGAAAATTAGGAGAACACATAATAGTATATGTGTCAGACCTTTGGGAAGGGAAAGATTTTAAATCCAAGCAAGACTTAGAAAGAGTCACATATTAAAAAAAACAATTTGGAATATATGAAATTAAACAGTTTTTGTACAAACAAAACCAATATAACTGAAATCAGAAGGAAAGCAATAAATTGGGAATCAGTCTTCATAAAAACCTCTGACAAAGGTTTAATTACTCAAATTTACAAATACCTAAATCAATTGTTCAAAAAATCAAGCCATTCTACAATTGATAAATAGGCAAAGGACATGAACAGTCAATTCTCAGCCAAAGAAATCAAAGCTATTAATAAGCCAATGAAAAAGTGCTCTACATCTCTTATAATCAGAGAGATGCAAATCAAAATAACTCTGAGGTTTCACCTCACACCTAGACGTTTGGCTAACATGACAGCAGAGGAAAGTAATGAATGCTGGAGGGGATGAGGCAAAGTAGGGACACTAATTCATTACTGGTTATGTTTGTGAATAGATCCAACCATTCTGGAAGGCAATTTTGAACTATGCCCAAAGGGCAATAAAAGACTGTCTCCCCTTTGATCTAGCCATAGTACTGCTGGGTTTATACCCCAACGAGATAATAAGGAAAAAGACTTGTATAAGAATATTCATAGCTGCATTCTTTGTGGTGGCCAAAAGTTGGAAAATGAGGGAATGCCCTTCAATTGGGAAATGGCTGAACAAATTGTGATATATTTTGGTGATGCAATACTATTGTGTTTAAAGGAGTAATAAAGTGGAGGAATTCCATGGAGTCTGGAACAACCTCCAGGAAATGATGCAGAGTGAAAGGAGCAGAACCAGGAAATCATCATACACAGAGACTGATACACTCTGGTACAATCGAAGGTAATGGACTTCTCCATTAGTGTCATTCAATGTCCCTTAACAATCTGCAGGGATTTAGGAGAAAAACACTATCCACAAGCAGAGGATAAACTGTGAGAGTAAAAACACCAAAGAAAAGCAACTGCTTAACTACAGGGATGGAGGGGATGTGACTGAGGAGAGACTCTAAATGAACACTTTAATGCAAATACCAACAACACAGAAATGGGTTCGAGTCAAGAACACATTTGATACCCAGTGGAATCATGAGTTGGCTATGGGAGAGGTGGTGTGAGTGTGGGGTAAGAAAAGAAAATGATTTTTGTTTCCAATTAATAATGTTTGGAAATGACCAAATACAATAATGTTTAAAAAAATAAACATTTTTTTCTTTAAAAAAACAAACTAATCTAGCCCACCTCCTTCCATTACTCAGTATCCCCTCTCAAAAGAGGCAATTGAGTGTTTTAGCCCTGTAATAAACTCATTAATTGATCAGGGAATAATAATCCCTTGTAAATCTGAATACAACATGCCCATACTGCCCGATAAAAAAACCAAAAAGGGGGTCAGATGGCAAGCACCTCTATAGATTCATACAGGATTTGAGGGCTTTGAACAACTATGTTATATAGGGACACTCTATAGTTTCCAACATACATACAATTATTTATTCTATTCCTGGCACAGCTACATACTTTACAGTAGAAGAATTGTGCTCAGCTTACTTTTCCATACCCATACATGAGAACTCCAGGCATTGCTTTCACCTGTATATTGCATTTGTACATGGAGTTGACTTCCACAAGGGTTCGTGGAAAGCCCAAGTTTATTTGCACAAATTTTTAGCCCAGATACATATAACATAATATTTTAAAATAGCAAATTAATCAAATATTTAGATGACCTACTCTTGGCTTCAACAGATGCAGAAGAATGTCAGGAAGATAGTGAACACTTTCTCTTGGAATTGCACAAAAGAGAACATAAGGTTAGGAAGGATAAAATACAGTGGTGTCTCCCTAAAGTAGAATATTTCAGATTTATCATGATTGTGGGTGCTGTTACCTTTAACTTGTGTGTGTCTACCTGCATGTGTTTTTTTCTTGTAGACTACATATGGTAGGATTTGGATTTCTAATCCACTCTTCTATCTGCTTCCATTTTATGGGTTAGTTGATCCCATTCACAATCAGATTTATGATTACAGCCTGTGTATTCCCCATCATTTTGATTTCTTCTTTTAGTTGTAAAGATTAAAGTTAATATTCAATTCTCCAAGTATTAATTTAATACTATCTTTTAAAATACACTTAGAGCAATGAGGAATTCAAAAAACTGCTCCCTTTGTAAAAATTAAATTAGTCTCTACTGATAAAAATATTATACTTTTATGAGGTTTACTTAAGATTATTAGAACTCAAAGATACAAAATAATAAACCATGTATCTAGGCTGATTAGCCCATTCACAGCCTACTTATTACATGTTGTAATCTCTGAGTAGAGGAAGAGAGAGATAGAAATAGGCATTACTGCCAGTTTAAATACAAATTGTGATCCTGTCCAGGTTGGGACTTCTGGGAATAAGGAATTCTGGGAAGTACCAAGGACTTTGGCAGATTGAAGTCTGGGGTTCAAATCTCCATTTTACATTGACCCCCTGAGGACCAAGGAAGGCTAGTCTCTCTGCTGTGTCTTATAAACATACCGACTTTGAAATAACAATAGTTTGAGGATAAGAGGAAAAGAGAACAAAACCAATGTTTTCTAGGTGCATTGACAAAAAGCCATTTAAGGGATAGTCCCCTTTGGCATAAGAGTATACATATAAATTAAATGTTCAATCAACCATACCCAAAATTCATTCTTGATCTTCCTCATGCAGCTTGTGGTCTGTGGAGTCATCTTCATGGTGTCTTCTCCAAACTGTTCAGTTTCTGGATTTGGAAAGGTAGTATGTTTCTTAACCTAAAATTACTCTCAAAAGGAATTTAAACTTTGCAATTTAAAATAATAATGATTTTACATTCCCCCCTGGAGAGGGTGATTGAAAAACACAGGGATCAGTTAGGGATGCATGGCTGAGTTATGAGATATATGAATCAATTGGTAAGGGAAATCAAAAACATAAAATATCCAAATTAAAGAAAGATAATTTCTGGGTGAAATATAGACTATCAGAGTTTTATGTGTAAAAATTCCAAGTAACTGAAAAATAAATCTATAAAAGGTCCTTGAATCAAGGGCCAATTAAAATGATATAAGCAATTAAGAATTTACCCAGTCAGTAGCCAGGACTACAGAAAGTTGCCACATTATGAAAGGCAGAAAAGGGACTAGATTATAGGAGGCAGGTAGGAGCCAAATTTGAGACACTTGTCTGTAAGTATTTTCAAGAAGTATGTGGATACAAGGAAGGCCTACATCTTATCGTATGTTAAGCATCTGAACCTTGAGTCTTCACACTAGGTTCAAGTCCTTTGTATTGGGTTAAAATTTTCATCAACCCCATTGGGATTGGTTGGTCTCTTTGATGTTGTGCTCGATTGGCACTGTGTAGTTAACTTTGTTCTTCTTTGGCCCTGTGCAATGGCTTTTTTTGTATTATCTTTTCCTGGAGTCTGACAGAATCATTAAGCAAAGTCCCATAAATTTTAAAGAATCAGTGGCATAATTTTTATAGTCTCAAGCTTTTTGGGGAGCATGCATTGACGTTATAGCAAATGTATTTTAAACTTATATTACTGCTAAATCAAAAAAGTTAAAGAAAATCTTAATACTGGTGACGTGTTTCAAATATAAAAAGGAGAGAAAAAATTAAAAAAATAATAGTATATTGCACATGCAAGAAAAATATAATAATAAAAGAGTTTTAAAATTCAAAAATATAGCCCTATAATTATTGACACACTGTGTCGGTGAAGGAAATATAGAATACAAGGTTTCTCACCAAAAATGAGATCAATTTCCTCTTCATATCTGGCCATGATCCACTGTGAGTACAAGCATATGAATTATACAAGGTAACAGTTTTTTTTTAAAGAACAGTAGTACAAATATGTAGGTATCAATATCCCCAAAATTCTCAATACCCAGTTAAATACAATAGCAAACAATAACCACTATCACATTTTATATGAGTCTGCTATATAACGTTTAAAGAAAATGGATACTTTTCACAAGTTTTTCATGGGGAGAAATGTTTCAACCTTGATAAACATATTTTAAAACAAAGTAAAACTTATTTGGGCCTAGAACATCATCAAGAAATCTAGATATCATTAAAAGTATCATAGAGGAGTCTAGGAAATATCCAAACCTCTGTACTGTTGATGTTGGGCAAAATGAGCTGAAGATTTATAAATGAGAGACCCTTTTGGGAATTATCCAGACAGGTACAATGCCCTTGGACTAACTTCCCAGCTCCTTTGGTATGAGACTGTGATGCCCCATCCATTCACATTTTTATAAATGTGAGAGGTGGGGATTATAATTGTATTTCACTTCAGCTACTAAAATGGACCTTATCTCATGTTAGAAACAGGCAAAATGAACAGAGTTGTTGGAAAAATATATAAAAATCATGTCTAAAAGATCCCTTAAAATCCTTTTGAGATATTTAGCTCATTAAGTTTTCCAAAGGTTGTTATACAATTTTAACTAGTTCCAATGAAGTCCATCTATGTTCTATATGACAAATTACAAAGTTAAAAATAGAAAAGGGATGTTTTTATATATGGGCTTATTCAATAATTTTTGTTCAGTACAGTTATAGGGGAAAAGCAACAGAATATAATAGTAGTTAAAAACCAGTACATTAAAAAGATTCATTGTAACAGAATAGTATTGAATATATTAATATATGAACTTAAAATCAACAAATTTAAATCTTAAAAAAATCAGTAAAATGCAATAAAATACAGAGGTTTTTATAAAACATTGGAGTTTGAAATGCCTTAAAAATATAACTTCCAGTCTCTTTAAAGTTCCTTGGCTTTTCATCCTTTTAGGTGCCTATTGTCAGAAGGCAAAAGATTGGTAAGGGGTAGGGAATGGGGTTCAAATGACTTGTCCAGGGTCACATAGACAGGAAGTGTATAAGTCCAGATTATAACACAGGACCTCCCATCTCTAGGCCTGGCTCTTAATCCACTAAGCCACTGAGCTGCTCCCCCAACATGAGGGTGGGTTTTTGGAATCTCAAATTAGGCCAAAGAGTTGCAGGGAGTTGAATTTCTCTCCTGAATCCCAGGTGAGATAAATAAAAGTACCAGTGCACTCAAAAGATACCCTTTGAGATAAGCCATGCTTGTAACTTCCTGTTTGGAAAAGTCTCTTCCTTCTCATTGTTGTCCCCCCTTGTGGTCCCGTGCTACCATGTGGAGTCTAATTTTATCCTAAGGAAAAATCACCCCCAATTTAACCAGCTGGTGTTTGATTCTGAAGACACAAAGGCAGCTACCAGCAGCCTGGGTCCTGGGGCTGGGCCTGGGGTGATGAGCAATCTTGCTCAGAGGCCAGAGTTGCTGGGGCCGGGGCTGGAGCTGGGCAGTTTGGGACTAGGAGTGTGATCTGGGTCAAACAGGTCTGGATTGCAGGAGAGCAGAAGGAGGCAGCAGGATCTGGGTGGGTGGGTGGGCAGGGCTGGGACCAGGTGAGCTATCTGAATCAAGAAGGTCTGGAGCAGATGGCTGGAACGAGCTGAATTAGAAACAGCTTTGTTAGCTGGCCAGAGAAACATGACTTGAAAAAATCTAGGCAGTTGTTCCCTGTACAGCTGATCAAAATAAGCTATTAAAAGCTGAACTTATGGATATTCACTGTAGAGAAAAGGTTTAGGAAAATTAAGAAGATTGAGGGTATTTCTTCACAACTGACGTGGTCAGCCAAACTAAAAATTAAATTAGTCTCTACTGATAAAACATTATATTTTTAAAGGTTTATTAAAGCTTATTAGAAATCAAGGATATAAAATAATAAACCACATGTCTAGGCTGATTAGCCCATTCATAGCCTACTTACTATATGTTGCAATCTCTGAGTAGAGGAAGAGAGAGACCAAAGGAGGCATTATAGCCAGTCTAAATAAAAATTGTGAACTTGGCCAGGTGGGGACCCAGGTGACATTATAGGGAATTCTGGGAAGTACCAAGGACTTCTGGGGATTGAACTCTGGGGTTTAAATCTCCATTTTACACCTTCCTCCATGCTGGTACAAGCCAGAGAGAGGGAGCTTCTGGGAGAGAGTGCCAGGGTGTAGGATTTTGAAACTGAATACCAAATAAATCAATGATACACAATAGGAAAAGGGGATTGTGGGAAATATAGACTCTAGGATTCAAGATTCTAAATCAATAAATTCTCCCTTTTGATCCTTTCAGATACCTGTCTCCCCAGTGGATCATGAAAACATAACTAACTTCTAACTTGAACTAGAGGTATATACAAATAATACAGTGTTTAAAGGGAAATTACAATAATTTGGGGATAAGAGGGAAATAAATAGGAAAAAGCACAAAACTAATAATAGATACATTGACAAAAAGCCAATTATGGGGCAGTTCCCTTTGGAATGTACATTCAAAACAAAAGCATTCCACACTCCCAAAGTCCAATTTCTCCATATCTCAAAATTCAATCTGGTTCAGTGTGTGGTCTCTGCAGGCATCTTCATGGTACCTTCTAGATTCTGGGAGGTAGTCTCTTGTTCTAAATTAGTCTCAAATTCAAGTCAAGTTCACAAAAATATCATAGTCCCCCCTGAGGACAATAAAGACCAGAATACAGGGATACACATAGGAATTATACAAGGATCCATGGTTGAGCCATAAGGCATATGATCCAAGTATCAAAAATATCAAAGAAATCAAAGAAAAAAAATAACCACTGTGTGAAATATAGAATATAAAAATGAAAACTTGAAAAAATTCTGAGAAGAAGGGAAAAAGGAAAAAAAAATCACAAATCACAACAGGTTCTTGTACTGATCTATGTCCCATAAGCATGAAACAACAATCAGTCACTAACCCAATTTAGCAGCCTGGACTACAGTAAGTTGTCTTCATCATGAGAGAAAATTGAAAAAAAAAAAGACTAGATCTCAAGACAAATGGGAAATTCTCATACATGATCAAGTCATTGTGTTTTTTGTGCATAACATCATCAATCACCGTAGGATTGATTGACTTGGTTTCTTTTAACTTTTTGTGCTCATTTGGCATTTTGCATATCAACTTCTGTGTTTCCTTTTGGTCCATTTCTCCTTGGATTCAAGATAGTCATCGAGCAAAAGTCCAATAATATTTAAATAATTAGTGGCAGGTTGCCATAGTCCAAAGATTTTTGGGTATGCTTTTTATATGTTAGGTAAATGGATATCATAGGCTATTCTATTGCAAAAAGTAAAAATAGTTAAAATCTTTTCAATACTAGTAATGTGTCTTTCAAAGGCAAAAAAAATGAGAAAAGAATAGAAAAATCAAATACTATATGAGACATGTAGGAAGAAAACAAAATGTAAAAACTGTGTATATTTCACAATTATGAAGGATAAAGCCTAGTTTTCAAAATATAAGATTTGTTTCCTCTTTGACTTACCATGATCCACACTGTGAATGCAAATAAGGTAGACAAAACAATAAGAGTGCAAATGAGATATACAAAACAATAATACATTCAAGAAAATGCAAAAAAATAGCAAATGCACAAAATGTTACAAAAGGCACATCAGGTCACTAATATAGATTTTCTTCTTAGAGGTGGTATATGTGTTGCCCAAAAGGCAATTTGTGCAAATATAAGGATCAACCAAATAAAGTGAAAAAATATAGTAAAAAATCCATCAATAAAGAAGTCTAATCACAAAAAATAGTCAAATACAATCAGTGCAAACAATTATTCATCATCTACAGAAGGCATTCATTTTACATGGCTACAATGAATCCATGAGTCCCTCTCTCAAATTTTTATGGCTGTTGATGTAGTAAGTAGGATACGGAATGGTCCATCTTGAGCAGGTTCATTTGACCCAGTAGGTTTGAAATTCTTTATGTACACCCTATCAAGCAAGAAATATATAGGGACTGCCTGAACAGAAGCTCCAGACTTGTGGAGTTCTCTCAGTTTTGTTTGTAATTGTCTGATATATGTAGCAATGGTTGTATCCACTAGTAACAATGAGGGGTTACGAGAAAGGGGTAAATGGTTGTGCCTGAATAGGTTGATGACCAAATAAGATCTCAAAATGTAAGATGTGCAAATCATGTCTGGGTATGCTTCTGAGATAAAATAAGGCCAGAGGTAGAATATCAGGCCATTTTAAATGAGTATCCATGAACAATTTGCCAATCATTGCCTTAAGTTCTTTATTCATTTGGTCAACTTGGCCAGAGCTCTGGGGATGATATGGTCCATGAAATTTAGGAGTTATCCCCAAACATGAATAAATTTCCAATAAGACCAAATCAGCAAAATGAGTTCCTCTATCCTAATCCATATGTGCTGGCTGGCCAAAACAAAGAATAATTTCTTTCAAAAGGATTTTAGCAAAAAAAGCCACTGTGGCATGAGCAGTAGGAAATGCTTCAGGCCAACTGATCAGTTGATCAACTATGACCAGACAAAATTTATACTGTCCAGTTTTTTCATAGAGATAAAGTCAATTTATAGATGCTCAAATGGTGTGTAAGCAAGAGGATATCCATAAAAGGCCTTTCCTCAAAAGGCATGTTGATTAAAGGCCTGGCAGGTAGAATAAACTGTACAAACTTTGGAGGAAATTGTAGTTATTCCAGGTGCTATCCATACTCTTTTAACAGAGTCTACAAGGCCTTGGGTGCCAAAATGACCATATTTATGAATGAAGTGACAAATCTGTTTATAGAAAGCTCTAGGAAGCAAGGGTTTGCCATCAGATAATATTCATATTCCAATAATCTGTTTTGCTTTAATTATCTGCTTCCATTTTTCCACTTTCTTGTTATTATAATGAAGGGATAGATCCAAATCATCAGTAATTGTTAGTGGAATAATTAATTCAGGGACTTCTAAGGCTGCTAGTTTTGCTCCCATATCTGCTTGGCCTTTTCCCCTGGAGACAAGGTCAGTGTCACCTGTATGTGCAGAGCAATGAAAGATAGCTATGCTAGGGGAGCTGAATGTCAGAAAGAAGTTCAGTAATAAGGTTTGCATTTGCTTTGGGTGGAAAATATTAACAGCTCTTGAAGGCTCAGAAGGTGGAAGGAGAGATAGAGGAATGAGCTGCAGCTGGATAGCTAGAACCAGAGTTTTAAAACTCCCAGAAGAAGAATTCTTAAAAAGTTCTCAGTTCAAATCCCTTCATAAATCTCTAAACATAAAGGTTAAAATTAATATTCAATACTCCAAGTCTTAATAAAATACTATTTGTTAACTATTTATTAAATCCAATTAGCAGAAAGAGGAATTTAAAAAACTAGAGAAAGGAAAAATAAAACCCTCCCTTTCTCCATGCTGGTACAAGCCAGAGAGAGGGAGCTTCTGCAAGAGTCCCAGTGTGAAGGAAGTTGAAATTGTATAGTAAATTAACCAATGATGCACAACAGGAAGTAGAAAAAAGGAATTATGGGAAATGTAGTCTTTGGGCTCAAGATTCTAAATCAATACATAACCTTGCTCTTTCTTCTTTCACTATTTCCTTCTAAACCAATGTTTTGCTTTTAATAAGTCCACCTATTCCCCACCCTTATTTTACTTTACTGTCCTCCCCCTCCCTTCTTATTCCCCTCTTATTTTCTTTAAGGTCTATTAAATTCCCCAAACACACACACACAACTCCCCCCCCCCATCCTTGCTCCATGTGCCTCTTTATATGGTATAATTTATCATATTTTTCTTCTTCCTTCAACTTTCTATTGGTCCAATATTCTATTCATCCCATTTTTTTTTACATTTCATCTTAAACAACTTAGTACTACTACCTCTGCCTATGAATAATTCTTCTATCTACTGTGATAATGGAAACAGTTTTTGAGAGTTACAGATATAATTTTTCCATATGGAAACCTAATCAATTTAGTTTTATTGAAGCATATATATATGTAAATATAGATATATATTTACATATATATATGCATAGTACATAATATATATATATATATATATATATATATATATTTCCCTCTTTATTGTTTACCTTTTTATGGTTCATATTTATGGTACATATTGTTGATATCAGTTTTTATTTTAGAATTAGAATTTTTATTAGAATTTAAAGGTTTTGTTACTTATGCTTTTAAATCTCAATTTTGAACTCATGAAACATGTTTGTAAAAAGAATTTTTTAATTTTTTGACACTTAAATTGTCTATTTTCTATTTTCTGATGCTCTCTATCTCATGTTTGGTCAAGAACTGTTTTCTAATATAGAATTTTGGAAGATATCACTTTCCTTGGACCTCTAATTTGTTATACTGTTTTGTTTATGTTTGTTAGGTTTATGGTAATTTTATTCATGAGTTGTTTTGACCCTCAAATGGAAAACCATTTATATATACTGATATTAATTTAATAGCATGGTTCACCTGAAAAATAGCCATACCTCTTATTGTAGTCTTACTCAACTGAGCTTTTATTCTAGGATGCTCCCAGAGACACCACTCTTCAAGAAAGGGAAAACAACAGGATTTATAGAGAAAAATGTGATCCACCTGACCAATGTCAAAAGTAAATATTCTGTACATTATTATATTATTATGCAAAAGGTGATATGGTTTCTAAGGAATATTTTTAAATGAAGAACATCTTGTTCATTTATTTGTTCAACTAATATAGTATCTCTTTAGAACATTCTCTAGTTATGGGGAAAATATCGCATTTATTCTTGCCCTTTAATTTAATAGGCATTTCCCATTTTAAGTATTATACTTTAGTAGGATATTCAAACTCTTGTTGTAAAACAATGGAATAATTATAATTTCTCTAATTTTTTTCTTTCTTTTCAGAGGTACAAAGGGAAGAAAGAGGGATTTGTCATCCATTATTTAGCAAACTGCTACTTTTAATTTTTAAACTTAAATATCCTATATTAGCCAAGTTATAAATTTATTTGAATATTTCTAGATGCAAATAGATTAATAAGTTCAACCTAATATCATAGACTGAAGCAATAACTATTGCAATTAATTAGAATATTTTATCTCTAAAATATAAAATCACAAAAATAACATTATTAGAGATTTAAAAGTTTATATGAAAATCTTATAAGATAAATTATTAATTTACTCTGAAATAGGTCTAAATTCTGACTTTACATAGAAAATATGCATTAAGACATCCTAGAAATAAAAGGGTTTACTAAATAAAATTTTATTTCATAAGAAAGTAATCACCAAGAATTAAAATTAAGTCATTGATTTCTATCCATGGATTCAAAATACCAGGTAATTATTTACAAACTGAAATGTCATCTGAATTAATGAACATATATATGTATTACATATTCATGAGTGATTTTTAAAACATGATTAATATTATTTGACTTGCATTGCTTTGAAAACTTCTTGTGTCTAGACTAACCACTGGGCACTAGGAATAGAGACATAGATTAAGATTTAGAATTTGTTTTATGAATTTCATTTCCATTAATTAGCATCCTTCTCTATAAAAATAGGTATAATTTAAATGAATTTATGCAAGATCTGCATTTGAAAAGGTTTTACAACATGTCTCATTTTGTTCTGTCATTGCATAGGCTATGTGTGTTGCCATAGGGTTTTACTATTTCATAAAATTATTGGAATGGAGTCTTATTCCCATAGTAGTTAACTTTTATATTTTAGCACTTTCCTAAAGCTGTGCTTATAGCTAATGGTCTATAGAATTATTGGATTTAGTTGTATAATGGCTAACTCATTTCACCATATCCTGCATTCTTCCTTTTCTTTTGGTCCCAAAGAGATGAATCAAATTCAGGTTCCTTGGCAGCAGATTTGATCAGTGCAGTTGATTCTAAAATTTTATTTAACCTGGAATAGAATGTTTTCAAAAAGTTTTCTAAGTTAAGCTGCTGGGAAACACAATGGCACTTTATTGTTAGGAGAATGACTTTTAAGGAAGGCAAGTATATATTGAAGCTACCACAGGTGGTCTAGCATTTCTCTAATGTCATCTGTGGAACAGTTTCTTCCTGGGATTAATTCTATAGCTTATAAATACTTTTAATTGTTATTTTGATTTGATTGCTATATAATCTGCATGATACAAAATACTGCTTTCATATTGACTATATTTTTAGTTATGTTGATTTCTATTTTTTCAATAATTTTAATATAGAAAACATTTTTGATAACTGTAGTGTACTGTTTTGGGAATAAGGGTGATGGAAAATTTAGACAAGGCAAGATTTGATTAACCTGAGACATGTTCCTTGATCTTATGCAACTTACATTTTAGTTGGGAGTTTAAAAATTATGCAAATATTTATAATTCAAGAACATAAATGATAAGTTCTGTGTGAATTCTGATGGAAAATAAACACTTAATGTAACACCAGAAAATTGGTTATGAATCTTTTCTCTAACAGACTTGTTCTAAGATAACATAATTTTTAAAAATAATTTAAATATGAGTGAAATAACTTATATGTAGTGTGAGATATATACACATTTAGAGACACACTTGTTTATAATATTTCTATTTTTCAAAATAGTATTAATTATATGTTTTATTATTTATTTTTTTATACTTCTCTACTTTGAATCATTTCATATTCTATGAAATGAAGGCTCTAAGAGGTACAATTTTGTTCAAATACAATATTCTTGAAAGGAAAATTGTACTACTTTTATAACTAGAATGACCAATATTCTACTTAAAATTTGCTAGAAATTTAATTTTTCTGAACTTTGTATGAATTTTGTATTTAGAAACATAATTTCTTACTCTATTACTTCTATAGAACTTGGTAACTTATAAGGGGTGTTTAAAGTATTGTTAAAAAACCAAAAATTATAACTTATTATGATGCATATATATGTATATTTATATATACACATATATTTAAACACTTACCTTCCATCTTGAAATCAATACTATGTATTGGTTCTAAGGCAGAAGATAGGTAGAGGTTAGGCAATGGGGGTTAAATGACTTACCCAGGGTCACACAGCTAAGAAGTGTCTGAGGCCAGATTTGAACCTAGGACATCCTGTCTCTAGGCCTGGCTCTTAATCCACTGAGTCACCGAGCTGGCCCCTATGATACTTATATTAAAAAATCAAAATAGAATGTCATGAATGAAATGACAGTAATGTGACTAATTTGCATATATAAATCATACACAAGTATTCAAAAACATTTATACATAAACATAAACACAAGCATACATACATATATACAGTAATATATACATATTTAAAGAGACTATTATGATGTGAACCAATTAAAGGAGGGGATTAATATGTTAATGAAATCACAGGCCAAAGGAAGCATAAATAATTTTACTTATTTTAATTCATAATTTCTATCAATAGATTTTCCTTGTTAAATACCACAAATAAAGCTATAATTTCTTTCACTTTTCATAGCATTTTATAAATGCTGATTCACATACATAAGCATCAATCAGAAATATCGATTTTGTTTATTTAAATAAGCAAATTAAAGTATTTGTTTATATATGGCAGTTTCTGGATTAATTTCACACTCAATCATCTCTGACTTGTAAAAATGGAGATTTGAACCCTAGACTTCAATCCCCACAAGTCCTTGGTACTTCCCAGAATTCCATATAATCTCACCTGGGTGAGATTACAATTTAGTATTTAATGGGCTCTCTGCTCCCATGGGCTCTCTTCCTTCCATTTCAACGATGTAGTGGGTAATCAAAGCATGGGTTTTTTTTTTAATTGGTTAATCAGCCATGGGCACAAAAATGGTTTATATTTTTGTATCCTTGATTTCTAATAATCTTTATTAAATGTCATAAAATATGATATTTTTATCAATAGAAACTAATTTAACTGTTACCATTAATGGCAACCACTAGATTGGATGAGAACTAAAATTTTTTTTCAAGATAGCCTAGATAAGCCATGTTTATCCAAGACTTTTTAGCAAAACCTCTTGACTCAGCTTGCTCCTGCCTGCTTGCCTGCACCCTGCCTGAAGCCATCTGCTTTAGACCTTCTTGATTAAATGTCTCTCACCTGGTCCCAGCCCTACCCTCTTGGCCTGGCTTGTCCCAGCTCCTGTTGCCTCCTTCTGCTCTCCTGCAATCTGGACCTGTTTGACCCAGATCCACTCTCCTGGTCCTGACCTGCCTGGCCCCAGCAACTCTGGTCTTGAGCAAGATTGGTCATTACCCCAGGCCCAGCCCCAGGCTGTTGGTAGCTGCCCCAGTTTCTTCAGGACTCACTTCCAGCAGCTGGTAAAAACAGGGTTGATTTTTTCCTTAGGCTATGATTAGACTCCACATGACAGTGGGCAGGGGACCACAGGGGGGAAGAAAGAGGAGAAGGATGAGACTTTTCCAAACAGGAAGTTACAAGCATGGCTTATTTAAAAGGATATCTTTTGAGTTCACTGGTCATTTTATTTATCTCACCTGAGATTCAGGGTAGAATTCAGCTCCCTGCAACTCTCTGGCCCAATTTAAGATTCCAAAAACCCACCCTCATGATGAGGAAGCAGCACACTGGCTTGGTGGATTGAGAGTCAGGCCTAGAGGTGGGAGGTCCTGGGTTAAAATCTGGTCTCAAACCTGTCCTGTCTGTGTGACCTTGGGCAGGTCACTTGAATCTCATTGCCTACCCCTTACCAATCTTTTGCTTTCTGACAATAGGCATGTAACTGGATAATTTGAACAGAAAGAACTTTACAGAGACTGGAGGTTATATTTTTAAGACATTTCAGACTACTAAGTTTTATAAAAATCTCTGAATTTTATTGCATTTCACTGATTATTTTTTTTAAGATTTCATTTTGTTGGTTTTAAGTTTATATATTAATGCATTAAATACTATTCTGTTACACTGAATAATTTTGATGTACTAGGTTTTAAAAAGTATTTATATTATAGATGGACTTTATAAAAACTTGTTACCATTGTATAACAACCTTTAGCAAATTTAATGAGCTAAATATCTCAAATTGATTTTAAGGGGTCTTTAGACATGATTTTTAGAATTTTTTTAACAATCTGGTCATTTTGCCTGCCCCTAACAGGAGGTAAGGTCCCTTTTAGTAGCTGAAGTGAAATAAAATTATAAGCCCAACCTCCCACATTTATAAAAATGTGAATGGATGGGACATCACAGGCTCATATCAAAAGAGATGGGAAGTTAATCCCAGGGCATTGTACCACTAGAAGACTCCCAAAAGAGCAGCATCTCTCATTTATAACTCTTCAGCTCACTTTACCCAACATCAACAGTACAGGGGTTTGGGTTTTTCCTAGGCTCCTCTGCCACATTTTCTAATGATATCTAGATTTCTTGATGATGTTATAGTCCCAAATGAGTTTTATTTTTTTTTTAAATATGTTAACCAAGACTTCCGGGTAAGCATAGTGGCTAGATAAACGTGGCTTACTCACTCTCCCAGATATACACCGATAAGGATCACCCCAAAATACCTTAAGAATCTTTATCTGAGGAGCGGAGGAGCTGTACAGCAGGAAGCAGTGAAGGTGCATGGGATCAAGGCTTTACCAACCTATAAGAGGGGGAAAGGGATTCCACACAAATGTACACATCCACCCTCCCCAACTCCCACTTATAGAGCCAGAGCTGGGGCCAGCATACGCCAAGACGAAAGTAGAAGGGGCACCTTTGAAGTGAGGAGAGGGCACTTCTGCATCCTTGTGAGCTGACTAGGACAGCAGGGGGACTCCCCTCCCTGAAGGCAGCTAGGCAAAAAAACTCAAGACGTGAGAGAGCGCAGACCTCAGATGCCCATAGCCAGGTCACCTGCTGGAGCCAGGGAGTAAAATAGGAGTCCCTCTGGAACAAACAGGGAGCGTTTTTTGTATCATTGGTAATTGACTAGGTCTGTAGGGGACCCAGTTCAGAAAGTAGCTAAACTGGAAAACTAGGCAGGCAAGAGAGAGTAGACACTGAGCACCCCCTGGAGAAAGGTACGGAGAAAAGCCACAAAGGACTGAGGAAAACCTAGATCCTGCTCATTAACTCCATACATAAAAAACCTACTTAGCAGTCTCTGATTTCTGACTAAAGAAAGAACTGAAAACATCCAGAAAAATGGCTAACTGTGCACAGGAGCCTCAAAATCCCACCAGGAGATCAAAAAAGAAATCTATCACCCTCAAAAAAATTTGTGGAGGGAAAACCCAGGCTACAGAGGAAATACTGGATGGAACTCAAACAAAGACAAAACAAAAAAAAATGAAAATTGTCCACAAGCCCTGGAGGAGTCTCAAATGGAGCTTATCATCAGAAAGTTGGAAGCCCTCTGGAAAGAGAAGTGGAAAATGGTTCAAAAAGAAAACCAACAAATTATATTAGAGAACCAAAAAAAATTACAGCTGAATGCCAAAAGATTGAAGCAGAAAACCAGGCCTTAAGGACCAGAGTTGAGCAACTGGAAACCAGTGATCTTGCAAAACAGCAAGAATTAATGAATCAAGGTCAAAAAATTAATGAATTAGCAGAAACATAAAATATCTCTCTGACAAGGTGACAGAAAAGGAAAACAAAGGAAGGAGAGACAATTTGAGAATCATTGGTCTACCTGAAAAACAAGAGATTAACAAAAATCTCAATGCCATACTACAAGAAATCATCGAAGAGAATTGCCCTGATATTCTCAAACAAGAGGGCAAAATAGAAATAGAAAGGGTTCATAGAACACCCTCTATACTAAATCCCCAAAACACAACCCCCAGGAATGTAATCACCAAATTTAAGAGCTTCTAAGCTAAGGAAAAAAATCTTACAAGAAGCTGAAAAGAGGAACTTTAGATACAGAGGAGCAAAAATAAGGATTACACAAAAGCCAGCAGTGAACACGCTGGGATAATGCAAAGCCTGGAACATGATATTGAGAAAGGCAAGAGTAATGAGTTTTCAATCAAGAATCAGGTACCCATCAAAACTGACTATATACTTCCAGGGAAAAGTATGGGAAGTCAACAAAATAGAAGATTTCCAAGTATTTGCAAAGAAAAGACCAGAACTCAGCGGAAAGTTTGACAACCAAACACAAAGAGCAAGAGAAACATGAAAAGGTAAATATGAAAGAAAGGGAAAAGAAAGTGTTTTTTTTCTTTTATTAAAACTCTCTTCTATAAGGGGTACATTTAGATCAAATTATATATACTAACATATGGAGGAAATGTTATCTGTAACTTTTAAAAATTGTATGCAATAATAGAGTAACCAGAAGAATCACTCATAGGGAAATATCAGGGCATTAACATGATTTGGAGGGGAAAAAAATAAAAATAAAGATAAAGCTAGGGCGGGAATCAATGATGGTACTAAGATATACTTGAAAAAATAGAAATAAATTAAATAGAATAGTCTTTGTCACACAAAGATACACACGAGGAGGGGAGCTGAAGAATTCTCATATAAGAAGGAGAGTAAGAGAGTGACAATTGGTATTACTTAAAACTTACTCTCAGTGAAATCAACTCTGAGAGGGAAGAGCATTTAGATCCATTGGGATCTTGAATTCTATCATATCCAACAGGGTAAAGCAGAGGGGAAACTTAGGAGTGGTCGGGGGAGGGATTACAAAAAGGAAGGGAAGGAGGGGGGAGGGGTAGGGAACAAAAAGGGAGTGGCCAGAAAGGGAAGCATAAGAAGGGAGGGGACTAGGGGGACTGATTTAAAATAAATCACTAGTTTAAAAGGTTATAGTAAGAGAAGAAAGTTCAGAAGTTCGGGAGGATATAAAAATGCTGGGGAATTCACAAATGACAATCATAACATTGAACATGAATGGGATGACCTCACCCATAAAACATAGACAAATAGCAGAATGGATTAGAATACAAAACCCTACCATATGTTGTCTTCAAGAAACATATGAGGCAGCTAGATACTCTATAGTGGTAGTCTTTCAGTTACCGAGAATGACAATTGTCTTTGTGCATTATCATCTATTGATATACCCTCATGTGGCTTTGAAATCCAAAGGCTGAGGCACAGAGTTTGTGGAACATGGGGCGTGGGATGCCAGTTGTTAAGGGAATTGTGGTTGTGGCCTGGTGTTTGCATTCACGCACAGCAGCAAGACGTTGACGTCGCTCATCTTCAAAGGTGGTGGCGGCATGGTTAATGTGGGTTCACCACTGCTTCTGTCAGAGGCAGCGAGTTCTAGTTGCTTTGGTGTAATGCCAGCCCACTTCAAGTTGGACTTTAGCTGATCCTTGAATCTTTTCTTTGGTCGACCTTGTTTCCTGAGTCCAGCTGACAGTTCACCATAGAATACCTGTCTTGGTATTTGTTGTGGGTCCATGTGGATGACATATCCAGACCATCGTAGATGGGTTTCGAGGACCATGACTTCGATACTGGTGGAGTTGGCTCTGTCAAGGACTTCCTGGTTGGTGATTCGGTCCTGCCATTGGATACACATGATTGACTGGAGGGCGTGTTGGTGGAATTGCTCCAGCTGTTTCATATGCTTCCGGTACAGTGTCCATGTCTCACAATCATACCGGAGCAAGCTGAGGACCAGTGCATTATACACTTTGAACTTCGTCGCAGTGTTTACACCTCTGTGTTGGAGGACTTTGCAGCACAGCCACCCGAATGCCTGGCTGGCCTTTTGGATCCTGGCATTAATCTCGTGATCTAGGGACCTGTCGTTGGCGATGGTGCTGCCCAGGTACTTGAAAGTGTTAATGTTGGAAAGCTGAGTGCCATCGATTGTAATGCATGGCTAGTTAGTTGGCCTCCTTGGTGCAGGTTGGAACAGCACCTCTGTTTTGCTGAGGCTGATAGTCAGGCCAAACAGTTTTGTTGCTGAAGAGAACCTGTCCACAATGGTTTGGAGATGATTTTCTTAGTGGGCCATGAGAGCACAGTCATCTGCGAAGAGAGCTTCTAGGATGAGTCTCTCTGTTGTCTTTGTTCTTGCTGTCAGGGGGTGAAGGTCGAATAGTGAGCCATCCAGTCTGTATTTGATGTAGACTCCCAGGTTTAGATCCATCACAGCATGTCATAATACTTGGGTGAAGTATAGGTTGAATAGTACCGGAGCAAGGACACAGCCTTGTTTCACGCCATTGGAGATGAAGCCATTGGGAGTCTCTCCACCAGATAGGACTTCCCCTGTCATGTCAACATGAAAGAGCTGGATCAGTTTGATGAATTTTGCAGGGCAACTAAGCTTGCTAAGGATCACCCACTATGCGTCCCTGTTCACTGTGTCAAATGCCTTTGTCAGGTCTATGAAGACAATGTAGAGACTCAGGTTCTGCTCAAGGCATTTTTCCTGTATTTGCCTCACTGTGAAGACCATGTCGATGGTGCTACAATCTGGTAGGAAGCCACATTCTGATTCAGGCAGGTTCTGTTCTGAAACAGATGACAGGAGTCTGTTGAGTATAACACGGGTGAGGATCTTTCCACCATTAGAGTAGTGAGATGCCTCTGTAGTTGTCACAGGCTGCTCTTGAGTCTTTGTTCTTGTATAGGGCTATGATGGAGGTATCTCTGAGTTCTGGGGGCATGTCTTCCTCTTCCCATATGCTGGTCAGCACTATGTGGAATGCCTGGAGCGCCTTTCCATTTAAGGCCTTGTACTCCTCAGTTGGGATCCCGTCTTTACTGGGTGCCTTGCCTGCACTCATTTGTTTAATGGCTTTTTGGACTTCCTCTATTGAAGGAGGGATGTCAAGTTGTTCAATGGTGAGGTTTTGGGGGATTTGGTCAAGTGCCCTTTGGTCGACTGAAGAGGGTCTTTTGAGAAGCTGACTGAAGTGTTCTTTCCACCTGTTGCTGATGCCTTTTTTTTCTTTTATGAGAGTTTCACTGTCCGAGGATAGCAAGGGAGTGGTGGTGAGTTTTAATGGCCTATAGACAGTCTTGAGGGCACTGAAAAATTCTTTGTAGTTTTTCGTATCAGCAAACCGCTGGATTTCTTCTGCCTTTTTTTCCCCACCATCAGTCTTGCATCTTCCTGATCTCACGCTGTGCCATGGCTTGGAGAGACTTGAATCTGTCCTTTTTAGGAGCAGAGTTTGGGTTATTTTGCCACTCCATAAAGGCTTTGTTATTTTTGCTCAATAGGTCTTCAATAGCAGTGTTGTTCTCGTGGAACCAGTCCTGGTGGTTGCGCTGTTTGGGATCTAGGACTGCCTTTGATGTTTCCATCTCTGCGTCTCTGAACTGGTTCCATTTCTTGGTTGGGCTTCCAGTGAGTGGTCCCTTGGCAGACAGCTTGTTGTCCAGGGAGGACTGGAATGTTTGTAAGTAAGACGGATCTCTGAGAGACAACTCACGTTGTAAAATGAGTGAACTGTCTGTGCGCATTTTGGTTGGTGAGGCGCAATGCACATTTGAATAGTCACTGTAACCAATCAGTGGTCTGTCTAGCATTCAGCTCCTCTCATGGCTCTGGTGATCTGTACTTCATGGATGTCTCACCGGTGTATAATGATGTAGTCAATGAGATGCCACTGTTTTGATCGTGGGTGCATCCACATTGTTTTATATTTGTTCGCCATTCTAAACACAGTGTTCCTGATGGTGAGTTCGAACTCTGAGCATTTGCTTAGTAGCAGTAGGCCGTTGTTGTTCATTTTGCCCACACCATGTTTGCCAAGCACTCCTTTCCATCTTTCATGGTCCTGGCCAACGCGGGTGTTGAAGTCTCCCAGTAGTATCAGCTTGTCATTTGTGGGCACTAAGTGCAGGACGGCACTCAGGTCAGAGTAGAACTGCTCGATGGTCTCCTCTGTGCTGGTCAGTGTTGGGGTATATGCGCTGATGATTGTGGCATACTGGCCTTTGCTGTGAGGTAAACGGATCATAATGAGCCTCTTGCTGATGCCCACAGGCAAGTCTGGCAGCTGTTTGAGCAAACTGGTTTTAATAGGCAGGCCAACACTGTGGATTCTGTCTTCATTTGAGGCTCTACCTTTCAGGAAGAAGGTGTATCCAGTGGTGGGTTCTCTGAGTGATCCCTCTTCAGGTAGGTGTGTTTCACTTAGGGCTGCGATGCCGATGTTATATCGTGCCAGTTCTTTACCAATTATAGCTTTTCTTCTTTCAGGTCTTGGGATATACTTTCTGTCAAGTAATGTCCTGATGTTCTGTGCTCCTAGTAGGATTTTCTTTGTATTTTTTCTTTGATTTTGACCTCTTAAAGGGGATGACCCACCAGCCGCGGTGTGCTGACTGGGTGTTTGTAGGACAGGCAATGTTCGGGACACCTTTTCTAGTCCCCTCCCTTGATTAGGGTGAGCAGTGCTGTCCTAGAGAGGGCTGCTCAGTTGCTCAGGAAGCTGCCGAATGTCCCTGCTGCCCACAGGGCCGAGTGACCACTGGTCCTTGGGCCGCCTACGTGCAGGATCGTGACCACAACTGCCAGTGGTCACCTCCACCTGTTGCGTCGCCACTCCCCCATTGCCCCAGGTCTTGAAAAGGGTGGATGGGGTTAGAATAGATGAGTGTGCACAAAGATACTTGTGTGTGAAAGAGATTTAAGTGGAAAAGTGGATGCACATAGACAGTTCCACTCTCTCGGCATTGGAAGTCTGGGTCCAGTGGTATGAAAAGTCGTTACATCTGGAGACATCCTCAGCTGCATTGGATGGCCATGTTGTCTTTTGTGCTCTAACACGTCCTAAGCACTCTACAATGCTTTGTTGTGTCGCCATCTCAGCCATTGAACCTTCTTATTGGTTTCTTCCGCCTGTTCCGCCTAAACAGTCTTCACATGCTGGGTGAGCAAAGTCCTGTTTCACCAGGTGTCAATGACCTGATGGCTACCCTTACTAGTTTTAGCCGGCCTGTCGAAGCCATTTCCCAGGGTGTGGCCACTGCCACATGCTACTGGGAGCCACAAATGAGAGCTGGGTGTCAGGTGAAAGTCAGAGGCTGGAGAGCTGCCCTAAGAGGGCATGAGAAGCCCACCATATCAGAGATACTACCCCTCCATAAACTCCCACTCACAAGGTCAGAATTAAAGGTTTGAGTAAGACCTATTGGGCCTCAACTAACAGAAAGAAGGTAGGATTAGCAATCATAATATCTGACAAAGCCAAAACAAAATAGACCTGATTAAAAGGGCTAGGGAAGGTAAATATCTCCTGATAAAAGGGAGTATTGACAATGAGGAAATTTCACTAATCAACATGTATGCACCAAATGGTATAGCACCCAAATTTCTAATGGAGAAACTACTAGAATTAAAGGACGAAATAGATAATAAAAATATACTAGTGGGAGATCTGAACCAACCACTATCAAATTTAGATAAATCAAATAAAAAATAAATAAAAAAGAGGTAAAAGAGGTGAATGAAATCTTGGAAAAAATAGTTAATAGATATATGGAGAAAAATAAATAGGGATAAAAAGGAATACTCCTTCTTTTCAGCAGCACAGGGCACATTCACAAAGATTGACCATACACTATGTCATAAAAACATGGCATACAAATGCAGAAAAGCAGAATTAATTAATGCAACCTTTTCATATCATATGGTAGTAAAAATAATGATCAGTAAGGGTACATGGAGTGGAAAATAAAAAATCAATTGGAAATAAAATAATATGACGCTCCAAAATAGGTTAGTTCAAGAACAAATCATAGAAACAATTGATAATTTCATTGAAGAAAATGACAATGGTGAGACATCCTTTCCAATCTCATGGATGTAGCCAAAGCAGTACTCGGAAGAAAATTCATATCCCTGAGTGCATATATTAATAAATTAGGGAGGGTAGAGATGAATGAATTGGACATGCAAATCAAAAAACTTGAAAGCGAACAAATTTAAACCCCCCAGAAGAAAGCCAAATTAGAAATCTTAAAAATTAATGGAGAAATTAATAAAATTGAAAGTTATAGGACTATTGAATTAATAAATAAGACAAGAAGCTGATACTTTGAAAAAGCAAACAAAATAGACAAAGTACTGGTCAATCTAATTAAAAAAAGGAGAGAAGAAAAGCAAATTAACAGTATCATAGATGAAAAGGGGGACTTTATCTCCAATGAAGAGGAAATTAAGGTAATCATTAAAAACTTTTTTGCCCAGTTATTTGGCAACAAATATGCCAATCTAGGTGATATGGACAAATACATACAAAAATACAAATTGCCTAGACTAACAGAAGAAGAAATAGAATTCTTAAATAATCCCATATCTGAAAAAGAAATCCAACAGGCAATCAAAGAAATCCCTAAGAAAAAATCCCCAGGGCTAGTTGGATTCACAAGTGAATTATATCAAACATTCAAGAACAGCTAATCCCAATACTATATAAACTATTTGATATAATAAACGAAGAGGGGGTTCTACCAAATTTTGTTTATGACACAAACATGGTACTGATTCTGAAGTCAGGCAGGTCAAAAACAGAAGAAAAAACAAACTATAGACCAATCTTCCTAATGAATATAGATGCAAAAATCTTAAACAAGATACTAGCAAAAAGACTCCAGCAAGTGATCAGGAGAGTCATTCACTTTGACCAAGTAGGATTTATACCACGTATGGAGAGTTGGTTCAATATTAGGAAAATCATCCACAGAATTGACCATATCAACAAGAAAACCAACAAAAATCACATGATTATCTCAATAGATGCAGAAAAAGCCTTTGATACAACACCCATTCCTATAAAAACACTAGAAAGCATAGGAATAGAAAAGTCTTTCCTAAAAATAATAAACAGTAAATATATAAAACCATCAGCTAATGTAATCTTCATTGGAGATATACTAGATGCATTCCCAATAAGATCAGGAGTGAAACAAGGATGCCCATCATCGCTGCTATTATTTAACATTGTACTAGAAATACTAGCAGTAGCAATTAGAGAAGAAAAAGAAATTGAAGGCATTACATTTGGCAATGTGGAGACTAAGCTATCACTCTTTGTGGATGATATGATGGTCTACTTACAGAGTCCTAGAGAATCAACCAAAAAGCTAGTCGAAAAAATCAACAACTTTAGCAAAGTTTCAGGATACAAAATAAATCTGCATAAGTCATCAGCATTTTTGTATATTTCCAACACAGCTCAGCAGAAAGAATTAGAAACAGAAATCCCATTCAAAATCACCTCACACAAAATAAAATACTTGGGAATCTATCTCCTGAGACAAACACAGGAAATATATGAACACAACTATAGAACACTCTCCACACAACTAAAACTATACTTGAGCAATTGGAAAAACATTAACTGCTCATGGGTAGGATGAGCCAATATAATAAAAATGACCATCGTACCCAAACTTATCTATCTACTTAGTGCCATACCCATTGAACTTCCAAATTTTTTTTTTTACTGAACTAGAAATAAACCATAAAAAAGTTCATTTGGAAGAACAAAGAATCAAGGATATCCAGGGAAATAATGAAAGAAATACAAAGGAAGGTGGCCTTGCAGTCCAAGATCTTAAACTATATTATAAAGCAGTGGTCATCAAAACAACTTGGAACTGGTTAAGAGACTGAAAGGGGGGTCATTGGAATAGACTTGGGGTAAGTGACCTCAGAAAGGCAGTCTATGACAAACCCAAAGACCCCAGCTTTGGGGACAAAAATCCAGTATTTGACAAAAACTGCTGGGAAAACTGGAAGACAGTGTGGGAGAGATTAGATTTGGATCAACAACTCACACCCTACACCAAGAAAAAGTCAGAATGGGTAAATGACTTGAACATAAAGAATGAAACTATAAGTAAACTAGGTGAACACAAAATAGTTTACATTTCAGATCTTTGGGACAGGAAAGACTTTAAAACCAACCAAGACCTAGAAAGAGTCACAAAAAAGTTTTTGTACAAACAAAACCAATGTAATGAAAATTAGAAAGAAAGCAACAAATTGGGAAACAATCTTCATAACAAAAAACCCTGAGGAATGTCTATTTTCTCAAATTCATGAAGAGCTAAATCAATTGTACAAAAAATCAAACCATTCTCCAATTTATAAATAGTCAAGGGACATGAACAGGCAGTTCTCAGCCAAAGAAATCAAAACTATTAATAAGCACATGAAAAAGTGTTCTACATCTCTTATAATCAGAGAGATGCAAATCAAAACAACTCTGAGGTATCACCTCACACCTAGCATATTGGCTAACATGACAACAAAGGAAAGTAATGAATGTTGGAGGGGATGTGGTAAAGTTGGGACATTAATTCATTGCTGGTGGAGTTGTGAATTGATCCAACCATTCTGGAGGACAATCTTGAACTATGCCCAAAGGGCAATAAAAGACTGTCTTCTCTTTGATCCAGCCATAGCACTGCTGGATTTGTACCCCAAAGAGATAATAAGGAAAAAGGCATGTACAAGAATATTCATAGCTGAGCTCTTTGTGGTGGCCAAAAATTGGAAAATGAGGGGATGCCCTTCAATTGGGAAAAGGCTGAACAAATTATGGTATATGTTGGTGACAGAATACTATTGTGCTAAAAGGAATAATGAAGTGGAGGAATTCCATGGCGACTGGAACAACCTCCAGGAATTGATGCAGAGTGAAAGGAGCAGAGCCAGGGGAACATTGTACATAGAGACTGATACACTGTGGTAAAATTGAAGGTAATGGACTTCTCCATTATTGGCAATGCAATGTCCCCGAGCAATCTGCAGGGATCAAGGAGAAAAAGACCTACCCTCAGGCAGAGGACAAACGGTGGGAATAAAAACACAGAGTGAATGCGACAGCTTTACTACAGGGGTAGAGGGGATATGATTGAGGAAGGACTCTAAATGAACACCTTAATGAAAATATGAACAACATGGAAAAGAGTTTGGACTGAGGACACATGTGATACCCAGAGGAAGTATGCATCGCCATTGGGTGGGGTGGTGGGAGAGGTGGGAGAAAAAGAAAATGATCTTCGTTTCTAATGAATAATGTTTGAAAATGATCAAATAAAATAAGGTTTAAGAGGGGAAAAATGTGTTTACCAAGGTTTAAAGATTTGCTACACCTGAAAAAGTTGTCAAAAGTATCCATTTTCTTTAAATGTTATATAGCAGACTCATATAAAATGTGATAGTGGGTTTGTTTGCTCTTGTATTTAACTGGGTATTGAGAATTTTTGGGATATTGATACCTACATATTTGTACTACTGTTCTTTAAAAAAACTCTTACCTTGTATAATTCATATACTTGTACTCACAGTGGATTATGGCCAGATATGAAGAGAAAATTGATCTCATTTTTGGTGAAAAACCTTGTTTTCTATATTTCTTTTTCTAACACAGTGTGTCAATGATTATAGGGCTATATTTTTGAATTTTAAAACTCTTATATTATTATATTTTTATTTAATGTGCCATATACTATTTCAGTTTTTTTTCTCTCCTTTTTATATTTGGGCACATCACCAGTATTAAGATTTTCTTTAACTTTTTTGATTTTGCAGTAATATAAGTTTAAAATATATTTTCTATAATGTCAGTGCATGCCCAAAAAGCTTGAGACTATAAAAATAATGCCACTAATTGTTTAAAAAAATTATGGGACTTTGCTTAATGATTCTGTCTGATTCCAGGACAAGATATACGAAAGAGCCATTGCACAGGCCAAAGAAGCAGAAAGTTAATTTGCACAGTGCCAATTGAGCAATTGAGCAAAAGGTCAAAAAGACCAACCAATCCCAATGGGGTTGATAAATTCTAAGCCAATACAAAGGACTTTCTCCTAGTGTGAAGACTTGAGGTTGCAATGCTTAACATATGTTAAGATGTAAGCCTTCCTTGTATCCACACTCTTTGTGAAAATATTTACAGATGAGTATCTCAAATTTGGCTCCAACCTGCCTCCTATAATCTAGTCCCTTTTCTGCCTTTCATAATGTGGCAACTTTCTGTAGTCCTGGATACTGACTGGGTAAATTCTTAATTGCTTTTATCATTTTAATTGGGCCCTAATTCAAGGAGCTGTTACAGATTTATTTTTCCTTTACACATTTATTTTTACACGTAAGACTTTGATAGTCTATATTTCATCCAGAAATTATCTTTTTTATTTGGATTTTTCTGATGTTTTTTATTTCTCTTGCCAATTGATTCAAATACCTTATAGCTCAACCATGTATCCCTAAATGATCCCTTTCTTTTTCTTTCACCCTCTTCAGGAGGGGTATGTAAAAATTTATAAATTATTATTATTCTAAATTTGAAAAGTTTAAATTCCTTTTGAGAGAATTTCAGGATAAGAAACTTGCTACCTCTCCAAAACCAGAAACTGAACTGTTTTGAGAAGACACCATGAAGATACCTCTACAGACCACAAGCTGCATGAGGAAGATCAAGAATGAACTTTGGGTGTGGGGTTTGAATACATTTGTTTTGTATGTATACTCTTATGCTGAAGGGGACTGCCCCATAACTGGCTTTTTGTCAATGAGCCTAGCAATTATTGGTTTTGTTCTCTTTTACTTTTATACACAAATTATTGCCATCTTTAAGTTGATTATTCATCCCTGATCCTTTGGGGAAACTGTTTTCCCAATAGGATCACAGGGAGTTATGTAAAAATGGAGATTTGAAACCTAGACTTCATTCTCCATAAGTCCTTGGTACTTCCCAGAATTCCCTATAATTTCACCTGGGCAAGATCACAAATTAGTATGTAATGGGCTCTCTGCTCCCACCAGCTCTCTTCCTTCCATTGCAACGATGTAGTGGGTAATCTAAGCGTGGGGGTTTTTTTGAATTGGCTAATCAGCCATGGGCATAAATGTGGTTTATACTTTTGTATCCATGATTTCTAATAATCTTTAATCAACCTCATAAAATATAATATTTTTATCAGTAGAAATTAAATTAACTGTTATAGACTGCACCCAAATAGTGTTACTGTTTGGATCAGAATGGCTATATTTTAGAAGAATTTTGAGAAAAATATAACAATTAATCAACAGGTATTTGATAAGTTCCTGCTTTTAGCAGATGGTGTTATGACGGTCATCACAAAATAAAAGGAAAAAAATCTATTATCTTAATCAGCAGAAAAAAAATACAGACATATACCATAGAACTATATTACAATAAAGTAACTATAAAATAAAAAGAAGGTATTTGGAGATAAAATTTGAAAGGTTAATGATAAATTATATATACTATATGTCTCTATATGCACATAGATGTATGTAAATATCTAGTGTGTATAAACACATACATTTTACATATTATCTTGGCATATCTCCCTTATATATAAAATTTTTATATTATATACACATGTGTATCTTTACATCTGTCTAGCTAGCTAGCTGTCTATTATATAACCATATATACATAGAGATAGAGATAACCATTATATTTATATCTATATATGTATATCTATAGACATTTATATGGCTATATGCATACATACATACATACATATGAGAGAAGGGAGAGGAGAATTTAAATGGTATTTCTCTGAAATGGAGATGAGTAGATAGTGTACTTTAGGCATGAAGACACCCAGTGCTTGGACATGAAGATAAGAGATGTAACTTTTTGTATAAGGGACAGACATAATTTTAATTTAATTAGACTGTATAGTTCAGAAAAAAGAGAAATGGCTACTGAGGCTCAAAAGATAGGCTGAGAATTAGTTGAGAAGGACTTTAAAATCAAAGACTGACATAGTTTTCAAGACCAATCATAAACCTCAGTCTTTGATTTTAAAGTCCTTCTCAACTAATGCTCAGCCTATCTTTTGAGCCTCAGTAGCCATTTCTGTTTTCTGAACTATACAGTCTAATTAAATTAAAATTATGTCTGTCTCTTATACAAAAATATATAAAATAAAATCCTACTAAGGAGATATAAGCAATATATCATAATGATCATACACTTTGAGAAAGCAGGTTTTATACCCATAATTCAGGGATGTTCAATATTCTTAAAAATATCAGCAAAAAATCTGAGAAATAATAAGCATAAATATGCAGAAAAATAGCTTTTGACACAATATATCACGTATTCCTATTAAAAACATTGTAAAATTTTGTAATAAATACAAAATTCCTCAATGTTAAGAAATGTTAAGTAATGCTTATCTAAAACCATCAGAAAGCATTACCTGTAATGGGAAAAAACTAGAGCCTTCCCAATGAGATTAGGAATGAAACAAGGATGCTCATTATTGCCACCATTCTTTATTGCACTAAAATGCTAGCTATAGTAATAAGGGAAGAAGAAATTGAAAGAATTAGAATAAACAATGAGGAAATAAAGCTATAATTTATTTTTGTAGTTCATATGATGGTATGCCTAGAAAATCCTAAAAAATGATCCCAAAACCTAATTGAAATAATTAGTAGTTTTAACAAAATTTCAGGATGTAAAATAAACCCACAAAAATCATCAGCAAAAAGACAGAAAGAGAAATACCATTTAAAATAATGTAGAAAATATAAAATACCTCAGATCTACCTGCCAAGATAAGGCTCAAATATATATAATCTCAACTACAAAACTTTTCACACAAATAAAGTCATATCTTAATAATTGGGAAAAATAACATTAATTGCTCAAAGGCCAGACCAGTATAATAAAATTATATTTTTCCTAAATTGGTTTTATATGCATTCAATTTCCTTCAGTTCTTTATCTGGAGAGATAAGATATTTTTCATCATACTTTCTTTAGAATTGTCCTAGATCATTGTGTTCAGAATACCTAATCTTTTCACTTTTGATCATTTTAAAATACTGCTCTTACTGTATATAGTTATTTGGCTAACTTTACTTTTCATCACTTCACATAAGTCTTATGAGAATTTTCTGAAATCATTCTGCTCTTAACTTCTTATAACACAATTGTATTCTACCAAAATCATATACCACAAATTCCTTAGTCATTTCCCAAAAAAGGGAATCCCCTCAATTTTTAATTCTCTGGAAACTCACAAATAAATCATATATATTTACATAACAGCATTTTTTTAGTTTCTTTGGGATATCAGCATAATTGCTATGTCAAAAGAAATATATAGTTTTATAATTTTTGGACATAGTTGCAAATTGTTACCTAGAATGTGTGGATCAGTTCACAACTCCATTAATATTGCATTATTGCCCCATTTTCCCAAATCCCTCCAATAGTTGTCATTTCTCTTTTCTGTCATACATATTAGCCAAATTCATAAATTTGATCTGGTGTATGAGTTATTTTAATTTGCCTTTCTCTAACCAATATTCATATAGAGCATTTTTCATCTGAATTTTAATAGTTTTGTCTTCTTCTGAAAACTGCCTGTTGATATTGGGCAACTTAAAAAAGTCAACATATTTTTATACTTAGGAATATATTTGTGTCTGTCAGACAATTACTATAGAAATATTGATATTACTTCATTGCCTAAGGTTCCTTGTGAAATAATTATTTTCCAAGATTAAAGATTTAAGATATAAGATTTTTAAATTTAGATCCATTTTTGCTTATAAAATTTTTGCTTTAAAGCATTAAGGATTAGGGAAGGATAAAGCTGATTTGACTAGAAATCCTCACTGAAAAAACAGCAAGAATATTTAATAGAGACTAATGAGTCTCCAGAAAAAGGTGTGAAGGAAAAAAAATGCCAAAAACTACCTAGAAATTTTAAGATAGATAATATATAAGAAAAATTTCTCCATAGATTGAGAGAAATGTAAATCAATTACATGTTGCAAATCAATTTTTTTTCTTTTTTCTAATATTTTATAATGAAAAACAAGGGTTTTTATCCAAATAAAGGAGGAATATAATAGCCTTTCCTTTAATAAGATGTACACAGATGGCTTATGTACAAATTAAGAGAGACTGTAATACTATTTTTGAGGCAGTTTGTAGAAATGTTTGATATTTTAAAAAGTAGATAAGGAAAAATGCCCTTAATAGTTATATTTTATCTAATGTATCTAATTTTGTTTTTTTTTTCTGTCACTAAACCTATTCCCATTATATTGGCTAAATATCTGTCTACACTAATAAATAATATATATCAACATAAATGTTGGCATAAATAATTTATAAACATTGATGAAAGTAACTACATGGGTCAAATATAAAAGAACAAAAGGGACCAAAAGATAAAATAAAATAAGATTAAGTAATCTATTTACTAGTTCATATCATCAAGTAGTTTTTACGTATATATATATATATATTTCAATTGTCACAAAGTAGGTACTATTATAATGAGTTTTATATCCTTGGTAAATTTATTTTACTATGATAAAGTTCCTCTCTTAAATAATTTTATGAAGTAGCTATTGTAGTGGTTGGTGTTATTAGGAAAGAATTGACACCAGAGAGTCATTGAAAACTGATGTGATAAATAGATGAAATGAAAATCATGAAATTTTTCATCCATATTTTTCTAAATGCTGTGAATCTCAAATATAGAAAATGTTATCAGAAAATTTCTAAAAAATTATAAAAAACCAAAGTCAAATTATTCTGTTTAAACAACTGATGTGGTAGGATGACAGTACAATAGAGAAGTAAATGGGAGGATAAACTAAGCTTCAAAAATTAGAAATTGTTTTGGGAGTAGCAATATAAATGGCCAAAATATAAAAAAAAATAATTGAGTAGTCACATAATACAGGAAAGGATATTTCATGGAAAGGCTACATGCTCCTTTGGATTTAAATAAAGTCAAGAGACTGATAGAAGGGCCTCTGTCTCATTATATAAATTCTTTTTATTATATTTATTTGTAAAATAATAAGAACAATTATAATACAGGATGGTAGAACTGTAGTGGTTATAATATGCACAATGAGGGTAAAAACATCAAAATCATGGAACCATTTTGTTGTTAATCCACGACACCATCTTTTTTTTATTATTAAATCCATATATAGATGCAAATCCTTGGTGTTGAGGTTGTCTCTATTAAGTTTTACATCAAGAGAGTATTATATAATTGTTAAAGGATGAACTAATCTCAGTGAGAAAGAAACACATTGAAGTCTATACTAGCTGTGTGACCCTGAACATAGCACAATTTATCAATATTATAGGCAACTGTTTCAAGGTATAAATCATGGAAAAAGTACTAAGAGGCATCAGTAAAGGAAGTTTTCCTGAATAAGAGGAAGATCCAATTATAAAATATGGTTGGAAATTGCAAAAATGATTAATTTAACCCTAATTAGAAAACAAACAAATAACTTCTTCTTAGAGAAGTCCCATGCATTATCAAGAAATCATGCATTCTCCCATTTTAGGAGTACTCAAACAGAGGCTGACACTTTTTAACTATACAATATTTTGAGTTTCTTAAATTTATATTTTCTACCAGACTACTAATGGGTTGTCTTCTGATTCTGAAATTTTGAGATTCTATTGCACTCTTAATTTGTTTTATTTATTTTATACTAATTATTATTATTAATATTATATTTATTTTTCTGCCAAAGGGAAACTCTTTTGTCTAGAAAGGAGAAAGGAAAACTTCTACTTAGAAACCATCAATTTTGCCCCCCAGACTACTGATTCTGATTCCAGGTCAGCTGTCATAACCATCATCAATTAGAGAAGCCTTTGTGGAAAAGGGTCCCAGAATTCCCATACCACCACCAACATCTGCCATAGAAAAAGAGGGTTAGGTCACCTTATCAAAGCAATAACTTATCCTGTTGTTGCTCCTGTTATCCTGACAGAGTGATAGGAACTTAACAAGTGCCAGGTGAGTCAAATCACTGCCATCACATTAACTGTCACTTTTTTCTTATACACAGTCACAGACAGTATAAATTCTAAGCCAGAGTTCTCTTTGAAAAAGTAGACTTGAAGACTTATTTCCAGCCAGGTTCCTGAAATGACTGTGCAAGTAAGCAACCTCTTTGGAAAATGTCTCTTTAAGTGCTTCTGCTTCTGTCTCCTGAACAGTCAAAATTACTGAAGACCCTGAAAGAAAGTTTTCACCATTAGCTTTCTTGGAACATGCAAATATCTCAACACTGTGAATTAATACTATTTTATCCACTGAAATTATACAGTGCCTTCCCATATATTTTGCCATTTAATGCTAAGAACTACCAGATCTTTTTTACTTATTTGCAATTAAAACATCCTGTGTGTAATCTTCCCCTGTTCAAATGTGAGTTCACTGATAGCAGAATCTTACTTCAACATTTTATCCCTAGTGCTCAATTTCATATTTTTTTCACATAGTGATTAAAAATGTATTGAAAGGCACCACTACATATTAATGAAGTTGAAGGAGAAGCTTTGGAAGAAGGAACTAAAAGAGTATATGCCTTCCCTCAATGTATCAGACCCTGATAAATGATATACAGTCAAAGGTTAAAAAGAGAAATTCCATTTAAAATCACCTGAGAAAATACAAAGTACCTAGGAATCTATCTGCCAAGACAAACATAGGAACTGTATGAACACACTACAAAACACTTTCCACACAATTAAAACTAGGTCTAAATAATTGGAAAAATATTCATTGTTGAAGATTAGGATGAGCTAACATAAGAAAAATGACAATCCTACCCAAACTAATTTACTTATTCAGTGCCATACCTATCAAACTACCAAGAAACTTTTTTTTACTTAATTAGAAAAAAGCACAAAGTTCATTTGGATCAACAAAATATCAAGAATATCAAGGGAAATATTGAAAAAAATGTGAAGGAAGGTGGCCTAGCAGTACCAAATCTCAAACTGTACTATAAATCAGTGGTCACCAAACAATATGGTACTGACTAAGAGACAGAATCAGTGGAATAGACCTTTGGGCAAGTGACCTCAGCAAGATAGTCTATGATAAACCCAAAGATCCCAGATATTGGGACAAAAATCCACTATTTGACAAAATCTGCTGGAAAAATTGGAAGACAATGTGGGAGAGATTAGGTTTGGGTCAACATCTCACACCCTACACCAAGATAAACTCAGAATAAGTGAATGGCTTGAATATAAAGAAGGAAACTATAAGTAAATTAGGTGAACACAGAATAGCATACTTGTCAGATCTTTGGGAAAGGAAAGATTTTAAGACCAAGCAAGAGTTAAAAAAATTACAAAATATAAAATAAATATTTTATTACATTATATTTAAAAGTTTTTTACATACAGTCAAAGGTAGTGAAAGAACCAAGTCTTTATAAGTGATTTTCAGAATTTCCTGGACATGGTAGTCATAATTCAGAACTAGAAGCAAAAAAAATGCTAGCTTTCAAAAAAAGTTGGGGGAAATAGGGTAGATTCCATGTCTATCAAACTTCTAGAATATTTATTAAAGGAACATTGAGGAATAGTTAGAAAAGTAGTCTGCAATCAAGAAAAGTCATGATGATTCCATTGAGAATGAGACACAAGAATAAATTCATTTTATTTTTTAATACTTGAATTTGAGTGGTAGATTGATAGGGTGATATATATACATATATATATGCATATATATATATATACACACATATAATAGAGGTAGTAGCAAAGTTGCATCATGATTAGAATTCGGCTTGAAATCAGAAAGATATAATTTCACATCTAATATCTGATACTTAAAAGAGCTGTTTGACTTGGTCAAGAAAGTTCGCTTTGTATCTTCAAAAGCAAAATAGGTAATAGTATCACTTATCTTTCAAAATTGTTGTGAGAATAAAATGAGATTATATTTTTAAGGACTAAGCATAGTGCCTGGCACTTATATGTACTATGTAAGTGTTAGCTCATATTACTTTTATTATATAGATTAATTAAAACAAAGTATTTGACATATCTTTCATTAATATCTTTGCATGTGATCTAAAACAATGTGTGGTTGATGATACTCCAATTATAAGGTCTTTAAATATATTTGACTTGGGGTGCCCAATAATATGGAAGAACATTTCAGAATTATAGGACCAGATTAGTGAGAAGACTACTCAGGACTCATGAAGATGAGTTGAGACTGTAGGACATATTTAGCCTGTAGAGTTAGGGAAGATATGGCAGCATTTATGTATCAAATTTATAAGGACCTATCATGTCAAATAGATACAAGATTTATTCCTCTACATTTAGTGTCCAAAATTAGGAACAAAACATATTTTTTTCACCTTTATGTAAGTGAATTTGACAAGTTCTTTAAAATTTTGTAGAAATAAAATAAGCTCTCTGAAAGTAGTGAGTTTACTCTTAGTTAACTTGTGGTTTTCTTTCATATTCAAAGATGTTTAAAAAGGCATCATTATTTCAGGATCTATGTAGAGTATGTCCATCTGAGGGTGATACGACTAAGTTGAGCTCAGAAGGCTCTACAATCTTTTGGACCCAAGCCCATATGAATATTTGGGATTAAAATATCTCTTAATTTGGGCATCTCTTGTTGTTTTTTTTTTGTACTGTAATTTGGCTTTGCTCATGGAGCAGAATGATTTCTTTATTTTGGGCATTTTATGCTGAACGATCCTGTGCCAATGTCTCCCACCTCACAATCTTTACAAAAATTCTTCAGAAAGATGTTGACGTTGTCACTGTATCAGTTTTTCTTATCTTCATAAGAGCAGTTGCTTTGTGTGAGTTCTTTATAAAATAGTCTTTTTTGGCAAATGTGTGATTGGAATTTGAAAAAAAAGTGAAGAACGCATGAGAATTTGCTCTCTGAGGAACAGTTTAAATGCTTGACAGTGAAGCTCATCTTGAGTCAGCTCAAGATAGGATCTAAATGTTCTGTACATTATATTGTTAGGTAATTCATGAGGAAAAATTTAATTTTCTGGCATGGTGTGGGGGTATAGAGTCTAGGTTTTATAGGCATACAATAATGTGGTCAGCACAACAGTTCCATAGACCTTCAGTTTGTTATGTTTTTTAATTTCTTGTCTCTTTCACATATTCCTTTGGGGCTTCCCACACACTGAGCTAGTTCTGGTAATGCATGTGTCAATCTTATTTAATTCTACATTCTTGAAAAGTATGCTGCCAAGGTAAGTGACCTTATTCATAACTTTAATAATTTCACCATTTGTGGTAACTGATGATTCCATGTATGGATTCTGCAAGGTTTGCTAGTGGAAAAGAACAGTTTTATTTTTATTTTATTTTTTTACATTATTTTATTTGGTCAATTTCAAACATTATTCATTAGATACATAAATCATTTTCTTTTCCTCCCTCCCCTCCCAATACCCCTCCCATAGCCAACACGCGATTTCACTGGATATCACATGTATCCTTGATCCAAACACATTTCCATGTTGTTGGTGTTTGCACTAGGATGTTCATTCAGAGTCTACATCCCCAATCATATCCCCTTAGCCCCTGTAGTCAAGCAATTGCCTTTCCTCAGTGTTTTTACTCCCACAGTTTGTCCTCTGCTTATGGATAGAAAAGTACAGTTTTATTGATGTTATTGTATGGACAAAATTAGTACAAAAAGAAAAGAAATGATTTATAATTTATTGCATAGCACTCAGAGGGTGCATTGAGTACACAAATGTGTGTGAACAGAAAGTCATTGACTCAATGTTTCTCTACTTTAGTCTTGCAGTATAGCATTTTTCAAGTTAAATAATTTATTGTCAGTATGGAATCTGACCTTATGATGGTTTTCATTCTCTTAATTTTTTTCATTAAAAAATTTTAAGTACATTTTCATGGTTATACGATTCATGTTCTTTCCTTCCTTTTCCCCTCCCACTTCCCATAGCTGAAAAGCAATTCCACTGGGTTATCCATGTATTGTCATCTAATACCTATTTCCATATTATTCACCTTTGTAAATATCTTTAAAAAACTAAAACCCCCAATCTAATACCCATATAAACAATTGATAAATCAAGTGTTTTCTTTCAGCATTTCTACTCTTAAGAGTTCTTTCTCTTGGTGTGGTTAGCATTCTTTCTCATAAGTCCCTAGGAAATGTCGTGGATCCTTGCATTGTTATTGGTAGCAAAGTCTATGAATTTCTATGATGTTTCAGTGTGTACAATTTTCTCCTTGTTCTGCTAATTTCACTCCACATCAGTTCATGGAGGCCTTCTCAGCTTGTATAGAAATCAAGCACTTTATCATTCCTTATTGCACAACAATATTCCATCACCATCAAATGTCACAATTTATTCTGCCATTTCTCATTTTCCAGTGTTTTGCCACTAAAAAGAGAGAGTCTATGAATATTTTATACAAATACATTTTTTTATAATCTCTTTTGGGATACAAATCTAGTAGTGGTATTACTGGATCAAAGGGTATGGATTCTTTTACAGCACTTTGAGCATAATTCAAAATCACCTTTCAGAATGTTGGTATTAATTCATAACTCCATCAGCAGTGTATTAGTGACCCAATTTTGCCACATCCCCTCCATCATTTACTATTTCCCTTTATTGTCATATTGGCCAGTCTTCAAGGTGTGAGCTAGTATCTCAGAGTTGCTTTGATTTCCATTTCTCTAATCAGGAGGGCTTTTGAATACTTTTTTTCATGTAATTATTGATAGTTTTGATTTCTTCATCTGAAAACTGCCTATTCATTTTCTTTGACCATTTGTCAATTGGGGAATGGCTTAATTTCTCATACATTTGAAATATTTTCTTATATATGTGGGAAATTAGACCTTTGTCAGAGAATTTTGTTATAATTTTTTTTCCAATTTATTGCTTCCTTTCTAATTTTCTTGCATTCATTTTGTTTATACAAAACTTTTTTAATTTAATGTAATCAAAGTCATTCATTTAACATTGTGTAATGTCCTCTATCTCTTGTTTGGTCTTAAATTCCTTCCTTTCCCACAGATCTGACAGATACTATTCTATGTTCACCCAATTTATTTATGATTTCACTCTTTATATTTAAGTCATTTACTCAATTTGAATTTATCTTGGTATAGGGTATAAGATGTTCAACTAAACCTATTTTTGCCTATACTGTTTTTTATTTTTCCCAGCAGTTTTTGTCAAATAGTGAGTATTTGTTCCAAAAGATAGGATCTTTAGGTTTATCAAACACTAACTTGCTGAGGTCATTTACCTCTAGTCTATTCCATTGATCCACCCTTCTATCTCTTAGCCAGTACCATATTGTTTTGATGATTATTCCTTTGTAGTATAGTTTAAGATCTGGTACTGCTAAGCCCCTATCCTTCACTTTTTAAAATTTTATTTCTCTTGATATTCTTGATCTAAAGATCTTTTAATCTTCCATATAAACTTTGTTATTATGTTTTCTAAATCTATAAAAAAAGTTTTTTGTTTGTTTTTGTAGTTTGATTGATAAGGCACTGAATAAGTAAATTAGTTTAGGGTAGGATTGTCATTTTTATAATATTAGTTGGTCCTACCCAAGAATAATGTCTTTACAATTATTTAGATCTAATTTCATTTGTGTCTAATGTGTTTTGTTGTTATGTTCATATACTTCTGAAGTTTGTCTTGGCAAACAGATTCCCAAATATTTTATATTATCTAGAGTGATTTTAAATGGAGTACACTTTCTAACTTCTGCTGCTTATTTCTGCTGGAAATATATGGAAACATTATTGTTTTATGTGGGTTTATTTTGGATCCTGCAACTTTGCTAACATTAATTATTTCTTCTAGCTTTTTAGTTGATTTTCTAAGATCCTTTAAATATACCACCCTATCATCTGCAAGGAATGGTGATTGAGTTTCATCATTGACTACTTTAATCCCTTCCATTTTCTTCTCTAATTGCTCCACTAGCATTTTTAATATAATATTAAATAATGGGGTGATAATGGGCATCCTTGTTTCACTTCTGATCTTAGTGGGAAGTGCTTTATTGGTCCCCATTGCAGATGATACTTGCTGATGGTTCAGATACATAATACTTATTATTTTGAGGATAGGCCCTTCTATTCCTATACTTTCTAGTGTTTTTAATAGGAATGACTGTTATATTTTGTCAAAGGCTTTTTTCTGTATCCATTGAGGTATTCATGTTATTTCTGTTAGTTTGGTTATTAATATGGTCAATTATGTGGATGGTTTTCCTAATACTGAAAGAGCTTTGCATTCCAGGTATTAATCCCATTTGTTTAAAAGTGAAGAATCCTTGTGATGATTTGCTATACTATGTTTCGTAGTATTTTATTGAAAAATTTTGCATCCATGTTCATTAAGGAGATTTGTCTGTAGTTTTCTTTCTCTCTTTTTGGTCTTCCTGACTTGGGAACCAGTGCCATATTTGTGTCACAAAAAAAAAAAATTGCTAAGACTCCTTTGCTTATTTTAAAAAATAGTTTGTGGAGTATTGGGATAAATTATTCTTTTAAATGTTTGATAAGAATTAATTTGTGAATTCATCTGCCCCTGGGGATTTTTCTTAGGGAGTTCTTTGATGGCTTCTTTAATTTCTTTTTCTGAGATGGGATTATTTAAGTATTCTATTTCCTCTTCTGTTAATCTAGGCAATTTATGTATTTTTTTAAATATTCCTAATTTTCACCTCAATTCTAATATTTATTGCCATATAATTGAGCAAAGAAACTCTAATTTCCTCTTTATTACAGGTATGATCACCCTTTTCATCTTTGATAATGTTAATTTCATTCTCTTTTTTCTTTTTTATTGGATATACCAGCTTTTTTATTTTATTTGCTTCTTCAAAGTACTATCTCATAGAATTATTTGTTAGTTTAATAATTGTTTTACTTTCAAATTTATTAATATTACCTTTAATTTTTATAATTTCCAAATTTAGATTTTATCTGGGAATTTTAATTAGTTATTTTCCTAATATTTTGTAGTTGTAAGACCAATTAATTAATTTCTTCCTTCTCTAATTTGTTGATATAAGTATTCAGAAATATAAATTTTCCCCAGCATACTGCTTTGGCTTTATCCCATAGATTTTGATATGTTGTCTCCTCATTGTCATTCTCTTCAATGAAAATAGTAATTGTTTTTATGATTTATTTTTTTACTCATAATTTTTGAAGACTTAGATTATTTAGTTTACAGTTGATCTTAAATTTACCTCACCAAGAGCCCTTATTAATTATGATTTTTCTCACAATATGGTCTGAAAAAGTTGTATTTATTATTTCTTCTTTCCTACATTTATTTACAATGTTTTTATGCCCAATGCAAGGTTAATCTTTGTATATGTATCATGTGCTACTGAAAAATGCTCTATTTCTTTTTATCCCTTTTCAGTTTACTATAGATGTCTGTTAGCTTTACCTTTTCCAATATTTCATTCACTGCTTTTATTTATTTCTGATTTATTTTCTGGTTTGATTTATCTAGTTTTGAGAGAAGGGTGAGGTTGATAACTATTATAGTTTTATTCACTATTTCCTCTGAAAGCTCCTTTAGTTGATTCTTTTGTTTTTAAACCCTTACCTTCCATCTTGGAATTAATACTGTGTATTGGTTCCAAGGTAGAAGAGTGGTAAGGGCTAGGGAATGGGGGTTAAGTTATTTGCCCAGGTTCACACAGCTGGGAAGTGTCTAAGGCCTGATTTGAATGTAGGACCTCCCATCTCCAGGACTGGCTTTCAGTCTACTGAGCTACCAAGCTGCCCCCCTTTTAGTTTATTCCTTAAAATTCTAGATACTATAACATTTGGTGCCTATATGTTGAGTAATGATATTTCTGCATTATTTCTGCTGCCTTTTATCAAGATGTAATTTCATTCTCTAATTCTTTTAATTAAATCAATTTTTACAGTAGCTTTCCTATTTCTGTGCTTATTTTTACATTTAGATGAAGCATAATAAATTCTCTGCCTTTAGTCTATGCATGTCACCCCATTTCTTATAAACAACATATAGGCGGATTCTGGTTTTTAATCCAATCTGCTATCTGATTTCTTTTTATGGGTGTGTTTATCCCATTCACATTGAGAGATGTTTATTAACTGGATATTGCCTTCCACCTTATTTTCCCCTTTTGATTCTGCTTAATTCCCTTTCACTCTATTTCTCCTACCAAATGTTTTGCTTTTTATCACATATCCCCATTTCTCCCTCCTAATTAGCTTCCCTTTCCCTTGTCTTAGTCCTCTTCTACTTCTTTGTAGGGTAAGATATAATTTTATACCTCAATGAATTTATTTGTTTTTCATTCTCAGGGCCTGTTTTGATGAGAGCAAAGTTTAAGCATTGCCTATCACCACCCTTATCCTCTTCTCTCTACAATGATTTTCACTCCTTTTGTGTTATATAATTTAACCCATTCTACCTCCCTTTCCTTTTCTCTCAATGCAATCCTTTTCCATGCCTCATAGGATATACATACATATAACAATATACATATATATATAAATAATTTCATATCACATTTACATGAATATATCATCATATATACCATCACACATATCATATCATCATAATCAGCTTACTTCTCCACCTTCTTTTTGAGTAAATTTCTTCTATCTTCTCTACTACTTAGAGTAATTTTTGAGAGTTACAGATATGCTCTTTCCATATAGAAAAAAAAAATTTTACCTTAATACATCTCTTAAGTTTTTTCTTTCTTATTTACCTTTTTAGGCTTCTCTTGGGTCTTGTGTTTGATGTCAATTTTTCCCCCTTTGGTCAGACTTATTTCTCAGAAATCCTTGGAAATCTTATTTGTTATTGAATACCCATTTTTCCCCCGAAAGAATATATGAAGTTTTGCTGAATAGGTAACTCTGGCTTATAAGCTCAAATTGTTTGCCTTCCTTAATATCATATACCATGTCTTCTGATTCTTTAATATAGAAGCCACTAGGTCCTGTGAGATCCTGATTTTAGCTCCATGGTATTTAAATTGTTTCTTTCTGGCTGTATGCAGTATGTTCTCCTTGACTTGGTGGGGCATTTGAATTTAGCTATTAAATTCCTAGAAGTTGTCTTTTGAAGATTGCTGTCTGGTGATTATCTGTGAATTCTTTCAATTTCATTTGTTAATTGCTTGAGGACATATGGGCAGTTTTCTTTGATAATTTCTTATATTATGATGTCTAATTTATTATTGATATTATTATTATATTCAGGCAAACTTGAAAAGTTCTAGTTGCTTTGGTGTAATGCCAGCCCACTTCAAGTTTGACTTAAGCTGATCCTTGAATCATTTCTTTGGTCGACCTTGTTTCCTGGGTCCAGCTAACAGTTCAGACGTTGGAAGCCTGGGTCCAGTGGCACAAAAAGTTGTTATACCTGGGGACTTCCTCAGCTGCATTGGATGTCCATGTTGTCTTTTGTGCTCCAACATGCCCTAAGCACTCCAAAGTGCTTTGCTGCATCACCATCTCAGCCGTTGAACTTTCTTATTGGTTTCTTCTGTCTGTTCAGCCAAAGCAGTCTTCACATGATGGGTGAGCAAGTCCCTGGTTCATCAGGGGTCTAAGACCCGATGGCTACTCTCTAAAGGTTTAGCTGGCCTGTTGAAGCTGTTGCCTGGGTTGTGGCTGCTGCCATATGCTACCAGCTACTAGGAGCCACAAGTGAGAGCTGGGTGTCAGGTGGGGGTCAGAGGCTGGAGAGTGTATTAATTAAAAATAATTGAGGCCATAAACTGTAATGATTAAAATAATGGAAGACTTAAATTGCAGTAGATAAAAAGAGTTAATTGTGACTGCAGAAAATATGTTTTCACTAAAGTGTCTTGTTTTTAAATCAATATATAAGGTGGTCACGAGGGAAAAATTCCCAATTATTCAATATACCCAAGTCAGTAGGGTTTTATAGAGATTTTAATTAATAATACAATGAGGAATTAAAGATAGAGAGAAAAAGAAAATAATGAGAAAAGTGCTATACCAGCCTAGGCTGGCATGAGCCAGCCTAGGAAGAGAGGGATCAGTCAGTCTTTTATTACTCACCACAAGATCTGTCCACGCAAGGATTCAGGGGGACCGAGTCTCCTCAGAGGGAGTTCCAGCCAGAGTCAGCCTCCCTCAGACTGTCTTCAAGAGACTCTCCCCAGAGACTGTCCCAAGAGACTGTTTCTTGCTCTCAGATTTTCATCTCCTTATAAAGGGAATTTTCTCCTATGTCACCTCCCCTAAGTTCTCCCATCTACCAATCACAGTAGACGTTTTTCAAAGGACAGACCATTCTTAGTTCACACCTAAGAAGACTACTCTTTTGAGTAAATCACACCTGAGTAGACTAGAATCTCTGAGTAAGTTATCACCTCTTTGCTCCTTGTAAGTTCACAAGTTGCCTGACCTTTATAGGTACTTAGCACTCTTTTGTATTATATCCAAAAATAGGCATAGCTTAAGAACTTTTTGTCTTACTATAAGTATGGGTTTAAGTACTTTTCATTGTTCAGCAAAGAGTTTACAACTTTATCTTCCCCTAAGGCATGCTTAAGTATGGTGAAGTAGAGTTCTCACTTTCCTGATCAAGTACCTTCACTGCCCAAATGGGGAATGGTTGCAATGGGGAATTGTCTTAACCCAACCTTATGAAGTAGGGTCTGGGAATTTTTCTAAGGTTTACAATCCTAACCTTATGAAGTAGGGTCTGAGAATTTTTAAGGTTCACAAGAGCTGCCCTAGAAGGGCATGACAAGCCCTCCATACCAGAGATACTACCCCTCCCTGAACACCCCATACACCCCTAGGTTCTATTATTGTAACTTATAGATGAATAACGTGTATGAATCATATTCAGTTGTTTATTAAGTGATTCATTATGAGTTTTTCTTTTTAATTTGAAGATTTTCTTTGGGTTTTCATGTGATTAAAATCATAAAAATTTCTTCTTAGAGATCAAATGAAGATGGTGTTTAATCAAACTAAGGAAACACAAAATGTCATCTGGTTTAAAAAGTGGTCATTCAGTTCCAGTCAATTGAGTTAAGCAATTACATTATATTTTTCTAAATTCTAATTAGATCCATGAAAAAAAGTCTTAAAGAATGTTGACATTACTCATTCCACTGACCTTTGTTTGTTTTTCCCTTAAATTCACTTCACACATATTCTGCAAAGCATTTAAAGCTCTTCACAGCTTCCATCCTGACAAATACTATTCAATCTAATAACAATGATCTTCTGACTCTTCAACACAATTTCTCAGCTCTGGGAATTCTCTCTGACTGCCCTCCATATCTCAAAGGCTCTCCTTTCTCTACAATGACTAGTGACCTTTCTTGCTTGAAGTCTTAATTAAAATTTGGCCTTCTATAGGAAGTCCCTCACAACCACTTTTAATTCCAGTGTTTTCCCTTCCCCATTACCTCTTGAATCCTTTGTCTTTCCTCTGTAATTTCCCTCTAAATATCCCATATAGAGATTATTTTGAATATAGTCACTGTCTTGTCTGCATTACTATATTACAAGTATATATAGTCAAGAAGTCAAGAAATGTCTTTTGCCTCTTTTGAAGTCCTCAGTGATTGGAACTTAATAAATGTTTAATAATTTTTTTACAATCTATTTATTGATTTTCTCAAAAGAGGTAATGATCTTTGCTAATACCTGAATAATTTCAGTTGTAAAAAGGAGCTTTCATTGCTTCTGAAGATCATTGAAACATAGATTGCTAGAAGTAAATGTAATGATTAAAAAAAATAGTACATGTAACTCATTTGGAGTATCAGTAAAAATGTGAAAACAAGTAGATTTTAAGATTTTTCTTCATTTGATCTTATAATTCATATCACCCAGATTAAGAAGATCTGAAAATAATATTTTGCTATTAATTTTCCCCTCACTACTTGTCTAAAATTGTTCATGTTTTTATTTATTTATGCTTATGTGTTCCCTTCTCTGCAATCTTATTCCAAACATTGTAGTCTTTTTATCTTGAATATTATTATAGCCTTACATTTTTTTCTACTTCAGGACAATCCCTTATAATATATTATCACTGATTGGACAAACTTTCTAGTTCAATGATTATGTCAATTATTCATTAAAACAAAGCAGAACAGAATGAAATAAAATAGAACAAAAACAAAAAACAAACCCTGAAATCAGAGGGTCATAGACCTAGAATTGAATAACCTCAGTTTTATCTAGTACAACAACCCATCTTTAGAGAGAGGAGGAAATAGAGATTCAGGGAAATTAAGTGATTGCATGAAGCCATTTTTCATCATGAGTCCTCTGGCATAATGTAATTATATCAATCAATCTTAGTCACTTCAGTTATTTGTTCTCATAATAGTGCAAATATTTTCTAAATTATCATAATTCTCCTTTCACTTGCCATCGTTTTATATACAATTTTCCTTAGAATTCACAGAAACCATTCCTTTAATCACTCCTTTGGGGAGCTACAGTATTCACCAGAATATCTGTCTAACACTATGAGCATATGTGGGAATAAAGATCTTACAATGAATGTATCTATTTGGGAGAAATTCTCACACTCTCAATACCTAAATGGAAGCAGAGAGTCATCAATTGGAGTTAACTACTTCTCACTATTATTATCTCTGTTTTTTAAGTACTTAATCTGATAGTTATGTAATTAAAAAAAAAAACCTTTGGCATTTGTTTCTGATTAATATTTAATATCTGCCAGTATAATATATATGACATCCCATTTTGTCAGTACATCTAATCCATCTATCTGCTTTTGATAAAATGGACACATATGATATAATAAGAATGAATAAGAATAATAAGAATAATATTTTGATATTTAATTTCTTATATCTGCATTTGTACTATTAATAAATCCTTTGCCTTAGCACTTAATACTGCATATCATGATGGAAGAGTACTGAAGAATTATAGGAAAGGGACAGTGAATATTATTTTAAGTGGTTTTATTGAATTGACCTTGTTTAATTATCATCTTGGGCAACCAAGTATATGAGCTATGGAGAACTTCTGTAGTTGTTTGTATTTTGTGTCTTTTAGTGACTAACTTAATTTCAACTATTTCCAATAGTACTCCATATTGGTAACATTTTCTTCTATCAAAGGTGTTTATTTTTATTTCATTTCTCTTTTCATCTTGGATTTATTTAATAAGGGTTTTCTTTCATTCAGAATCCAAGTGGATGAACATTGGATTTGCTCAAAGTGTCAAAAAATGATTTAGAAAGTATATGAATGAAGATATTTGAAAGTTATTGTGTTGCTACTTCCTCATGGGAATTAAATCCAATTTGCTATACTGGAATTGGGAAAGACTGGGCAATTAAATATTTAATCAAGCCATCACTGAAAGGATCAATTTGCATGTCATTTTTGATATGTTATACTTAGTCACCAATACTGATATAGCAGGGGTATTTTAAGAAAGCTAAAGCATATGCTAATTATTCTGAAGAAAGATGGCTTGATTAATCTTGGCTTATATTAAACATCAGCATAAATTACTGCCTCAGTAGGTTGGTGAAGGTTACTCTTGAACTTTGCATGGCATAGTAATAACGTCTGAAGGATTTCACTTGAAAACTCCAATAACAAATGAGTCTGGCCAATGTGCAATCTCTTATTTTGATTTTCTTCCCCTTCTCTCCTCGCATGGGAAATTGTAAAGCTTCCACTAAGCTAAATAAAGATGAATATATATGTAAAAATGAAGATTGTTCTGTAGAGAATCAACAAGCAGAAGAAGGTTGTACTCTTGGGCAGATTGAATTTTCTTTCTCCACTATGTTTATTCAAAATCCTATTTCATTTCAAAAACATGGAAAATAAGGGGAACTACAAACAAGAAATGGATAAAAACTAAGTGTCATCTGGGCAGTGTGTGCCTACAACTTTAAATGGGACATATAGATGCAACTATTACATATGAAAAATTTATAAACATTTTTATGGTATATTAATTTTCAGATTTCTTTTTTAAGTTAGGTAGTATAGAAATATATATATCAACATGTAAATAAATCTGTATTTCTATTTTTCATTTTGCAACAACAATCTGGGCTCCATATAGTACAAACTTCATCACTAGTTCACAGGTTACTGATAATATGAATATCATAGATGTTGATAACTGACTTGCCTCACCATAAACCATGTAATTTGCAAATTTTGGGAACTTAAACCAACTATTCAAGTTGAGTTTCCTATCCATTACCACTCAATAAGTATGAGGACCTTGGAAGTACCACAAAACCAAAAAATATATATAATATGAAAGTACAAATACATATTATATGTACAAAAATACTCTATGTATTTCACTAAATTGTTAAGTGACCTTTCTTATGTACATCTTTTTTTTTATTTCATTAGGCTGTCATGGTCAATTTAGACATTGTTCACTATTGTAATTGTGAATTTTGTTTTTTTCTTCATTACATCATTAGGTATCAAATATTTCAAATTTGGGATAAAAAATTTTAAATGCCATTAGATGAAGGAAACAAGGAACAAAAATACATCACAGAATGTTGCAGAAATATTAATTTGGTATAAGAATGATATATGATTATGTGCCTTTAAATTTTTGAGTATTAAGAGAAACTTCTGAATTATTATCATAAACATATGAAACATTTTAATATGTACATCTTGTATGATATGTTCAGGGAAAATAACACCAACAAGAACATAAGCTGAAACTCTAAAAGACTCATTATTTTTCCAATCATGATACATAAATTATAAGAACATTAAACATTAATTGTCTATTTCTTGCCTATTTCTAAGTATATTGAAATCATATGCTAAGAATATACAAGTGAAGCTATATCATTCATTCCATGACTTCAGAAAACTAAAAGTCTATGTTATGTATAATGTACAAATATATATATATATATCTGCATATATATATATTCATGCATTGTATATTAGAAGTGAAAAATGCTGTGTAATGTTTAAACTAATAAAATGGAAACTATTTTAATGTTTCAAGGCCAAATGTAAAACTGTGTTGAAACAATTTTTGAGGAAATGTACCTTTGCCCTGAAACTATTAATAAGTGCTACTGTATCAAATCAAGTCAGTTGTCAAAAGCAAATGCTAATTTATTTTTTTCTGTTAATGCACTTGTTTATTTTTGTATCAGTTAGCCCAGAAAGCTCTCATGTTAAAAAATGATGATTTAACTATGACTAAATATTTCCAAGAATGTGATCGATTTTATTGATCTTACCATTGTTTTAGCAATAGTATTCCATGATTCTATTGTATGTATGCTCACATGCACATGTACACATCTCTACTATAAGTATTTATATTTATATTTGTAAAAATTCATTTATGTTTCCACACATAATATTTTAATTCATCCTATTTTTGCTTCCATAAATACCTGAATTCATGTATTTAATCATTTATTTTTCTTGTGTTTTTTTAAATAAATCTCTAAAGAAAAAGCACAAAATTGACACTCACTTGTGAAATTATGTGACAAATCTTTTTCTATGAATGAGTTCCTATTAAAACTTTAGATTTAATGTTTATATTAAAAGTTTAGATTTTAAAATAGCTCTTTTCTTCTTGACCTATTTACTGCCTTTTATTTTTTTAACTTTCTAGAAATAAAGTAAAAAATAAGGGATTGCTAAATTATATTTTCAGTGAATATTTTCTTCTCACTCATTTTCTTTTCACATCAATTCATCAATTTTTATTTTATTTATTCTCATACAAAATTTGTTCACACATTTATAAATATACACATACCCACATATATCTATATTTATGTATATTTAATTAAGAGTCAACATGTCAAAATAGTCAAGTCTTGTGCAGAGCCTATGATTAGGTATAATTCAAAATAAATTCAACATTAATAAAGGTAGCCATAATTTTTGTTTCAAAATTTTTACATCAGATGCAAGATAAAACAAACAGGTTTAGGCAGAAATTTGAAAAATAGTTGAAAGTTTTAAAGCTTTCCAATTTCAATATTAGTGAAGAAAATGATAAGGCAATTAAAAGGAGTAACAACAATTCAATAAGGGGCTATATTAATGGAGCCTCATTTAATAAAAAAATTGGTTAATGATAATTCTATTGAACTCTGCCTTATTTATTCTTATTCTGGAATAGTACGGTTATAACTATTTGCTGCAATTTAAAGAAGGCATAATTTAGGTAGAGACTATCTAGAACAGGGAAACCAAGATGGGGATAGGGATTGGGAAATCCAATTACCTGGACACTTACTGGGCCATTGCCTTAGTTGAAAGAAGAGAGTAAAAAAGTTCCCTGGCTTGCATTAAAGGTAATTCTCTATGGTAGGGAAGAACTAACACTTTAGGTGGAAAACCGTGTAGCAAAATAATTAATTTTATAATTTGTACAAGAGTGGAGTCAGCAGGTGGCATGGTGGATAGGCACCTTTGACCTGGAACCAGGAAGAAGTAAATTTAAATTTGGCCTGAAATATTTATTACCTGTGTGACCCTGGCAAGTCATTTGACTCTGTCCCAGTTTCCTTATCTGCAAAATAAATTGGAGAAGGAAATGGAAAAAGACTCTATGGTCTTCCAGAAAAAAATTCCAAATGGAGTTACAAAGAGTTGTACACAACTGAAATGACTGAATGATAACAAAAGAAAGGACAACTGAGCATACTCTGCTATGTATCTTTTTGCAGAGATTAGATTTTGGAGTTTAATGCAAAAGAAGGAATCCATACATATATGCATTCACCAATCAAATAGGTAATCTAGGATAATTTCTTAAGGTCAATAAAATCAAGAAAATGAAATAAATTCACATTTTTCTTTGCCCATATGTATTAATGGAAATATTATTGGAAATATAAAGGACAGAATTAGATATGTATAATAGGTGGTCTGGTCAGAGTAACATATGGATTATATATTAACAGTAAGAGAACATATAATTAACTTTGATGATGTCAATTTATTTGGTTTGGATAAATAACATTCCAAGTCTAGGGGGCAAAAAGAATGAAAAATATGATTGTTCAGTAGCTTTTAATCATCAAATCAATCAGTAAGCATTTACTAAGTAATTATCACATATTAATCATTGTGGTAATTATCTACATAAAGCCAAGAGTAAAATAATTCCTTATTAGGAAGAACCTTATATTGTTGGCCATGAATATATATATATATATATATATATATGTATATGTATAAATACATATATATCAGAGTATGGAGAATGTATACAAAATGACTGCAAGATCATTTGGAGAGGATATACAGCAGAAGACAAAAATGGATTCATGTTGTCAATAATATTAGTTTTGAAGGGGAAAAAATATCTCAAGGTGTATGGTGAAGACAAACAGTTTCCTAGTTACAAAATTAATAATCTTCTTTAATTTTCTTATTTGGGCAATTACCAATATTATTCCTCGGTTACAATAATCATATACTATTCCTAACTCCCCACCCCCTTCCCATAGCTTATGCACAATTCCACTGGGCATTTCATGTGTCTTTGATCAGAGCCTATTTCCATGCTGTTGATGTTTGGACTAGGATGTTCATTTAGGGTCTATATCGCCAATCATATCCCCCTTGACTCATGTAATCAAGCAGTTGTTTTTCTTCTGTGTTTTTACTTCCACAATTTTTACTCTGAATGTGAATAGTGTTCTTTCTCATAGATCCCTCTGGGTTGTTCATGATCACTGCATTGCCACTAATGGAGAAGTCTATTACATTCTATTGTACCACAGTGTATCAGTGTCTGTGTACAATGTTCTCTGGTTTCTGCTCCTTTCCCTCTGCATCACTTCCTGGAGGTTGTTCCAGGTCCCATGGAATTCCTCCACTTTATTATTCCTTCTAGCACAACAGTATTCCATCACCAACATATGCCACAATTTGATCAGCCATTCCTCAATTGAAGGGCACCCCTCATTTTCCAACTTTTTTTTGCCACCACAAAGAGCACAGCTACGAATATTCTTGTAGATGTTTTTTCCTTATTATCTCTTAGGGGTATAAACCCGGCAGTGATATGACTGGATATTGATCCAGGAGTGCCCTTTGGGCATAGTTCCAAATTGCCCTCCAGAATGATTGGATCAATTCACAACTCCACCAGCAATGAATTAATGTCCCAACTTTGCCACATCCACTCCAGAATTCATTACTTTCCTTTGCTGTCCTGTTAAGCCAATCTGCTAGGTGTGAGGTGATACCTCAGAGTTGTTTTGATTTGCATCTCTCTGATTATAAAAGATTTAGAACACTTTTTCATGTGCTTATTAATAGTTTTGATTTCTTTATCTGAAAATTGCCTATCCATGTCCCTTGGCCATTTATCAATTGGAGAATGGCTTGATTTTTTGTACAATTGGTTTAGCTCTTTGTAAATTTGAGTAATTAGACCTTTGGCAGAGGTTTTGTTATGAAGATTGTTTCCCAATGTGTTACTTCCCTTCTAATTTTGGTTACATTGGTTTTGTTTGTACAAAAACTTTTTTTAATTTGATGTAATCAAAATTATTGATTTTACATTTTGTGACTTTTTCTAAATCTTGCTTGATTTTAAAACCTTTCCTTTCCCAAAGGTCTGACATGTATACTATTCTCTGTTCAAGAAATTTACTTATAGTATCCTTCTTTATGTTCAAGTTATTCACCTATTCTGCGTTTATCTTTGTGTAGGGTGTGACGTGTTGATCCAAATCTAATCTCTCCCACACTGTCTTCCAATTTTCCAAGCAGTTTTTATTAAATAGTGGATTTGGGTCCCAAAAGCTGGGATCTTTTGGCTTGTCATACACTGTCTTGCTGAGGTTACTTACCCCAAGTCTATTCCACTGATCCTCCTTTCTGTCTCTTAGCCAGTACCATATTGTTTTGATGACAACTGCTTTATAGTATAGTTTGAGATCTGGGAATGCAAGGCCACCTTCCTTTGCATTTTTTTTCATTATTTCCTTGGATATCCCTGACCTTTTGTTCTTCCAAATTAACTTTGTTATGTTTTCTTCTGATTCAGTAAAAAAGTTTTTTTGGTAGTTCCATGGATATGGTACTAAATAAGTAAATAAGTTTGCATAGGATGGTCATTTTTATTATGTTAGCCCAGCCTACCCATGAGCAGTTAAAGTTTTTCCAATTGTTTAGATCTAGTTTTAATTGTGTGGAAAGTGTTTTGTAATAGTGTTCATATAGTTCCTGTGTTTGTCTAGGCAGATAGATTCTTAAGTATTTTATATTGTCTAGGGTGATTCTAAATGGAATTTCTCTTTCTAATTCTTGCTACTGAAATGTGTTGAAGATATAGAGAAATGCTGATGACTTATGTGGGTTCATTTTGAATCCTGCAACTTTGAAAAAGTTGATTATTTCCACTAGCTTTTTAGTTGATTCTCTAGGATTCTTTAAGTAGACCATTATATCATCCACAAAGTGTGATAGCTTGGTCTCCTCATTGCCAATTTTAATGCCTTCAATTTATTTTTCTTCTCTAATTGCTTCTACTAGTGTTTCTAGTACAATGTTAAATAATAGAGGTGATAATGGGCATCCTTGTTTCACTCCTGATCTTATTGGGACTGCATCTAGTTTATCCCCATTGCAGATGATGTTGACTGATGATTTTACATGAATACTATGTATGTATTATTTTTAGGAAGGACCCTCCTATTCCTCTATTTTCTAGTGCTTTCAATAGGAATGAGTGTTTTATTTTGTCAAAGATTTTTTTCTGCATCTATTGAGATAATCATTTGATTTTTGTTGGTTTGCTCGTTGATATGGTTAATTATATGGATAGTTTTCCTAATATTGAACCATCCTTGTATTCCTAGTGTAAATCCCACCAGATCATAGTGAATATGCATCATGTTGACTTGCTGGAGTCTTTTTGCTAGTATCATAGTTAAGATTTTTGCATCTATATTCATTAAGGAGCTTGGTCTATAGTTTTCTTGGCTCTGACTCTGGCTCCATAGGTGGGCTGGGGGATGGTATATCAGCTAGCATTTTGGTGGGAGCATTTTAACCCTCCTATAATGTGGAAATGCTCAAATCCCACATACCTTCAATGCAGCAACCTACTGTAGAGTCCCTTCATTCTCATGAAATTGGTTTTTTGGTTTTTTTTTTTTTTGGTCTTTTGAGGTAGTCTGTATTGGTGGGTGCTGAGGAGGGGATGAGTTTTGTGTCTAGACTGCTGCCCTTAAGTCACTCATCTTTGCTTTAATCTTGAACTGATAAGACCCCTTTCTATCTTTCTTCCTTTTTTTAACCCTTACTTTCTATCATAGAATCAATACTATGTATTGGTCCTAAGGCAGAAGTGTTCCAAGGCCTAGGCAATAGTGATTAAATGACTTTCCCAGGGTCATACAACTAGGAAGTGTCAAAATTTATAATCATTGAAAAGTCAAAAAGCTAAGCTATATTGAATGGGTAATGTTTAATTTATTATTATATAGGGTGATTTTGGAATGGAATCTATAAAGTGTAGATCTAGGCTCTTTATTCTAAAAACTGAGAATATATAGACTTTATTATTGAATGGATGATTTCTGAACACATGGAAAAGGAATTTGTGAAAATAAAGAGCTAGATTAAATGTCACAAAATATTCATGGCAGATTGAGCTCATTTTCCCCACTAATTTATTAAATAGGTAGATGAGAATTTATCCATATTTCAAGTAAATATTTTACACATGATATTTTTTAGTATTAAGGAAAAATAGCCTACATAATAATATAGCTAAATGGACCTTTCAATGGCTAGATCCAATATTTGTATATTTATAATTTGCTAACTATTAGAAAGTCTAAATAATAAATAAAGAAAAATCTATTTTACACTTTGTAATCTTCCTTTATTTTTAAATCAATATCTTAGAAATATTCCATAGTTGATGTGTTCATAAAGTTTTTTCAAATTACACAAAATATAATAGGGAAAATGAATACATTTGGATTAAAGTTTCAGGAGTCAAAAAAATCTCAGTAGCAAGAAAAATGAGTGAAAAAAACTAATAAAGATAAAATTCAAGAAAACTAAATGTAAAGATTTATATAGACTTCACATATTTTGATCTTGTTGATGCCCACCATTGATCCAAATTATTAACAAAGACCAAAGGTCAAAGATCACTCTAACTTCAGAGTTCAGACCTGAAGTAGTTGGTGCTAAAAACCGATCAAATATTCTTGCCAGATTCCTTCACAAGCATTATGAAACCATCCCTTAACTCAATAGCAAAATGCTAATGAATTGCATAAGTATAAATGGATAAAAACCATTCCCAAAATTATAGAAGTTAAAATTTCCTTGATAACTAATATAATATGATTGTCCATGAATGTCCCCTACCCTTTCAATCAAAGATAGGTATATGTATTACCTTTTTAAAGTATAGAAATAAATAGTGGACTGTCCACTTTAGCAGGGAGTAGATACCTCATTGCTTGGATAGCCTTTTCTCCATAACATTCTTGAGAAGATGGTGTCATGAATGGACTGGTCTAGTAAGCTACTAAGTTCCATGGCAACCCAAAAATTTAGTTAAATTATAGAATTTTACTTACTTATCAGAAACAAATCTCAGTTTCTTTTTTTTAGCAGCCTAACTCCAGAATTCATTTTTGTGGTCATCAACTCTTCCTACCCTATTGTTCCCCTCATGTTCCAGTGCCTTTCCCTATTAATTCTGAATTATTTTCAGGACAGAGGTCTTAGATTTGCTTTTATTTGCAATCAGCACTTACCACAATACTTGCTTCAAAATAGGCCAGAAATAAATATCTGTTCTAACTTGTTTGTTTGTTTTGTACATTTCTTGTCCTGGATTTCTTTGTTCTTCATATTTTCCTATATTATATTTCAAACAAATAAAAACGTTGACCATGTTGTGCCACTACTCAGTAATCTTCCTACAATAACAAAATACTTACTCTTTCCCCTAAAACTTAAAGTGCTTCACAGTGTTTATCTGGTCTACTTTTTTTTTAATTCTTTCACATTACTCTGACACATTGAGATTTGATGAAAACTGGATTCAGGTTCTCATCATCTATGTATCTTTACAATTTGTCATTCAGACCTGAAATAAATTCACATTTCTTCTTCTACAAACATTAGATTCCTTCAGGGCTCAACTTATATGGTGTTAGCTTGATGAAATATTTTATATTTTCTCAAATTATTTTGTAATTACTTATCTATTTCAACTAGTGTCTGACTAGTGCAAATAATGAATGCTGTTGAGTGGTCACATGCTTTTGAAATTGCTAAGTTATAACAATAAAATATAGTCATGGTTTGCCTAATAGTAATATGCAATGCAAATTCTTAGAATGGAATCACTACATAATATTCCTTATTCATACTGATCAGAGTCTAGCTGCACATGTTAAATCATCTACTAGGAAAAAAAAGGAAAGGGAATTTGGATTAATTAAATTCCTATTATGGGGCAAGCAAGTTGTTAAAGACTTTCCATAGATTATTCCATCTCACAACAGCCCTGTGAATTAGGTACTAATATTACTCCTATTTTATAATTGATACAATTGGATTAAAATATTTCATGACATCTCATGTTACAAAGTTAATTAGTGACTGAGGTCACATTTGAACTCAAATTTTCTCAATATCATGCCTACAACTGTGCTATCCACTATACTTCCTAAATACCTCTCTCTATAAAATGTGATCTTTTTGGTAATGAAGAACACACACACACACACACACACACATACAGAAACACATTTATTTAGTTATTTCCCTAAACCCAGTGCAGATATCTTGCATATAAAATGCTAAGTAAATAATAAATTGAATTATTTTTATTCTCCTTATCCTTCAAGTTTTGATGTCCTCTGATATTTGTAGAATATAATACTTTAATTTTAACTCTCTAAGTAAAAAGAATATCCCATTTGTGTTAGAAACACAGGTCTGCTTCCTATATTTCCTTAATTCTATGTTTTCCATCTTTAGTTCTTAATAGAGTGCCCTTATATATTATCCTAAAGCTCTAGTTATGTATGAGGATATAGGTTTTGCAGTAAATAGAATGCTTAATTTGGAGCCAAGAAGGCTAATTTTCCTGATTTCAAATCTGGCCTCAGATATTAATTTGTTGTGGGATCTTGAGCATGTCTCTCAACCCTGTTGGCCTCAGTTTCATCATTTGTAAAGTGATCAGGGGAAGGAAAAGACAGAAAATTCCAATAACTTTGCCTAAAAAACAAAAAAATGAGGTACTAAAAATTAGGCATACCTAAAAATGATTGAACAGAATTGGTTATTTAGAAAGATAAAAAACAAATACAAACAAACAAAAACCATGGAATCAGAATCATGGGTTTGAGTCCTAGTAATAGATTTGGAGTAGGCAAAAATCTTGGTTAAATCATTTACAATTTAAATTTCCTTCATGTAAGATGGATGTAACATGTACTACTTATTTTTCAGAGGTTTTGTGAGTATTAGATGGGACAATTTAAGATAAATATATAAATCATAAAAATCCTACATAAATATGACTTCTTTCAGTGGTATTCAACTGTATTAAATTGTTAACACTTAATCAAAGCTCATATCTTCCTTCTGATTTCTTATATTCTTGAGAAAGGATAATACTGGATGTGTAAGGAAAGATAGGAAGCAAACAAAAATTCATCTTTCAAATACTAAATAAGAATAATATTAATTTTAATAGTTGACACTTATATAGTATTTTTGTTCTATATAGATACAATCTTTGACATTTATTTTCTGACATTTTAAGACTCAGGTTTTCTCCTTTTCCTTACCCACTCTCCTGCTGGTAAAAAGGCTGATTTAGGTTATAACAATGCTCACATGTAATACATATTTCCACATTATTCATGTCATAATAGAAGACATGCATCACAGATACAGTAAAAAGAACATGAATGAAGTAAAGTGGAAAGTGGCATGTTTGATCTGCTGTCAAATTCCATTAGGTCTTTCTTTGGCTATAGATAAAGATTTTTCATCATTAGTACCTTGGGATTATCTTGGAAAATTGCTTTGCTGATATTAGTTGAATCTTTCACAATTGATCATTGTATAATATTTTCTGTTACTTTACACATTGTTCTTCTGGTTTTGCTTACTTCACTTGATATCAGTTCTATAAGTATTTACAGGTTTATTTGTTTTTTAACTTATTCTGTTCATCACTTCTTAGAGGACAAGAGTATCTTATTGAAACTATGTACCACAACTTATCTGTTCCCCAAGTAAGGGACAACACTTGAGTTTCCAAATATTTGTCACTACAAAAAAGAGCTGCTAAAATATTTTGGTACACATAGGTCATTTTCCCTTAGCTCTTATTTATTTGGGATACAGAACCAGTAGCAGTATTGTTGGAAGTCAATCATAGCTTTATGGTACTTTGAATGTGGTACCATAGTGCACTCCAAAATGGTTATTTCAGTTCATAGTCCCATCAATGTGTATTAGTATCCTAATTTTCCCATATCTCCTCCATCATTTATCATGTCATTTTGGTCATGTTAGCCAATCTGATAGGTGTGAGACCATATCTCAGAATTATTTTAATTTGCATTTTTCTACTCAATAGTGCTTTGCAACATTTTTTTCTTTTATTATGATTATGGGTAATTTTACTCTCTCTTGAGAACTACCTTTTATGTATCTTGGTCATTTTTCAATTAGAGAAAGTATTGTATATTCTTACAAATTTTCTCAGTTCCACATATTTAATGAGAAATTAGACCTTTTCTATAAATATACAACCTTTCAAATTTGTAAAATGCTTTACAAATATTTCATTCTCAGAAAATTATTGGAGAGAGGTTTCATATGTGAAAATCATGGCAGATATAGGTTAGGTGTTTTGCTAAAGATCTTCTAGCTAGTAAGTATCAGAAGCTGGAGTGTTAAAATAATGAAAGATTTTGAAATACAGAAATACATTTAGAACATAAATTTCAGAATTTTTCAACAATTCTAAAAATATTTTCTATGGCACTAGAAGTAAGACATATATGTTAAAATATTTGTGTTCATGGGATAATTCTCATCAGACTTTGGAGATTGTTTTCTTAAAATGACTGTCTGCCATGTAGAGTAAGACTATAGGGGCAAGGCTCTATAATATAAAATTTGAATAAAAAAAGATTTAGTTAAGAACATTTCCCCTACAATGGTATTATAGTGCTTGAAATTCCCTATATTTTAATATTTCCATGAGTTTCTAAATTTTTTAAAGGGATAGGTCATTGCTGGTTTAAGAAATTGTTATCTAGAGGACTTCCGGTCAAGATGGCGGCTTAAAGCTAAAGTTCAGATCTCCGGAAAACCCTTCCCTACTGATCTCAAACTATAAGCTCTAAAGGCACTGAAATTCAAAACGATCAACAGCATAGACCCTGGGAATCCTCCTCCTGGACCTGGACCTGGATCAAAAGGTACAGCCCTCCTCAAAAGCCAGAACCCGAGATCACTCGGACCTAAGGGGTAGGAGCACAGAGTCCATGGCTCCTGGAAGCCGCAGCCCCGCCCCACTCAGAGAGCAGGGTCGTCTGAAACCACAGCAACCCTCAGGGCCTGCTATTCGAGTCCCAGTGAAAGTCACTGCCCTCGGAGCTCCCGGAAGCCGTGGCTCATCCCCCCGCAGAGAGCAGGGTCCTCTGAAACAACAGCAACCCTCAGGGCAGTCAAGACAGCCTCACCAGCTGGATCCTGATATCCAAGTCTCAGTGAAAGTCACTGCCCTCGGAACTCCAGGAAACCACAGCCCATCCCCCCCACAGAGAGCAGGGTCCTCTGAAACAACAGTAACTCTCAGGGCCCACAAAACAGCCTCATGGCCAGCTATTCTGAAGGCAACTTCCAGAAATCAACCCAACCCAGTCCAGTCGAGGGGGCACCTTAGCAGCAGGGAAACAGAGAGAACCGGGGGAGAGTGTGGCCCCCTGGTCCGACCCTTCCATTCCAGTTCCGGTGAAAGTCATTGCCCATACTCAATTTAACCCAGGGAAAGCTCATAGAACTGACAATCTGCCCAGGACTAAAGCCTCTGAACACCAGAAAGAGATAGGAAAAGCTAAACCTCCACATTCAGAGATGGCAAACTCCACAGAAGCACAGAAGCCCCAAAATCCAAAGAAAAATAAGAAGAAAGGGGTGAATTTGGACACATTCTATGGAACCAAAATACAAAATACAGAGGAGATAGAATATGATGCGCAAGAAAATGCTCCGAAATCTTCCAAAGGAAATGGAAACTCTCCACAAACACATGAAGAATTTAAATCAGAAATGACCAAAAAGATGGAAGCCTTCTGGGAGGAAAAGTGGGAAATAATGCAAAAGAAATTCATGCATCTATAAAACCAGTGTGATGAAACTGAAAAGAAAAACCAGGCTTTAAAGGCCAGAATCAGGCAGCTGGAAGACAACGATTGTGTAAAAGAGCAAGAATTAATAAAGCAAAGCCAAAATACCAAGAAATTAGAAGAGAACATAAAATATCTCACCAACAAGGTGACAGATCTGGAAAATAGAGGGAGAAGAGAGAATTTAAGAATAAGTGGACTTCCAGAAAAGCCAGAAATAAACTCCAAACTCGACATCATGATACAAGATATAATAAAAGAAAATTGCCCAGAGATTCTAGAACAAGGGGGCAATACAGCCACTGACAGAGCTCACAGAACACCTTCTACACTAAACCCCCAAAAGACAACTCCCAGGAATGTAATTGCCAAATTCCAAAGCTCTCAAACAAAAGAAAAAATCCTACAGGAAGCCAGAAAAAGACAATTTAGATATAGAGGAATGCCAATCAGGATCACACAAGACCTTGCAAGTTCTACTCTGAATGATCGTAAGGCATGGAACATGATCTTCAGAAAGGCAAGAGAGCTGGGTCTTCAACCAAGAATCAGCTACCCAGCAAAAATGACTATATACTTCCAAGGGAAAGTATGGGCATTCAACAAAATAGAAGACTTCCAACTTTTTGCAAAGAAAAGACCAGAGCTCTGTGGAAAGTTTGATACCAAAAAACAAAGAGCAAGGAATATCTGAAAAGGTAAATATTAAGGAAAGGGGAAAAATGTTATCTTCTTCTTTTACTCAAACTCTCTTCTATAAGGACTACATCTCTATCAATCTACGTATACTAACATGTGGGGAAAATGTAATGTATAAATAGGGGGTAAAGAAAGACCAAATAGAATAATCTTTTTCACACAAAGATTCACATGGGAAGGGGAGGGGAAGAAAACTCCTATAAGAAGGAGAGGAAGAGAGGGTTTTTTTACTTAAACCTTAATCTCAGAGAAATCAACTCTGAGAGGGAAAAACATACAGATCCATTGGGATCTTGAATTCTATCTTACCCAACAAGGGTAGAGAGAAGGGAAAACCAAGGGGGGCAGGGGGAGAGGGAAAACAAAAAGGGAGGGAAAGAGAGGGAGAAGGGGGAGGGAACAAAAAGGGAGGGACTAAAAGGGGAAACATCAAGGGAGGGGACAAGGGGGACTGATTCAAAGTAAATCACTGGACTAAAAGGTAGAGCCGAAGAAGAAAAGGTTAGAATTAGGGAAGGCAATCAAAATGCCAGGGAGTCCACAAATGACAATCATTACCTTGAACGTGAATGGGATGAACTCACCCATAAAACGTAAACAAATAGAAGAATGGATTAGAATCCAAAACCCTACCATATGTTGTCTCCAAGAAACACACATGAGGCGGGTAGACGCCCACAAGGTCAGAATTAAAGGATGGAGTAAGACCTTCTGGGCCTCAAGTGACAGAAAGAAGGCAGGAGTGGCAATCATGATATCTGATAAAGCCAAAGCAAAAACAGACCTGATCAAAAGGGATAGGGAAGGTAATTATATTTTGTTAAAAGGGACTTTAGACAATGAGGAAATATCATTAATCAACATGTATGCAACAAATAATATAGCACCCAAATTTCTAATGGAGAAACTAGGAGAATTGAAGGAAGAAATAGACAGTAAAACCATATTAGTGGGAGACTTAAACCAACCATTATCAAATTTAGATAAATCAAATCAAAAAATAAATAAGAAAGAGGTAAAAGAAGTGAATGAAATCTTAGAAAAATTAGAATTAATAGACATATGGAGAAAAATAAATAGGGATAAAAAGGAATACACCTTCTCAGCACCACATGGCACATTCACAAAAATTGACCATACATTAGATCACAGAAACATAGCACACAAATGCAGAAAAGCAGAAATAATGAATGCAGCCTTCTCAGATCACAAGGCAATAAAAATAATGATTAGTAATGGTACATGGAAAACCAAATCTAAAACCAATTGGAAATTAAACAATATGATACTCCAAAAGCATTTAGTTAAAGAAGAAATCATAGAAACAATTAATAATTTCATCGAGGAAAATGACAATGGCGAAACATCCTTTCAAACCTTTTGGGATGCAGCCAAAGTGGTAATCAGAGGTAAATTCATATCCCTGAATGCTTATATTAACAAACTAGGGAGAGCAGAGATCAATCAATTGGAAATGCAAATTAAAAAACTCGAAAGCGATCAAATTAAAACCCCCCAGCAGAAAACCAAACTAGAAATCCTAAAAATTAAGGGAGAAATTAATAAAATCGAAAGTGATAGAACTATTGATTTAATAAATAAGACAAGAAGCTGATACTTTGAAAAAACAAACAAAAGAGACAAAGTACTGGTCTATCTAATTAAAAAAAGGAAGGAAGGAAAGCAAATTAACAGCATTAAAGATGAAAAGGGGGACAGCACCTCCGATGAAGAGGAAATTAAGGCAATAATTAGAAATTACTTTGCCCAATTATATGGCAATAAATACAACAATTTAGGAGATATGGATGAATATATACAAAAATACAAACTGCCTAGACTAACAGAAGAGGAAATAGAATTCTTAAATAATCCCATTTCAGAAATTGAAATCCAACAAGCCATCAAAGAACTTCCTAAGAAAAAATCCCCAGGGACTGATGGATTCACCAGTGAATTCTATCAAACATTCAGAGAACAGTTAATCCCAATACTATACAAACTATTTGACATAATAAGCAAAGAGAAAGTTCTACCAAACTCCTTTTACGACACAAACATGGTACTGGTTCCAAAACCAGGCAGGTCAAAAACAGAGAAAGAAAATTATAGACCAATCTCCCTAATGAATATAGAGGCAAAAATCTTAAATAGGATACTAACAAAAAGACTCCAGCAAGTGGTCAGAAGGATCATTCACCATGATCAAGTAGGATTTATACCAGGGATGCAGGGCTGGTTCAACATTAGGAAAACCATCCACATAATTGACCACATCAACAAGCAAACCAACAAGAACCACATGATTATCTCAATAGATGCAGAAAAAGCATTTGATAAAATACAACACCCATTCCTATTAAAAACACATGAAACCATAGGAATAGAAGGGTCATTCCTAAAAATAATTAACAGTATAAATCTAAAACCATCAGCTAATATCATCTGCAATGGGGATAAAGTAGATGCATTCCCAATAAGATCAGGAGTGAAACAAGGATGCCCATTATCACCTCTACTATTTGACATTGTACTAGAAACACTACCAGTAGCAATTAGAGAAGAAAAAGAAATTGAAGGCATCAAAATAGGCAAGGAGGAGACCAAGTTATCACTCTTTGCAGATGACATGATGGTCTACTTAAAGAATCCTAGAGATTCAACCAAAAAGCTAATTGAAATAATCAACAACTTTAGCAAAGTTGCAGGATACAAAATAAACCCACATAAATCATCAGCTTTTCTATATATCTCCAACACAGCTCAGCAGCAAAAACTAGAAAGAGAAATCCCATTCAAAATCACCTTAGACAAAATAAAATACCTAGGAATCTACCTCCCAAGACAAACACAGGATCTATATGAATACAACTACAAAACACTCTCCACACAACTAAAACTAGACTTGAATAATTGGAAGAACATTAACTGCTCATGGGTAGGATGAGCCAATATAATAAAAATGACCATCCTACCCAAACTTATTTATCTATTTAGTGCCATATCCATTGAACTACCAAAATACTTCTTCACTGATTTAGAAAAAACCATAACAAAGTTCATTTGGAAGAACAAAATATCAAGGATATCCAGGGAAATAATGAAAAAAAAAACCACATATGATGGGGGCCTTGCAGTCCCTGACCTTAAACTATATTACAAAGCAGCAGTCATCAAAACAATTTGGTACTGGCTAAGAAACAGAAAGGAAGATCAGTGGAATAGACTGGGGGAAAGCGACCTCAGCAAGACAATATACAATAAACCCAGGGATCCTAGATTTTGGGACAAAAATCCACTATTCGATAAAAACTGCTGGGTAAATTGGAAGACAGTGTGGGAGAGACTAGGAATAGATCAACACCTCACACCCTATACCAAGATAAATTCAAAATGGGTGAGTGACTCAAACATAATGAAGGAAACCATAAGTAAATTGGGTAAACACAGAATAGTATACATGTCAAACCTTTGGGAGGGGAAAGGCTTTAAAACCAAGCAAGACATAGAAAGAATCACAAAATGTAAAATAAATAATTTTGACTACATCAAACTAAAAAGCTATTGTACAAACAAAACCAATGTAACTAAAATCAGAAGGGAAACAACCAATTGGGAAAAAATCTTCATAGGATCCTCTGACAAAGTTTAATTACTCATATTTATAAAGAGCTAAATCAATTGTACAAAAAATCAAGCCATTCTCCAATTGATAAATGGGCAAGGGACATGGATAGGCAGTTCTCAGATAAAGAAATCAAAACGATTAATAAGCACATGAAGAAGTGTTCTAAATCTCTTATAATCAGAGAGATGCAAATAAAAACAACTCTGAGGTATCACCTCACACCAAGCAGATTGGCTAACATGAAAGTAAAGGAAAGTAATGAATGCTGGAGGGGATGTGGCAAAGTAGGGACATTTATTCAGAACTGATCCAATCATTCTGGAGGGCAATTTGGAGCTATGCCCAAATGGTGACAAAAGAATATCTACCCTTTGATCCAGCCATAGCACTGCTGGGTCTGTACCCCAAAGAGATAATGGACAAAAAGACTTTTACAAAAATATTCATAGTTGCGCTCTTTGTGGTGGCCAAAAACTGGAAAACGAGGGGATGCCCATCAATTGGGGAATGGCTGAACAAATTGTGGTATATGTTGGTGATGGAATACTATTGTGCTAAAAGGAATAATAAAGTGGAGGAATTCCATGGAGACTGGAACAACCTCCAGGAACTGATGCAGAGCGAGAGGAGCAGAACCAGGAGAACATTGTACACAGAGACTAATACACTGTGGTATAATCGAACGTAATGGACTTCTCCATCAGTGGTGGTGTAATGTCCCTGAACAATTTGCAGGGATCTGGAAGAAAAAACACTATTCATAAGCAAAGATTAAACTATGGGAGTGGAAACACCGAGGAAAAGCAACTGCCTGAATACAATGGTTGAGGGGACATGACAGAGGAGAGACTCTAAATGAACACTCTAATGCAAATATTATTAACATGGCAATGGGTTCAAATCAAGAAAACATGTAATGCCCAGTGGATTTGCGTGTCGGCTATGGGGGGTAGCGGGTTGGGGGGAGAAAAAGAAAATGGTCTATGTCTTTAATGAATAATGCTTGGAAATGATCAAATAAAATATAATTTAAAAAAAAGAAAAAGAAAAAAAAAGAAATTGTTATCTAAGAGGTAAAATTGCTTATCAGAGATTATCTGATTATTTAATTAACAGTTATTATTGTTATTTGTAATAGAGCAGGACCCTTAGAGATAGGGATTATGAATCAACTAAGTTTTGATGGTGGTAAGGTAAAGAGAAAGAGGCTCAGATTCCACCAGAATTATGTGTAGAGGAGAGATAAGGAAGGAAACTGATAGGCACTTTGAAAATATATCACTTAACCTTCAAAACAGTTTCAGAATAGGTAATTATCCCCATTTTACAAATGAGAAAATTGAAGCAAACAGAGAGGTTTAGTAAATATTTCAGAGTCAAACAGCTAATAAGTGTCTTGGACTGGATTATGGAGTCATATTTTTCTGACTCTAAGCCTAGTGTTAAATATACTACAGACTTTGACTCTTGAATTGCTTTAGGATTTTGTGGCATAGGTTCCTTGTTCAAATTTAGGTGAGAAGTTTAATCTTCCTTCTTTATATTTGGTACTTTTTAATGAATATTATTTGACTATTTCTATGTTTTTGTCAGGATGAGAGAGAAAGGATAATTAATGGAAGCACACAATGCTAACATAAGTAACTATATATAGTCAAGTATATTTTATACTCAATCAAGTCCTAATATTGGCAATGGTATGCAAGAATAAAAGGAAGGCAGAGAAGAAATTAGAAATTAGTATTAATTTAAGGAAATATACTCCTTCTTCTGGAAAGGTAGAGCCACAAGTGAAGGCAGAATCCCATGGTGTTGGCCTGGCTATCAAGACCAGTTTACTCAAACAGCTCCCAGACTTGCCTGTGGGCATCAGTGAGTCTCATCGAGATCTGTTTGCCTTTCAGCAAAGACTGGTATGCCACAATCATCAGAGCATATGCCCTGACACTGACCAGCACAGAGGAGACCATCAAGAAGTTCTACTCTGACCTGAGTGCCATCTTGCACTCAGTGCTCACAAATGACAAGCTGATACAACTGGGAGACTTTAACGCCCACATTGGCCAGGACCATGAAAGATGGAAAGGAGTGGTCGGCAAACAAGGCGTGGGCAAAATGAACAACAACGGCCTACTGCTACTCAGCAAATGCTCAGAGGTCGAACTCACCATCAGGAACACTGTGTTTAGAATGGTGAACAAATATAAAACAACGTGGATGCACCCAAGATCAAAACAGTGGCATCTTATTGACGACAGCATTGTCTGCCGGTGAGACATCCAGGACATACAGATCACCAGAGCCATGAGAGGAGCTGAATGCTGGACAGACAACCGATTGGTTAGAACGACTCTTCAAATGTGCATTGCGCCTCACCATCCAAAATGCACCCAGATAGTTCACGCGTCTTGCAATGTGAGTCATCTCAGAGATCCATTTTATCTGCAAACATTCCAGTCCTGTCTGGAAGACAAACTGTCTTCCAAGGGACCACTCAATGGAAGCCCAACTGAGAAATGGAACCAATTCAGAGACGCAGTGATGGAAACATCAAAGGCAGTCCTAGGCCCCAAACAACGCAACCACCAGGACTGGTTCCACGAGAACAACACTGCTATTGAAGACCTATTGAGCAAAAATAACAAAGCCTTTATGGAGTGGCAAAATAACCCAAACTCTGCTCCTAAAAAGGACAGATTCAAGTCTCTCCAAGCCATGGCACAGTGTGAGATCAGAAAAATGCAAGACCGATGGTGGGAAAAAAAAGACAGAAGAAATCCAGCGCTCTGTTGACATGAAAAACTAAACAATTTTTCAGTGCCCTCAAGACTGTCTATAGGCCATTAAAATCCGCCACTGCCCCCTTGCTATCCTCTGATGGTGACACTCTCATAAAAGACAAAAAAGGCATCAGCAACAGGTGGAAAGAACACTTCAGGCAGCTCTTCAACCAACCCTCCTCAGTCGACCAAAGGGCCCTTGACCAGATCCCCCAAAACTGCATCATCAAGCAACTTGACAACCCTCCTTCATTAGAAGAAATCCAAAAAGCCATTAAACAAATGAGTGTAGGTATAGTATAGTGGTAGTCTCTTGGTGATTGAGTATGACTATTGTCTTTGTGCAGTTTCATCTAAGGTGTACTCTCATGTAGCTTTGAAATCCAAAGACTGAGGCTCAGAGTTTGTGGCACATGGGGCATGTCTTGCCACTGCGAGTGAACGCCAACACCAGGCCACAACCGCACCTCCCTTAACAACTGGCATTCCATGCCCCATGTGCCACAAACTCTGTGCCTGAGCCTTTGGACTTCAAAGCCACATGAGGGTACATCAATAGATGATAATGCACAAAGACAATCATCATTTTCAGCTTCCGAGAGACTAGTACTAATTGTTTAATTCAATTAAGGAAATGCAACAGCCCAGAATTTCCTTCAAACTTTTACTTTATAAAATGAGGATTATTTCTCATCCATCTTGTAAAATCTTCACCATTTTATTTATTTCCTAAATATTGTAGGGCAATGATCAGTGAGGAGACAATGTATAATTTTACTTCTGTGCCCTAAATTAATCTGTTACTATTACAGAATTTTAGGTTCTTTGAAGGGTTGAAGAAATGAAAGTGAAGAAGAAGAGTTGAAAGGAATTTATGTACCTCCATGGCTGATCTTGTAAATTTATTTTTCTTTCTGTGGAAATGGGTGCCTGATCTATTGATCTACTGGCATTTGTTCAGGGTCTGAAAAAACAATTGTATATTCCCCGAATGAAAGTAGAACATATTAAAACATCATTAATTTTGCATATTGTCTGAACTTTTATTTTATCCTTTAATCATTTTCACCTAGTCTTCAAATTTTAAGCATGCTTTCTGAAAAGGATAACATTGGCTCAGGTTTATTGCTTCCTACTTCCTATATTCACTAAACTCTTAATCTATTATATAACATCAGCAGACAAGTATGGAAGACTACAAAAATCTACAATAATAGGAATCAAGGGAAAGGTTCTGGGTGCTAAATAAGGAAAATATTAAAGTATGCCAATAGAAGGAATGAAGGGGTTCTAAAGATAAATTTTAACTATTTGATATTTGCCTAGAGGCCACTTCTATAAACAAAATATATATTTTTAAAAATTCTCTCTTGCCTCTAGTCCCAAACTATGTTACATATAGAAGTATTGTTCAATGCAATTGTGTGATAGAAAGTTATTTATTTTAGGTTCCCTGACTTTTATATTATTAAATAATTTCTATTCAGGTAATTTATATGCTAGTGGGAGCAGCAAATCCCAGGATTACATTTCTTTTTTATAATAAATTTTTAATTATTTAATGTTATATTTAATATTATAATAAATATTTAATTATTTGAGAATATGGCCTTCAACAGATATGTGCATAAAGGACAGACATCTGGGCAGTCCTAGGTTAAGCTAGAGCCACCATTGGCACAGGTGAGACACAGGAAGTGAGGTAGAGGACATCTCAGGAGTTCTGGGGACTTCCTGTGTGGAGGAAGAGAGGTTGTTGGAGCCTGGTGCTTGGAGTGGAGGAACCCTCAGACTGTTTCTCCATTTTGGTCACATAAGTGATAGGGACTGATCTCTTTTCTTTGCCTCGGCTATTCAGGGCCTTGGGCCTTTGGCTCAGATTAAGCAGAGTGAGTATTTAAGCCCTATTTCCCTCTATCCCTTTTTCCTCTCTCTCTCTCTCTCTCTCTCTCTCTCTCTCTCTCTCTCTCTCTCTCTCTCTCTCTCTCTCTCTCTCTCTCTCTCTCTCTCTTTCTCTCTCTCTCTCTCTCTCTCTCTGTCTCTCTCTCCCTCTAATACTTTTCTTCCTCCTGTTTTTAATTAAAATGCCATAAAAAGATTGACAGCTGACTTGAGTTTTCATTTAGGAATTACATAGCTGAATTCCTTGGCGAACTTAAATTAATATATATCAGTCTTTTAAAGTGATTTCCATATCACACTGTGGCTGACCATGGAAGTCTAAAGAATTCCCTCAATAAACTTCCTGAATTTTCTTGCCTTTTTACTCTACTTTCTCACCACTCAGTCCTTTTTAACAGCTAACTCGGCTTAAAGACACAGCTGGTAGAATAAGTGAGTATAAAAAACTTCTTCTCTCTTCTCTTTTCTCTTTAAGTTAAGTTGGAATCAGCAGTTTTTCTTTTTCTTCCCTTTAATCTTAAGGGGTAGCTGGGTGGCTCAGTGGATTGAGAGCCAGGCCGAGAGACAGAAGGTCCTAGGTTCAAATCAGACCTCAGATACTTCCCAGCTGTGTGACTCTGATAGTTAGATAGAAAAAAAGCTGTTTTAAATCTTAGCAACAGGACCCTAAAGTCCTGGCTGGGAGAGCTGTTTCTAAATATCCTTTCCCTTAGGGAACAACTGCCTAGATTAGGAGTAAAAAAAAAACCTGTGGAAAGTTTTTGTTTTGTCCTGCTCCCCACGTGTTTTGTGAAGACTGTTAAAAAATTACTATATATATATATATATATATATATATATATATATATATATATATATATATATATATATATATGAATACTACATTCTTTGACATTTATATGGCAGTTGAAGAATTAGGGGCATTGAGGAATGCAGGATACCTCCAATTTTTTATATTAATATGTAATGTCATTTTTGTACTCCTCAATACTGTATTTAGAGATGCTAAAATGAAAAAAAAAATGAGGATAAAATGCAAGCCATATTAGAAGATTTAAAATGTTTCTTACAGGATCAATTGGGAAACACCCACTCTACCAGAAACAGACCTGTTTCTGAACCTTTTAATGAGGAAATTTCCTTCCCTGTAGAGATGGAAAACACCTTCCCTATAGCTCAGTTAACAGACTGCTTCTCTCATGTAGTGCAAATTTTGACTGAATTTAGTCCCCAAAACCCTTCTCCTGCAATCCCAGTCTCTCATGTTCCCTCTCCTACAGAAAACAAAATTCCAGCCCAAAGGAAATCTTGTCCTCCTAGAGAAACCTGTCCTTGTCAAACTGACCCACAGGTACAAAATTCAACTAGAGGCCTGTTTCCTCTAAGAGAAGTACCTGAAATAGGAGGGAATGGAGATGTGGTGACTTTAAGACACAGAATACCTTTTACTCCCCAAGAAATAAATGAATTTACATGAAATATACCCACATATGAACAAGATCCCTTTCTAGTAACAAAAAAAGATGGGGGACATATTTTTTCAGTATAATCCATCTTACAAGGACGTTGAGAACTTGCTACAGGCTTTTTTAACTGAACGTGAGAAAAATAAAATAATTGCTCATGTCAACAAAACCCGGGGGCATAATGCAGCACATTGGCCATCTCAGGATCCCGAATGGGACTATAACAATCCTGAGGATTATCTACAACAATTCCGTTGTAGAGAGGCCATCCTTTAGGCAATGAAGGAATGTGCAGACAGTACAGATAAGTGGATGGAACTTGAAAAAATTAAGAAAAAGGAGGAAGAAACACCCTCCAGATTCATGGATAGAATAATCAAGTTTGGGGACAGATACTTGGATTGGGACCTAACTAAAGAGAATAGCTTAAGACAAGTTAGAAAGATCTCTGTCAATAACTCTTACAAAGCAATTAAGAATTATTTTAGAACACAATGCCCAAGATGGTCAAATATGGACCTTGAAGAATTGCGAAAAACAGCTATATATGTTTTAAACAGAAAGAAAGAAAAGGAAGAAGAAAATAATGATGACATGGAGGAAATGAAGAAATAAATGAGAAGCGTAATAGATAGGATAGCTAAATTAGAAAGTGGACATGATAATGAACCAACGACACTTGCCCCTCTCCAGAAATCTAATTATCAATCCATTACCTGCCACTTCTGTGGGAAGAAGAGCCACAATACAGTACAGTGGAGAGCTTTTCTCAAGATTATAGGAAGGAATACTCAGTTTAATAACAACTACAGAAGTGATAATTATAGAAATAAATATAATTATGACAATGAAAACCACAACTTTAGGAATGATGACTATAGGAAAGGATATTGGGAAAATGATAAGTCAAATGAAATAACTCCACAACAAAATATTAAAAAATGGTGCTCATCCCAAAAATACTTGAGGTGTTAATGCCCCTCAGGTGGGTGCCATTCAGGGGGACCCTGATGTCCTACTACCCATTGTCCCTATCCACTACCCACCCCATACTAATGAACCCCATGTTACTTTAAAGGTGGGTAACACCTATTATGATTGTCTATTAGACACTGGAGCTTCCAGGTCTGTATTAAAGAGAACACCTGATTTACAATGTTATTCTGTTGGCTCAGAGAATGTAATGGGAGTATCAGGAATACCCCTAAAAGTTAAAAGACTTCCCCCAAGAATGGTGTCTGTAGGACCCCTAGAGGTACAACATTCCTTCCTTTTGATGCCTGACTCCCTTTAAATTTGCTGGGGAGGGAACTTCTTTGCAAACTCAGAGCCACAATAACTTGCTCCCCAGATGGTTCCTTATCACTGGAAGTACCTGAGGAATCTTTAAATTTACTCCCTGTTATTCTCTCAGAGAGTCAGGAGAAAAAAGAGCATCCCACCATTGCAATACCTGAAGATATACCAGAGTCTCTTTGGGCCACATCTTCTTCCAATGTAGGCTTACTTACGTCAGCTGTTCCAGTGCAGATAAAAACTAAATCTAGCCCACCTCCTTCCATTCCTCAGTATCCCCTCTCAAAAGAGGCAATTGAGGGAATTACCCTAGTAGTTAACTCATTAATTGCACAGGGAATAATAATCCCTTGTAAATCTGAATACAATACACCCATCCTGCCCATTAAAAAACCAAAAAGAGGGCCAGATGGCAAACACCTCTATAGATTCGTACAGGATTTGAGGGCTGTGAAGAATCACATTATAAAGAGACACTCTGTAGTTTCCCATATAAATACTATTATTTCTTCTATTCCTAGCACAGCTGCATACTTTACAGTAGTAGACTTGTGCTCAGCCTTCTTTTCCATACCCATATATGAGAACTCAAGGCATATCTTTGCTTTCACCTGGCAGGGCCGTGAATACTGCTGGATTCATTTGCCACAAGGTTTCGTAGACAGCCCGAGCTTATTTGAGCAAATTTTGAGCCAAGATACAGATAATATAAAATTTAAAAACAGCAAATTAATCAAGTACGTAGATGACCTACTCTTTGCTTAAACAGATGTGGAAACATGTCAGGAAGATAGCAAACACCTTCTTTTGGAATTGCACAAAAGAACTCATAAGATCTCGAAGGATAAAGTTCAGTGTTGCCTCCCTAAAGTAGAATATTTGGAGTTCATCCTCTCTGCAGGTGCTTGGTTGATTTCTCCTAAACGAATTGAGAATATTCAAAATTTAAGTGCTCCTACCACTAAGAAACAGTTGAGAGCAATTTTGGGAGCAACAGGGTTTTGTAGACAATGGATTCCTTGCTATGGGGAAATTACTAAGCCCCTTATAGCACTAACAAGGGATTCGGTCCCTGAACCTCTCAAATTAGAACCAGAACACCTGTCAGCTCTATCAGAACTAAAAAAAGGCTATCCTGTCTAGGCATCCCAGATTACAACAAGCCATTTACTTTGTATGTACATGAGCGAAGAGGGGTAGCTTCAGGTGTTTTAACTCAGACTTTGGGACCTTCTCAGCACCCAATTGCCTATTATTCTGCCAATGTGAACCTTAAAAATTCCCAGACCCTACTTCATAAGATTGGATTAAGACCATTCCCCATTTGGGTAGTGAACTCTACTTTGATCAGAAATGTGAGACCTCTACTCCACCCATACTTAAGCCTACTTTAGGGGAGAAACCTCCTTGCTGAACAATGAAAAGTACTTAAACACATACATAAGGCATGCCTATTTTTAGAACTAATACAAAGGGGTGCTAAGTATCTATAAAGGTCAAGCAACTTGTGAATTTACAAGGAACAAAAAGCTGAGAAACTTACTCAGAGCTTTCCTGGTGTGAATTACTCAAAAGTTCACACCTTCTTAGGTGTGACAAAGGAGAAAATGCCCTTTAAAAGGAGACAAAAAGCTCTCTCTAAAGAGAGACAGCTGGGAAAGGCTTCCTTGAAGGGTCTCTCTTGAGACTCTCTTGGGGACATTGGAGATAGAGGACTGAGCTGGTGAAGTCAGCTGAGATGGAGCTGGCCTGGTGTCAGTAGAATCCTTGCTTAGGCAGATCTTGTGGTGAGTGATTAAGGACTGACTCATCTTTTCTCTTAGGGTTTAGGCCTGGGTTGGCCAGGACTGGCCAGGTCCAGCTTATCCTTTTCTTATTATTCTCATTTTTCTCTCTTTCTCTCCTTTTCTTTAATTCCTCATTTGTATTAATTAAATTCTCTATAAAACCCTGTTGACTTGGGTATATTCATAATTGGGAATATTTCCCTGGCGAACACCTTATATATTGATTTAAAAACAAGACACTGTAGTGAAAACATATTTTCTGAAGTCACAATTTACTCATCCACTCTTTATCTACAACAGTTAAGTCTTCCACTATTTAATCACTACAGTTTATAACCTCAACCATTTTAATTATTACAGTTTATGGCTCCTACTCTTTTAATTATCACACCCAACTGGACCCAGTAGCATCAGGAGCACCACCATGTCTTAGAGGAGTAGCTGCTACAGCCTTACTAGTGACAAAAACTGTTGAACTAGTATTGGGATGCACATTAACAATTATGTGCCCACATGAGGTAGAAGCATTGTTGCTAAGACATAGAACACAGACATTTTCTGATCAGCGAATTACAAGGTATGAAATAACCTTGTTAAACAATGAAAACATTACCTTGAAGTGCTGTTCAATTCTTAACCCTGTCACCTTGCTTCCAGATTTACCAACTTCAGGAGAACCATTACATAGTTGTGAAACACTAGTGTCCAATGCAGAAAATCCTCAAGATGATCTCTTGGACACTCCCTTAAACAACTCAGATCTGGTCTTATTTACTGATGGTTCTTCTTTTATGAGAGATGGCATATGCTACACTGGAATTGCTTTAGTCACAGAATTTGCCACTGAGTGGTCAGCTTCACTGCCCTCTAATATTAGCGCTTTAGGGGGGCAGAACTCATAGCTCTGAAACATGCCTGTATAATTTCCAAGGGTAATAAAGGCAAAAATTTATACGGATTTTAGATATGCTTTTGGTATTTGTCACTCAGTCTGAATGCTATGGTTCCAGAGAGGATTTTTAACTTCAGCTGGAAAATCCATAGCTAATGCAGAAATTATTAATGAAGTTCTTTCTGCTCTCAAACTGCCTGAATCCCTAGCTGTAGTCCATTGCTCTGTCCATACAAGTGGCTCTGACCCTGTCTCTAGAGGAAATGCCTGAGCAGATGCCTCTGCAAAGCTAGCAGCCATAGAAGGACCTGGATTAATTTTAACATTAACAACCACTGATGATTTAAATTTATCATTTGCCTATAATGAAAAGGAAGTGGAAAAATGGAAACAAAAATTTAAAGTAAAACAGATTATTGGAGCGTGGGTATCTTCTGAAGGGAAACCCCTGCTCCCTAGAAGTTTCTATCACCAAATTTGCCAATCTGTTCATAAAAATGGTCACTTTGGCACCCAGGGCATCATGGACACTGTTAAGAGAGTATGGATAGCCCCTTGTATAACTACCATAGCCTATAAAGTGTTTTCAGCCTGCTCTACCTGCCAGGCATATAACCAACATGCCTTTTGTGGCAAAGCTTTCGGTGGGCTTCCTCTGGCATGCATACCCTTTGAGCACCTACAGATAGATTTCATAACAATGCCAAAGGCCAGACATTATAAATTTTGTCTAGTCATAGTAGATCAACTGACCAGATGGACGGAAGCATTTCCTGCTACCCGAGCCACAGTTGCTTTTGTTGCTGAGGTGCTTTTAAAGGAAATTATTCCTCATTTTGTCCTGCCAGCATGTATTGATTCTGATAGAGGAAGTCATTTTCCAGATTCTGTCTTAAACCAAATATATTCTTGTTTGGGGATAACTCCCAAATTCCATGTTCCATATCATCCCCAGAGCTCAGGCCAAGTTGAAAGGATGAATAAAGAACTTAAAACTATGATTGGTAAAGTATGCACTGAGACCCATTTAAAATGGCCTGAAATTCTCCCTCTGGCCCTATTTTATCTTAGAAGCAGGCCTAGAGAAGACTTACATATTTCACCATTTGAGATGCATTTTGGACATCTGCCTATACAGGCTAAGCCTTTCTCCCCTGCATATACATCACTATTAGGGGGGGATACTACTATTGCTTCCTATATACAGAAATTACAGCATAAATTGCATGAACTTCATGAATCTGGAGCTGCAGTACAAGCTGGACCACTAGACTTTTCACTTCATGACCTAAACCCAGGAGACAAGGTGTATATTAAGAATTTCCAGCATATTGGAGCAACTCAGCCTTTGTGGGAAGGACCATTCCAAATATTGTTAACTACTCCAACATCCATAAAGATTGGAGAAAAGGACTCTTGGATTCACTGTTCACATGTGAAGAAAGCATCTTCTATTGAGACTGATTGACTATATCCTATCACATGCATTGAAGATAATAATCCATTGACAAGTGGATGCTGTTGTTTCAAAAACACATTGAATTCCTGATTGTTTTCTTCTCTTTCCCTTATTTTTTATTTTTGTTTTTCTTTTGAATATTTGAATTTTCCCCCTTTCCTCATTTCTTGTACAAAAGGTACATACAATTATTTTTTTCTCTCTCTCTGCAGTTATATAAGTTTAAATATACATACCCAAACAGCTTTAGACTGTGGGAACCTGCCATTTATTGATAAAATGTTATGGGACTATGATTAGTGTTTGTGTCTGATTCCAGGAAATGGGATAAAAACAAGGAGCACAGACTTAACCTGAATAGTGCCAAAGGAGCACACAGGAAATACTAATGTGGACTCGAGGTTGCAACGCTTGACATATGTTAAGTCATAGGACTTCCTTGTATCTACACTCTTTATACAAGTACAAAAATTTGACTATCGTGCTGGCTCCCTATATCCTTGTGAATGAAAACAGTCAGACCAGGGAATGACTCTTCCGTATCAAAATAGAATTCTAGTTCCTTTCCTTCTTGTAATATGACAACTTCCTGTAGGCTTGGCTGCAAATGAGTAAGTGAAATATTACTGCATTCTGTCCTACAGACTTGTGGGATAGAAATTACTTTAAATTGTACCTTTACAAGGGCCCATTATGAAGTTATTCTTGTTTACTCAACATTTCTTACATAGATTTTGGTATTTTGATTCTGATTTTGAATTTTTTTCTTCCGTTTCTCACAAAAGTTTTACTTTCTTCAATATTTTTCCCTTTATATGTTTTTGTTTTTTGTTTGTTTTGTTTTTATTGTTTTTGCATTATTTTAATAACTGACTCATATACTCCCATAACTCAACAATGCATCCTGAGTTGAACTGGATTTTTTTAACACTCACTTCAGGAGGGATTATATTTTAATAAAATTCCAAGTTTTGAAAAGTTTTTTTTTTTTTGTTTGAGAAACATCTTCAAGGAAGAAGCTTGTTAACTCCTAAATCCAGAGAATGAACTGTTGCAGAAAGATGCCAGAAAATCTACATTACATCAAGATCAAGAATGAACCTTGGGGTGTGGTTGCTTGAACTGAAGGTTGATTGAATTTATTTTGAATGTACACTCTTCTGCCAAAGGGGACTGCCTCCTAATTGGCTTTTGTCAATATGCCCAGCAAAACATTGGTTTTGCTGTCTCTCTCTATATCTCCTATTTTTCCCTTATTTCTAACTATTGTAATTTCATTGCTAGTCTGTTTACAAGACCATCGGAGAGATTAGCCTTCCTCAGGCCTCAGGCCTATTATTTTATTATATACTCAACCCTATTCAGAACATTCTTTAGAATATGGGATTTAGCTATTTCCTGATCAATAACAATAGAGATACTTGGAATAACAGAATCAGGTCTTGGAAATTACAATCTCCACCCTACTCAGGGTAACAAAATCAGGAAGGGCTGCAGCAAAACTCAAGATTTAATTATTTGAGAATATGGCCTTCAACAGACATGTGCAAAAAGGACAGACCCCTGGGTGGTCCTGGGTTAAGCTAGAGCCACCATTGGCACATATGAGACACAGGAAGTGAGGTAGAGGACAGCTCAGGAGTTCTGGGGACTTCCTGTGTGGAGGGAGAGAGGTTGTTGGAGCCTGGTGCTTGGAGTGGAGGAACCCTCAGACTGTTTCTCCATTTTGGTCACATAAGTGATAGGGACTGATCTCTTTTCTTTGCCTCGGCTATTCAGGGCCTTGGGCCTTTGGCTCAGCTTAAGCAGAGTGGGTATTTAAGCCCTATTTCCTTCTCTCCCTTTTTTCTTTCTCTCTGTCTCTCTCTCCCTCTAATACTTTTCTTCCTCCTGTTTTTAATTAAAATGCCATAAAAAGATTGACAGCTGACTTGAGTTTTCATTTAGGAATTACATAGCTGAATTCCTTGGCAACCTTAAATTAATATATATCAGTCTTGTAAAGTGATTTCCATATCACAATGTGTAATTTTATATAATACATATTTCCATATTGTCCATGTCATGATAGAAGACACATATCACATATATAATAAAAATATCATAAAATGATTTAATGAAAGATAACATGCTTTCATTTTCACTGAGATTTCAAAAGTTCTTTCTTTTTTAAATGATAATATTTTCATTATGAATTCCTTGTATTTATCTTGGACACTTGCTTTGTTGATAATGATTAAGTGCTTCACAATTGATTATCATAAATATTCATTACTGTACATGTAATTCACTTGGTCATGCTCATTTCACTTTGCATGAGTTAATATTTTTATGGATTTTTCTGAACTCATCCTGTTCATTGTTCCTTATGGCACAACAATATTTCATTACAACCATGTACCAAGACTTGTCTCTCAGTTTGTAATTATTTTCCACTACAAAAAAAAACAACAAAAAACTGCTAAAATATTTTAGCAGATATAGACCATTTTCCCTTTTCTCTGCTCTCTTTGGGATATAGACTGAATAAGGGTATTACTAGGTAAAAGACCATGCATTTTTTGTTGCTCTTTGAGTGTGGTTCCACAATGCTCTCCAGAATGGTTGTATCAGTTCACAGTTCACCAACAGAGTATGCATTCCAATTTTCCAATATCACCTTCAATATATATCATTTGTCTTTTTGATGGTGTTGGTCAATATGTTACATATAATTGAATTTGCACTTCTCTAATCACTAGTGCTTTGGAGAATTTTTAAATGTGATTATGGATAGTTTTAATTTCTTTGTCTCATAACTGCTTATTAATATCCTTTGACTATCAATTGGATAAATATCTGTATATTCTTACAAATTTGTCTATTGTCTATACATTTGAGAAATGAGGTTTCTGTTAGAGACATTTGCTATGAATATGAATTTCTTGTTTCCTTTCAAATATTGGTTGCATTGATTTTATTTGTACAAAACCTTTTTTTTAATTTAGTGTAATCAAAATGATCTACTTTAATTTGTTAATGTTCTCTATGTTTTTTTTTTTGGTCATAAAATCTTTACATATCGAAAAGTCTGAAATTTTTCCATGCTTCCCTAGTTTGTTTATGATGTCACTCTTTATTTCTAGATCAAGTATCCATTTTGACTTTATCCTAGCATATGGTATAAAGTGTGGGTCTATGCCTATTCTCTGCCATACTGCTTCCAGTTTTCCCAGTAGTTTTTGTCAAATAGTGATTTCTTTTCCCCAAAGCTCAGATCTTTGGGTTTAATAAAAACTAAGTTGCTTTAGATGTTAGCTGCCATGTGTTGGTTACCTAACACTTCCCATTGATCCGCTTCTGTATTTCTTAGCCACTAATAGATTGTTTTGATGATTACTATTTTATAGTTATGGGGTATGGCCAGAATTCCTTTCTTCATGCTTTCAAAAATTAATTCCTTTGATATTCTTGGCCTTCTGTTTTTTTTTCCCCTAGGAATGTTGCTATTATTTTTTTCTAGTTCTATGAAATAATTTTTGGGTAGTTTGATTTGTATGGCACCAAATAGTTAAATTAATTTAGGTAATAATATCAACTTCAGTATACTGGTTGAGTCTATCCATAAACAATTAATGCCCCCCCCCCCAGTTATTTAGGCTTGACTTTACTTGGGTGGAGTGTGTTTTCTAATTTTGTTCATATAGTTGCTGAGTTTGTTTTCATAGGTATACTCCAGGAAACTTTCCATCATCTAGAGTTTTTGTGAATGGAATTTCTTTTTCTATTTCTTCCTGTTGGATTTTGTTGGTGGTAATTAAAAAAGCTGATGATTTACATGGGTTTGTTTTATATTTGATGAATTTGCTGAAGTTGTTAATTTTTTATATTAATTTTGGATGAATCTCTAGATATGCCATCATATCATCTACAAAGATTGATAACTTTGTTTTGTATTTCTTATTCTAATTTCTTTATTTTTTTCTTCCTGCATTTCTAGCTTTGATAGTTAGAAAAGCAATTAATCAAATTAAAGTAGGTAATGAGATAACTGAACTATAATTCTTTACAGATGATACAATGGTATACTTAGAGAATCCTAGAGAATGAACTAAAAATCTAGTTGAACTAAATAATAATATCAGTAAATTTGAAGAATATAAAATAAATCAGCATTTGTACTTATTACCAAAAAAAAGTAGCAAGAGATAGAAAAAGAAATCTGATTTGAAATAACTCTAGAAATATAAAATATCTGGTAATCTACTTGCCAAGACAAACATAGGAATTACATTAAAACAATCACAAAACACTTTTCACACAAAGTCAGATTTAAATAATTAGAATAATAGTAATTGCTCAATGGTGGGCTGAGCTAATATAATAAAGCCAATTCTACCTAAGTTAATTTAGGTAGAATCTGACAATCTTATCCCAATCAAATTTCCAAATAATTATTGTATAAATCTAGTAAAAAATAGCAAAATTCATTTTGGACTTTGTACTGTTCTTTGTATAATTTTGTTTCCCTTTTGACATTAGCTTTGAATCATCCAAATCCCCTTTTCACCTTCCCTTGTTTAATAAATCCAACAATCTGTCCCTGTTATATAGCGGTCTATGTTTGTTACCTCAGTACAGCCTCTGCCTGTACTGAACCTGTTAGCCCGTCAGCCCTCAGTTGGCCTTCCCAAAACAGGTACTGTTTTAGGATACTGGCCTACAATTAAACATGCAATCCCATCCCTATCCACCCTCCATTACAGATCACCAAATGAAAAACTATAATGGAGAAGAATCTATAGCAAGAAGGTGTGTCCTAGAAAAGGATCAAACAGAAAAAGATTGAAACAAATATCAGAAAGTTAAGAGGAAGACCACAAGAGAAAGGTTCCCTTAAAAACTAGAGAAAAAAAAAAAAGGATATTAAGGTGGAAAGATGAACAGTGCCTAAGGCTTAAGAGAAAATAACAGTAGTGAATGAGAAAAAGGTCATTGTGTTTGGTAAAAAAGATAAATGGAGACACTAGAGAATGTAGTTTTGATGGGATGAAGAAATCAGAGACCACATTACATGCTATAAAGAAGCATTAGAGGAGAGAAACTGGAAGTGCTTTTCATAGATAGCCTTTTGAAGGAATTTATTCACAAAGAATAGGTGAAATAATAGGATAATAGTTAGCAGGGTTGGAAGGATCAAATGAGAGTTGCTTTGTTCTGTTTTGATTGCAAGATTTAGGTCTAGGAAATTAGAAGAAAACATATATATTTAGGTCACCTAAAGTGAATAAAGGAATTGGGTAAGGACAGAAAAAATGTGAACCAGCTCCTGAGCTCATTGAGACAGAAAGAAGAATCATCTGGAAGTCACTCACTTGTAGTCAATGGGATGACAACTATCAGTATTTCAATTGGGTCCTGTATATTGATTTAGTAAACCTCAAAGTTTGAGAGGTTACTGACTGATGGAAGTAGAGGGAGATTCTAGATATGTCAATAAGGATCAAGGAGTATTCCAAATTTTCTACATTGAAGCATAAGTCTAAGGGAATAAGTAAAGATTTAGCAAATACTAGAAATGTTGGCTATGGAGTATGACTCATAAGGAATCCAGGTCTAAGTCAGATTGAAGAAAAAAATGATCTGGACAGTAAATTATTTTTGAAGAAGGGAAGCTTGTTTCCTGTGTAGAAAATATTACAGAAAACACTGAGGAATGATATTTAGTTTTTGTTTTGGATTTTGGGATGGGAGAGTTGACAGAGATAGGAATAAAGAATAGCATGGTGATATATAGGAAAGAGTTTGTATGATGATCTACAGTTGTTCAGAATCACTGTAGTCTATAAGTGACCATATGTGACTTTGTTAATCATTGATTGGAGATAAGCACAGCATGTGATAGAAGGCACACAGTTGTATATGAAGCTACATTTCATTCCTCTTTCCTAGAAAGACTAGTAATTAGGCATGAGATAGAAATTACACTTTCCATGGACTTTCTGAAAAGAGGAGGTCCCAATTTCTAGCCATAGATACTAGTTATGTGACCTTGTGTGAGCCATTTAACCTCATATTGTTTCAGTTTCCTTTTCTATTAAGTGGCAATGATAATAATAGCACTTACCTTCCAAGGTTGAGGTCAGTGTCGAAATGTTATAAAATTATCAATCTCTTAAAATGGTGCCTAAGTGCTATATGAAAGTAGCTATTATTATTATTATTATTATTAATCATTTTTTCTTCAGCATCAAGAGATACAAGGCTAGAGATCAGAGGAAAAGTCTCTTCTCTACTCATAGGAAACTATCTTTCACAAAAAGTAAGAGATCAGGTTGGCTATCAGAATAGGAAGTGGAAACTTAATTGCATTGGCACTAATGAAAATGTTGCCTAGCCAGTGTCTCCTTTCATTGAAGAAGACATGAAAGAAGTGATGGAAGGAAAAGGATGAGTGGAAGGTCTCATACCTCTTCTCATGTGAAGCCAAAGATCAGTCTAGTATAGACAGTTGTAAAAGTGGGTTATTGGAAGTATTTCTGGTACCCTGGATAGGAGTAGGAAGGTTTAAAAGAAGTCAGAGATTATGAAATAAACAAAATAATTTTTATATAGCTTGAATTTGAGACACCTATGGGACATTGAGTTTGATGTGGTAAATAGATAATCTGTAATAAATAATTGCATCAAGAGATTAAGGATTAAGAGAGATTAAGGCTAGTTATATAGATATGAGGGTTATCTGCAGAGAGAAAACGAATGAACCCATAGAAGCTGATGAGATCATCAAACAAAATAGTTTGTACATGATTATATTCCATATGTCTGTTCCTAGTAGACCTTTGGAGCTGCAGCACTTAATGAACAGCTGTTTCCTTAACCATATAAATTGGATGTTTAATTGACATTTCAAAGATTAGTTTGATTGTTTATTCATGGCCTAGAATGCTTGATGGATTGCCCCATACCCCCAATATCCCAAGCTTCAACATATTGCCTCTGCAGATGTAATCAGAAAGATTTCAGTCCCCATAGAGAAAAGAAATACAAAGTGCAACCTCTTTTTTCACTGTAGCTCTTTACATAGAAAGAATACTGGATATGGAGTCAAATTATTTAACTTTTACATCTAAATTTGCCATTTATTCTCTATATAAACATGAATAATGGAGCATATGTACATATACACCTGCATACACCCATAAGCATATATAATCCTCAGTCTCCCCATCTCCAAATGAGATGATATATTCAAAAATGTTAATTCAGATTTCAACTGAAGATCTATGGTCATAGAATTCTTTGAAGAAAAATTATTCATCCAGAGTGGAGACATGCTAGGCCAAGAACTGACAGAATCAATAAATTATCTAAGTACATGTTTCATACTTCCTAATATATAATAACTTTTATGTGGATAAGTATTACATCACCTTTTATCATTGTATCCCAAGCACCAATCAAGGTACCTTCATACTGTAAGATCCAAATACAATTTATTGAGTTTAATTGAGATGGAAACAATTGTCAATTTACCATTTCAAATATGATGTCTTATAGATGTCTGAAATTCAATCAATATAAAACAGAAATTATTTCTTTTCTCTCCAAACCCTCATGTTTTCTGAAACTCATCACTTCAGTCCATGACACTAAAAATCTTTCAAATTACCCACTTCAGCTGGCAACAGAATCCTCCTGAATGCTAGCCTCAGTTGAGAAGAAGAGAAAGAACATCCTCTGAAGTTCCTACTACATCACAGGTAAGAATATTTTAAATCAGATATATATTTCTTTTTTTTTTGTTTCCTTCTCTCTTTTTTTATTTGATCATTTCCAAACATTATTCATTGGAGAAAAAGATCATTTTCTTTTCCCTCCCCACCACCCAACTCTCCCATAGCTGATGTGCGATTCCACTGGGTATCACATGTATTCTTGATTCGAACCCATTTCCATGTTGTTGGTATTTGCATTAGGGTGTCCATTTAGAGTCTCTCCTCAGTCATGTCCCCTCAATCCCTGTAGTCAAGCCGTTGCTTTTCCTTGGTGTTTTTACTCCCACAGTTTGTCCTCTGCTTGTGGATAATGTTTTTCTCCTAGATCCCAGCAGATTATTCAGGGACATTGCATTGCCACTAATGGAGAAATCCATTACTTTCAATTGTACCACAGTGTATCAGTCACTGTGTACAATGTTTTCCTGGTTCTGCTCCTTTCGCTCTGCATCACTTCCTGGAGGTTGTTCCAGTCTCCATGGAATACCTCCACTTTATTATTCCTTTTAGCACAATATTATTCCACCACCAACATATACCACAATTTGTTCAGCCATTCCCAAATTGATGGGCATCCCCTCATTTTCCAATTTTTGGCCACCACAAAGAGCGCAGCTATGAATATTCTTTTTTTTTCACTTTAAACATTATTTTATTTGGTCATTTCGAAACATTATACATTGAAAACAAAGATCATTTTCTTTTCCTCCCCCCACCCCCTTCCCACCACCTCATCCATAGCCAACACACGATTCCACTGGGTATCACATGTGTTCTTGGTTCGAACCTATTTCCATATTGTTGGTGTTTGCATTACAGTGTTCATTTAGAGTCTCTCCTCAGTCGTATCCCCTTCCCTCCCCCCGTGGTCAAGCAGTTGCTTTTCCTTGGTGATTTTTACTGCCATAATTTATCCTCTGCTTGTGGATAGTGTTTTTTAGATCCCTGCAGATTGTTCAGGGACATTGCATTGACACTAATGGAGAAGTCCATTACCTTCAATTATACCACAATGTATCAGTCTCTGTGTATAATGTTTTCCTGGTTCTGCTTCTTTTGTTCTGCATCACTTCTTGGAGGTCATTCCAGTCTCCATGGAATTCCTCTACTTTATTATTCCTTTGAGAACAATAGTATTCCTTCACCAACATATACCACAATTTATTCAGCCATTCCCCAATTGAAGGGCATCCCCTCATTTTCCAATTTTTGACCACCACAAAGAGCGCAGCTATGAATATTCTTGAACAAGTCTTTTTACTTATTGTCTCTTTGGGGTACAAACCCAGCAGTGTTATGGTTGGATCAAAAGGCAGACAGTCTTTTATTGCCCTTTGGGCATAGTTCCAAATTGCCCTCCAGAATGGTTGGATCAATTCACAGCTCCACCAACAATGAATTAATGTCCCTACTTTGCCACATCCCCTCCAACATTCACTACTTTCCTCTGCTGTCATGTTAGGCAATCTGCTAGGTATGAGGTGAAACCTCAGAGTTGTTTTGATTTGCATCTCTCTGATTATAAGAGATTTAGAACACTTTTTCATGTGCTTATTAATAGTTTTGATTTCTTTATCTGAAAACTGCCTATTCATATCCCTTGCCCATTTATCAATTGGAGAATGGCTTGATTTTTTGTACAATTGATTTAGCTCTTTGTAAATTTGAGTAATTAAACCTTTGTCAGAGGTTTTATGAAGATTGTTTCCTAATTTGTTGCTTCCATTCTGATTTTAGTTACATTGGTTTTGTTTCTACAAAAACTTTTTAATTTGATGTAGTTAAAATTATTTATTTTACATTTTGTGACTCTCTCTATGTCTTGCTTGGTTTTAAAGTCTTTCCCCTCCCAAAGGTCTGGCATGTATACTATTCTGTGTTTGCCTAATTTACTTATAGTTTCCTTCTTTATGTTCAAGTCATTCACCCATTTTGAATTTATCTTGGTGTAGGGTGTGAGGTGTTGATCCAAACCTAATCTCTCCCACACTGTCTTCCAATTTTCCCAGCAGTTTTTATTGAATAGTGGATTTTTGTTCCAGAAGCTGGGATCTTTGGGTTTATCATATACACTGTCTTGCTGAGGTCACTTGCCCCAAGTCTATTCCACTGATTCTTCTTTCTGTCTCTTAGCCAGTACCAAATTGTTTTGATGACTGCTGCTTTTTATTATAGTTTGAGATCTGGGACTGCAAGGCCCCCTTCCTTTGTATTTTTTTTTCATTATTTCCCTGGATATCCTTGATCCTTTGTTCTTCCAAATGAACTTTGTTATGGTATTTTTCTAAATCAGTAAAGAAACTTTTTGGAAGTTCAATGGGTATGGCGCTAAATAGATAAATAAGTTTTGGTAGGATGTTCATTTTTATTATATTGGCTCATCCTACCCATGAGCAGTTAATATTTTCCCAATTGCTCAAGTCTAGTTTTAGTTGTGTGGAGAGTGTTTTGTAGTTCTGTTCATATAGTTCCTGTGTTTGTCTCGGGAGATAGATACCTAGGTATTTTATTTTGTCTAAGGTGATTTTGAATGGGATTTCTCTTTCTAGTTTTTGCTGCTGAGTTGTGTTGGAAATATATAGAAATGCTGATGACTTATGTGGGTTCATTTTGAATCCTGCAACTTTGCTAATGTTGTTGATTATTTTGACTAGCTTTTTAGTTGAATCTCTAGGATTCTTTAAGTAGACCATCATGTCATCAGCAAATAGCAATAACTTGGTCTCCTCATTGCCAGTTTTAATGCCTTCAATTCCTTTATCTTCTCTAATTGCTACTGGTAGTGTTTCTAGTACAATGTCAAATAATAAAAGTGATAATGGGCATCCTTGTTTCACTCCTGATCTTATTGGGAATGCATCTAGTTTATCCCCATTGCAGATGATATTGACTGATGATTTTAGATATATACTGATTATTATTTTTAGGAATGACCCTTTTATTCCTTTGTTTTCTAGTGTTTTTAATAGGAATGTGTGTTGTATTTTATCAAAGGCTTTTTCTGTATCTATTGAAATAATCATGTGATTTTTGTTGGTTTGCTTGTTGAAATGGTCAATTATGTGGATGGTTTTCCTAATATTGAACCATCCATGCATCCCTGGTATAAATCCTACTTGATCATGGTGGATGACCTTTCTGATCAGTTGCTGGAGTCTTTTTGCTAGTATCGTATTTAAGATTTTTGCATCTATATTCATTAGAGAGATTGGTCTATAGTTTTCTTTCTCTGTTTTTGACCTGCCTGGTTTTGGAATCAGTGACATGTTTGTGTCATAAAAGGAGTTTGGTAGAACTCCCTCTTTGCTTATTATGTCAAATGGTTTGTATAGTATTGGGATTAACTGTTCTTTGAATGTTTGATAGAATTCCCTTGTGAATCCATCTGGCCCTGGGTATTTTTTCTTAGGGAGTCCTTTGATGGCCTGTTGGATTTCATTTTCTGATATGGGATTATTTAAGAATTCTATTTCTTCTTCCTTTAAGTATAGGCAGTTTGTATTTATATATATATATATATATATATATATATATATATATATATATATATATATATATATATATATATATAAGTCCATATCCCCTAGATTGGTATATTTATTGCCATATAATTGAGCAAAGTCATTTTTAATGATTGATTTAATTTCCTCCTCATTTAAGGTGATATACCCCTTTTCATCTTTGATGCTGTTAATATGCTTTTCTTCTTTCTTTTTTTTAATTAGATTGGCCAGTACTTTGTCTATTTTGTTTGTTTTTTCAAAGTACCAGCTTCTAGTCTGATTTATTAATTTAATAGTTCTATCCCTTTTGATTTTATTAATTTCTTCCTTAATTTTTAGGATCTCTAGTTTGGTTTTCTTCTGGGGGGTTTTAATTTTTTGCTTTCAAGTTTTTATTTGCATTTCCAATTGATTGAACTCTGCCCTCCCTAGTTTGTTAATATATGCACTCAGGGATATGAATCTACCTCTGATTACTCCTTTGGCTGCATCCCAAAAGGTTTGAAAGGATGTCTCACTATTGTCTTTTTCCTCGATTAAATTATTAATTGTTTCTATGATATGTTCTCTAACTAACCATTTTTGGAGCATCATATTATTTAATTTCCAGATATATATTTCTAAAGGAACTTATTTTATCTCTGTCTAGAGAAAAAAAATCTAAATAATAAATTAATTTTTTCAACCATATTTTATATGTTTTCCTCAAATATTCCTTAATTATTATTTTTTAAAAATGTGGTTATACACATATAAACCTATATTTATGTTTGCATATATATGTATATACATACATTTTGTATAAATATATTAATATTTTGTTGAAAGGAAATGGAATATAAATTCAAGTCTTTTGTACAGATGCATATAAATATATAAATTCATTTATTGTTTGTATGTATACAGTTATGTATTTATAAATACATAGAGGAATGATAAACCCATGGTGCATATGTACTCCTGAATGCATGTACACATACATAAATACAAACCTTGGGCTTAAATTTAAATGGGAATAGCATTTTAGGGAATGTATTGGTATTATTTTTGCTTTTCTTTGATTTTATTTCACCTCAGACATATTTATCCTATAGCCAAACCTTCATAATAACATTGTAGGTGTCTAAATTGAGTATTGCTATTCTCAGAAAATAGGAGATTTGAAATGTGCTTTGATTATATGCTGGCTCATGGTAATAGAAAAAAGTTTGAACTTGTCTTTCAAAATAGACTTAAATACTTAAAAAATGTTATTTCATCAGTATGAATAGTCTATCCACTGATTCACTTTCCATCTGGTTCCTGTTACAAGGGAGGTTATCTGAAATTTGTGGTCCTCATTTAACTTTTTAGTTAACTTTGTAGTAAGGAAATTATCCATACACAGTTTCACTGGACTGTAGACAAATGTGTATTGACAGTTCAGACAGCTCTAATATTTTCCAGATTAGTAAGAAAAGTCTGTCTTAGTCATCTCTCCTTTGATATTTAAGAAGTCAAATTCATGTAGACAAGTTTAGAAGGAAATCAGAAAAAAGGAGAAAAACCTTTTTCTAGACAGATTATCGGATCAAGTATTCATATCTCAAATACATTGATAACTTTTGAGTAGGAACTATTCTCCAATTGATGGATATTCAAGGAATATAAACTGAAAATTTTTAGATAAAGAAATTTAAGAAATATGATAACATGAAAAATGCTTTAAATAAGTAATGATTAGAGAAATGCTAATCCAACGAATTCTGATATTTTATCTCATATCTATCACATTGTCTTAAATGATAAAATAACAAAATGGCCGATGTTGGAGGTGATGTGGAAAAATGGGGCCACATGCACATTGGTAGAACAATAAACCAATTCAAACATAATGGAGAGTGACAGGAATTATACCAAGAGAATTGTGTATTCCCTTAGGAATAGCAATAACACTCTTAAGTCTATTTCCCAAAGTGATCAGGGAATAAAAAATAGCCTTTATATTATAAAATATTTATAGTAACTCTTGTGGTGGCAAAGAACTAGAAATTGAATGTTTATCCAGAGGTGAATGGTTGAATAAATTGTGGCATATGATTGTGATAGAATATTACTGTGTTATAGAAAATGATGAACATGTTATTTTTTAAATCCTAGTAAGACCTACATGAAATTATAAAAAAGCAAAATGAATAAATCCAGGGGAACATTATTTAGAGCAACAGAAATTATATTTGAAGAACTTGTAAATCTCCACTTCCACAAAAAGAACTGATAAAAAGTAACATGCAAGTGATAATTTCATATATACATATATATATATATATTTTTTTTTTGTCAAATTACACCTTCTCTTGTGTTTGGAAAGGAGGCAGGGATATACAAACTTACAAACAACTTAATTTAAATGAAAAAGAAATCAGAGTCATTTCCATACCACTAGCATATAATGGATTATGATTTTAAATAGTTAAAATATAAGTTGAGTTAAAATAGTTGACCAAATATCTACAGTTTGTATATAACATTATTATTATAACATTATACCTCTACATTTTACAATATAATTTCATAGACTTTTCATTGTTGGGAATGCCATTAGAGATAACATAAGTTTCTATAAGAAACTACAATGCAGTTGAATGGAAAAGAAATAAAAGAATAGGTCAGTCAACCAATTAGTAAGCATTTAATATGTACCACCTATGTGGAGGACACATGTGAAAAAAAGACAAAAGACAATCTCTGCTCTCATGAAGCCTGCAATTTAGTTGATTATACTCAGAAGTAGGAGATCTAGATTTTAATCTTCTGCTATTCATACTTGGTGTCTCTTGGAAAATACTTATTAAATTGGGGCTTTGGTTTTCTTATTCTGAAAAAGTATTTTTGAAGATGTGTTGAAATAGATGAGTTATAATGTATGGTTTCTCTCTAACATTCTGTTATGTAGAATTTATTACTTTTTATGTTGAAAAATTATCTATTCTTTACTGGAAAAAAAACCAAAAACTTAAGTGCCACTTCCTCAGGAACATCATTCATTGTCCCTCATTCACAAACACCTTTCTTCTTAAAACTTACTTCTTTGTTGTATATATTGGTTTAATTCTCCCAATAATTTCTCAGGTAATATTAATGTCTATATGTTAGGCTTTTATATTTTGTTGTAACCTTTTTTTTGAGGGATTGTGTATTTAGTTCAACCTCCTTATTTACAAAATGAGAAAAATGAACCCTAGAGAAGTGAAGGTCAATTCTTCAAACTCACATAGCAAAAGAGCAGAGAAATCAGGGCTAGAATCCCTATCTTCTGATTCGCTGCTCAATGCTTTGTTCAAACATGCCATCTCTCCTTTAAAAATCCATAAACAGATAGAAGCTTTTGACAAAAATATTTATATCTAATTCCAGTATTTGCAAATTTATTGATGGGAAGCTGAACTCTTACCATATCCATTGCTGACCATCTGACCCCAAAATGCTTACTAGTTGCAAATGTGTTATATACAAATAATTCTGACATATTAAGATATGAATTCATATAGCAAATGATATGTAGTTTTTACTATTACAAAGAGACCAATTATTGAGCTTTGCAAATAGCTGTAGTCATGAAACATAATGTTCCTTTCATATGCATAATAATTACTTTGCATAATAATTACTAAGGAGTTAGAATTTATTTTTTCCAACTTTACCATATAGATTATATTATTTATTTCTGAAAAAAATTATAAATGGAACTATCCCAAAGCAGTGTGAGATGTCAATTCTAAACAAAATGAAATATAAATTCACATTCTTTGATTCCCTGAAATGTTACTAAGAAAAGTCAGTCAACATTTCTGTTTTTCAAAATTCTTAGCTCCTGGGGGCAGCTGGATGGCTCAGTGGATTGAGATTCAGGCCTAGAGATGTGAGGTTTTAGGTTCAAATCTTGCCTCAGACACTTCCTAGATGTATGACCCTGGGCAAGTCACTTAACCCCCATTGCCTAGCCCTTATCACTCTTCTGCCTTGGAGCCAATATACAGTATTGACTCCAAGATGGAAGGAAAGGGCTAAAAAAAATCTTAGCTTCTATCTTGGAATTAATATTAAGTATTAGGTTCAAGTCATAAAAGCAGCAAGGAGTAGGCTGTGGGGATTAACTGATTTGGACAGGGTCACATAGCTAGAAAGCCCCTTAGGTCAGAGCTCAGCCCGGGATGTCCCATTTCTAGGCCTCTCTCTCAATCCACTGAGTCAGCTAGCTTTCCATTAGTAAATATTATTTAATTGTTTGTTCTTTTTTGGAGGGGGGGTTTCTTTTCTTTTTCATTTTTTATTGTCATGCAAAATATAATTCCTTATTGGTCATTGTAAATTCACACTCATACACACATACAAAATAAAATCAGAGATATACTGATGTGAAAGGTGACTCTAACAGTGAACTGTTAGATGGAGAAATGGAGAATATTCACTGTCATATGTCTTTCAGGATTATCCCAGATCAGTGAATTGCTGAGAGTAGCCAAGATTTCACAGATAAACATCATCCAATATTGCTGTTATTGTGTACAATGTTCTCCCAGTTAAGCTTCTTTCATTCTGCATCAGTTCCCACAGATCTTTCCAGCTTTTTATAAAATAATACTGCTTATCATTTCTTAGGTCACAATAGTATTCCATTACCAACATGTATCACAATTTGTTCAGCTTTTCCCAAATTGATGGACATCCCCTCAATTTCCAATTCTTTACCAGCACAAAAGAACAGATATAGATATTTTTGTACAAATAGATCCTTTCCCCTTTTTTATTATCTTTTTGGGAAATAGACCCAGTAATTTCATTACCAGATTAAAGGATACACAGTTTTATAGGCCTTTGGGCATAGTTCCAAATTGCTTTCCAGAATGGTTAGATCAGTTTATAAATTCACCAATAATGCATTAGAGTCCCAATTTTACCACATCCCCTCCAACATCTACCACTTTCCTTTACTGTCACATTGGCCATTTTGATATGTGTGACATGATACCTCAGTGTTGTTTTAATTTTAATTTCTCTAATCTAGTGATTTAGAACATTTTTTATATCATTATTGATGTCTTTGATTTCTTCATTTAAATTCCTTATTTATATCCTTTTTTAGCCAATATTTCTTAAGGGTCTAACATATTCTAGGCATGGTCTTAAGCATGGAGGATAAAAAGAGAGATAAACACCCTAACACAAAATCAAAAATGGCACTGTTCTCAAAATGTTTATAGTCTAATAGAGGAGACAATTTGTTGCTACATTAAAAACAAGATAGATACAAATTAAAATGTGGGTAGTAGGGAAAATATACTGGTTTAAAGAAGGTCTGGGAAAATTTTATTATAGAATAAAGGATAATAGCTGAGACTCAAAGGAAACCAGGAAAAGGATGAGGAAGGAGATAAATCTTAATGTGGGAGCATGGTAAAAAGACTTGAAAGGATAGAAGATGACAGGTTATAAAGGTTTTTAAAAACAAAACAGAAGACTTTATATTTGGAGTTTTTCAAATTGTGAAATATAGTCAGACCTAAATTTTGAAGAACACTGACAATTGAATGGAAGAAGGAAAAGCAGGAAAAGAATTCAGGCACAGTGACCAACTATCAGACTATTGAAGCAGTTCAGGCATAAGATGTTGAGGGTGTGTACAAGTATAGTCATAGCATCAAAGTAGAGAAGGTGGGGGAGATATAACAAAGATATTACAAAGATAGTGATAAAAGGAATAATATAGAGTAAATAATTAGGTGAGATCAAAAACCTAATGTGTATTTGTAGACTGCATGTGGAAATTGATCATTTTTTTGAGAATGGGATGAGAAATGAGTTATTTGCAACCAAGAATAAATTCATATATATGTCTATAAATATCAAAAGGAAAAAAGGAATTATTTACCTAATTTAAAATGTATGGGAACCATGTGCCTGGTCCCCACATACTTTTCCCACCTATTACTTAGAAAGTTTAACCCTTTTTGTTCTCTTTAAATAAAAACATAATATTTTCATTTGAGGCAGTTAATTTTTCTGGAATTTCACCACTTTTATGTCCTACAGATATTTAAGGAATCTGAAAATTTTTGAATTTTCTAAAATAATGTATCTAGATTTTCTTTGTCTTAAAAAAGAACATAATATAGGATATTTTTTGAAAATTCACTCTTTATGAGATCATTGCACATGTACAGCAGCAACAGCCAAAAATAAATCCATATTACCCCAACCTTTTGTGAAAATTATTTTATAATTGACTATTCTTTAATCTGGCAATCAACAATTCTACAAATCTCAATTTGTGAGGAAGAAAGAAAAAATGGGTTAATTTTTACTATATATATATATAAAAAGTCAAAGTAAGATTTTTTTACTAAAATAGTTCATAATATATACTGAAAAAATGTAAAATTTGGGAAAATGCTCTCCCCTTGAATGAGAAAAGTAAGATTATAATATGTTAGATATTAACTACTATTCTTTTTCTTTATAAATGCAAGTGCTTGCTACATTAGTATACATTGGGAATAAATGTTGCTTGTTTATTCATATCTTTGTTTTTGGTACATACACATATATAACCAAAATGCATGACATATTTACTTTTGTGTTTCCAAACACACAGTTAGGTACATGAATGCTATTTTCAATAAATACTCAATTTAAAAGATCTCATACATCATAGATATATACAATCAATTATTAATTTTTATAATATGAACACATTTTTAAATTACCAGATGGTTTCAAATCATTCCCTAATCCTTGTGAAATGATCAGCTTAGAAAAACTGACATTTTATATAGTTCTCTTTGGCCATAGCAGCTGAGTCAATGAGGTTATGTGTATTATCTAGAGTAATTATACAAGTGTAAGTAGCAAGTATGAGACTAGATTTTAATTCATCTTACCAACGCCAAGTAAAGCACCCTTGCAATGTTTCTGTGCTTCTTCTAAGAAAGTCAATGACCAAAGTATATATCCATTCTTTATTTTGTTGGTTATAACAGCCACATTGGGCCAGCAAGATCTGAAGTATTACTAACACTCTTTGACTTAAATGTGTGACAGTATCAAATTATTTTTTTCATTTCTGAATTTCAGATTTTATCCAGATGTTTGACCCAGAGATAACAAAGTAGTAAAAGAATGTAAGCTTTCTCTAAAAACTCACATATGCCAAAAGACAGCTGATGATATGGTTTGTTTGTTTGCAGTGGGAATTTGCATGGTTAATTGTCAGTAGAGAGCATGAAATTGTGTCATTGACATCTAAATCACTCTCTTTATTCCACATTTGAAAATAAGTTCTTTGTATTCTTTGTAATTCTAGTTTAACAGGGAAAGGAAATGCAGCAAAACAAAGTTAATTGGTTGTAACCAAGCACCCATTTGTCTTTGTTTTGAAATATTTTATGTTTACAAAAACTTACATGAAACATTAGTTATTTTGTGGCATTATTTGTTGTGACTATTGAATGGTGAATTGAATTTCTACCCCCTAAAAAATTCATTTAACTATGAACACTGGCTGATTTTTAATCTCTGACTCTGACTTGGTAATTTATGATTTTTGAATAAAGAGAAGAAAGATAAGGGAATTCATTTTTATTTCTCAACTAAAAAGACACTTTTAATTTTATTTACATTTCCTTCTTGTCTGGCTCTGCTCAGTTTTAGAATATATATTCTATAGGTCAAGGGGTAATAGAGGTTCTTATATCCTATATGTAGCAACTGAAACTCTCCTATTCTAAGGGGAAAAAAAAAACATTAAATCTAAAGTACCTAAAATAGTAAACCTGAGGTTTACGAGGTTATAAAACAAACAATCTTTTAAAATGGACATGTCAACTGCACCTTTGGCCCTAGTCCACCACTCTCACTAATGTAAAGTGTTGGGAAAAAATGTACTCTCCTGTCTGCACAAGATTGAAGAGAGGAAAAATTATTACTCATTGAAAAGTGTATTGAGAATATTGGGGGACTCAGGGATAAGAAGTGCTATCATGGGAATGGTGTATTTCCAGTAACAAAAGTAGACTCTCTGATGTTGATACCATCATATGTCTGCTTAAATATTCCATATATGTTGAAAAATCTGCTGGACTAAAACATCTCTTCATCAGTCTTTATCACATGGGCAATAAAGAAGTCTCAACTTTGCAAGTAGTTTGAGTGATAAGCATATTGGGAAGTATATTTCTCCCTCATCTCTATATCTAGGAAATAAATCAGAAAATTAGGGAGATATACACACATGTATACAGAATATGCATGTATATACATTCATATGTATGCATTTGGTGTGTGCATGTGTATACAAATATATCGATAGGAAAACTATATTATGTTTATGTGTGTTTACATAAATGCAATCTATATGTGGCATTTATGTGTATGTACACAAATATATAAATCTATCTTTCTATGATTTCATAGTATTAGAATTCTAAAATAGAGAATGGAAACATGTATTGGCAGTCATATGTATATATATATATATATACACACATATATATATATAAAGAGAGAGAGAAAGAATGCTAGAATATTTGTTGTCTTATAGTATATTCCTCAAATTTTAACTTGATGTTTTAATTTAATTATGTGTCATGTTAGAGAACATGGAATTTAGATGTGGAAAATAATACATGCATGTATCTATGCATATATTTCATCTATCTGAAATATCTGATCCATTATTTTAAAGATAATGAATCTCATGGCTATTAAAGAATGATAGTTGTATCGGCATACACATAGCAAACAAAATGCTAAACCTAGCATCCAGTTACTTTACTGTAAGCCCATAACTTCTCCCACTATACAATATAGGAGGCAGAAAATTTAAACCTCTCATACTCCAGAATAAAAAATGTTCAACTGCTTGCTTAGCCCTGCACCCCCCCCTTCTGTGACAGCAACTGGCTGAAGCTGGCTTTTTGGGAGAGGCTAGAGAACTTCCTCATGTGGTCTTATTTTTGCTAGATAAAAAAAAATGGTTTTTATTCCCTTTACTTCAAGTGATTATTAATAAACTTTATAAAATATCATACTTGGAGCTTTGTACATTAATTTAAATCTTACATTTATGGTGACCAGAAGTGTGGTGTTTAGAATCCTAGATCTGTTCTAACTTGTAGAGCAGTAGACAGATTAGTTTTAAAAGGCTCTGCCACCCTGCTGCTACTCCTGCTCCCAATATTGAAGCTGCTGCTGCTGCCACTCCTCAAGCTGCTACTGCTGCTGTTGCTGCCTCCCACATATGACCAGACACTGGTCCTTGCAAACTGCTTTCCACAGGACTGATAAAGTATAAATTCCTCTTTTCTGTCACATTGCTAACACCTGAGTACTTGCTGCAGTCTTGGAAGCCTGGGTGTTTCTCTTAGGCAACAATTAGCTTCCTCAGAGTTCTCACCTGGGGGCAAGCTTCCACCCACTTAATTCCCTGCCCACATATCTGGGGGAAGCATTCAAGGGGAGCAGGAACCCTTGCCCATGTGACAGTGAAAAAATGTGGCTCCCTGGCATTTTTACTCCTGGAGGAGGGGAAGGAAGGTTACTGTTCCACACTTCCTAACTTTATTCCTAGTCAGTACATACAAGGCTAATGCCACATACAAACAGGAAGTAGAACTGCAACCAATTTAATGAGTAAAATTGCAAGCATGGCCCACCCTATGAAAGAGCAGTGCATTACCAAAGCTTTAGGATATCTTTGCTTGCTACCATTTCTGGGTGTACTGACTGGATACTTTGCAGTTGATAGCTTGAATACTCTTGAGATCCAGGGTAGGGGGGATGCTTCTCCCTACACCCACTGGCTATTTTGACCTGCCCAGTCTCTGAAATACATCCAATATGGGGTTTGTCCACACTATATCCAGTGTGGGTATGGGGAACCCCAGAAGGTGACCAAAGGAATCTAGATAGATGAGTATATTTGGAAAGGAACCTTAAAGAGTCTGAAGGTGAATTTTTAAGCCTTTTCAGATTCCATTGTTTTATTGATGTTAACTTTTTCAGTTTGTTCCCCTCCAAATAGTGAAGAAGTTTCTGTAACCGAGCTATCAGAATTGGAGAAAAGATTCTTGAATTCACCTCCTATATTCTGTCATATATATTATATTTGCTGATTGTTTTAAGATTTAATTTTGTTTTTTTAAGCTCACATATTAATCTAATTTAATATCTTCTGTTATTCTATGTCATTTTCAGTTACTGTGTTTTGGCCATTTAGCTATATGAACTTTTATATTGTCTTTATTTGTATGTCCCCATATGACTGGACTGCAGAAAATACCATTTTAAAAGCCCAAAGTCTACTTGGACAAACCCTTTTCCATGGCAAAACCATAGGTCCTTATGGATACTGGGTTTTTCACCAGATCCATCAAGGTCACATTTTGCCTAAAGGGTTTTTTGTTCCTTTTTACCTTTGTTAATTGTCACATAGATGATGATGGATGAACTCCATCAAACTGGTTACCACCTGTATACAACTTTTGATTTTAACAGGTTTTCAGGAATGATTTTTAGATACCTAGTAACACCACTACCTCTGACAGGGAGAGATAAGAGAACTTACTCACGTAGTCTTATTTTTGTTAGATAATTAAGTTTTTATTCCCTTTAATTTAAGTGATTATTAATAAACTTTATATAATATAATTGGAGTTTTGTACATTAATTTAAATTTAACAGCTGCTACCAAGATTATATTTTCAATTCAAATGAATATTTTAAAATGGTGAGTTTTCATATGCTCAATGCTATACACATTTAAACATAGATATACCCAGAGATATACAGCAAAAGTATCTGGATAAAGTGATTACATGTACTAACTTATAAGTAAAAATAGCAAAAATCTAAATATAATTATGCATTCATCTCTTTCTAGACTCTCACTAACAAATAATGAAAAGATTCTCTAAGAACTATATCCTTTTTTGTTTCTTTGTCTTTTTATATTCATTTAATACTCAAACTGTTTTGTGTATAATTATATTTTTATTTGGCATTGAGATCACAAGATTTTAGCATTCATTCTTTTTCTTTGTCATAGTGTATATTAAGAATCCTTTTGATAATCATTTTATTTTGTGCAGATAGAATGCTTAATGGATAGAACCCTTGATATGGACTCATAAAGATTAATCTTTACAAGTTCAAATATGGCTTTCTAACTTAATATGTGACCGTGGTAAGTTCCTTACCCATTTCCCTTGGTCCATCTTTAAAAGGAGATGGGGAAGGAAAGAGAAAAAAAAATTACAGAATCTGCCATGAAAACCCCAAACTGTATCATAGAGTCTTACATAACTTAGAAAGAATAAATAATAACAAACATCTTTCCCAACCACAATTTGATTATAACTCTTATGTTCTCAATGAGTTTTAAAATTTATAAGTTTATAAGGCACAAAAATATTATTGCTAAATGTGAAAAAAATTCTGAACATTGAATATGACATTTGAAAAGCCTGTATTGTAAAATGTCTTCCCCCTCATGGAGTTTCTACAATTTCAGAAGAATTCTATATCTCAATTTAGCTTAGAAGCTGGAGCTAACAACCATTTAGTTATACCCACTATGATGTCAAGCTACATTCATTGATAGCCATTTCCTAGGACACTTATTTCCTTTGTAAATAGGTCAGGAAAACTAATATCTTCCAATGGTCGAAAAAAGTTTCTAGTCTTACATTCATTGTATCATAAAATCTATACTTTTGCTGCATTTTTGACATTTTTAAACTTTTTATTCACATTTTAAATTTCCTCAAAAGAGAGGAATATAATGGATATGTAAAAGACTTTTTACTTATGTTAGGGGTAAAATTTATGGTTGGATTTAATAAAATTGTTTTAGTTGGTCACCAGGTATTTAAATTCTAAATCCCAATGAAATATTCAAGTCAGAATGAACTTGTATGGAGGTTTATTTACAATAGAAGGAAAAAGTTAAGAATGAGAGAGAGGGGGGAAAAGGGGAAGGATAGCTTCCTGAGCCTAGGCTGAACCTGGCAGGAGTTCAGAGGTCTCAGACAAAGGGCCTTTCCAGAGGCTGTTGCCTCCAGAAAAAAGCCACGGAAAGCGGGGTAAGCCTTACACTCAACACCTGACCATCTAAGGGAAGCAGTCTGACGTCTTACACTTGAGCTCTTCCACAGTCAAGTTCCACTTCCATCCCCTCTCACAGGAAGTGATGCAAAATATAAAGGCAGTTCTTTACATCATTTCCTGTGTCTCACATGTACCAATAGTTGCTTAAACTTGACTTTTGGACAGCCAGGGAATCTGTCAATTGTTTCTGATTTGTCACTTGGTAACAAAAGTGGGTCATATACATTCCTTGCCCACACTTAATCCTTAAGTGGGTGTGTATAAATTCCTTGTTGCTAAAATTCTAAAGACTAAGCAGGGTAGAATAAATCTAAAATCCACAATCTCCCCTGATGATGACTGGGGGTCTAGTCTCCCCAAATGATCACTTAACATAACCATCTTGAACCTCTAAGTAATCTAACTGCAGATGCACACAAAATTTCACCTTCTAAAAAGAAACTATAATAGTTAGAGATAAGAGGGAAATAGAAGAAAGAGACATCAAAACCAATGTTTTGCTGAGTACATTGACAAAAACCAATTATGGGGAAGTCCCCTTTTGCCATAAGAGTGTACATTCAAAATGGATGTTCAATCAACTTTCAGTTTAATAAACCACACCCCAAAGTTCATTCTAGATCTTCCTGATGTAGTATAGGTTTTTCAGGCATCTTTCTGCAAACAGTTCATTCTCTGGATTTTGGGAGTTAGCAAGCTTCTTTCCTTGAAGATCTTTCTCGAACAAAAATTTTAAATCTTGGATTTTTATGAAAATACAATTCCCCCTGAAGAGGGTGTTAAGAAAGACCCAGTTCAGCTCACAATGCATAGTCCAATTATGGGGGTGTATGAGTCAATTATCAAAAGAAGAAGAAAAAAACAAAAGCATATAAGAAAAAATGGAAGAAAGTTAAACTTTTGAAAGAAAGAAAAAAATCAAAATATCAAAATCTATGTATTATAAAATTTTGAGAAAACAAGAATAAATTCATAATGGGCCCTTGTATTAGGGTCTAATTAAAGTATATTTTATCTTACACATCCATAGGACAAAATGCAGTAGTGTTTCACTTAACCATTTGCAGCCAAGACTACAGGAAGTTGCCATAGTATAAGAGACAAAAAAGGACTAGATTTTTGTGTGTGGTAGGAAAAGGTCATTCCTTGGTCTGATTTTTCATCATCCTCAGGGATAGGAAGAACCAAGATGTACCAAAGTACCAAACTTTGGTACTTATCTGTAAGTATTTCACAAAGACTGTGGATACATGGAGTCCTACGTCGTAACACATGTCAAGCATCGCAACTTCAAGTCTCATACTAAGTTCAAGTCATTTTGTATTGGCTTAGAATTTCATCAATCCCACATAGATTAGTTTCTTTTTTTTGACATGTGTTTTCTTTTTGGCACTATTCAGGATAAATCTGTGCTTCTATGGCACTGTATAGATGAAGTGTGAGCTCCTTTTTTCATCTCATTTCCTAGAATCAGACACAATCACAGTCCCATAACATTTATCAATAAATGGCAGGTTTTCTATGTCTAAAGCTTTTGGGTATGCATTTATATGCTATGAAAATGTATATCTTAGCTTATTCTACTGCAAAAATAAAAAAATAGTTTAAAAAATCTTCTCAATATAATTACATGTGCTTCAAATGTAAAAATGCGAGAAAAAATCAAATACTATATGGCACAAGTAAAGTGCAACAAAATAGTACAGATCCATCAATAGGGAAGAAAAACAAAAATGTTAAAAATTTATATATTTCATAATCACAGGGGTACTGTATTCAAAAATTCATTTCTTCTTCTATCTTCCATCTTCCTTCTTCTTTGCTACTAAGTGGAGGAGAGACAAAACTTAAAAGGGTTAACATCAACAAAAGCAACAGAGTTTAAGAGGCAACATCTTTTGCTCCACATGAAGGTACAGTAGCACCCTGAGTATTTTTTGGATGTGCTCCACTTAAGTTATATTGTTGTGGAGTCAGTTGGTTTGAGTTATCATTTTTCCCAAGATCTATTTCTAGAATTTTCTTTCCTAAAGTTATGATTTCTATGATCATTATTATAGTCATTTCTATAGTTTTTATTTCTGTAGTTGTTATTAAACTGAATATTATATCTGATTGCCTTGAATAAATTTCTACACTCCATCATTTTGTGGCCCTTCTTCTCACAGAATTGGCAGGTAATGGATCAATAGTTAGATTCTTGGAGAGGGGCAAGTGCCATTGGTTGAGCATCATGCCCTTTTTCCTGTTTATCAATCTTATCTCTTAAATATTTTAATTCTTTCCTAATTATCTCCATGAAATCATTAGCTTATTCTTTTTCTTTGTTTTCTTTTGAAACATATACAGCAATTTTTCTCAAATCATCAAGCTCCATTTTCCACTTTGGGAAATGAGTTGTAAAATAATCCTTGATCACTTTGCAAGAGTTATTGACAAAGTGTCTTCTAATTTGTCTTATGCAATTTTTTTTAGAAAGGTCAAAATATAGATGTAGACTCCCAAACTCAATGAACCTCCATGAATCTGGAGGGTGTCTCATCATCATTTTGATAAAATTTTTCAAATTCTGTCCATTTATCTATGTTTTCAGAGCACTTTCTCAAAGCAGTTATAATGGCTTCCCTATAACTATATAGTTGTAAATAATCTTCAAAGTTGTTATAGTCCCATTTGGGATCTTGTGATAGCCAGTGTCCTGCATTGTGTCTCTGGACTTTATTGACATGAGAAATTATTTTATTTTTCTCACATTCCATTAAGAAAGCCTGGAGCAGATTTTCAACATCTTTGTATGATGGATTATACTGAAAAAAATACATTTGACATTTTTTTCATTACCATAAAGAGATCTTGTTCATGTGGGGACATTTTGTGTGAATTCATTTATATCTTGAGGAGTAAAGGGTATATGATGCCTCAGAGTCACCACCTCCCCATTGCTTCCTATTTTGGGTTCTTCTATTAGGGGAAAAAGGCATTTAGTTAAATTGGGTAAAGGTGAATCAGTTTGGCTAGAAATAGTTTTGTTAGAAGGACAAGATTTCCTTGGGGCTGGAATTGGTTTGGGGGTGGGAGAATGAACAGCAGTAGCTGGGATTTCAGGAGAAGGATCGTGGAAAGTAAGGTCAATTGAGAGTTGCAGACCATGAGAGGAGGAGTTCTGCAGCTGAGCTATAGGAGAGGGGTCTTCCATCTCTATTTTGAGGGGAGGATTTTCCTCATTTAGAGGTTCAGGAACATTGTAAAAGTCAGACATGTTTTGTGTGGGGTCAGTACTTGCCATTTGACCATGAAAGAGGAATTTAACAGTATCCAATTGGTTTTGCATGTCTGTCTGCATTTTAACTTTAGATTTTCTCGTGGTAGCATTTCTTATCACAATATTTAGGAATAGAAAAATAAAATTACCTAGGAATATAAGGAATGGGAGGCATTTTGAAATCTTTAAGTTTCTTAATTGTTCAAAAGCCAGAAAATTTTAACATAATATAGCATTCATTTTTATTAATTTTTTCCATTATATATATGCATATATATGTATATATATATATATATATATATTTAAACTTATTTATAATTCTTGTTTAAGTCAGTAGATGGTGCCACTGGCTAGGGGTTAAAGTCAGGGTGTGAAAATAAAAGGTAAGGGTGTAGTCTCTTTTAAAAGGTTTTTAATCAAATTAACTCTTCTAGGTGAAAGGGCAGACCCAAAACAAAGCCTTTTGTGTGAGGCTGAGACTGAATTTTGTTTTGTTTTTTTAAGTTTGGGAAAGACCACAAACTGGTCTCTCCTTCCCATTCAGGCTAAAACCACCAGAATCATGTGTTTCCCTCTTTGGAGCAAAACCCATTTAAAAAAATACTCACTACCTTTACTCTGGTAGTCTAGTTGTTTTTGTTGTGAGGGATTGAATTAGGTATCCTTTCTCCAGGTTTTCGACACAGCTAGTTAAGAGCAATCTTGCCAGCTAGTATTGTCAGTGAGGGTCAGCTAATTGGGTTGTTTGTTCCCTAAGGCAAGGGAGATTTGGAAATAGCTTCCCCAACTAAGACCTCAGGACCTTGCCACTTAAGGTTAAAAACAGTTGCATTCATTTCAATTTAAGGAGTAAAGAAAAAAATGTTTTATGCTCACCTGATATAGTAGTTGTTTTTAAATTGTAGGCTTAAGAAGAGGTACTAAAGAGAGAAAGAAGAAAGATATTTTCAGGGAATTTGAAGATAATCCACAACCTTTGTGGATTAGACAGACTGTTAGGGGAAAAACTTATGTTTGGACTGAATATCTATATCTATATCTATATCTATATCTATATCTATATCTATGTCTATGTCTATATCATCTATGTCTATGTATCTATCTATGTGTCTATCTCTCTCTCTCTCTCTATCTAGCTATCTAGCTATCTACATATATATATATATATGTATATATATATATATATGTATATATCCCAAAGAAATACTCAAGTCAGAATGAAATTTTATGGTGGTTTATTTATAATAGAAGGAAGAAATTAAGAATGAGAGAGAGAGAGGAAAAAGGGAAGGATAGCTGTCTGTGTGCTTGGGCTGAACCTGGCAGGAGTTCAGAGGCCTCAGCCAAGGAGTCTTTCCAGAGGCTGTTGGCTCCAAAAAAGCCAAGGAAATGGGGGTAAGCCTTGCACTAACCATGTAACCATTTAAGGGAAGCAGTCTCAGGTCTCACACTCAAGCTCCTCCACAGTGAAATTCCACTGCCAACCCCTCACTTGGTAGCAAAAGTGGGTCATATACATTCCTTGCCCACACTTAATCCTTAAGTGGGGGTGTATAAATCCCTAGTTGCTAAAATTCTAAAGACTAAGCAGGGTAGAGTAAATCTAAAATTCACAATTATACAGAAAACTAAGCATAAATGTATAAGTGGCATTAAAACAATAATTGAATTAAACTTAATATCTAATCATAACTATTTGCACTAGTATCTTATAGAAAATAAAACACTTTAGGGGATATAAAACAGATTTGGAAACAATTAATAACCTGTGATATGTTTCACTTCCATTAACATTCTCCTGTCAATCTTGATTGATTTTGTTGGCTTCTCTCTAATGCCCAAACTTCTCTTGTTATCAGTCCACTTCTATTGTAGTTGAGGTGGTTTCCTCGGTGTTACTTGAGTACTGGACAAAGAATTTATGCTACTTCTTATTGCTATAACTTCTCCAATTATTTTCATTTTCACAAGTTTGATACTAAAGAAAGAAAATACAAGAAAGGTAAGGAGTACAACTGCAATCCCAGCTTGTCCATCTTCTTTGTGAGGAGTAAAGGTTATTAAAAGGTTATTATAGGAGATTTGGGGAGGTAGGTTCATATGGGATATCAATGGATTGCTTTGGGCCATTATTAGGGTTTCCAACTATGGATTGAAGGGCCTAACAGTTAACCCTGACCAGGCCAGAACCCTATCTGGGACCAGAACACAGATTTACTCAGTCATAGAGCTGGATATAGTAACTGGCCAGTGTAATTTATTGAGAGAGAGAGAGAGAGAGAGAGAGAGAGAGAGAGAGAGAGAGAGAGAGAGAGAGGGAGAGAGAGAGAGAGAGAGAGAGAGAGAGAAAACCTAGGTCTAAACCTCCTCAAAGAGAGTCTTCAAAGATTTAGTAGTCTACACTTATCACTCCTCTCCTCTCTAATCTATAAATCCAGTTCCTGTTCTAAATAACCTGCACTAAACTTTTGCCTTGGTTATTACTAGAGGTTATGGCCTCTGACAGATTTGACAGGGCCCAGGGCAGGTCCCAGGTTCAAAAGGTCATGGACCTCTGCTTACTGACAGTGCAGATAGCTGGTTCAAGATCACAGGGTTCTTCTCCCAAGGAAACACAGCAACAGGATTAACAAAAAAACAGCAAGCAGGATAGGAAATCAGGATAAAATCAGCAAACTCAGAACAGGAAGCCACTCTCCCCAGGTTCCCTTCAGAGAGAGACAATAACCCCTGAGTTCCAGCTTCACCCTTCCTTCTTGCATTCCAGAATATTTCTCTCCAAGTCTCATGCATCTGGCTCTGCAACCTTCATTTTCCTACTAAACTTATATCTTCCTCATAACAAGGTCTCTGTTGTGTATATATAAAGTTAGAAATGGAGAATGAATTATATGGAGGGGAAAATCCAATGGAAACTATTTCAATTTACTAATTTTGGAACTCTATAATATCAGCTCTTCTAGGTGAGCAATAAATTAAGAAAAAAATTCATTGAGACTTCTCCAAGTTTCCCTCATTCATATCCACTTGCCCAATTTAAATTTTTACGAAAGATTTTCTTCAGTCAGTTTTGTGTATCCTTTTCCATTTAATCAACTGTGATTGTTAAAAATTTCTTTTCTTCAGGGAATTTTTACACTTCTAAGGAATCATTTTCTTTAATGTGTGTATGAAATTTTACAAAGTTTTAAACTCTCCATAATTCTCTTACATCCTCTAATATCTTTTCTCAGTTTTTTTTTACTTCACTTATTTAGTTTAAAAAATGTCTTTGAATTCTTCCAGGAAGTTTGATTGGCTTCTTTTCTAATTTCCAATTCACATTTTTTTTCCTTTTCAGGATTTCCTTCTTACTTTTTTGATATTATCTTATTCTGTGTTTGGTTCTTGAGCTCTCTTTTCATTATATTAACTTTTATTTTTTCTTTTTTGTTTATTTGCTTATTATCCCAGTATATTTCTTGACTTTTAACTTTGTGTTAAAGTGAATGAAGAGGTCACAGTCCCAAATTTCAGGTTATTCAGATAAACTTCTATGGGTCTGTATGTTTTTTGGTATTTCCAAGATAGTATGGTGAAATAAGGGGTGTTGTCACTTCTCTACTGACCTATGCTCTGGTTTTTATCCAGGAAAGAACTTGATCCTTTGCAATTCCAAGTTCTATTTCTCTTCTTTTTTTTAAACATTATTTTATTTGGTCATTTCCAAACATTATTCATTGGAAACAAAAATCATTTTCTTTTCCTCCCCCCCACCCCCTTCCCACCACCTTTCCCATAGCCGACGCACGATTCCACTGGGTATCACATGCGTTGTTGACTCGAACCCATTTCCATGTTGTTGGTATTTGCTCTAGAGTGTTCATTTAGGGTCTCTCCTCAGTCATATCCCCTCCACCCCTGTAGTCAAGCAGTTGCTTTTCTTCTGTTCTATTTCTCTTCTTATTCCTGGAACAATGACCAGATCTATGTTCTCCTGGGGCTAAAATTTTAGTGCCCCTCTCTGACTTAAAACAGAGACCAGAGATTCTGTTACCTTATGAAAATCTGTAAGTATTCTGGACCACCCTCAAAAATTGACCAGGTCCCCTGCTTCCACCCAGCTTTATTCACTAATATGCATACATATATACATACATAAATATACATGTGTATATTTGTATATGGTTATGTATGTATATATGTATGTGAGTGTATACACTGAGAGAAAAAATAAATAAGGTAGGCACACTAGGGCTGCACAATGTAACTAGACAAAGGAACAGTAAAACACAGCAAATTCTCTAAGATATGATAGTAAAGATATAGGAAACCCAAACAGGAATGAAGAGAATGGAAATGTGGGCACAAAATTGTGATTGGTGAGCAAAGTGGGGCAAATGTTTCCTCTTTTGGCCCTAGAAGTCTTAGGTCTTCTGTAGGTCTACTACTGCAGCAGTAGTGCCATGGTTTTCAGGTCCCTTATTTTACTTTCACCTAATGGCTATTTATTTATTTGTTTGTTTGTTTGTTTGTTTGTTTGTTTACTTTGTTGCATATGTAGGAGATCACAGAGTGCTAAAGCAAGGAACAGAGAAGAAGAAAGTGTGCTGTACAATATAATAAAGTTAACAAGTTTTTGTGATTTGCAATTTCATATTTCTTTAAGAATTCTTTAACTATAGTCAAAGATGCACAATGGAAATTTACATAAAACAGAATTGTCTATATAACAGGTTGTTGATACTAAGACTTTTGTGACAAGGAAATCACTTTAAAAGACTGATATATATTAATTTAAGGTCGCCAAGGAATTCAGCTATGTAATTCCTAAATGAAAACATAAGTCAGCAGTCAATCTTTTATGGAGTTTAATTACAATAGGAGGAAGTAATTAGAGATAGAGAGAGAGAAAAGGGAGAGAAGGGAATAGGGCTTAAATACCCCTTCTGTTTAGGCTGGGCCAAAAGACCCAAGCCCTTAGATAGCTGGGGCAAAGAAAAGAGATCAGTCCCTATTACTCACGTGACCAAAATGGAGAAGCAATCTCATAGGCCCCCACTTTCAGCTTCCTTCAGAGCAAGCTTCTCAGAGCACACAACAACCACACCGACCAACTTCTCAACCCCCTCCCGTCTTCAGACCCTCCTATCCTTAAGGAAACCATCCAAGTTCCCTCCCCTCAGTCCTCACATCTACCAATCACCTGTCCATCAATTTCCCTGTGCCAATGGAGGCTCTAGCTTAACCCAGGACCGCCCAGAGGTCTCTGGCTTTGCACATGTCTCTTGAAGGTCATATTTTCAAATAATTAAATCTTTGATCCTTTGCTACAGCCCTTTCTAAATCCTGTTAACCTGAGTAGGGTAGAGATTGGAATAATTAAATTTTGATCTAGGCTGCAGCCCTTACTCAATCCTGTTAGGACTGAATAGGGTGGAGATTTATTCCAAGTATCTCCATTGTATCAATTCTAAAATCAATAATGACTCAAAGAAATTCCTGTTCTATGCTTAAGCATAGGTCAAAGTCCTTTCCATTGTTCAGCAAAAGGTTTCTGTCCTAAAGTAATCTTACGAAGGGAGGAGAAGGAACCTCCCATGCCAATGGGGTTCACATTCCAATAGTCAAGACCCACTATCAATAGGAACTTTTTCAAGTATGAAATTTCCCAATGGTGAAATTTCCAACATTTATAAGTCTAAGAAATTTTGAGGTTTACACTTTCAAATCCATAATAAAGCTGATATATTAAAATTCTTTTTTCACAGATATAATAATATCCCTCTTAAAAAATGATAACAAGAAATGCAAAATAATTATTTACCCCAAAGTGAAAAATTTGTGTCAGGGCAATAAAATTCTGTATAAGATATGGGAATACCTGGATTCCAATCTGAATTCTAGCCAAATATTTTGTGATTATGGGAACTTATTTAGGCAGGGAGATAACTCAGTAAATAGAGGGTTGGGCCTGGAATCAGGAAGAACTGAATTCAATATTGGTTTCCTGCCCTTACCACTTGTGTGATCATTGTCAGGATACTTAACTTCTGTTTTACTTAATCTACTAAAAAAAAGGCAAAATACTCTAATATCTACATCAAAAAATTGCTATGGACAGTGTGGTTCATGGGGAAAAGAGCTTGACATGGCAAAACAAAATAATAACCACAAGAACAAATTTTGTCTTTTAAAAGCTGTTTTCTGACTTCTGAAATAGGGCTGAAAATATCCAGAGTACCTAACTCACCAGGTTATAGTGATGTTTAATTTCTAACCACAAGAATGCAAATAAGAGAAGCAAAGTTTCCAAGCCATAAACAAATATGTTTATTTAGAGAAATCTAGTCTCACAACAAAGCCAGGCTTCTGGTCAAGACCAAAAAACACAGAGCCTTATGAGAGAACTTCTTTTATTCCCAAAGAATTAGGCAATTCGTATACCAGTTTAATAATAATTTAGGTCAGTGATCTAATGTAATTTAGCATATTATAAATGATGTTGGCCAATTAAATTGATTCTCCTATAAGTTGAATTGAGAAGCATAGTGTTCTCAACAAGAGAAGTAATAATATAGAACTCTGATACCATCACCTAAAAATACTCTATTGTGTTAAATCTGGGATGTTATCATGGATTTTTTTTCATTAGCTAAAAGCTTATTTATTTGCTACTAATCACCATTTCAATATCTTTCCTTAAGGGAAATCAATCATTTTAACAGAGGACCCCTCCAGGCAATTAAAACACAAGGCCATAGAAAGTCATTTTATTCTAGGAAGTCTGACATTTAACCAATCAGTTCCTCATTCCAAATTCTCCTCTTTTACAGATTTAAGACATACTCATGCCTTAGCATTTCATAGTGAGGCTTACCAAAGTAAGTATATGAAAAATCTGTATGATGTTCAGTAATAGGTGATAGAGAAATATTTCTTTTTCACTTGGAATCATGAGATTAGATTATGACAATTCAAGGTTTATTTTCTGTAATTTTTTAACACTATGTTCCACACTATCTTCTCAATAAGAAATTTTCAAGTAAATAAGTAGTATACTAAATTGTTTATGGTATCAGCCACATAAAATACCAATAGCTACAAGTTTTGTTGTACAGTCATATACAATGCTTTGTGACCCCTATAAGGTTTTCTTACTGAAGTTCCTGTAGTAATTTACCACTTACTTCTCCAGTTCTCCACATTTTACAGTTGAGGAAATTGAGACAAATGGAGGTTAAGTGACTTGCCCAAGGTCATTCAACTAAACCTGGATGTCAACTCAGTTCCAAAATTCAGGCCTAGCACTCTTTTCATTGCAAAACTTTAAAAGCAGCAGGTACAAATAGATTTATACTTTCAGCTAATAATAAGATATTTATGTGTTTACTCCAATATATGGTGACAAGGAGTAAAGGAAATTAAAAAAATGAACTCAGAATATGGACAACATACAAATTTATACACTAGAATTCTAATTAATCTTATGTTCCACATTCTATTGATGAGGGAGAATTTTTCTTTACAGTATTATAGTTTGCTAAACTGTTAAATTACTAAACTGTCCGTGGAGTAATATATTGAATTTTTTGAAAGTACCAAATGAATATGAAATGCTAAAATATAACTGATATTCTTTTCTTGTCACATGTGAAAGGATGTATCAAGTTATATTCATATACTTTTATGAATATGCTTTTCAAGATTCAAACAATTTTATGAACTTTTCCTCTCTGAGGATAATCCTTTTATGTGTGAATTAATGATTTTCTATCATAAGAGGAAAATCTCAATAACTTAAACTTTTTAACTTTACCTTAATGGCTTCAATGATTTAAATTATTTTCTCTTTGTGTTCATATTTTATTCTCTTGACATGGATGTATGTGGGGAGTATAATGAAGAACAATGAGTGCTTTCCTTGATTTTAAACACACAAATTTTAGCATTATTTTCATGTTGTCAGCATATTTTCTAGAATATTAGTCATGTTTTTGAACCTCCTTGATGTTTTTCATATTTTGTGGATTGGGAGAGAAGCAACTGGGACATAATGGAACTGAATTGACTTGGTATAAGAGGATGTAAATTAATATCCAGCTTGGTTCAATTGTGCAGCCTTGGAAAAAACATGTACCTGAATCTGTGCTCATCTTTTCTCCTACATAAAGGTGAACAATAATTTCTGCACAGTTTAATTTATGATCCTATCATGAAGATGACATGAGAAAATATAAACAAAGTAATTAGTCATCTATTAATATTTAAACATCAGTTATAACACTAATGATAACTGATAAAATAATGAAAAAAATACACCTTTAAAATAGATATATCTGGTGACTTCTTAGGTTATGAGTAATAAAAACACATCCACAGATAATTTTACAGTTTACAAATCACTTTTCTCACAATAATACAATGTAATGGTAGGGTAATATTAATGTTCTAATTTTATTTGAGTGAACAGGAATGAGAGTTTAAGTAATTTATCCATGATTTCACAAGTAATAAATATTTAAGGTAACTTAACCATGGCATCAGAAGATGGTTGACAATCCCACACACTATATGAGGAAGTGAAAATTATACTTTAAATATATAAAGACAAAAAAGACTTCTTGGACCTTATCAAATAGAAAAAAAATCTGTTACTTTAATAATAATATTTTAAGACAAAGAAAATTGTTTGAGGAATTCTCAACAGAAGAAGAAGCAGAAGCAGAAGCAGAAGCAGAAGCAGAAGAAGAAGAAGAAGAAGAAGAAGAATACCATGGTATTTGGTACTATTATTTAAATAAGACCAATAAATGAGTAAATAACAACATAAAAATATCCTAACCTTATTGACAAATGTTTTTCAATTCCACAACATTTTATGAGGCAATTAACTATGTAAATCTCATGGCTATTCTTGATGGAAAGTGTAAAAAAGAAATTAACAGTCATTCATGTAGAGTTTTAACATGTATATGAAGATCAAAATGGCAATTGATAGGAAAAAAACATTGATAATGCAAAGTGTTTCTATGTTCATTTTTAAATGAAATCAATGAAAGAATAAACATTAATCCAACATTTACTATATGCCAGGTACTATGTGAAGCACTGAAGATATAAAAGAGTCAAAAGTAGGGTTTTTTTCTAATAGAGGAAACAATATGCTAACAAATATGTACAACATAAAATATATATACCTAAGAAATAATAAACGGGGAAAAGATCAGAATTAAGAAATATTGAGGAATGTTTCCCATATATGGTGGCATTTTATTTGTGCCTTAAGTAAGGAAGCTTTGTTCAGTCATCCATATGTAGAAATGTGCATGGTAAATGGTGAAAATGATCCAAGACTGCATATGATAAGGGAGCTAAGGATGGAAGAAAGGAAGAGAGGACACATTGAATTATACTATGTGGAATAAAATAGGGTTCTTCTTTTTACTGGAAGTTCTCCACATCCCAACTAGAAGATAGGAATGATATTCAAAGGTGGAAATTACCTTGAGTTGGCATAAATGGAAGTGGTTGACTTAGATCAGATGGAATATGAAGCCTGATGTCTTTGCACCAGAGATGTCTTCCTATGTGATGGCAACAAGAAGTGATAGACACCAGATTGAAATGCAATCTGAATGATTAAAAAAATGTGTCTTCCATAATTGTATTAGGATAATATAAGAATACTAAATATATAAATGAAATCTCTGAAATAACTTTGTTCAATCATTGCTTAGTAATTATCAAGGGAGTCATAAAATACAGAGTTACACAACTGGCAAAAGTATTTGTCAATAACATATAGAAATTGTTTGGAGATAGCATCATATAGTAGAACTATTTCTATGTCCCCAACATATGGGATCAAATACAAGCTTTTCCTTGGATAAGCTAGGCATCTGTGGCCCTTAGTTTCTACAGCATCAAAATTAAGGTGTTATACTAAATGAACTCTAATGAATACTCTCACAATCAGTTGTTGAGGTATGTGGGACAATCATCCTTTTTAAAAGATAAGAAAATTGGGATTGAATGAGATAAATTGAATTAATCAGGGCCACATATGTAAGAAAGAATTTGAAATTGGGCCCAATTTCTTCCTCTCTACTTTATCATTTAGCTAGTTGCTTTGTAATAACAAATACCAACTATACTACTTGAGTGCTCCATTAGAATGAAAATAGCTAGTTTTGTTGTTATTGTTTATTTTTCTTTTTTTTAACCTTATTTGTATGTCCAGTCCATAGTTACAGAGCAAGAGCATAGTAATATACAAAATAGTACATTAATTAATACGTAATGATTGGCTGACTGGCTGATTCATTGATAATCAGTGAGTTATCTGGAGTAAATTTCCCTAATATGTGAATTTTAATACCACTCCACCCTACACAGACTGTACTAAAGAAGATATGATTTAGCTATTTTCTGATTAGTAGTTTCTCTTTTACTCTCCAAAACCTTACCTTCTAGAGTCTCTAATATTCCCGTACAGCACCAGCCAGATAGGAGAAATCCTATACCATTTCCTTCTCCCTTCTCCTTAAATTTCTTTCCACTATATTAATTAAATCACCATAAATTTCCAGACTCACTTGGGTAATTTTTTTTTGTTCTTTGGGATATCCATGGCAACCAATAATTAATATAGTTTAGGTCACAATGCTAAAATTATACTTTACAGTTTTGGCTGACCACGTTGGTTGTGACAAAATACCCTCAATCTTCTTAACTTTCCTAAACCTTTTCTCTACTGTGACTATCCCTAAATTCAGCTTTTAATAGCTTATTTTGATAAGCTCTAGAGCTAAATGAATTTGGTTTTCCTTTTTTTTTTTTTAAGTCCAATGTGTCAGGAATGGGAAGGCTATTTAGCTACGAATTCCCTTTCCCTCAAGGAACAACTGCCTAGATTATTCTTAATTAGGAGTGAAGGAGCCCTAAAGAGAGCTTTGGCCTTGTCCTGCTCCTGACATATTTTGTGAAGCCCATTATAAAAAATAATTATAAATACATATATATATACATATATATATACACATACATATATATAAATGAATACTACATTCTTTGACATTTATATGATGGTTGAAGAATTAGGGACATTGAGGAATTCAGCATACCTCCAATTTTTTATATTATTAGGTAATATAATTTTTCTACTCAGTACTCTTTAGAGATGCTAACTTAAAAATATTTGAAGCTGAAATTCAGAAAAACATGCAAAATTATGAAACTAAAATACAAAAAAATTATGCAAGAACTGAAGCTAAAATACAATAACTTATGCAAAAATCTAAAGATAAAACACAGGAAAGCAAAAAAAAACATGCAATATTAAACACAGGAAAATATTAAAAAATTTGAGGCTAAAATGCAGAAGAACATGCAAGTTCAATTAGAGAATTTAAAATATTTCTTACAGATTCAATTGGCAAACATCCACCCCACCAGAAATAGGTTTGAACATGACAGACCTGTTCTGAACCTCTAAATGAGGAAATTTCCTTCCCCAAAATAGAGAAGGAAAACACCTTCCCTATAGGTCAGCTAACAGACTGGTCCTCTCTTGGTCTGCAAATCTTGGCTGAACTTAATCTTCAAAACCCTTCCCCTGCAATACCAGTTTCTCATGTTCCTTCTCCTACACAAAACCAAATTCCTGCCCAAAGGACATATCCTCCTTCTAAAGAGACTCGTATTAGTCAAACTGACCCACAGGTACTAAATTCAATTAGAGGCCTGTTTCCTCTAAGAGGAGTACCTGAAATAGTATGGAATGGGGATGTGGTGACTTTAAGGCACAATATACTGTTTACTCCCCAAGAATTACATGAATTTACATGAACTATCCCCACATATGAACAAGATCCCTTTCTAGTAACAAAAAAGATGACAGACATATTTTTTCATTATAATCCATCTTACAAGGACGTTGAGAACTTGCTACAGGCTTTTTTTAACTGAACATGAGAAAAATAAAATAATTGCTCAAGTCAACAAAACCCAGGGGCACAATGCAGCACATTGGCCATCTCAGGATTCTGAATGGGACTATAATGACTATGAGGATCTTTTACAATTATACCTTTGTAGAGAGGCCATCCTAACACCAATGAGAGAGTGTGCAGACAGTACAGATAAGTGGATGGAATTTGAAAAAATTAAGCAAAATGAGGAAGATTCATGGACAGAATAATTGAGTTTGCGGGTTGATACCTGGATTTTGACCTATCTAAAGAAAATTGCATAAGACAAGTTAGAAGGCATTTTGTCAATATCTCTTGAAAAATGATTAGGGATTATTTTAGAACACATTGTCCAAGATGGCCAGAGATGGACCTTGAAGAATTGTAGAAAACAGCTCTATATGTTTTAAAGGTAAACAAAGAAAAGGAGGAAGTATATAAATATGTCATAGAGGAAATAAAGAAAGAATTGAGATGTTTAAAAGATAAGATGGCAAAAAAGGAAAGTGGGCATGATACTCAACCAATGGTACTTGCCCCTCTCCAGGAATCTAATTATCGATCCATTACCTGCCAGTTCTGTGAGAAGAAGGACCACAGAATGGTAGAGTGTAAAACTTTACTCAGGGCACTCAGAATGAATCTGCCATTTAATAACAACTACAGAAGTGGTAATTATAGAAATAACTATAATAATGATAATGGAAACCACAACTTTAGGAATGATAACTATAGGAATAGATATTGGGAAAATGATAACTCAAACCAAATGACTGTACAACAATATAACTTAAGTGGTGCTCGTCCAAAAAATACTGGGGGGCTAATGCTCCTCAGGGGCTTCACTTCCAGGGGGGGTGTCCAAGGAACTTCCCAAATACAATGAAGGTGTCGGGGGGAGGGGGGCTGGGGCACAGGAACCAGAGGATACAACCTTTGATTTTCCAAACTGATGTCCTACTACCCATTGTCCCTATCCACTTCCCCTCCTATACTAATGAACCCCATGTTACCTTAAAGGTGGGTAACACCTATTATGATTGTCTTTTAGACACAGGAGCTTCCAGGTCTGTATTAAAGAGTATACCTGATTTACATTGTTATTCTGTTGGAGCAGAGAATGTAATGGGAGTGTCAGGAATACTCCAAAGGGTTAAAAACCTTTCCCCTAGAATGGTGTCTGTAGGATTCCTTGAGGTACAACATTCCTTCCTTTAGATGCCTGAATCCCCTTTAAATTTGCTGGGGAGGGACCTTCTATGCAAACTCAGAGCCACAATAACTTGCTCCTGAGATGTTTCCTTATCATTGGAAGTACCTGAGGAATCTTTAAATTACTCCCTGTAATTCTCTCAGAGAGTCAGGAGGGGAAAGAGCATCCCACCTTTGTAATACCTGCAGATATGACGGAGTTTCTTTGGGCCATATCTTCTTCTGATGTAGGCTTGCTTAAGTCATCTGTTCTAGCCTACCTCCTTCCATTCCTCAGTATCCCCTCTCAAAAGAGGCAATTGAGGCTATTACCCCAGTAATAAACTCATTAATTGATCAGGGAATAATAATCCCTTGTAAATCTGAATACAACATACCCGTCCTGCCTGTTAAAAAACCCAAAAGAGGGCCCAATGGCAAGCACCTCAATAGATTCGTACAGGATTTGAGGGCTGTGAAGAACCACTTTATAAAGAGACACTCCAAAGTTTCCAACATACATATGATTCTTTCTTTTATTCCTAGCACAGCTGCATACTTTACAGTAGTAGACTTGTCCTCAGCCTTCTTTTCCATACCCATACATGAGAACACCAGGCATAGTTTTGCTTTTACCTGGAAGCGTGCTCAATATACATGGAGTCATCTGCCTCAGAGTTATGTGGAAAGCCCGAGTTTATTTGCACAAATATTGAGCCAAGACACAGATAATATAATATTTAAAAATAGCAAATTAATCAAATACGTAGATGATCTACTCTTGGCTTCAACAGATGCAGAATCATGTCAGGAAGATAGTAAACACCTTCTTTTGGAATTTCACAAAAGAGGAAGTAAGATCTTGAAGGGTAAGGTTCAGTTGTGTCTCCCTAAAGTAGAGTATTTGCAATTCATCCTGATTGTGGGTGCCCCCTCTATTTCTCCCAAAAGAATTGAGAATATTCAAAATTTAAGTACTTCTACCACTAAGAAACAGTTGACAGCAATTTTAAGAGCAACAGGGTTTTGTTGACAATGGATAATTTGATATGGAGAAATTACTAAACTCCTTATAGCACTAACAAGGGATTCGGTCGCTGAACCCCTCAAATTAGAGCCAGAACATCTGTTAGCTCTATCAGATCTAAAACAGGCTATCCTGTCTGCCCCCACTCTAGGCATCCCAGATTACAACAATCCATTTACTTTGTATGTACATGAGTGAAGAGGGGTAGCTTTAGGTGTTTTAACTCAGACTTTGGGGCCTTCTCTGTGCCCAATTGCTTATTATTCTCCCCAACTGGACCCATTAGCATCAGGAGCACCACCAAATCTTAGAGGAGTAGCTGGTACAGTCTTACTAGTGACAAAAACTGTTGATCTAGTATTGGGATGCACATTAACAATTATGTGTCCCCATGAGGTAGAGGCATTTTTGCTAAGGCAGAGAACACAGGCATTCTCAGATCAGAGAATCACATGGTATGACATAACCTTATTAAATAATGAAAACATTACCTTGAAATGCTGTACACCCCTTAACCCTGCCACCTTGCTTCCAAGATTTACCAACTTCAGGAGAACCATTACAAAATTTTGAAACACTAGTGTCCAATGCAGAAAAGCCTCAAGATCATCTCTTGGACACTCCCTTAGACAATCAGATCTGGGCTTATTTACTGATGGTTCCTCTTTTATGAGGGATGGCATATGCTACACTGGAGCTGCTTTAGTCACAGAATTTGCCACTGAGTGGTCAGCTTCGCTGCCCTCTAATATTAGTGTGCAAGGGGCTGAACTCATAGCTCTGAAACATGAATGTATAATTGCCAAGGATAAAATGGTTAAGATTTATACAGATTCTAGATATGCTTTTGGCATTTGTCACTTGGTCAGGATGCTATGGCTACAGAGAGGATTTTTAACCTTAGCTGGAAAATCTATAACTAATGCAGAAATTATTAACGAAGCTCTTTCTGCTCTCCAGCTGCCTGAGGCCCTAGCTGTAGTTCATTGCTCTGCCCATACAGGTGGTACTGACCTTGTCTCTAGGGGAAATGATTGAGCAGATGCCTCTGCAAAGATAGCAGCCATAGAAGGGCCTGAATTAATTTTAACATTAACAACCACTGATTACTTAAATGTATCACTTTCTCAAACTGAAAAGGAAGTGGAAAAATGGAAGGAAAAATTCAAAGCAAAACAGATTAATGGAGTATGGGTGTCATCAGAAGGAAAACCCCTGCTCCGTAGAAGTTTTTATCACCAAATTTGCTAATCTATTCATAAAAATGGTCACTTTGGTACCCAGGGCATCATAGACTCTGTTAATAGAGTATGGATAGCCCCTGGTATAACTACTATAGCTATTAAAGTGTGTACAGCCTGCTCTATCTGCCAAGCATATAACCAATATGACTTTAATGGCAAAGCCTTTGGTGGGAGTCCTCTGGCTTACACACCTTTTGAGGACCTACAGATAGATTTCATAACAATGCCAAAGGCTGGATATTATAAATTTTGTCTAGTCATAGTAGATCAACTGACCCGATGGCCAAAAACTTTTCTCCCAAAAGTTTAACTTTCTTCCATTTTTTCTTCCATTACATTTTTTGTTTTGTTTTTGTTGTTTTTCAATTCTTTTAATAATTGACTCATACACCCCCATAACTTAACAATGCATCCTGAGCTGAACTGGATGTTTTTTAACACCCACTTCAGGGGGGATTATATTTTTATAGAAATCCAGGATTTTGAAATATTTTGTTCGAGAAAGTTCTTCAAAGAAGAAGGCTGCTAACTCCTAAATCCTGAGAATGAACTGTTGCAGAAAGATGCCAGAAAAACCTACACTACATCAAGATCAAGAATGAACTTTGCCTGTGTTTAATTGAACTGAAGTTTAATTGAACATCTATTGTAAATGTACACTTTTATGCCAAAGGGGACTGCCCCTAATTTGGCTTTTTGTTAATGAGCCTAGCAAAATATTGGTTTTGCTTTCTCTCTTTTCTATTCCTCCCTAACTATTTTAATTTCATAGCTGGTGTGTTTACAAGAACCATCAGAGAGACTAGTCTTCCTCGGGTCATAACACTAAAATTATACTTTACAAATGTTAGATATAAGCTCTGTGGATGATCTATGGAAAGGTAAGTTCAATAATTTATCAGAAAGGTATGGGTAGATTATAATCTTCTTAATAAAAGGGGTATATTATAGACTCAAAAATTTAGCACACTAAGGGACATCAGAGTTCATATGGCCAAAATCCCTAATTTTACAGACAATTATATTATATTCCATATTGAGCAAATGACTTTTCCAGGGACAAATATAGAGTAATCCAAATCATTTAAATTTAAATATAGTGAAATTTCCATTGTTCCATGTTGGATTGCAAATCCACCAACCTTTGAAAGTCTACAAATTATGAGTATATTCATTTCTCCATTTTGCTTTATACAAAGCTGAAGCTCTGAAGCAATATATTATAAAAGGCAATTTTTTCTTTTGGCATATTTTAAAATAATTATTGTTCTTTGAAATAAAAAATACATTTTCCAGATTATTTAATTGAAATTCTTTACAAGCATATCATTTAAAGCTTTGTAAGGGCCTTTTTCATTGTTTTGTTGTTAAATTTGGCCAAACAAGTTCATGACAAATTAGGATATATTACTTCAGTCTTTGGCTGAATATGAAGGTGTGGCATGAACATGAAAGTTTTATCTACCTTATAGATAACTCAATTAAATGCTTATTCATTTTGAGTCAAATCACACTGTGAATTTAATTTCCTACTTCAAACCAAATGCAAGTATGATTCATTTCTGATAAAAGTCTTGGAACTGGAAATAATATTAAGAATAAACTAATACAATCTATACTTTCTCCATTTTACAGATGAGAAAGATATAATTCAATAGTATTATTGTAAATTAATTGTCAGGTCACACAGCTGTTTTGTGGCTGAGTTTAGGATAAAAGCAGATTTTGCTAACATGTAATCTAGAGTTATTTCCATTAAAAGAAACATGAAATCTTAATACAACTGAATAATCTCTTCCTATTCAGGAAATCAAGTTATCTAATAATTAGATTTTAAAAAATATTTTGGGTAAACTGTAGGATGCCATATATAGGAAGATATCCATATCTATGTAAATATGACATGAAAAGAAACAATTTTGGTATCAGAAGACAGTGTTTAATTATTTAAAAAATATCTATTTTCCCAAATTGTAGATGAAAATGCAATTAAAATTGATATTGCCAGGGGCAGCTGTGTGGTTTAGTGGATTGAGAGCCAAGTCTAGAGCCTGCAAGTCCTAGGTCCAAATATGGCCTCAGACACTTCCTAGCTATGTGATCCTGGGCAAGTCATTTAACCCCTGTTGCCTAGCCCTTATCACTCTTCTGACTTGGAACCAATACACAAACCAAGACAGAAGATAAAGGTTATAAAAAATTAAAAAAAATAAAATTGATATTCCCTTTCTTTAGTGAAATAAGAAAGAACAATGTGTGGCAATTCATTTATTTAGGATAAATTTTAAATAGTTATAACTATTTTTATCAGAATTTAACATTCAAAATAATTTTCTTGAAAAAGTCTTGTTAGATAGGAAAGAAAAGTATCATTACAATTGTTTTCTAGAAGAAGAAAAAAAGGTTCATACATATGAAATCATTGGAAATGTTTAGTTCTTGTAAATTATCCAATCAGCAAAAAATATTTTTAAAGAATCCACAATGAGTCTATTTTGTTCTAGGTGCTAGGGTTTAATTTATATTTATATAAATATTTATATATTGTATAATATTTCATTTAATATTTTATTATATTTAATTTATTATATTTTATTTGATCTTATATATTAATTATAGTTATCATATAGAACATATTCTTATATTATATAATTTATTGATTTAATATAAAATAGATATTTTATATATTATATAAATTAAATTATTTAAAAGATATATTGGTCTTTTGTATGAAATTTTGTCTTAATATAGCTATAATATCTATCTTTTGAGAAACAAACCTATAGATAAATATATAGCTCTATCCAGCAATTCATAAATAGACAATATACTAATAATATGGTATTTATGAAGAGAAGATACTAGAAGTTATATGGCCCTATGAAGACTTCTTGGGAATAATATTCCTTGAATTAATTCTGTTTTAAATATTTTGATTATACATAGAAACAGTTTTTGACAATCATTTTTTGACATTTTGTGATGCAGATTCTCTCCATCATTCCCTCTTCCTACCTCTCCCAGTGCTGGTCAATAGTATGATAGAGGTTATATCACTGTTTTCATGCAATATATATTTCCATATTCCTCATGCTGTGACAGAAGGCACATATCACATATACCAGAAAAAAATCCTGAATGAAATAAAGTGAAAGGTGAACTGCTTTGATTTTAAATCAGACTCTAATAGTTCCTACTTTAACTATAAGAAAATTTATCATGAGTTTCTTGTGGTTTTCTTGGAATATTGTTCTGATGATAATAATTTAGTCCTTCACTGTTGATAATCATAAATATTTCAATTACTCTATACCATGTTCTCCTACTTCTGTTTGCTATAATTTGAATGAGTTAATTTAAGTTTTTCCTAATTTATTCTGTTTGTCATTTCTTATGGACCAATAATATTCCATAACAATCATATAACACAACGTATTTAGGCTGTCCACAATTGATAAATATGACTTCAATTTCTAATTCTTTGTCATGAAAAAAAGACCTACTAAAATATTTTTGTGAAAGTAGTTCTTTCCCCCATCTATGATCTCTGGAGTACAGACCCAGTAGTAATATTTCTGGTTCAAAAGATATGCACAGTTTTATAATACTTTGTGCATGATTCCATAGTGTTCATCAGAATAGTTATATCAGTTCACAGTTACAGTCACATTATATTAATGTCCCAATTTTTCCACAATACCTCCAACATTTATAATAATGTCTTTTAGGTCATATTAACCAATCTGTTTGGTGTGAAGTGGTAGCTCAGATTTGTTTTAATTTGCATTTTGCTCATCAATAGAGGATTGGAAAAAAATTTTTTAAATGACTATGTTTTAATTTCTACCTCTGAGAACTATTTGTTCATATTTTTGACTATTTATCAATAAGAGTATGTTTTTTTATTCTTAGAAATTTGACCTAATTTTCTTTATATTTGAATAATTAGGCCTTTGTGGAGACATTTTCTTTTCCTGTTTGTTGTTTCCCTTATAATCTTGATTATGCTAATTTTGCATGTCTAAAACCTTTTTTAATTTGATGTAAAAATATCCATTTATTTTTTTCTGATGTTCTTTGAGTCTTGTTTGGTGAAAATTCTTCCTTTAACCAGAAGTCTGATAGGTAAACTTTTCCATGTACCCCTAATTGTGTTTATGGTATGACCTGTTATTTCAAGATCAACTATACATTTTGACTGTGTCTTAGGTTATAGTGTGAGATGTTGGTCTATGAGTTTTTTTGTGTCATATTGTTTTCCAGTTTTCCTAGTATTTTTTGCAAAATAGTGAATTCATTCCCCAATTGCTCAGATACTTGGGTTTTTAACACTAGATCACTATGGACTTCAACTATTTTATGTTGATTTTCTAACCAATTCCAATGATTTACTGCTATATTTTTTAGCCAGTAACAGATTGATTTTATGATTACTACTTTATATTATTATATGAGATCTGATATTCTTAGTTCTCCTTCATTCATATTTGAAAAACTTATTTATTTTATATTCTTGACCTTTCACTCTTATAGATGAATCACTATTATTTTTAATATCTTCAGGTAATAATTTTGGACAGTTTGATATGGCACTTAATTAGTGAATTGATTTGGCTAAGATTCCTATTTTTTATTATATTGACATGCCCTATCCATGAGTGATTAATATTTTTTCAATTTTTTTATGTCCAAATTGAATAAAAAGTGTTTTGTAATTATAGTGATATAATTTCTGGGTTTATTTTGGTAAGTATATTTCCAGATATATTATTTATTCTCTAGAGATATTTCAAAGGATATTTCATTTCCTATCTCTTCCTGTTGAACTTTTTTGTTAGAAAATAGAAATTCTGATTTTTTATGTCACTATATTTTGTGAAGGGATTATAATGTGAGAGATGAGATGATACAAAAGTAAAATTGTCAAGTTAGCAAAACTCTGGATGTGATAAAGTGAAAGTGAGCAGTCAAGGATGACACCTAGATTGTAGGTCAAGTTGAAGATATGAGAATAGAGATCAGGGGAGAGGGAGATTTTAAAGTTATTTTCATAAAATGGTAATTGAACATATGTAAGCTGGCAAGATCATCAAGTTAAATAGTATGAGTAGAAAAGAAAATAATCCATGGCAAAACCTGTTGAAAATGCACATTTAAGAGTCATTACTTAGGAAAAATATAGCAACGGAGACTGAAAACACGTGATCAAATGAGTAGAAAGAGAATCAGATGACAGTATTGTCAAAAAAAACCTAGAGAGAAGAGAATAATTGAAAAAGGTTATTGATAGCTTTGAAGACTACAGAGGGATGAAGAAGAATAAGGATGTAGAGAAGAGCGTTGGGTTTTTAAAATAACAGATCAATGGTAACTTCAGAAATAGCAAATACAGTGAAATGTTGAAGCAGTAGCCAGACTGTAGAGAGATAAGAAGTGAGTGAAAGGAAAGGAATTTGAGGCACCTCTTTTAGATGTCTATTCTTTAAGGAGTTTAATAAGAAAAGGCATGGATAATAAGAAAAGGTAATTGATAATAGCAGAAATATATCAAGTGAAGATTAGAAAAAATCTATACAGAGACTTGGAAGGAGTAGATGAATATTCACTTTTCAGGAATATCAAAAGTCATAATTTGGATAAGATCTGGTAACTGATTGAATATTCAGAATATGGGAGAGTGATGTGAGAAAAGTACTTAGATTGCAGACTATGAGAATGAAAAGAGAATGCTACCTCTATTGAAATAGAGCAATTCTAAAAACCAATGCAACCACATACTGGGAAAGCATTTTTATAACAAAATTCTCTGACAAAGGTTTAATTTCCCAAACATATGAGGAATAAATTCAAATTTACAAAAAAATCTAACCATTCCCCAATCAGCAAATGTTCAAGGGACAAAAATAGGCAGTTTTCACATGAAGAAATAAAAACTATCAAAAAGCATATGAAAAAGTCTTCTAAATCCCTCCTTATTAGAGAAATACAAATTAAAACAAAATTGAGGTACCACCTCACAGGTAACAGACTGGCCAATATGGCAGCAATGGAAAGTGATGAAAGTTAGAGGAAATGAGGCAAAAGTTGGTCATTAATGCACTGCTGGTTATAGGTGTGAATTGGTCCATCCATTCTGGAGGGCAATTTGGAATCATGCACAAAGGGCCTTATGAAGAATATCTGCCCTTTGATCCAGCCATACCACTGCTGGGTTTATACTGCAAAGAGATAATAAGGAAAAAATGCATGTACAAAAATATTTATAGCCACACTCTTTGTGGTGGCAAAAAATTGGAAAAGGAGGGTGTGTCCATCGATGGGGAATGACTAAACAAATTGTGGTATCTGATGGTGATGGAATACTATTGTGATAAAAGGAATAATGAACTGGAGGATTTCTATGTGAACTGGAAAGACCTCCAAGAATTGATACAGAGCAAAAGTAGCAGAACCAGGAGAACATTGTACCCAGAGACTGATACATTTTTGCACTATTGAATGTAATAGACTTTTCTCTTAGCAGCAATGCAATTAACCAGGAAAATCCAGAGGAATTTATGAGAAAGAATGTTATCCATATTGTGGAAAGGAAAATAAGACTGTCAGTTTGTGGGGGAAGGGGCAACTGGGCATGGCAGTTGGGTCTTGTGACTAGCACTTCCTTCCTGCCGGGTGGGACTTGCTTCCTGGTGTTGGAGGAAAGAGAAGCTCATTCAGCCCAGTCTGGAGTTGTGAGCCTCTTCTTGGTCCAGCCCGAAGATTCAGGCCCATTCATCTCTGAAGGTCAGACTTTGTTGCTTTCTGTGTACTGCTAAGATTCTGAATTAGACAAAGTGAGGACTGATATACAGTAGACGGGAATGGAAAAACCCTCCACCAGCCTCTGGGGCCTGGCCTCAGGTCTGAAGCTGAGAAAAACTCCAATCCCAACTGGTTATTAAACTTTATATTATTTGAATTCACACTCAGACAAGTGGATTATCTTTTCTGGTCATAGAGGGAGCTGAACTTCAGTTCAGTCATTCCAGGACAAACAGTCCTTATCGGACTCCTGCTGTTTCATCTCAGCAGGGGGTATCTCCCTCCTTTGCTTTACCTAACAGTGTTCTCCCTCCCTCCCTTCTCTCCTCTATACCCCCATACAAATCTCCCATTATTATCCCATTTGCCAATCCCATTTCATTTCCCAATAAATATTACAATATTCAGAGAAAGAACTCTGGGAGTAGAAACCCAGAAGAAAAATATATGATGGATTACATGGTCAATGAGGATGTGATTGGGGTTTTGATGTTAAAAGTTCACTATTGAAAATGTTAATAACATGGACATAGGTTTTCAATAATGATACACGCATAACCCAGGGGAATTGCTTATCAGCTCCAGGTGGGGAGAGATGAAAATGGTGGGAAAAATGAATCATATAACCATAGAAAAAATATCCTAAATAAATTTTAAAAAGAAAGAAAGTAGTTCTGAATTTTTTTGAGGAAAAAATAATGAGGTCTGGTTTTGGCATGGTGAGTTTGATACATTTTTTAAAGTTATCTACATTAAAATGTCTAATATTTAAAATTAACATTTAACTTAGACTAACCAAACAGGACAGACTGAGAATCAGCAGAGATTGAAGCAAGACTTATAAACTGAGAATTGATCTGCAGAGGCTAATGCCTCCATGGAGGCTAATGAGGGCATCAAGTGAGAAATTTAGAGTAGGAGAGAATATTGGACTGAGGTGGATACCCATAAGTTTCAAAAGGGAAGAATGTGAAGTCAGAATAGAAAGAGTGTACTGAGAGGGAGTGGGGAACATAATGAAGACAAAAAAATAACATTTTTTAGGAAAAATAAAGCATAGTAAGAGTTAAACATAGGAAGGGATAGGAAGAATTTCAAGAAAATAAGAGATCTAATATTATTTTCATTAGAGGATATTGTTATCCACCCAAATATCAATTCAATTCACTTGTTCAAATGGCTTTAATATTTCCAAAGCAAATTCATAACAATTCTATGATGTGGATATTATAAATATTTATTACTTTCATTTCACAAATAATAAAATTAAAGTTAAGTAATACTTTAGTGAGGTCAAACAAATAACAAATGCCCTACATAGAATTAAAACCCAGTTCTTCACAATTCTATGTTCAGTATTCTTTGTTTTATTCTTTCTTGAGTCTCAAATAATCTCAGACTTCCAGGAAAACATGGTGGTAGTCTAGAGTCAGGACTCTTCCTTTCTTCGACACCTACCAATATAGTCTACCTCAAAAGGCCAAAAAATCCAAATTCATATGAAAGAAGGGACTCTACAGTAGGGCCCAGTATTGAAGGTATGTGGAATTTGGACATTTCCTCACTATAAGGGGGTGAAAAACCTTCCACCAAAGCATGATCTGATCCACCTCCACCCACCCAATCTACAGAGCCAGAGGTAGAGCCAGGGTATGCTAGAATCAGTAAATAAGCAAGGGGCACCACTAGAACAAGTGAGGGCCACCTCTAGTTCCTTGGCAGCTGACTAAGACCACCAAAGACCTATCCTGAGAGCAGCTAAACTTGAAACCACAGCAGGCTGAAGAACACAGGCTATGGGTGCCCACAAGGAGATAGCACAGAGAAGGGCAGCAAACAGCAGAAGCTACAGAGATGTTAGAGCTGGCCTCAAGCAAAAACCTAGCTTCTTAGGTTCATACACAGAGAGTCTGCCACCTTGACTCAGATTTCTGACAGGAAAGGGAAGGAAATACCACCATTGTGATGGTAAACAGTGCCCAGAAACAACTTCCCAACACCAAGAAAAACAGGAAGGGGATGACCCTGTATAATTTTTACAGAAGAAAAATCCAGTCTACAGAGGAAATAGCAGAAGAGGAAATGCAAATAAATATACCAAAAGCTTCCAAAATATGGAAATTGGCCACAAGCTCTTAAATCATTTAAATTGGAGTTAGCCAAAAAGATGGAAGCCTTCTAGCAAGAAAAGTGAGAAATATTTCAAAAAGAAAATAACAGGTTAAAGGACAAGAGTTCCCAATTAGAGAAACATCTGGAAGACATAAAAAGCAGGAGAGACCAAACTGAAAAAGAAAATCAAAAGATTATAGCATAAAGCCAGGCCTTAAAGACCAGAATTAGGCAACTGGAAACCAAAGATCTTGCAAAACAGCAGGAATTAATAAAACAAAGGGAAAAGACTGATAAAATAGAAGAAAATATAAAATATCTAATTGACAAAATGACAGATCAGGAAAATCAATCACAAAGACACAATTTGAGAATCATTGGTCTACCTGAAAGCCCAGAATTAAACAGACTTGACATCATACTACAAAAATTATCAAAGAAAACTGACATGATGTTCTTGAACAAGGGGACAAAATAGACATTGAAAGAGTTCATAGAACACCCTCTACACTAAATCCTCAAAAGACAACTCCCAGGAATGTAATTGCAAAATTCAAGAGCTTCCAAACTAAGGAGAAAATTTTACAAGAAGCCAAAAAGAGACAATTCAGATATCAAGGAGTATCTATCAGGATTACATAATATCTGGCAGCTTCCACACTAAAGGACCACAAGGTTTGAAATGTGATATTCAGAAAGGCAAGGAATTGTGTCTTCGACCAAGGATCACCTACCCATCAAAACTGACTATATAATTTCAGAGGAAAGTATAGTCATTCAACAAAATAGAAGATTTCCAAGTATTTGTAAAGAAAAGACCAGAACTAAGTGAAAAGTTTGATATCCAAACACAAAAATCAAGAGAAACATGTAAAGGTAAATAAGAGAGGGAAAAGGGGAAAAATGTTTATTTATTCAAACTTTCCTCTTTAAGAGCTTCAATAATATAACATTGTTCATATTAATATATGGGGAAAATGTTATTTGTAACTCTAATAGTTATATTCACTATTATTGAAATTAGAAGAATCATTCACAGAAAGAGATTGGGATAATAAGTGGTATAAGATGATAGGCAAAAAAAAAAGAACAACAGAGGGGGTATTCAAAGATGGCACCAAGAGCAACTTGAATAAATAAGATAAATAGGATAATCTATATCACACAAAGAGGCACATGGGAAGGGAAGAATATTATTGTAAGAAGGAAAGGAAGAGAGTGTTAATCAGTAATACTTAAACCTTACTTTCAGTGAAATCAATTCTGAGAGGGAAGAGCATCTAGATTCACTGGGGTATCAAATTCTATCTTACCATATTGGGAAAGTGAGAAAGGAAAACTAAGGGGGTGGTACAGTAGGGGAAGTACAAAAAGAGAGGGAAAAAGGGGGGAAGGGAAGTTAACAGACCCTAAAATATAATAAGGGAACAAAAAGGGGGCAGAAAGGGAAGTATTAAGGGAGAAATTTAGGGGGATTGATTAAAAAGCAAACTACTGATTTAACAGGATATAGCAAAATAAGAAAGGATTGAACTAGGAGAGGATATCAAAATGCTAGGGAATACACAAGTGGCAATCATAACTTTGAACATTAATGGGATAAACTAACCCATAAAATGAAAACAAATAGGAGAGTAGATTAGAATCCAAAATCCTACTATATGTTGTCTACAAGAAATAAAACTGAGGTGGATAAATACTCACAAGGTAAGAATTAAAGGTAGGAGGAAAATCTATTGGGCCTCAACTGAGAGAAAGAAGGAAGGAGTTGCAATCATATCTGACAAAGTCAAAGTAAAAATAGCTCTGATTAAAAGGGATAGGGAAGGTAACTATATTTTGATAAAAGGAAGTATAGAAAATGAAGAATTATCAATAATCAGCATGTATGCACTAAATGGTATAGTATCAAAATTTCTAAAGGAGAAAATAATGTAGTTGAAGGAGGAAATAGATAGTAAAACTATACTAGTGGGTGACCTGAACTTACCACTATCAAGTCTAAAAAAAGCAAATCAAAATATAAATAAGATAGAGGTAAGAGATGGGAATGAAATCTTGGAAAAATCAGAGTTAATAGGTATATGGAGAAAAATAAATAGTGACCTAAAGGAATACATCTTCTTTTCAGGAGCACATAGTACATTCACAAATATGCACCATGTAAGAGGGCATAAAAACATGACAAACAAATGCAGAAAAGCAGAAATAATAAATGCAAACTTTTCAGATCATAATGCAATAAAATAATAATTGGTAAGGGTACATGAAGAGCCAAATCAAAAATTAATTGGAAATTAAATAAGATGGTTCTCCAAAATTGGTTAGTTTAAGAACAAATCATAGAAACAACTAATAATTTCATTGAAGAATATGACAATGATGAGACATCCTTTCAAAATCTATGGGATGCAGCCAAAGCAGTACTCAGGGAGAAATTTATATCCTTGAGATCATATTTTAACAAATTTGGGAGGGCAGAGGTCAATGAATTGGACATGCAAGTAAAAAAACTTGAAAGTGAACAAATTAAGAAACGCCAGATGAAAACTAAATTAGTGATCATAGAAATAAAGGGAGAAATTAGTAAAATTGAAAGTAAAAGAAGTATTAAATTAATAAATAAGACTAGTGTAAAGGATAATTTTAGCATTATGACCTAAACTATATTAATTATTGTTCAGCATGGATATCCCAAATAAAAAATCCCAAATAAAAAAATACCCAAGTCAGCTGAAAATTTATGGTGATTTAATTAATATAGTGAGAGAAATTAAGAAGAAGGAAGAAGGAAAGGGTGTAGGATTTCTCCCCCCTGGCTTGTGCCAGGGGGAAGATTAGAGGCTGTAGGAAGTTAAGGTTTTGGAGAACAAAGGAGTAAGGAATCAGCCTGAACTCCAAGAGGCCTCAGCAATGATGCCTGAACCTGAATTAGCTCAAGGGCAAACTCACTGCCAAAACCCAGACAAATAGCTGCCACCACGCCAAGATGTTGGAATGCTTAGCACACTGCCAATCTGAGCCACCTCTCTGGGGAAAGAGAATGAAGAGACAAAGTCACGTGCCCTATATAGACGGTTTTATGTCACATAATTGTGTCTCATCTGTACCAATGTTAGCTTAGCTTGACTTCAGACAGCTCAGCGGTTTGCCAGCTGTTTCTGAACATGTCTATGTCTGTTGGAGACCACCTTCTTAAATACTTAATCCTTGAGGATGGGTATCGACATTCCTGAGCTTGTTAAACTAAGTAAGGTGGAGCAATGTAAAGATCCCAAGACCTGATTCTGTTAGACCAAGTATCTCCATTGTTATAAACCAGGAAACAGCTAAATCAAATCTTCAGAAACAAGGTCTGAGTAGGGTGGAATAGTTTTAAAATTCACACTAGAGCCTGGTATTTTGAAAAAACAAGCAAAATAGACAAAGTACTGGTCAATCTAATAAAAAAAGGAAAGAAGAAAAGCAAATTAACAGTATCATAGAACAAAAGGGAAACTTAACCTCTAATGAAGAGGAAATTAAGGCAATCATTAAAAATATTTTGCCAAATTATATGGCAACAAATATGGAAATCTAGGTGATATGGATGAATATGTACAAAAATATAAATTGCCTACACCAACAGAAGAAGAAATAGAATTCTTTAATAATCCCATATCAGAAAAAGAAATTGAACAAGCCATCAAAGAACTCCCTAAGAAAAAAAGCCTCAGGGTCTGATGGATTCACAAGTGAATTCTATCAAACATTCAAAGAACAACTAATCCCAATATCATACAAACTATTTGATATAATAAACAATGAACTAGTTCCACCAAATTCCTTTTATGACATAAATATGGTACTGATTCCAAAGCCAGGCAGGTCAAAAACAGAGAAAGAAAAAAAAGCATAGACCAATCTCCTTAATGAACATAGATGCAAAAATCTTAAATATGATACAAGCAAAAAGACTACAGCAAGTGATCACGAGGGTTATTCATTATGGTCAGGTAGGATTTATATCAGGAATGCAAGGATGGTTCAATCCTAGGAAACCACCAACATAATTGACCATATCAACAAGCAAACCAACAAAAATCAAATGATTATCTCAATAGATGTAGAAAAAGCCTTTGACAAAATATAACAACCATTCCTATTGAAAACACTAGAAAATATAGGAATAGAAGGATCCTTCCTAAAAATAATAAACAATATTCATCTAAAACCATCAGTCAACATCATCTGCAATGTGGATAAACTATATGCATTCCCAATAAGATCATGAGTGAAACAAGGATGCCCATTATCACCTCTATTATTTAACATTGTACTAGAAACAATAGCAGTAGTAATTAGAGAAGAAAAAGAAATTGAAGGTATTAAAATTGGCAATGTGGAGACCAAGCTATCACTCTTTGTGGATGATATGATGGCTTGCTTAACGAATCCTAGAAAATCAAGTAAAAAAACTAGTGGAAATAATCAACAACTTTAGCAAAGTTGCAGGATACAATATAGATCCACATAACTCATTAGCATTTCTATATATCTCCAACATATCTCTGCAGGAAGAATTAGAAAGAGAAATTCCATTTAAAATCACCCTAGAAAATATAAAATACTTGGGAATCTATTTGCCAAGAGAAACACAGAAACTATATGAACACAACTACCAAACACTCTTCCCCCAATTAAAACTAGATCTAAAAAATTGGAAAAAAAAGAAACATTGATTGCTTATGGGTAGGATGGGCTAACATAATAAAAATGACCATTCTACCCAAACTTATTTACTTATTTAGTGCCATACCCATCAATCTACCAAAAAATTTTTTTTCTAAATTAGAAAAAAATTACAAAGTTCATTTTGAAGAACAAAATGTCAAAGATATCCAGGAAAATAATGAAAAAAAATATGAAGGAAGGGGGCCTTGCTTTATCAGATCTCAAACTAACCTATAAAGTGACCATCAAAACAATATGGTACTGGCTAAGAGACAGAAAGGAGGATCAGTGGAGTAGACTTGGGGTAAGTGACCTCAGAAAGACAGTCTATGATAAACCCAAAGATCTGTGATTTAGGGACAAAAATCCACCATTTGATTAAAAATGCTGGGAAAATTGGAAGGCATTATGGGAGAGATTGGGGTTGGATCAACATCTCACACCTTACACCAAGATAAACGCAGAATGGGTGAATGACCTGAATATAAAGAAGGAAACTAAGTAAATTAGGCGAACACAGAATAGTATACATGTCAGATCTTTGGGAAAGGAATGATTTTAAGTCCAAGCAAGATTTAGAAAAAAAAATCACAAAATGTAAAATAAATAATTTTTGATTACATTAAATTAAAAGTTTTTGTAAAAACAAAACCAATGCAACCAAAATTAGAAGGTAAACAACAAATTGGGGGGAAATCTTCATAACAAAAACCTCTGACAAAGGTCTAATTCCTAAAATGTATAAAGAACTAAGTCAAATGTACAAAAAATCAAGCCATTCTCCAATTGATAAACAAGCAAGGGATATGAATAGACAATTTTCAGATAAAGAAATCAAAACTATTAATAAGCACATGAAAGGTGTTCTAAATCTCTTATAATCAGAGAGATGCAAAACAAAAGAACTGTGAGGTATCACCTCACACCTAGCAGATTGGCTAAGATGACAGCAAAGGAAAGTAATGAATTCTGGAGGGGATGTGGCAAAGTTGGGACATTAAATTATTGCTGGTGGAGTTGTGAATTGATCCAACCATTATGAAGGGCGATCTGGAACTATTCACAAAGGACACTAAAAGACCACTTGCCCTTTGATCCAGCCATAGCACTGCTGGGTTTGTACCCCAAAGAGATAATAAGGAAAAAGACCTGTACAAAAATATTCATAGCCTTGCTCTTTGTGGTGGAAAAAAAATTAAAAATGAGGGGATGCCCTCCAATTGGGGAATGGGTGAACAAATTGTGGTATATGTTGGTGATGGAATACTGTTGTGCTCAATGGAATAATAAACTGGAGGATTTTCATGTGAATTGGAATGACCTCCAGGCTCTGATGCATACTGAAAGAAGCATAACCCGGAGAACATTGTACAGAGACTGATACACTATGGTACAATCGAATGTAATGGACTTCTCCAATAGTGGCAATGCAATGATTCAGGACAAATCTGAAGGACTTATGAGAAAGAATGCTATCCACATTCAGAAGAAGATCTGTGAGAGTAGAAACACAGAAGAAAAAACAACTGCTTGATTATATGAGTCAAGGGGAATATGATTGGGGATGTAAACTCTAAATGATCATCCTTGTGCAAACATCAACAACATGGAAATAGGTTCTCATCAAGGACACATGTAAAACCTAATGGAATTGCATGTCAGCTATGGGAAGTGGTTGCAGAGGGGAGGGAAGAGATATGATTCTTGTAACCTAGGAATAATGTTCTAAATTGACTAATTAAATAAAAATTTCCAAAAAAATCATCACAAAATTAAATGGATTTTCCTTTATCTAGGCCACCACAATACTATGAAGAATGTCACAAAGCAAACATTTAATGTGGAATATATTTTGTGAAAGATTATTTTTTCTTATAAACATTGGAAAACTAATACCCTGTTTCTGGAGTTATGAACTGATGCAATCATTCTGGAGAGCACTCTGAGTCCTTTCCCAAAGCACCATAACCTTTAAGCCCAGCAATAACACTATTAGGTCTGTTTCCCAAAGAGATTGAAAGGAGGGAAAGGACCTAATTGTACAAAAAATATAGCAACTTTTTGTGGTAGCAAAGAACTGGAAAATGAAGGAATGCCCATCAATTGGGAAATGGCTAAACTAGTTTTGGTATATGATTATAATGGAATATTATTGACAAACAAGATGATAAAAAGACTCTGGGAAGACTTATATGAAGTGATGCAAAGTGCAGTCAGCAGAATTAGATGAATGTTGCACAAAGTAACAAGTATATACAATGATCAACTGCAAAAGTCTTAACTATAATCAACAAGGCAAGTAACCAGGACAACTCCATGGAAGTCATGAGAAAAAAGTCTAGCCCCCACCATTGAAGGAACTGACTGAATCTAAATATAGATTGAAGCATACCACTATTCACTTCATTTCCTCTGAGTTTTTCTGTAGAGTAAGCAGAATGTGTCTTATTTCACTACATAATGAATGTGGAGATAGATTATAATAACAAATGGAAAACATATATCATATTAAATTCCATCTTAGAGATGGACAAGAGATGGTAGGAATAGAAAGAAAATGGATTGCAAAATGTCAGAAAGTGAATTTTAAAATTTTATCAACATGAAATCTGGAAAAAAAATTTCTTAAGTGGTTAGGAAATAAAACTAAAGATATAATCTCCCTAAAAATAGGGCAGTTGCTAAGCTGAGAGGTGATTGTACAGTTTCAAGAGAGGATTTGAAAGATAGGAAGATAATGAATTTGCCATTATATATGAAAGAAAATTGGTCATTTATAAATTTATAAATGGGTATTTTATTTATGTGTACTAGTAATTCTAAAGTTTTGGTCCATAGTCCCTTTGCAGCTTACACATAGATTCAAAATTATTTTCCTAAATATGCTACAATTTAATTTTCTAATTAAAATTCTTCCCATTATTCATCTGAGTCTTTCTAAATGGTTTCCTGGGGTCTTCCCATGTTCCTACTTCTTTTCTTCTGAATCTGCTGCTTTTATTACTTTTCAATTGAAGGAATGATTTGGGGTGTGAGGATGTGGGGGGGAAATAAAACATCAAGCCTACCTATCTTCCAATTTTTTATTCTTTATCTATTGGTAGTCTCCTCTTTTCATAGGATCATAAATTTCATGAGTTTTCTAATTATAATTAATTAAAATCATAGATTTTGGAGATAAAAGAGCCCTTAGAGTAATCTAGTCCAATATCCCAATTATAGTGATGAGAAGGCTGAACCAAAGACTTAAGCTGACTTGCTAAGTTATATAAGTCACCCAGTTGCTGATCTGGGATGCAAATCAAAGTCTTTCCATATCAAATACATTGTTTTTTCCTAATATGTAATACCAACACATTAATAGTCCAACTATGTTTTGTTTCTTATGTAATTGTTATTTTGGTGAATGTTGTTGAAATTTTCTTCATCAAAATAAAGGATATTATCATATTAAACAGAAATTGAAAATGCCCCTATTTTTAATGAAGAACCTGACTGTTTTAGTTGGAGGTGTAATTTTCCTAAAGACAAAGTCCTTGCTATTGCCCAGTGTGTTTAAATAAATTGAGCTATGTATGGAAGTTTATGAATTTTATGATAACAGTGATGATCTATTTTATATTTCATGCCAAAAGACTTTTAAATTCCCTAAGGCAAAAATATTGTGGAAGAAATTGTATAAGTTTCCAAGGTGGATTCTGAATTCACATACATACAAATACCTTTGAGATTTATTTTACATCATTTAGATATTTCACCTAACCCCTGTAGAACCCTCCAATCCTCATAATTTCCATAGTACAGCATTAGTGACAAATACTATTGGACAGTCTACTTTTTCACCAGTTCCCTTAGCTCATCTTATAATTTTCTTCTACCCTAGAGGTCAGCAAAGATGGAAAAATAATAAAAATTGTGCTTCAAGAAACAGGATTGTTTTGACAGAATCCACATGGGGCTAGATTATCCTATGCACAACCCTTACTTCCTAAAGAGAATTAGATATTTGAAATAAGAATATAACTGTAAGTTTCTCTTCAAATCTTCAGGATCTTTCTCATAAAATTTTAATTGCACAACTATATCTGAGGATAATTATATACCTTTCATGCGTTTGGATTAGATACTGATTTCTTTTTCTTTTTCAAATAAATGAAAAAATTGATGACTGGAAGGTCCAGAAAGGTTTTCTATTGGACCAAAAAGTCCCCTTCTATTTGATTCATGATATATTTAAATAATAAAATGATATTAAATTAGCACATATTTCACTTCCCTAATTTCTCTAATTCAATCTGCAATCTCAATAGAATGGGATTTCAGGAGAACTGTGAGGATCTTTTCTATGATGACCATATACTTTATCTTTTCATTGTGATGATAAAATGAAAATGTAGTTTTTAAAAGAATAATAATAAAAATGCAGTATCTCTTTTCATAAAAATTCTAGTCATGTGAATATTCTCAAAGTACATTGTATAAACTTATTTTGTACTTGTTCCAATTTCCTGGGAACTCATCCAGTCAATTTAATGACAGCAAACTCTTTTAGGCATATTATCATAAGTCCCACAATTACAAAAGGGGGTAGAGGATTCTATAAAGAAATCATTGTTTCCAATAAAGAAATGTTTATAAACTGAACTCAACATCTGAGATATAAATAGATGAAAGAAAGAAAATGAATTACATTACATATTGTTTTTCACAATAATCAGTCAACAATCATTTAATAAGCTTGTTTTTTTTTAACACATATATCAACTCATTGGTTCTCCCTACTCTTCACTCCCTTTCCTCTTAGTACAACCATGATTCCATGATAGTATATGGATGCTTAAAAGTGAGATGCATCATTTAATGAGTGATTATTATTCCCCATTATTTACCCTTTTCAAATTGTGCATAATATTCCCTGATTTATTTCAATTCAACATGTGGAGGATTAGTTAGTCTTCTGTCCATACATGACTTATGGTTAGAGATTAGAACTGTGGAACAAAAAAATGTCAACTACTCACTTAAAGAGCTGGAAGGATCAATGGTTTAGGAGAGGTTGAAAAAGAACTGAATTTGGAGAGCATAAATTTGAAATACTTCATCTCAAGCATTTTTCTCTCATGACTTTCAAGTGACTAAAACCGCTGTAAACTGCTATGTGCAGGAGGAACAGTTACAATTTGTTACTTTAAATGAATTTTTAATTTACTCAGGATTTTACAGGTTACCATGTTTCTGTGATCTTATGGCAGCTCTGTTTAATTTTTTCCTAACTTTTTCATGATTAATTTTTAAAATATAACATGAATAAGTATCTAGAGACAGTAGTATAATGATCTGTAAGATAGAAAAGGTCATGAGAACAAGCAGAAATCACTTCAGCAAATGCTGGTAGGGGAAACTCAGTGGATTTAGAGCAAGACCTAGAGATGGGAGGCCCTCAGTTTAAATCTGATTTTAGACACTCCCTTGCTATGTGACTCTGGACAAGTCACTTAACCCCCATTTCCTATTTCTTACCACTTCTGCGTTTGAACTAAGACAGCATTTATTCTAAGGCAAAAGGTAAGGGTTTAAAGAAATGTTGTTGGCAGAGACCACTAAAGAGATTAGGGGAAGTAGTTGAGTCTGGTGAGGAACTGGCATAGTAACCAGGAAACATGCTCCTAACCCAACATCATAGTGACGTGTCAGCCAAAACAGTACGTCTGAGAAAGTGAGTACAAATGGGCAAGAGAAATACTCAGACACAATTCACAGAAATAAACACAGTGGGGATTATATAAAAGGAAAGAGAAAAAAAAAATCTCCCAGTATCAGTAGTCATGGGGTAGTCCTTTCTCTTAAATAACCATGGCACTGTGTGCCTTGCATTTATGAGTTAAGTTTGAGCTCACCCTTTCCAGGAACTTAATATGTAAAAAAGGAAACAACTCCATTTCAGAGTGCTATTAAAGTTTTGTAACTTTCATCTTAGCTATTTATCCTCAATAAATACCCTCTTGTAAAACATAATTTAAGTCATCTAACTAATTAATATTTGGGACAGGGGACACACTAGATAAAGGAATATAGTATTAAAATCCCCAACAAACTCATTTACCCTGAGGAGGAGAATTGTCTGCTTCTCAAATCCAACTGCCAGAGGGAGGAGGAGTTGAGAAAATGAGTTCAGAGGGTGGGTTTCTTGGGTATTGACATGCATTCATCTATATATTTCTGCACACACATCAAAAAATATCTAAATATAAATTAATTAGTTATAATTGCTTATATTTTTAAATTGTCAAACTAGCTCCATATTATACAATATATATTAAGAAATATTACCTTAAATCTTCAAAATTACTCTAAAAATCAGTTATAATGGCATCATACCTCATACAAGAAGGCTAAATTACTCAATAAAGCCTTCAAGGCATGAGCTATCTAATCGTAAGAGATCCTAAAACATTTTTGTTCCATAAGTTTTCATTGTTATCTGAATTTAATATGCTATGATTTAACTCATATCATCAGGTTCCCACTGGATGCTTTTGGTTCTCCCTTTTTCAAAGTAGTAGTTTGTGCTCTTATTTTTATCATTTCTATACATTGTAAACTATTTGAGGTGAAAGTCTTTGTTTTAGTCATTTCTTTATGCCCCAAAACCCAGGACAGAATCTTGTCATTGGGATTAAATATACATTTGCTGAAAATGAATTAATTAATTCACCTATTGTGCAAAAAGCAAAATGTATCTTTTTCCAAGTAATATGTGAGACAAATATGAGAAAAAAATTGTTTTCATTGATACAGACCCTAATTTGGCTACTTGTTCTGCTTCACCTATTTTCTTAAATTTTTAATTTTGAAATGTCTTTTCCACTAACTACTTTCACACTAAAAGAAAATAAAACATATACATATATGCATACACACATGCATATGCACCTATGTATACATACACACAATATAACATGCTTTACACATTATTACATAATTTTAACAAATATGATATAGACATGAAAACATACAGATATATATTGTAATAGAACAAATCTATCATTACATTAACAAAGGAAACTTCCCAGATAAGGAAACTAAGTCTTTCAAGACACACCAATATATTCTCTACATGAATTGGTGTGGACTAAATACCTAGAGCATGGAAGTTAAAAGATGCTTAGAGTTATGTAGGCATTATATATTAGAAGCAAGACTTGAACTCAGGTCTTGGCAACAAGTCAGTTCTTAATCAACTCCATTATGTTGCCTCTTAGAATAAATAGATAGATGCATATAGGAAAAGGTATTAATAAAGATATGGATATTCTAGTGGGCATCATCTCTCTTTACATAGAAAAAAGAAAAGTAGAGGAATATTTAAAAAGGGAAATTTTAAAATTCTGAAAAACTATTATTTGGAAATTTCAATGCTTACAGTTCCCACATTTTCATGTTTTTTAGGCTAAATAGATGTTAGAAAAAATGAATCAGTAATAGCTTTGATAAATCAGCTCTGACAAAGGAAATCATTATCATAGGAATTTTCAAGTAAAAATGATGACAATTCATTTTTTTTCTCATTCACCCTAGTTCTTTCATAAATGGAATGGAATCTTCCCTTTAGGTCTTTCAACATTTCTAGGGTATTGGTAATTGTGGTATTTGGGTGATCTTTCTGTTTTTCTAGATAAATGACTAGCCCACATCCTCTGTTAATACAGTTCCATTTTTCTCTTTAATTCCACTTCCAATTCACATATTGCACCAGTAATGTATTTGTTTTCAAGGAGTACTAGCACATCTGGTGTGAGGGCTTGCTGAACTATTTCCAAATCTTCTCATCCTCCTTTTGTATTTATGTGACACTCAAATCTCACTAAAGAATCGATAGCATGCACAGTGTCTACATCCTTGGAGACATCTCAGTAGATGAGCCAGTCCAGAATAAGGGTAAGTGATGGACCGTAAACCCCATTAGTGAGTTTAAGAGTGTATGCCGTAAGCACATAAAGAGTTCCTTTAGCAGAATGAACAAATGTGAACACATTGTTCCAATGGCCACAAAGTTTACTGCAATAGGACATGGAACATATCAAAGTCATCCACTGCACTCTGGGTCATCACGTTTATGACTTTTTTATGACTGCGGAATAGTCAGTGAGCCTGATGACTGCAATTCTGTCTCATAAATACTATCCATGCAAATTCAAGACATCATCCTGTGATGTCATTGGTCTTCTACAAAAAGAATGGACAAATGACAGTAGGCCAATCATCTTTGATAAAATCTATATACAATTACTCTATTTATTTATTAGCATTATTTTGTTAATGAGAATTTTTATCCATTGGAGATTATGTAGATACATATCAATAGAAAATACTAATCTTCAAAGATATAATTTATTTTGAACCAACGAAACTTGGGACCATGATCCAAAGAAGTATTAGAAAAAATATGAAAAACATTTAAAAAACAAACAAAAAAACCTACAAAAACAAATACTATCACACTTCAAATACTGTATATTTGTACTAATACTTTTTTTTAAATAAAATAATTCTCTAAAAGTATTTTTAGACTTACTGTTGTATGACAAAATTGAGTAGCATAATATCTTAATACAAGTGGAATAAAATAGCAAACACCTACCCTCTCACCATTCCAGAATGACTAATCTGATATACTGCAGATGGACTTCTAAAATTCTTTCATAGTAATCATTCCTAAGAAACCCCATGTCTACATGTGTTCACATCCTTTATTAATGGCACATAAGGGCAGTAAAACAAAATTTTGATCTAAATGCGTTACCCAAAATTTGTTGTGACATACATGAAGCTCATTTTAGTTCCTTATTTTTAATTTTACTTTTAGTTTACACACTAAAATAGTTTCACATCTTGAAAAGGGACACAATTGTCTCTGTTGGAAGATCATAGCAAAATTAATAATAATAATATCCTGTCAATAAAGTAAAAACTGTAAGTGCATTAGGAAATTTCCAGGGTTTATCCATTCTACCTTTGCTGCAGTAAAAGCCCCATGCTGTGAAGAGAGATGTCTGATTGACCCATCATCCCTGCTGGAAGCCTCTACTTCTCTGCTCTCCTTGACTTGTATGACCTCAAGATAAAGTGCTGCTTTTTTATAATTCATGACAGAAAAGAGTAGAAAACTCAAAGTGGAATAAGTTATTAGGAACATATTTTTTAAAAATGTAATCATACTTTATATGTCTTAATTCCTTAGTTTTAGGTATATTTACTCCCTGAATACCTAGTGATATTTTCAATGTCCTGAATACCTGGTATGAAAGAATTATTGATGACAGTATTAGTAGCCTTAAAAATTATTTTTTTCTTAAATGCAAGAGGGGGCAATTATACTGAATAATGTTTGAATGTGAGCTTTTGCATTTTGCTCTCCACCGATGTTGTGATGAACGACATATACATATTTTTGTTTCCATAGTGGAATTATGAATGTACTATCAGAAATATACTATAAAGGCATCTCTGAGGACCTTGAAGCATGGAATTATGGGTAGAATTGCTATATGAAAAATGGTATACAATCTCCTGCCAACCTTACTACCTGAATTAAAAACTGAGGTTTTTTTTTCCCTTCTTTCTTTCTCAGAAAGCTGAAAAGCATAAAAGAAAGAAAAAAATATACTGAAATCATAGTCAATACTGGTGGAATAAAAAAGGAAACATTCAAGACATAGAATTTTTTGAGGGAAAACCATTTCCTTTCCCTTTTTATGTGTGTTCAGGATATTTGTCTGACTTCATATACGGATGGGTGATTAATTTTAGTTTTCATGGTTATTCGCCTAACAATGTTAAGGTTGGTAAGAGGTCACTGGATATTGGAAAGAAGAGACGAGTAAATAAATATATAAACAAGGACTTGTATAATGGAACAAATGCAAAAAGAACTGAGTCTTGGTGTATATAATTAAGTCCTTATGTTGCTAGGTAGTATCTGTTGTGCCATTCAATCTTTTTCAAAGAAATTCAAATAGAACTGATTAAAATAAGCATGTATACATAAAGAAAAATATACTTGTTAAATCTTTCATTAATTATATTATATAATGATGTCCATATTTAGTCTCATTAACTGGAAGCAATTACTTCAGTTCAAATTTTTCTATGAGAACCTTTCTTAGGACTATCTCAGAACTAGTCAATAGATCATGTTTTCCTTAACTTGAGGACAGAATCAATTAAGAAAGCCTATAAGAATCTAAAGAAAGGTGGGATAATTATTTTACTTGTCCTACAGAGATCATTTTACTGCAGCTGTGCTATTATCTTTTTTTAAAGTATAGTTAAGCCTTTTTATTTTGAATTCATCAATAAGGTGAGATTGTGTTCTGTACTTGATATTCTTGGCCTTTAGAATAACGAAGATTTATTAAAATGGTTTAATTTTTTTGATTCATTCCTTATGTCTAAATTATCATTGCTAAAATTGGAATTTTGAAATTGGAATTATATCATGAAAATGTGGACTAACTTTTAGTAAAGTAATTATAGTGATAGGCTCTACTATTATTTGTGTGATCTATGGCAAATCATTTAAACTATATGGTATGCAGTTTTCATTTAAGAATTTCACTAGGTGAACTCCTATCCAAAATCCATTCTAGATTTATAATCTAACTGTTAGTTACTCTGTAATAATTTTCTCTTTACTTTATTACCCCCTGAGAGTACAAGGTATATTTGACTTTAGTCTATTTGTATGAATTGCCCATATCTGATTCTGAATTCTTTCAATATTTTAATGTAATTACTGTTACTTCAAGGCACAAAATTTTGCTTAAGTCAATAGAAGGATAATCCTTCATAATTATCACATTAAATAGATCTCTCCTTAATCCATTTGCTAAGAGTTCCCAGATATATTTCTTTAGTAGAAATTCTCTGGCAACTTTATATAAAAGATAGCTAAATGTATGCTTTAAAATCAGAAAATGATGTCATCAGTACAAAAAAATTCAGAATATAACAGTCAAACTAATATGATTAACAAAAAGGGTACAATGTAGATATGTTTACATGTAACATCATTCATAGTTTTCAATTTGTTCAAAAAATTAATAGGATGAAAACAAAAAATTTGTATAAAAATAATTTTAGTTATTGGATGCTAGGTGGTACAGTTGATACAGTGCAAGGCCTGAGTCAGGAAGACTTACCTTCCTGAGTTCAAATCTGGTAGCAGACACTTAATAGCTGTGTGATCCTGAGTAAACCACTTAATCACGTGTGCTTTAGTTTTTCATGTGTAAAGTGAATCAGATGAAGGAAGGGTAAAGGAGTCCAGTATCTTTGCCCAGGAAACCCCAAATGGAATGACAAAAAATTGGACATGATTGAAATGACAACAAAACTTTTAATTGTTAAAACAGACTTTAATTAGAAAACATTAAAAAATTGCCATTATTTTGAGTCCAATAGACTATTTGGATGGAGGCAGGAAATCAATCAGTTCAGGGCCCAATATAGTGAATTAATTCACATTTTTCTTAGTTGTCCTTCTATCACCAATCCTTGCATCCTTGATTATTCCTATTTCTCATAGGACCTTCCTATTTCCCAAAATATAGGGAATAAGGTCAATCTCTTTAATATTATTTTTTTATTAAGATTGATTTCTTAATCCATTAAGGTTGGCACCTTCTCTGTAACTCACTGTCTTGAAGAGTTGCCTATAGAATTTAGTGACATCCAGGATCATATTGTCAGGTTGTTTCAGAATCAGGTTTTGAAGATAAGTCTTCTTCACTCTAAAGCCCATTCCATTTTATTTCACACTACCTCTAAATGTACAACTTTTTGTTTAGATCTATTTTATTATTTTATTCCTTCAATATCTCCAGTTCATTCAGAGTTAATACTTCTGAATATGTTCTAAATAAGATTTCATATTTCCATATTTATCCTTTGGCTTAGAGTTGTTTTTTCAATATTTTTCCATTGGGCCCTACTCTTCATGATCCCATTTGGGGTGTTATTGTCAAAGATACTGGTCTGGTTTGGCATTTACTTCTCCAGCTCATTTTTACAGATGAGGAAACCTTGGTAAACAGGTTTCAATTAGTTTATCGGGGTCCCAAAGCTACTACATTTCTGAGGAAAAATCATAACTCAGGATGAATGTTCTTGATTCTAGACCTGGAATTCTATCTACTGTGCTATCTACCTGCCCATCTTTTGTTCATTGTCTTTATTTTCATCTCTGGTGAATGTCCTATACAAATTGAGATTGCTGACTCTTTGGTTCAAAATCAAAATCACCTTGCCTGAAAACTTATCCTTAATTCACCATAAATCGCTTCTCTTTGTGTCTTTAGGATTTCACATATGAGAGTTTGTCAAAATTTCTGATCTGACTTCTCTCATGGAACTTGACTCCATTAAATTTCACCTGTAATTCCTCTAAGGACTGAAAATTACTCTCACATAATTGAAGTTGCATATTAGACTTTCAGTTTTCCATCATTAAACATATCATAATGATTTCCCTGTAAAATTAGATTATTGTAAAGTAACTTATTCTTTATTAAAGCAACCTTAGATTGATTTCAGTATTTTGCTAGGTTATGATATTCTAAAACTTTATAATAACTCCATATGTGATATATCAGATTAGCTTGGATATCTCATTTCAAATGCTTCTAAGTCTGAAAGAACTTCAGTATGCATTTATGTGTGTCACACACATATAAACACACATATATACATGTAAATATATGCATGCATATATTTGTGTGCATTTGTATGTAATCTAGTGTGGCATAAATATATACACAGATTATTATATTTTGAAAGTTAAAAAGATAAGGATTTTAAATTCAACTCATGAAATTATATGGACTATGGAAAGAAAGATATATATAAATATAGATAGATATATAGATAGATAATCTTAAATAATTAGTATACTTTACCTTCCACTTTGTAAATTCTTTCATATTTTTTCATTTTTAAAAATTTTTCTTTCTGATATCTAATGCATATTCTCTTTTGTATCTAATTTTTTTATGAAATCATTCACAAAATACTAGAAAATACATTACAAACCCAGTATGTCTATTGTTTAATTAAGATATTCCATCTTCAATGTAGGTATCTTAATGTCACTACACTTGGCATTGAGTTCTTCACATTGACTGCATAGTGTTTTAGACATGCTGGGGTCGTCCTATTTTGTCACTCTCATTTTGGGTTTATTGGAATAATCACTTCAACATATCCTCAGGAGGAAAAGTCTCATTGTTTACCTGTCTATTCCTCAGAGTGTCCTCTCTCCACTGTAGCCTGATAGCCATAAATTGTGTAATGGCAGCTACCTTATTCAGGAAAAACACACAATACAAACAGTGGTGACATGTTCATTGTATATCTGACACAGCGTCTCAGAATGAGTGATTTTATTATGGATTACCAACATTCCTCATGGTGGAAATGTTGTTTCCCATATAATCTAGTCTTAACATGAAATATCTCTCCTACAAAACTTTGTGTTGGACATTAAATGTTCAAAGCCAGTGCAATTTGAAATAACTGTCAGAGCTTCAGGATGCAGATAGTAATTTTGTAAAACAGATCTTGATAATCAGACTTTCTTTTTCATTTCCAAAATCACTTTCTGTTTCAGACTTTGGGTTACAGTTGCACAGTGGAACCATCTTAGAGCCTAGAGTTTGTGATTTGTAGAGTTTGGGTGAATTCTTAGTCTATTATCTGGCTTTGTTCTTTTCTTATATAGGGTATTGCCTTTCTTTTTTCTTTAGCTTTTTTTTTTCTACTCACCTCTCATAACTGTATTATACATGTTATGTAGATGCTATAATCTTTAGAACAGTGAATGTCTCATTAATTAGAAAATTTTGAACCATATGATTACTTTGAAACTCTAAGTCATTGAAGTGTATCTTCATTTGCATTATTGAAAGCATCTCAGTTAACAGGATGTTCAATATTGTTAGCTTCATTTTGCGTTATATTTATGTACAAGATTTCTAATTAGAGTTCCTCTGTTGTGACTCAAAACTGCAATGTAGAATTGGTACTTCTATTTTGATTTGTGTTCCAAAGCAATAGATTTCTCTGGCAATAATTATTTCTAGGATTAAGTCCATTATGTTTATCAAATCAAGATAATGGGACCAAACTACATATAAAGATTATATTTTTTACTTTTTTGTGTCTGTGACACCTTCAGCAGTTACTGATGTCCTTATATACTTGCTCAGAAAAGAACTCATCTATCTAGTCTTGATATGACCACAAATTTACTCTATCACATACCTATCAACTGGTCATATTTGTCTATCTTGAAAGGAAGGGGAACACTGAATACATTCCAAGGAAGATGATTACACATTTTCAGACTTTAATTGCTAGGTTACCACCCTTTATGAATATATTGAGCCTAAACTTGTCTTGGCAAATTATATCATTGGCTAATTTTATCCACTATATTCAAACAGAACCCTATGTCAGTGAAGAAGGTGCTCATGTTCTTTTATTCTAATTGCTCTCATCTCTTTACAATGAATATTATTCTGATATTCATAAAATTCCTCATGTAATTTATATCATTTGATCTTTGGATGGACCCTCTGAGATATCACCGCAATTTTTATGAATGAAAAAATTATCTCAGGATAACTTTTACTATTATTCATTTTATTTGTGAAATTGTTTATTTCCTTCTCCCATCTTTCTTAAGCTGAGAAAAAGATAAAAGAAAAAAAACACATGACAAATTTATATAGTAAATAAAAAGGTAATCTCCACAGTGTACTCATGCAAAATTATGTTATCATTCTCCTCACTTAGGGCCATCACTTATTTCTCAGGAACTTAGTAGCTTTAAATTATTTTTCCTAAATAATTATTATTAAGCATCTGATATAGGCCTTTGCATATCCAGGGACTCTTCTTTTCCATATTATGTAGCTGTCTCCAAAATATATATCTGTCCCAAATTCATGAAAGCTACTTGGTAAGGAGAAAGAGTGTTTGACTTGGCAGCAGTCATACCTGTCTTCAGACACTGACTGTGTGACCCTGAAAAAGTCACTTAACTGATATGTCTGTTTCTTCATCTATAAAATGTGAATGTATGTATCAAATGATAAATTATTTGTCATAGTCATCATCATTATCATAAATATCATTATTTATATTTCAATTTATAACAGTGGTTCTCAACCTTTGTAATGCCATGACCCCGCAATACAGTTCCTCATGTTGCAGTGACTCCAAACCAAAATATTATTTTGGTGGCTACTTCAAAACTTTAATTTTGCTACAGTTATGATTCAGAATGTAAATACCTGATATGCATTATGTATTCTCATTGCTACAAATTGAGAGGTTGAGAACCGCTGATTTGTTATCTCCTTACTATGAGTAATGTTTCCAACAGTAAAACTTGAAGGATTTTTCATACTCTGTAGCTTTTAGCTAATATGCCCACAGATGAAGTAAAGAGCAAATATTCAGATCCCTTAGTATTGTTTTTTTCTTCATGAAGATAACAATTGTTTTTTATTTGCTTATTATTTATATCTAGCTATATTACTCAGAATATTACTCAGAATATCTTCCTTTATGTTACTTACTTGTGATAAAATATATTACATCACTTCTCCTGGATACTACTTCATTGTTAATATCCATACATCCAATTAAAATCCAGTCTGTGTCTAAAATTACCCATTATTTTTTACTAGCTACTACTATAGTAGATCAATGGAATATACTAGGTATACATTACATAGTAGTAAATGGCCATAGTAATTTGATAAGTGAAAAAACCCAAGCTTTTTGGACAAGAACATGTTATATGACAAAAACTGCTAGGAAAAATATAAAAGAATATGGCAGAAATCAAGAATATATGGACATCTTACACCATATACCAAGAAAAAGTTAAAAGGGGTACATGGTTTAGACATACAAAAAGGATGATACCATAAAAAAATTAGGGAAACATGAAATAATTGCCCCGTAATATCTATGGATAAGGAAAGGATTTAGGATCAAACAAGACAACATTTCCTATCATTGTGGTTATCGTGTATTATGTCCCAATTGTGGTTCTCATGTATTATGTCCCATGCCTAGAATTTGCTCTTTCAAACCTTTTTTTTTCCTAGCTATATCCAAAGTCCCCCTCAATACTCTCTCCCTAAGAAGTTTTTTTTTTTTCTGTTCCCTATCCTGGCTCAGTTGTTAATCTCCAAAAAGTTACCATGCATTCCTTTTTTTTGTCCATTTTATATACTTATATGTTTGAATATTTTCTATTTGAATAAAATATAAGCTCTTCAAGGACAGGTAGCATTTTATTATTATTTGTATATACTCAGAGTCTGAGAGTTTTTTAATACTTTCTTTTTTAATTGCTTTAATTTTTAGATAGGAACTTTAGTTCAAATCCCTTTTTATGCTTAGTAGTCTCAAATCATGTTTAGGGGGATTGGGGGGAAAAAAAGAATGACATTTAGGGGGATAATTATACTGACTTTCAGTTGGATTTTTTTAAGTTCATAGAAGAACCTGGAAATGATTAATTTATTGGAGATATCTTTTATTAACTAAGAGTATACCAGCAATCAAATGGCTATTGAAAAAAAATTTTCCTCAATTTCTATAGCTTAATATACCTGTTGGCTTGCTACTTATTCAGGAATACCAAAAAAAATAAATTGTGAAATATATTCATAGTCACATTGCTGGAAAAATAGTGCTCCACCTAAAGAAATATAAGGAGTTGTCTATTGCCCTCACTGAAAATCAACAAGAATTTGGTTATAAGGCGACATATTTGTATTTATCCTTCTCTATTTGGGAAAAGGTACTATTGTTTGTTTGGTTTAGACAATCTTAAACATGATCACTCATACTGAAAGACGTATTTATCAAAATTTGTTTAAAGCCTTAAACATAAGGGAAAGAAAGGATTATTGAAATAGCTTAATAAAATATGATTATTCCTGGCTATTATTCCCAGTTGCTACTTTAATTTAATTTAATTTAATTTAATTTAATCCTTAGGCAGTAAGAATTACAGTTCAACACTAAAACTCTTCCACCTCAAAGCTTATGGATGAATAAAAGAAGTAATTTACATTCTCGAAGAGTTATACACTCTGGTTTATCAAGGCTTAGGAAGTGAGGGGGTGAGGAGGCTTACCAAATTAGGGGAAATTAAAAAGAAAAAAATTAAACATATTTTCCTTTCTTTAACATTTGTTGAATGTTAAACTAGGAGGGGACTTTTATAATGGAATGATAATTTTAAATAATAAACAACTGAGGCCTATAGTGACTTGCCTAAGGCTGAATATAACTTTAGCTAGAGAAGTACTAGAACATAAGCTAATTAACTCTAACTATTGATTGCTCTTCCCACCATGGCATAGCACATAATGAAGAAAAAAGAGAAATTTCACTAATATATATTTTAGTTAAAGTACACTAGAGTCCATACAATTAATACACATGTGTATGGCATTTCACTGGGATTTTCCAGTTATGTTTTCAAAACTCATAGAAAGAAACTAAGTGTTCTCCAAAGACATAAACAAAAATATTTTTAGTCCTTTGTGGATATATAATTTCTTTTAATCATATTTATAAATTGTAGATGAATTAAATTAAGAAGAGGAAATATTAACAATTAAGAATTATTCAAAGTTAAACTAAATTATACTATATTTCTTTCATTTTGTTTTTATTCATGTTGGCTCAAATTATTATGTGAGCTTGGGGAGAGAGCATGCAAATATTGTAGACTTGTTACTACTTTAAAATCTCTTCTGTGATCATGTTTTATTTTTATAACTAAATCCAATCTCTCTCACATAATTTAATTTAGAATATATTCTCTAATATTAATTCTTTTGTTCTGTTTTCAATAAATTAAAATTGTGTAATTTAATTATTAGATAAATGTTTTTTTATTGGGCAAATAGACAATGTGTACTAGTCTGACCATTTTCTTTAGATGTGTGTAAAAATTATATGAAAAAAAATCTCTTTGGCTTCACTGTAGATTCTAAATATTTTATATGCCCTGTGCAGATGACATAAAGTAATGTAAAGTGTTTTCACTTGAAAGCTATGAATTATGAAATAGCTCCCAGTTTTCCTGAGACCCTAGGTGAGATCTAAGAATGTTTGCCAAAATGTGTCTTGTAAATAAATCAACTCCATCTATAACACAAGAACTCAGGACAGATGGCCATTTAGAATTCACTGTTTGAGGAGAGAACTGAAGAAAAAAGACAAGAGAGAGAAAAACACAAAACTCTCACTACTCTAAAAAAAACTTTTAAGTTAAAATGTTTTAATTATGAAATTAATTATAATATGAATTTGTATGGATAAATCTACTTTTTCTTGTATAAGCATGAAATTAACATAATATTTGTATTAATGGAAGAATTAAATATTATTCTTTCTTGGAAGTCTGATGGATTTGTGATCTTATCGTTTTGAGTACTCCCACCACTGGTGTAGATTGCAACCAATTCATCTTAGTGTAATGTGACTCTTGCCTGAATTGCCAAGTAAAATTCTAATACTAAAATTCTATAGTCCTTCCTCCAAACCTCTTGACACTGTGTGACTATGGATGGAGAACAAAGGGTGTTCATAAGTTATTCCTCTCTCTTTCTATATGACCATCACATACCTTATTCTAATTATATGTTTTTAATAAAATCCTTAATCCAGATTATTTTATATAATTTCTAATTGTTAGAAAACCAGAACTTTTGCTTGCTCATCAAATATATATTTACTTTCTGTCCCCCTGAAATATCAGTTCATCAGAATATGATACTTCATTAATTAATATCCATAGTGGATAAACAAAAGAATAATTTTCTTAGGAGGCTTATTTGGATCATTACTTGCAGTGTGTAATCTCCCAATTACACACTTTAGTCAACTCCTATTCAAAACTGGGTCTAAACCATTTGTCCTTTTCCTAACTCTCTAATAAATGGGTTTTGATGAGTCGGTTCTATGTGTTGCCTATCCATCTGAATATCATGTTATGAATAACAGATATCCTTTGTCAATTTTTCTTTAATGTGAGAAAATTTAAACAAACTCTTCTGAATGGATAATATTTAATCCATCAGGCTCTGTAATGCTCAAGAGTCTTTTAAAATTAGTACTATTTTTATATAAATAGGAATATCTGGAAATAGTCAGCATCTTTAGGAAATTCATCTTGCCTTTGGCCTCTAGTTTGTTTATTCTTTTGGTATTGGCAGGCAACATGATGTTTGGTGAATCTATGTCATCTTGTTATATTTCTCACCTGTTTTTAATAATAAAAGATTGACCTTGCAAAGTAATAATGGTTGCTTCATTCCTTAATAATATTCTATATGATTTTGACATGTTTTATGGATAAAACAATCTTTCTAGAATCATGAGAAAGGCATATAAATATTGTATCATTAGAGAGTAAGACATTGTTAGGTTCTTATTGTGATGATAAGATTAACTCTCCCCTTGTCTATTTTAGCTAATCAAATCAAGAACTTAAAGTACCCCTATTTACCATTAAGTAAGAGAGTTCACAAGTCACTAGAGTTAGTGACAATGCCAAAGGGCACTGCCCCTCACCTTGGGCAGTGCTAAGCAAATTGAAAGACTGTCATTGGTTTATTTGAAGAAGGAGGAGTGACAGGATGTATCAAGAAGTGATGTGGAAAAAAGGAGGATAAAAGAGAAAACCAGCATGGTCCAGAGGCATTCCTTTCTTGGCTTCTGGAGAGATTGGTTCTGGATATTCATTCCCTTCCTGGAATTTGGAGAGATTAGTTCCAGTGATTCATTTCCTGGCTTGAAGGAGACCTTTTCCCTGGATCCTGCATCAACTTGCTTGGTGAGTGACTGAGATTCCTACCTTGGCTTTGGAGGAGGCTGCTTTGGTGGAACCCTGGCTAAAGATACCACCAGGACTTCTGTCTGAGGATTAATAGGAAATCCAAGTGGAGACAGAATCTTGGGGAAGCCCTGCCTTTACTGAACCTGGTTTCTCAGGAGATAGGCTGATAGGCTTATTATAATCTATCTCTTTATCTACATTTTTCCACTTTCACTCTTTCTACCTCTTTGTAAATAAAGCTGCTAAATGTCATTTTGACTTAAGCTATAATATTTTTAAATTTTACTTTAGAATTCTCATATTTAGCATAAAACCTAAATTTAAACTCTTACATTGTTAACATCTTTAAAATCTTTTATTGAGCATGTGATGAATTTTTAGAAATAAAAATAGAATTTTTTAGGGGATAAAACCTGTTTTAACTTGATTGTATATACTTATCTGTTAAATCAAATAGATCTAATATATAAATGTTCTTGAACTCATATATTTACATGTCAACAATTTTAACATACTTGCTGAAACAGAAAAATGAATCTCAAAGTTCATAAGATCATAGAATAAAAATCAAAACCTTTAGATTTGGAAGGGACACTAGATGCCACGAAACCCATCCTTGTCATCTCATAGAAAAGGTATATAAGCCACAAAGAGAGTGAAATAGCTTCTCCAGAATCACATATATGCATTTGAATTTGGTTTTTTAAATTTGAATTCTAATACTCTATCCACTCTCATTACCTAGCTGCTTATAGGGTCTATGACTGTTTTTAAAAGTATCCCTTATTACTTTTTAAGGAGAAAATTTCAGTGTTGCTTTTTTAATTACATTCCAGTAGTCAGAGTTAATTTTGTAGAATGTTTCTGTGTTGAGGGAAGTTCATCCCTCCCCGCCCCCAGGTTGCTGACCCCTTTCATCAACATTCTTCACATGCCTGTGCTGGGTCAATGAACATAAATTAAAGGGCCTGGGAGAAGCCCATCTTGGTCTTTGACTTGGAAGTTGGGTTGGAGGAGGCAGGTGAGGGAGAGAGAGATTTCTCCAGAAGGGGGCTGCACATGTTCAAACTTAGAGTAAAGAAAAGATTTATAAATGTATGCTTATCTACCTTTTCCATCTCAAGGGATTATTAATAAACTTTATGGAAAATAAGAAATGGTAGATGTTAATTTTAAATATAACATCTCCAAGATAGCATTTTATTGCATATTTGAAAGTGACTATTTGGAACTTCATTATGAAACCAAGATGAGCCAAGAGTTATATGAACAGACTGTAACCTCAGATTTTCTAGATAGTATATGTATGTAAATCCAGTCAAGCTTCAAAAAATTTTAGTCTAGATACAAAAAGTAATCTTTGTGTCCATCTAACATAAATCCCTTATTTTAACAGATGAGGGAACTGAGGTCAAAAGAGATATAATAGGTGTGGTCAAGAAGAAACCAAAGTTCTGAGCTATATGAATGGGGTGAAGAAGTACAGGCAAAGAGTATAGCCAGTGTCTTCACATGGTGCATTAGAAGACTATCTAATCCATGTGTGTATGTAGTAGTACTCCTGGAAAAGAAATATCCTAAGTAATTATGTTGGCCTAGTGAATTGTCAAGTATTTTGTCATTAAAGGGAGTCTATTTTCCTGAGAAATCAGTTCCAGGGAAAGGCTGGCTTAGTGACTGTGCCTAAATGACTAGAAAAGTCCACCTTCTTTGGAAACCCAAAAGAATTCATTGAGAAGCAGCAACAAGGTCTTCAGTATTTTTTGGAAAATGTTTTACAAAACATTAGTCCTCCTGACTGATAGTCAGCTGTATCTCTTCCTGCAGAGCTATCAAGGGCTAGAGATCAAAGCCTGTGTGCAGACTGCAACTGATACTATTCTTCAATATGCCATGTCTAACTATGAATAGGGATGGCAAGAGAGCTGAAATGGGAGATTAATATCAGAGTTGCTTTTTTATTTGAAAGCCTATGGTTGTCAGAGGAAGAAAAGAACCATTTAACAGTTTGGGCTCCTGAGATTGATCCTGTGGCTCCTTGCTTGGGAAGTTACTCCCTTCCTTCTTACAACTTCATATTCAATCTATGACTTTGTCTTATATGTTGAGAGTACCAGGAAACCTCAGCCCTAAAATAGAGTGAAAGAAGACCACCAAGTTCACCTTCTCATGACATGGACTAAGAATCTGGTCAGTTGGAAATTCTCTATGTGAATGCTTCAGTCTGACATCAGATGAGTAGGCCATAGGAGAAGGAAGGATGATCCAGGTAGGTAGCATTGGTGATCATCATTGTCTAAGGTCATGATGGCACACGTGCCAGCATTGACACATGTAGCCATTTTATGACATGTGGTCACATGTGGGATCAGTGAGTTTTGTGGCCCCTGGAGTTATCTGGGGAGCTGTGAACCCACAGCTGTGGCCATGACTGTGCCCTGACCTGGTCTGGAGGGGATGGCTGATCCACAAGCTAGCCACAGGGGCGCAGAGTGAGCAAAGGGTGGTACTGTGACAAGGAAATCACTTTAAAAGACTGATATATATTAATTTAAGGTCACCAAGGAATTCAGCTATGTAATTCCTAAATGAAAACTCAAGTCAGCAGTCAACCTTTTATGGAGTTTTTAATTACAAACAGGAGGAAGAAAGGTATGAGAGAGAGAGAGAGAGAGAGAGAGAGAGAGAGAGAGAGAGAGAGAGAGAGAGAGAGAGAGAAGGGAATAGGGCTTAAATACCCCCTCTGTTTAGGCTGGGCCAAAAGGCCCAAGCCCTTAGATAGCTGAGGCAAAGAAAAGAGATCAGTCCCTATCACTCACGTGACCAAAATGGAGAAACAGTCTCAGGGGCCTCCACCTCCAGCCTCCTTCAAAGAAAGCTTCTCAGAGCACTACCTCTCAGAGCAAAACCTCTCCAACCACCCCTCAGTCCTCAAACCCCTCTATCTTTAAGGAAACCATCTCAGTTCCCTCCCTTCAGTTCTCACATCTACCAATCACTGTCCATGTCTTCCCTGTGCCAATGGTGGCTCTAGCTTAACCCAGGACCACCCAGAGGTCTGCCCCTTTGCACATGTCTGTTGAAGGTCATATTCTCAAATAATTAAATTTTGATCTATGCTGCAGCCCTTCCTAAATCCTGTTAGGACTGAGTAGGGTGGAGATTGTAAGTTCCAAGACCTGATTCTGTCATTCCAAGTATCTCTATTGTATCAATTCTAAAATCAATCATGACTCAAAGAACTTCCTGTTCTATGCTTAAGCATAGGTCAAAGCCCTTTCCATTGTTCAGCAAAAGGTTTCTGTCCTAAAGTAATCTTAAGTAGGGAGGTAGAAGGACCCTCCCATGCCAAGGGGGTTCACATTCCAATAGACTATCAGTAGGAAATTTTTCAAGTATGAAATTTCCCAATGGTGAAATTTCCAACATTTATAAGTCTAAGAAATTTTAAGGTTTACAGTACACACCAGGTGGCTAGGGCACATGGTGCTCCCATGGGGACAGGGAGGAGGAGCACACACAGAAAGAGCATGGGCAGGCAGGCTAACAGGCAGTAGTAACTGCTGCTCTCACAGCATCCCCCCAGGCCAGCCAACTGGGGAGAGTCAAGGCTGGGCCAGAGTAAGACTGGGCAGGACTCCAGCCCACATGCAATAGAGGAATGCCTGGAACCACTTACCAGATACTTTTAGTACCCTGAAAAATATAGCAATGCCTTTACTCACAATTTTCACTCTATCTACTTTTGTGACACCTTATTCTCAACTTTGAATAATATCAAAACCAGCAAAAGAAACAAATTGATAGATGAAGTTAGTAGCTCTTGCTTGGTCTTGAAGTGTAGAAAATACCAACCTTTAATTGAATATTTAGCCAATGAAATTCAGCAAGAAAAAAAGTCATTAATGGGCAGGTTAGTTAAAGAATTCCCACTCCCCTTCACTTATCTTAGTTCAGGGAACCCCATACAAGTTAAATAATATCAAGATAAAAAAAAGAAACTGACTGACAGATGAACAAAGAAGTCACTAAGCAGGTAAGTAAAATAAATAGTTTTTGGTTTGTTAAATACAATTATATATTAACACTACACATTTTTGTTATTTAAACTATAAATATCATGAAATTATGTTAGTTTTTTGTTTTTTGTTTTTTTTTTTTGCTCAAAGTGAAACACCACCCGAGTTATGCATGGCTTTTTGGCCAATTTTGACACACCAAGCTCAAAAGGATGCCCATCACTGGTCTAAGGTGATCAGCTTCGTGGGAAGCTTTTGCCTCAGAAGGTAGCAGAAGAAGCTGCTTGTAATTTTTCCTCCTTCGTTTGTTACCCTCTACTCAGTACTGGTGTAAAAAAAAACTGGTTATGGTTTGCATAAATTTGAAAGCTTAAATTCTGTTCCATCTTAAAACTCCCTATACTTGGCTATCCTGGGAGTAGAGTTTTTTTCTGATGATATGTTTATATGAATAGAAATACTTACAAGACACATTAGTTTTCGGAATGTGGGCATAGTTGGGAAACTCATAGTAAGAAGGTGCTACCTTTTGGATCCTTCATTATCACAAAGATCATTTCTAAGTCAGATGGCAATCCACTATTTTTGAAGTGGAGTTGTGTTTAGATTGTTGCTTGTTTCTACTCCTGTCCTTACAGCTGTTTATTTTGGGAAGTTAGCCTCCTCATTACCGCCTCTCCACCCCTCCACCCCCCCACACCAACAACTATTTTTTGTTGCATAGTTCTCTTCCTGACTATTTTTTTCTAATGGCTCATGAGACTCTTGGTTTTGTTACTGGGGCAGCACCAGTCCTTTTTGTATCTGGAGCATGTGCCATATTGCTGAGATTATTTTCAAAGGTGGGTAACAAGCAGCAACAGTCGCTTGGTGGTTCTGTTCCAAAGTGGAACTTGACTTTAGCCAGAAGAGTAATAAAAAGCTGCTGTGACAGGTTGTTTGGGGCATAGCAGCCTTGGGCTGAAACATTTACTTCAGTCTGTCTACAGGCAAGTTTGATTTTTCTCTGTAGTCTTCGTTGCACAACATATTCCCCATATACTACATATATATGTATATATATATATATATGTATATATATAGTCTCTCTCTGTCTCTTTCTTTTTCTATGTCTCTGTCTCTCTCTATCCCTGCCTGACTCTGTCTCTCTGTCTCTTTTTGTTTCTCTCTGTCTATCTCTTCCTGTTATATTTACCAGGAACATAGGACTGTACTTTTTGATGATAGCTTTTTGTTTGTTTGTTTTTCCTGGAAGGAAAAGGCTCTAGGAAAGAAAAACAGGATGCCTTTAGACAATGAGGCATGCTGGCTTACTGTTGCCTACCACTGAAAGGTGGGAGTAGTGGGGGTTTTATTCTTGGTGTTCAACATGGCTCAGCTTTTCAACTGACTAGGTATGTTTATTTCCTTACCATGTTTCTGCTCTGGTCATCACACCTTATCTGTGAACTGTATTACTACCAGTCAATGCTGAAAGACTGAAATTGAATTTTGCTCAGGGTTAAGGTGAAATGAAATTCAAATATTTAAAGATAGACAGAGAGAGTGAGAGAGAAACAGAGGTAAAAAGACAGAGAGGTGCACACACAGACAGAAACAGAGAAAGAATAATGTTCTTAGGCCACAGAGGTAGTAAATACCTCAGTTATTTTCCATAGACATCAATTTATTAATTTTTTTAAATGTGGACATGGACTAGATATTTTTTTAAATTATCTTGCAGTTCTGATGATGGCATTAGGTGTTATAAAATTCCCATATTTCTGGTTAGAGATTCTAGTGGCATCCCTGGGCTCTTTCACTTATTCAAAAACCTTCAGAATACTTCTTTTCATGAATGGGATTATTGCAACTGATGCAAATATTATAGTTACAAAGTACTTTACCACATACTTTAATGACTTAAAATGCCCATTAAAAATACAATTAAATAAATAAGAATTCCTGGAAATTGATCAATTCAATTTATTGGGACTGTACTCATCTTTTCCATTAAGGTAAATACTTCTTTGGCTTTGTATCCAATGTGTTAGTCATCTGGAACAAAGAAATGTCTATCCAGTCATCAGATATAAAAGTAAGACTATTGTTTTCCTGTTCTCACTTGTAAATTTATTTATTTATTACCAATTATATGCAATAACAAATTTCCATACAAGTTTTCCTAAGTTACATGATCAGATTTGTATCCCTCCCTCCCTTCTTTTACACTTCCCCTTCCTGGAAGGCAATTTAGTTGGGGTTATATGTGTATTATTATGTAAGACATATTTCCATACTATTCTTTTTGGAAATGATTAATCTTATAAAATGAGAATCCCCAAATATATAAATAAATAAACAATTAAAAATAATATGCTTTCATCTGCATTCTGACTGGAACAATTCTTTCTCTGATGGTGGATATCATTATTCATCATAAATCCCTCAGGATTGTCCTGGATAATTGTATTGGTGATAATAATAAGTCAATCACAGTTAAGTATTCCACACTATTGCTGTGGCTATGTACCATGTTTTCCTTGTTCTGCATATTTCACTTTGTAAAAGTTCATTTTGGTATTTCCAGCTATTTCTGAAATCCTCCTAATCATCATTCTGTAAAGCACAATAGTATTCCATCACCATTTTATACCACAATTTGTTCATCCATTCTCCAAATGATGGGCAACTCCTTAATTTGCAATTCTTTGCCAATACAAAAAGAGTAGCTATAAATATTTTTGTACAAGTAGGTCATTTCCTCCTTTTTTTTATTTTTATCTCTCCAGAATACAGACTTACTGCTGGTATTACTAGATCAAAGGGGATGCATTGCTTTATAACCCTTGGGCATAATTCCATCTCTAGAATGGATATATCTGTTCACAGATCCACCAGTAATATATTTGTGTTCCAATTTTGATACATTCCCTTCAACATTTATTATTTTCCTTTACTGCAATATTAGTCAATCTGATAGGTGTTAGGTGATACCTTAGAACATTTAAATTTGCATTTCACTAATTGAGTAATTTAGAACATCTTTTCATATGATTATTGATAGCTTGATTTCTTTAGCTGAATTCATTCTCAGCCTATTCATATTCTTTGACCATTTGACAATTAGAGAGTGAAATTTATTCTTTTAAATTTGATTTAATTTTCTTCATCTTTGGGAAATGAGACCATTATTAGATAAATTTATTATAAAAATTTCCCCAGTTCATTGTTTCCCTTTTAATTGTGGTTTTCATATTTCTATGTTAAAAAACAACTTTTAAATTTAATATAATCAAAATCACTTATTTTACATCTTGTAATGTTTTATATCTCTTGTTTGGCCAAAAATGCTTCCCTTATCCATGAATCTAATAGGTAAACTCTTCTATGACCTGCTAATTTATTTATCACATACTTTACATCTAAGTCATATATCTAATTTGACCTTATTTTGGTATAGGGCATAAGATATTGATCTAAATCTAAATTTTTCCAGCTTTCCAAATCAGTTGTTTGTTTGTTTTTTATCAATGAGGTGTTTCATATTTTCTTCAGTTTTTTTCATTCTTTTGATTCTGTTTTATAGATTCTTGCTGCCTTGTGAAGTCATTCATTTCTAATTGTTCAATTCTAATTTTTAGACTGAATTTCATCCATCAATTTTTGAGCCTCCTTTTCCTTTTGATCTATTTTTATTGTAAGTCATTGTTTTAATCTTTTACCTTCTTTGCCTCATTTTCAAGTTGGCCAATTCCAGGTTTTTAGAAAGTATTTTCTTATTTTAAATCATGTAACTCTGTTTCCAGATGACCTATTTTGCTTTGTAAGTTCTTTTCCCAATATTCTTCAACCTCTCTTAGTTTTTAATTTTTTTTGAGCTCTTTCAGAGCCTGAGTCCAATTTGCTTGAGTTTCTGAGGTTTTGCTTGCTGTCCTTGGTCCTCCTCTGTTCCATTTGTTCTTTGTCCATTACTTGAATAGAAGCTGTCAATCATAATTCCTTTTTTCTTTTTCTGTTGTTTACTCATAATTTTTTCTTCCCCTTCCTTATGGGCTGTATTCTTTCTCCTGTATTTGTATGCTGGATCTGTGATTTTTGAGCTTTTCTGCCCTGAAGGGGCTTTGCTATGTTAGTAAACTGGTTGAGACCAATTAAGCTGACCCATTGTATTAATGAGCCCTGAGGCCAAATCTTCCAAATCTTTCTGCTATAAGAGTTAAATTAGTTTCTCTATTAAAAGTATTACATTTTAGAGGTTTATTAAAGATTATTAGAATTAAGAAATAAAAAAATACAAAATAAGAAAAGCACAGGCAACCTACTCACTACATCTTGACATACACATGTGTTAAGAAGCAGAAGCAGAGAGACCAAGTAGGTGGTACAGTCAGTTTAAATACAAAAGCTGATCTCACACTCTGGTGAGGACTCAGGTGAGATTATAGGGCATTCTGGGAAGTGCCAAGGACTTCTGGGCATTGAAGTCTGGGGTTCAAACCTCCATTTTTGCCCTGCATAGACTGAAGGTGAAAGTGAAGGTATGGAGGTTAAAGGTAGTTACCCTTGGCTGTCCCGTCTGCTCCTCTTTGTCAGCCTCCTCCCTGCCATTTTTTTCCTCAGTTTTCTGACATTCCTATGGTGGGACTAAGGTAACCCATCATGGTAGTAGCCTTCCCTTGAAAAACCACAGTTAGCCCGAGTCATACTGCAGGATTCAGCACAGTAGATAGGGGAGGGGTGTTGGATCTTTCCCTTATACCTCATAATTCAACTTTTTCTGCACACCTTTCAGGTTGGATTGAGTAGGCTTTCTGTATATTTTGAAGTACTCATTTCTGCTTTTTGTGTGGAAGGATGTCACAGAGGATTCAGCTTTTGATGCTTCTAAGGCGCCATATTTATTCTGCCCATTTCAAGCAGGTTAATTAAAAAAAACTTGGAAAGAACTACAAGATTTAATTAAGAGTAATGCAAGTAGATTGGCTAACATGACAGCAAAGGAAAGAAATGAATGCTGGAGAGGATGTGGCAAAGTAGGGACATTAGTGCATTGTTGGTGGAGTTGTGAATTGATCCAACCATTCTGGAAGGCAATTTGGAACTATGCTCGAAGAGAGCTAAAAGACTGCATGCCCTTTGATCCAGCCATAGAACTGCTGGGTTTGTACCCCAAAGGGATAATAAGGAAAAATACACGTACAAGAATATTCATAGCTGCGCTCTTTGTGGTGGAAAAAATTGGAAAATGAGGGATGCCCTTCAATTGGGGTATGGCTGAACAAACTGTGCTATATGTTGGTGATGGAATACTACTGTGCTCAAAGGAATAATAAACTGGAGGAATTCCATGGGGACTGGAACAACCTCCACGAATTGATGCAAAGTGAGAGGAGCAGAACCAGAACATTGTACACAGAGACTGATACACTGTGATACAATGGAATGTAATAGACTTCTGCATTAGTAGCAATGCAGTGAACCTGAACAACTTGGAGTGATATATAAGAAAAAACACTGTCTACATTCAGAGGAAAAAACTGTTGGAATAGAAACACAGATGAAACAACTGCTTAATTACATGGGCCAATGGAATATGGTTGGGGATGTAGACTAAACGAACATCCTAATGCAAACATCAACAACATGGAAATAGGTTTTGATCGAGGACACATATAATATGCAATAAAATTGTGTGTCAGTTGTGGGAAAGATGGGTGGAGGGGAGGAAGGGTAATATAATTTTTGTAACCAAGGAATAATGTTCTAATTTGACTAAATAAATTAATTTAAAAATTAATTAATTAATTAATTAATTAAGAAATTAAGAATAATACAAGTAGAAACAAGAAAGCATTATGTATAATTAGTAGTAGTCTCTCAGTAACAGAGGATGACAATTGTCTTTGTGAGCTTTCATCTGTGATGTAGATGAGTGTGCACAAAGACACTTGTGCATGAAGGACATTTAAGTGGAAAAGTCAGTGCACAGAGACAGTCCCACTCTCTCGGCATTGGAAGCCTGGGTCCAGTGGCACAAAAAGTCGTTACACCTGGAGACTTCCTCAGCTACATTGGATGGCCGTGTTGTCCTTAGTGCTCCAACACAACCTGAGCACTCCACAGTGCTTTGCTGTGTCGCCCTCTCAGCCATTGAACCTTCTTATTGGTTTCTTCCATCTGTTTGGCCAAAGCAGTCTTCACATGCTGGGTGAGCAAAGCCCTGGTTCACCAGGGGTCAACAACCCGATGGCTACCCTCACAAGGTTTAGCAGGCCTGTCGAAGCCGTTGCCCGGGGTGTGGCCGCTGCCGCATGCTAGCAGCTACTAGGAGCTACAAGTGAGAGCTGGGTGTCAGGTGGGGGTCAGAGGCTGGAGAGAGTATAGTTAGAGATTAAATATTGGAAGAATAACTTATGAATGTTCACCTTAAGGAAATGAACTGAAAAATGGAAACATGAAAAAATCAATAGATATATATCTGTCAGTTATGCTTTCTATGGTACAAGGAGGAGAAAGAGGGGATTAGACATCAGTAAATAAATTCTATTAATAAAAAATGAAAATAAAAAAGATAAATTTATAAAAATAGACATAATAAGAATATTCTTTTATTATTTCATTTTCCCTAATTGTATAAAGAAACACTTTTATTAACATTGGTTTTCTGACAATTTTTTCCTGTCTACTTTTTCAGAGGTCACAAGCAGCAAAAGTAATACATAGATAATATTTTCATGTCAATAATGTTGTAAAAAAACAGAAATGACAAATTCATAGAAATATTCGTGATGGAAATAAAGTGAAAACTGGAAAGTTTCAGGCTGCATTCAGACACTAGTTCCTTTGTTAGTTGTGAGACTTGGGATTTTTTTTTTGGATCTTTGCATTGTTTATTATAGTTGCCTTTCACTGATCATTACACCATATTGATGTTAAAATGTTCAATGTCTTTTGGTTCTTCTCATTTCATTTTGGATCAGTTCATTTAAATCTTTCCATTTTTCCCCTCAAACTATTCTCATTATTTCTTGTGACACAATAATATTCTCTTACTTACTTATACCACAACTTGTTCAGTCATTCCCCAACTGAAGGGTATTCCCTCAAAAGCCTGATTATTTGGTAAAGCAAAAAGAGCTATTATAAATATATTTTCAAGTAGTGCATTTCCCCTATCTTTGGAAATTTTGACTTTGAAATGGTATTGCTTTCTCAAAGTGTATGCAATTTTATTATTCTTTGGGTGTGGTTAAAAATTACTCTATAAAATTGTTGTAACAGTTCACAGCTGCATCAAAAATGTTTTAGCCTCCCAAGTTCCCTACATCCCCTCCAACATTTATTGCTTCTCCTTTTTTTTCTCATATTTGCCAATCTGATAGGTGTGATATGGTATTTCAGAGTTGTTTTAATTAGTATTTCTTTGATCAATACTAATTTATATAATTTTTTAACATGAGTATAGCTTTATTTCTTCATCTGAGAACAGTCTCTTCAAATCATTTGACTATATTAATTGGGGTGTTAAGTTTAAATCTCTGGAGAATTAATATTATTTTTTTTAAATAATGAAAATGGGTCAGAGAAAGAAAAGGAACATAATCATATGGTCAGTTGCCTAGATAAACCAAACTCCCTTTTTACCATATGTCCCCATTCACTACTGCTGTTTGAGTATAGGAGAGCAAGAACTGCATAGCAAGAAAGAGAGAATGCTAGAATGCTCTGCTTCCTTGATCGATAACAAGTGCCCTGCCCTCCTTTACATCACTATTTCTGAGTCTCCTTTTTTGGAGGCTTTTAGGGGTACAAATGCCCTGAGATTAAGTGCCCCAACTTCCATTCACATATTTAGAAATGCGGGAAGGTGGGGGCTTATGATTGTATTTCATTTCAGCTACTAGAAGGGGCCTGACCTTGTGGTAGGGGCAGGCAAAATAAGCAGAGATTGTTAAAAAAAAATTCCAAAAATCATGTTTAAAAAACCCTTAAAATCAATTGAGATATTTAGCACATTAAATTTTCCAAAGGTTGTTAATGCAATTGTAACCAGTTCTGATTAAGTCCATCTATCCTCTATGTTACAATTTACAAAGGCAAAATTAGAAAAACTGTTTTTTCACATATGGGCTTATTCAATAATATTTGTTCAGCACAGTTATAGGGGAAAAACAACAGAATTTAACAGCAGTTAACCCAGTACATTAAAATGATTCAATGTAACAGAGTAATATTGAATCCAGTAATATATGAACTTAAAATCACAAAGTTAAATCTTTTTTTCTTTAAATAATATTTTATTTGGTCATTTCCAAGCATTATTCATCAGAGATAAAAATCATTTTCTTTTCCTCCCCCCCCAGGCCGACGAATGATTCCACTGGGTATCACATGTGTTCTTGATTATAACCCATTGCCATGTTGTTAGTATTTGCATTAGAGTGTTCGTTCAGAGTCTCTCCTCTGACCTGTCCCCTCAACCGCTGTAGTCAGGCAGTTGCTTTTCCTCAGTGTTTCTACTCCCACAGTTTGTCCTCTGCTTATGGATAGTGTTTTTCTCCTAGATTCTGGAAGATTGTTCAGGGACATTACACCGCCACTAATGGAGAAGTCCATTACGTTCGATTATACCACAGTGTATTAGTCTCTGTGTACAATGTTCTCCTGGTTCTGCTCCTCTCACTCTGCATCACTTCCTGGAGGTCATTCAAGTCTCTATGGAATTCCTCCACTTTTATTATTCCTTTTAGCACAATAGTATTCCATCACCAACATATACCACAAAAGCAATTCCCCAATTGATGGGCAACCCCTCATTTTCCAATTTTTGGCCACCACAAAGAGCACAGCTATGAATATTCTTGTACAAGTCTTTTTCCCCATTATCTCTTTGGGGTACAAACCCAGCAGTGCTATGGCTGGATCAAAGGGTAGACATTCTTTTGTCGCCCTTTGGGCATAGTTCCAAATTGCCCTCCAGAATGGTAGGATCAGTTCACAACTCCACCAGCAATGAATTAATGTCCCTACTTTGCCACATCCCCTCCAGCACTCACTGCTTTCCTCTGTTATCATGTTAGCCAATCTGCTAGGTGTGAGGTGAAACTCAGAGTTGTTTTGATTTGCATCTCTCTTATTATAAGAGATTTAGAACACTTTTTCATGTGCTTATTAATAGTTTTGATTTCTTTATCTGGAAACTGCCTATCTATGTCCCTTGCCCTTTTATCAATTGGAGAATAGGTTGATTTTTTGTACAATTGATTTAGCTCTTTATAAATTTGAGTAATTAAACCTTTGTCAGAGGTTTCTATGAAGATTTTTTCCCAAATTGTTGTTCTCCTTCTGATTTTAGTTACATTGGTTTTGTTTGTACAAAAGCTTTTTAATTTGATGTAGTCGAAATTATATATTTTACATTTTTGACTCTTTCTAAGTCTTGCTTGGTTTTAAAGTCTTTTCCCTCCCAAAGGTCTGACATGTATACTATTCTGTGTTTACCCAATTTACTTATGATTTCTTTCTTTGTGTTTAAGTCATTCACCCATTTTGAATTTATCTTGGTGTATGGTGTGAGGTGTTGATCAATTCCTAATCTCTCCCACACTGTCTTCCAATTTTCCCAGCAGTTTTTATAGAATAGTGGATTTTTGTCCCAGAAGCTGGGATCTTTGGGTTTATCATATATACTGTCTTGCTGAGGTCACTTGCCCCAAGTCTATTCCACTGATTCTTCTTTCTTTCTCTTAGACAGTACCAAATTGTTTTGATGACTGCTGCTTTGTAATATAGTTTGAGGTCTGGGAATGCAAGGCCCCCATCATTTGTGTTTTTTTTTCATTATTTCTCTGGATATCCTTGATCCTTTGTTATTCCAAATGAACTTTGTTATGTTTTTTTTTTTCTAAATCAGTAAAGGAATTTTTTGGGAGTTCAACGGGTATGGCACTAAATAGATAGATAAGTTTGGGTAGGATGTTCATTTTTATTATATTGGCTCATCCTATCCATGAGTAGTTAATATTTTTCCAATTGCTCAAGTCTAGTTTTAGTTGTGTGGAAAGTGTTTTGTAGTTGTGTTCATATAGTTCCTGTGTTTGTCTTGGGAGATAGATTCCTAGGTAACAAAGTTAAATCTTAAACAAAACAATCAGGAAAATGCAATAGAAATACAGAAATCTTAAACAAAACAATCAGGAAAATGCAATAGAAATACAGAAATCTTAAACAAAACAATCAGGAAAATGCAATAGAAATACAGATTTTTAAAAAATAAACCATTGGAGTCTGAAATGCCTTAAAATATATATAACCTCCAGTCTTTAAAGTTCCTTAGGTGTGTTTTTTAAATTATTAATTATCCATTTAAATGTCTATTGTCCGAAGGCAGATTGGTAAGGGCTAGGCAATGGGGGTTAATGGACCCATCCAGGGCCCCACAGATGGGGAATATCTGAGGCCAGATTTTAACCCAGGACTGCATGTCTTTAGGCCTGGCTCTCAGTTCTCTGAGAAGCAGAGTTTTTTCCCCAAAGTTAGCTAAAAGGAATGCTGGTGAAGTCAAAGTATCAATGCAATTAAAAGACATCCTTATAAAATAGCCATTGCTTTTAAGTTCCTGCTTGAAAATAAACTTTTCTTCTTTCCCTCTTGTCTCTCCCCTTCTAAGCTCCGATCCACCCATGTGGAGCCAATACCCCCGCCTTTTGTTACCAGCTGGTAGAATGAGTCTTGAGTGATGAGCAGATCTGCTCCAAGGCTAGAGTTTGTTGGGAATCATGTGTGCCAGGTGAGCGAGAGTAAGACCAGGAGAAGCAGCAGTAGAAACAGGCAGGCAGGCCGAACTTAGCAGCCAGGGGCCAGGTGAGCAGCAAACACAACAGGTCTGGATCAGGGGCAGCAGGCAGGAAAGCACAAAAGCAGGGCCAGGAGCTGGTGTGGTCAGATGAGTCAAAAGGCTAAAAAGGCTTGGAGAAATGCGGCTTAGAAATCATTATCTAGGCTATCCTTCTTTAAAAAAATTGAGAGTCTTTTCTCCCATTAGGTCACCAACAAAATTTTGGGGATACTGATAGATGTACAAATGAGTTTCTCTCTGCAAGGAGTATTATATTTTTATGAGGTTTATTAAAGGTTAAAGATTAAAGAAAATACAGAATAAGAAAGCACATGACTAGGCCAGAAAGGCCTAGACAGGATAACCTCACAAGTGAAAAAGACGCATCTGCTCCAAAATGGAAGTCCAAAAGAGGCCGAGCCTATTCACAACCAGGTTTAAATACGCCATCTCGCTCTTAGCCCAGGTGAGAACTCAGTGATATTACAAAGCATTCTGGGGAAGTGGAGAAAGGAATTCTGGGGATTGACGTCCTAAGATTCGAATCTATTTTTTTACACCTCTCCCTACCCACTTCCTGTTTTGTCTATTGGTTTCAACAGTGATTCAGAGTTGGTAAATTGACTGCAGCTTTTAACAGACTAATCTCACTCTATAATACTGAAAATAGGAATTTATTTTTTAAGGAAGAAGGGTAAAGAAATGGGGATAGGAGAGAAGGAATTTTGGTTTCCCTAATCTATTACAAATTCAATATAAGCAAGTAAGGTTGAACAGTCTTAAGAGATATTGTTAGTAACTTGAAAAGATCTTCAGAGCTGTGCCACAAATCTTTCATGGAGAAGTCAATAACAATAAAGGTATAGTAAATCTCTCTGATACCTCCTCCCTCAGAGTCCAAGGAAGAAAGGAGTGAGTAAAAAGAGTTTGTGCCAGCTTAATCAAACTGCCTTCCTCCTGGCCACATTCTCCTTTGGAATCTTCCTGGTTTACAGATCTTCAAGCTTCCATTCCATGCACTTGCTTGCAAGTCTTTCTGTTGTAGTAATAAGTTCTTCATAGTACCCAATATTCCCACAAACTTCATTGACTCCACAGTATCACATTCTCCATTTGGTGATTCATTTAGCACAGATTTAGCCACTTTAGTATCAAGCACACAATCATAAAGATTGCCTGCTAATTTTAGGGTAATATGAGGTTCAGTACTATCTCTTGGGGACTGTACTGGAATCATTGGTGTTAATACTTCAGAATAAGGAAAGCTATATACTTCTCCTTGTCCTTCACTCTCTAAATTACTTATTTCATTTTCTTCATTTTTCAAAGTCTCAGTTACTATATGTTCATTTGCATTCCCCTTAGGATACCTTCATAATGAAGTTTGCCTCCTTGTGTTGCCTTCTTAGAAAAATATTTTTGGGTACTGCCACTAGCCAATTGAGAGTTTATTTGGTCTTGCAATGTTCTTAAAATAGGTTTGCATTGCATTGCATAGCATTGGCTCCATACCTGGAGCTTGGATAATACCTTGAAAGTATAGATCACTGTATGATATAGGATAGCTAGGTCTCCTGTCTTGATACCCATTTCTATAATTATTGTCAAAACCATATCCTCTAAAACCATTATCTCTGAATCCATTGTAATTCCTCCCTAGGTTTCCCTTGAAAGGTCTTTGGTGCCAAAATGACCATGTTTATGAATGAAGTGGCAAATCTGGTTATAGAAAGCTCTAGGGAACAAGGGTTTGCCATCTGATGATATCCATACTCCATTCACCTGTTTTGCTTTAAATTTCTGCTTCCATTGTTCTACTTTTTTGACATTATAAGAAAGGGATAGATCTAAATCATCACTGATTATTAGTGGAATTATTAATTCAGGGCCATCTAAGGCTGCTAGCTTAGCTGCCATATCTGCTTGGCTATTTCCACTGGAGACAGGATCAGTGCCACCTGTGTGTGCAGAGCAGTGAATGACAGCTATAGTTTCAGGGAGCTCAATGGCAGAATGAAGTTCAGCAAAAAGGTTTGCATTGTCAATACATTTTCCAGCTGATATTAAGAAATCCCTCTGAAGCCAAAGCATGTCAACAATGTGACATGCCAAAGGCAGACAGAATAGCTTGTTTTAAATTTGAAAGAGCTATTAGGTGCTCTGTTTCCAATTTAAGTGGTTCAGGGACTGAGTTTTTTGTGAGTGCTAAAAGGGGCTTAGTGATTTCCACATAGCAAGTGATTCACTGCCGATAAAATCCTATTGCTCCAAGTATCACCCTCAATAGCTTTTTCATGGTAGGAGTGCTTAACTTTTGGATATTTTCAATAATCTTGGGAGAAATTAAACAAGACACAGGGTTTAAAATGCAGCCTAAATATTGTACCTTGTGGAGAGACCACTGAACTTTGTATTTGGAGACCTTGTGGGCTCTATTTTATAACTCTTAGCAAAGGTGCTTGATATTCTCTTGGCATGCTTAAGAGATTGGTGAAGCCAAGAGCAAATCATTCATATACTGAATTAAGTGACTGTATTTAAGTTTTATTGCATTTGTATCAGCAGTTAAGAATTGTGTAAATAACATAGGGCTGTCTGCCAACCCCTGAGGCAAAGGAGCCCTTGCCCATGTGATCCATTCCAGGTGAAAGCAAAGATATGCTTGGAGTTCTCATGTATAGTTATAGAAAAGAAGGCTGAGCACAAGTCTACTACACTAAAGTATGTAGTTGTGCTAGGGATAGAAGAAATAATATTATGTATGTTGGAACTACAGGGTGTTTCTTTATAACATGATTGTGTAAAATTGAGATTTGGACTCTGGACTTCAATCCCCACAAGTCCTTGCTCCACTTCCCCAAAATGCTTTGTAATCTCACGGATTTCTGAGGTGGGTGAGATAGAGAAGGTACTTAAGCTGATTGCAAAGGCTTTTGAGCTCTCTCTTTTTGGACTTCCGTTTTGGAGCAGACGTGGCTCTTTCCATAATGTAGGTGAGGTCTTGTCTAGGCCTCTGGCTTAGGCACGTTTTCCTTATTCTGTATTTTCTTTAATCCTTAATCCTTAATAAACCTCTAAAAATATAATACTCCTTGCAGAGTGAAACTAATTTCTACCTGCCTCAGCCTCCCCTAAATTTTAATCTTTACAGTTGGCGACCTAATGGGGAAAAAACTCTCAATCTTCTGATTTAATCTTTAATATCTAGTACCTAGAAATTTTTTTGAGTCACATCTCTCTGGCCAAGGTTTTTTTTTACCCTCGCAAAGCTGCTACAGGCTCCGGACCTGTTGCATTTGCCACCCACCCCACCCAGCTTGACCCCTTCACTTCCTGCCTGCAGCCTACAGCCCTGACCATTCTCACCTGGTACCTGGTCCAGGCCTTGCCCACCCCGGCAGCTGCTCCAGCTCCTGCTCCTGGCCTCTCACTGGATCTGCCTGCCTGTGTTCCTGCCTGCAGCCATCCGCTGGCCTCTGCCTGCATGTTTCTGTACCCCAGACCCATGAGCATGACCCCAGCCAGCTGATCACCCAGATCCTTGGAGCAGATCACTCAGGACTCATTTCTATCAGCTGGTAACAGTATTGGCCACATGGGCGAAGGGGAGAGACAAGAGGGAAAGGAGAATGGGCAATTTTCCCTTAGGCTAATATTAGCCATGTGGACTGGGGCTGGAGGAGGTATTGGAGCAGGGGGAGAAAGAAAGGGGAGAGGAGAAGAAACAGATTTTTCAAACAGAAATGTAATAGCAATGGGCTGTTTAAAAGGATACCTTTTGACTCTTCTAGTAATTTCATTGACTTCACCTGCCTGTCAGGGAGCAGATTCAGCTCAAAGATTCAACTTTAACTTTGAAGGGGCAAATGGGTGGCCCAGCTAACTGGGAACCAGGCCCAGAGACGGGAGGTCTCTAGTTGAAATCTGGCCTGAGACATTTCATGGAGGTGTGGCCCAGAGCAGATCACACAGACCACATTGCCTAGCTCTTACCACTCTGCCTTCGGACAATACACATTTAAATGGATAATTAATGAAAAGAGAAAAAACACACCTAAAGAACTTCAAAGAGACTAAAGATTAAATTTTGAGGCATTTCAAAATCCAATGGTTTATAAAAATATCTGTATTTCTATTGCATTTTTTGTTTAAGGTTTAACTTTGTGATGTTAAATTCATATATTACTGGATTGAATATTATTCTGTTACATTGAAGGTTGATTGAATTTATTTTGAATGTACTGAGTTTTAAATCTGTTGCTTTTCCCCTATAACTATTGAATAAATATTATTGTAATTAAGCCCATAAGAAAAAAAAAACAGCTTTTTTTCTATTTTTGCCTTTGTCACATAGAGGATGGATGGACTTCAGAACTGGTTACAATTGTATAAAACCTTTGGAAAATTTGATATGCTATGTATCTCAAATCATTTTAAGGGTTTTTAAAATATGATTTTTGGAATTTTTTTAAACAATCTCTGGTTATTTTTGCCTGCTCCTACCACGAGGTAAGGCCATTACAGTAGCTGAAGTGAAATACATTTTATAACCCCCAACCTTCCCACATTTCTAAATATGTGAATAGAAGTTGGCGCTGTTCATCTCAGGGCATTTGTATCTCTATAAAGCCTCTAAGAAAAAGGAGCACCCCTTTATTTATACTCTTCAGCTCACTATTTTACTTGCACCAGAATGATATATAGATTTTTTGGTTATGTTCTTAACCCAAGATGAGTTTTACTTTATTTTAAAAAATATGTTTGAATACCATGGTTGAAAGATTGCTACATTTGTAAAAATTGTGACAAATATCCATCAATTCATAGGCTTAAAAAAATGCCATACAGCAACTTATGTGAAATATGAAAGAGTGTTTGTTTGCTATTGTAATTAATTGGGCTATTGAGAATTTGGGGGAATTTGATACCTACATATTTGAACTACTGTATTTTTAAAAAATGAAAAATTGTTAACCTTGTTCAATTCATTTGTCTTCTATTTACAGTGGAGCATGGCCAGATATTAAGAGGAAATGGATCTCATTTTTGGTGAGAAAGTCTTGTAATCTTTATTTTCTTAGCTGACACAGTGTGTCAATGATTATAAGCTACATTTTTGAATTTTTTAAGCTCTTTTATTATTATATTTTCTTGCATGTGCAATATACTATTTCAGTTTTTTCTCTCCTTTTTATATTTGAAGCACATGTCACCAGTATTAAGATTTTCTTTAACTTTTTGATTTTCAGTACTATAAGTTTGAAATACATTTTTAGAGCATGCCCAAAAACTTGTGACTATAAAACAAAGCCACTAATTATTTAAATAAATTATGGGACTTTGCTTAATGATTTTGTCTGATTCCAGGACAAGATATACACACAAGAGTCATTGCACAGTGCCAAAGAAAAGCCAATCCAGGATGGATTGATGCACTTCTAGGCCAATACAAAGGTCTTGAACCTAGTGTGAAGACTCGATGTTACTGTGTTTAACATTGTTAGACATAGGCTTTCCTTGTGTCCACACTCAATCTGAAAATACTCACATATGAGTATCCCCAAAACCTTGGCTCCTATAATCTGGTCCCCCTTTCTGCCTCTCATGGTGTGGTACTTTTCTGTAGTCCTGGCTATTGACTGGGTAAATGCATCATTGCTTAGATCATTTTGATTGGGCCCTGATTGAAGGACCTGTTATAGATTTATTTTTCTTTTACTTGGAATTTTTACACATAAGACTTTGATAATCTATATTTTCATCCAGAATTTTTTTCTTTTTTTTCTTTGGATTTTTCTGATGTCTTTTTATATCTCTTACCAATTGGTTTATATACCTCATACCTCAGCCATGCATCCCTAAGTGATCATGTATTTTTCAATCACCCTCTTAAAGGGGGAATGTAAAAAAATATATATCATTATTTAAATTGCAAAGTTTAAATTCCTTTTGAGAAGAATTTTAGGTAAAGAAGATGCTACCTCTCTGAATCCAGAAGTGAACTTTTGGAGAAGCCACAATGAAGAAGCCTCCAGACCACAAGTTGCACAAAATTGAACTTTGGGTGTGGTTGATTGAAAATTTATTTGTATGTATACTTTCATACCAAAGGGGACTGCCCCCTAACTGGCTTTCTGTCAATGCGTTCAGCAATTATTGGTTTTGTTGTTGTTGTTGTTTTTCTTATCCTCAAATTATTTTAATCTTTAAATTGATTATGTTTTTATGATCCTTTGGGGAAGAACATCTTCCCAGGGGGAATGTAAAATTGAGATTTGAACTCTGGACCTCAATCCATACAAGTCCTTGCTCCACTTCCCCAAAATGCTTTGTACTCTCACGGAATTCTGAGGTGGGCGAGATCAAGAAGGTTCTTAAGCTGATTTCAAAGGCTTTTGAGCTCTCTCTTTTTGGACTTCTGTTTTGGAGCAGACATGGCTCTTTCCATAATGTAGGTGAGGTCTTGTCTAGGCCTCTGGCCTAGGCACATTTTCCTTATCCTGTATTTTCTTTAATCCTTAATAAACCTCTAAAAATATAATACTCCTTGCAGAGAGAAACTAATTTCTACCTGTCTCAGTCTCCCCTAAATTTTAATCTTTACAATTGTTCACAGCACAAAAAATCCTGTATAAATTGAATAGAAATGCTTGCCATCTAGACCCCAGTCTTCCTGAATGTCATATTTGAAGAATTGCAGTTCTTTACTTTGGAAGCTGCCAGATCAGGTTTAATCTTGACTGGGGCTCCTTGATATCTGAATTGTCTCTTTTGGTTCATTTGTAGTATTATCTCCTTGTTCTGGAAGCTCTTGAATTTGGCTATAACATTCCTAGGAGTTTTCTTTTGGGCATTTAATGAAAGGGGTAATCTATGAATTGTTTCAATGTCTATTTTGCCCTCTTGGTCAAAAATATCATGGAAGTTTTCTTCGATAATTTCTTGTATTATGATGCCAAGGCTTTTTGTTATTTTGTTCTACTTCCAGGTAGTCCAATAATTCTCAAATTGTCTCTCCTGAATCTGTTTTCCACGCCAGTTATCTTTTCAATGAGATATTTCATGTTTCCTTCTAATTTTTCATTCTTTTGATTTTGCTTTATTTATACTTTTTGTCTTCTGAGATCATTACCTTGTTCAATTCTAGTCTTTAAAGACAGATTTTATAAGTATTTCCTTATGATTTCTTTTTTGGTTTGGTCTATAGTGTTTTTCCTGGTTCCCAGAAGGTCAATTCTGGGCTCTAATTTGTTTACTACTTCATTTGATTCTGGTGCCTCATTTTTCACATGTTTAATTTTGTGTTGTAGGCTATTATTTTCTTTTTGTATTATTTTCATTTCTTTTCTCCACTTTTCTTCCCATTTTTGGTCTGTTACCTTTTTTTTAATTTAAAAATTATTTTATTTTGTCATTTTCAAACATTGTTCCTTGGAAACAAAGATCATTTTCTTTTTCTCTCACCCTCCCACCACCTCTCCCCTAGCCAATACATGGTTTCACTGGGTATCACATGTGTCCTTGATTCAAACCCATTTCCACGTTGTTGTATTTTATTAGGGTGTTCATTTAGTCTTTCCTCATTCATGTCCCTTCAACACGTGTAGTCAAACAGTTGCTTTTCTTTGGTATTTTTACTCCCATAATTTGTCTTTTGCTTGTGGATACTGTTTTTTTTTTCTCCTAGATCCCTGCACAATGTTCAGGGACATTGTATTGACATTAATGGAGATGTCCATTATGTTCTATTATACCAAAGTGTTTCAGTCTCTGTGTATAATGTTTACTTGGTTCTGCTCCTTTTGCTCTGCATTACTTCCTGGAGATTGTTCCAGTCTCCATGGAATTCCTCCACTTCATTATTCCTTTTAGCACAATAGTATTCCATCACCAATATATACCACAATTTGTTCAGCCATTCCCCAATTGAAGGATATCCCCTTATTTTCCAATTTTATGACACCATAAAGAGTGCAGGTATGAATATTCTTGTACAAGTCTTTTTCCCCATTATCTCTTTGGGGTAGAAGCCCAGCAGTGCTATGGCTGGATCATAGGGCAGACAGTCTTTTATTGCCCTTTGGGCATAGTTTGAAATTGCCCTCCAGAATGGTTGTATCAATTCACAACTCCACCTCCAATGAATTAATGTCCCAACTTTGCCACATCCCCTCCAGCATTCATTACTTTCCTTTGCTGTCATGTTAGTCAATCTGCTAGGTGTGAGGTGATACCTCAGAGTTGTTTTGATTTGCATCTCTCTGATTATAAGAGATGTAGAGCACTTTTTCATGTGCTTATTAATAGTTTTGATTTCTTTGGCTGAAAACTGCATATTCATATCCCTTGCCCATTTATCAATTGGAGAATGGTTTGATTTTTTGTACAATTGATTTAGCTCTTTATAAATTTGAGTAATTAGACCTTTGTCAGATGTTTTTGTTATAAAAATTGTTTCCCAATTTGTTGCTTCCCTTCACATTTTGGTTACATTGGTTTTGTTTGCAAAAAAACTTTTTAATTTGATATATTCAAAATTGTTTATTTTGCATTTTGTGACTCTTTCTATGTCTTGCTTGGTTTTAAAGTCTTTCCCTTCCCACAGGTCTGACACGTATACTATTATGTGTTCACCTAATTTACTTATAGATTCCTTCTTCATGTTCAAGTCATTCACCCATTCTGAGTTTATCTTGGTGTAGGATGTGAGGTGTTGATCTAAACCTTATCTTTCCCACACTGACTTCCAATTTTCTCAGCAGTTTTTATCAAATAATGGATTTTTTTGTCCCCAAATCTGGGGTCTTTGGGTTTGTCATATACTGTCTTGCTGGGGTCACTTACTTCAAGTCTATTCCACTGATCCTCCTTTCTGTCTCTTAACCAGTACCAAACTGTTATGATGACCACTGCTTTATAATAAAATTTTGAGATATGGGGCTTCAAGGCTACCTTCCTTTGTATTTTATTTCATTATTTCCATGGATATCATTAACAATTGGTTCTTCCAAATGAACTTTGTTATGTTTTTTTCTAAGTCAGTGATAACTTTTTTTGGAAGTTCAGTGGATATATCACTAAATAGATGAATAAGCTTGGGTAGGATGGTCATTTTTATTATTTTGGTTTGTCCTACCGATGAGCAGTTAATGTTTTACCAATTGTTCAATTCTAGTTTTAGTTGTGTGGAGAGTGTTTTGTATTTGTGTTCATATAGTTCCTGTGCTTGTCTGGGGAGATAGATTCCTAAGTATTTTCTTTTCTAAGGTGATTTTGAATGGGATTTCTCTTTCTAGTTCTTGACGCTGAGCTGTGTTGGAAATATATAGAAATGCTGATGACTTATGCAGATTTATCTTGTAACCTGCAACTTTGCTAAAGTTGCTGATTATTTCGATTAGCTTTTTGGTTGGTTCTCTATGATTCTTGAAGTAGACCATCATATCATCCGCAAGGAGAGATAACTTGGTCTCCTCACCTATTTTAATGCCTTCAATTTCTTTTTCTACTCTAATTGCTACTGCTAGTGTTTCTAGTAGAATGATAAATAATAGAGGTGATAATGGACATCCTGATTTTACTCCTGATCTTATTAGGAATGCATCTACTTTATCCCCATTGCAGATGGTGGTTTTAGATCTATCCTGTTTATTATTTTTAGGAACAACCCTTCTATTCCTGATTTCTAGTGTTTTTAATAGGAATGGGTATTATATTTTATCAAATTTTTTTTCTGCATCTATTGAGATAATCATGTGATTTTTGTCTGTTTGTTTGTTGATATGGTCAATCATGTGGATAGTTTTCCTAATATTGAACCAGCTCTGTATTCTTGGTATAAATCCTCCTTGGTCATAGTGAACGACTCTCCTGATTACTTGCTGGATTCTATTTGCTTATATCTTATTTAAGATTTTTGCATCTATACTCATTAGGGAGATTGGTCAATAGTTTTCTTTCTCCGTTTTTGACCTGCCTGGCTTTGGAATCAGTACCGTGTTTGCGTCATAAAAGGAATTTGGTAGAACTCCTTTTTTTCTGATTATGTCAAATAGTTGGTATAGTATTGGCATTAGCTGTTCTGTGAATGTTTGGTAGAATTCAATTGTGAATCCATCAGGCCCTTGGGATTTTTTCTTAGGGAGTTCGTTGATGGCTTGTTCAATTCCTTTTTCTGATATGGGATTATTTAAGAATTCTATTTCTTCTTCTGTTAGTCTAGGCAATTTATATTTTTGTAAGTATTCATTCATATTACCTAGATTGCCATATTGTTGCCATATAATTAGGCCAAATAATTTTTAATGATTGCCTTAATTTCCTCTTTATTCGAGGTGAGTTTTCCCTTTTCATGTATTGTAGTGTTAATTTGATTTTCTTCTTTCCTTTTTTTTATTAAATTGAGCAGTACTTTGTCTATTTTGTTTGTTGTTTTTTTCAAAATACCAGCTTCTAGTCTTATTTATTAATACAATAGTTCTTTAACATTCAATTTTATTAAATTCTTCCTTAATTTTTGCGATCTCTGATTTATTTTTCATCTGGGGATTTTTAATTTGTTCACATTCAAATTTTATGATTTGCATTATAATTCATTCATATCTGCCCTCCTTAGTTTGTTAATATATGCACTCAGGGATATGAATTTTCCTCTGAGGTCTCTTTTGGCTACATCCCATTGAAAGGATGTCTCACCATAGTCCTTTTCCTCAATTAAATTATTAATTGTTTCTTTGATTTCTTCTCTAACTAACCTATTTTGGAGTATTATATTATTTAATTTCTAATTAAATTTTTATTTTGCTCTCCATGTACCCTTACTGATCATTATTTTATTGCCTTTTGATCTGAAAAGGTAGCATTTATTATTTCTGCTTTTCTGCATTTGAGTGCCATGTTTCTGTGACCTAGTGTATGATCAATCTTTGTGAATGTGCCATTTGGTGTTGAGAAGAAGGTGTATTCCTTTTTGTCCCTATTTAATTTTCTCCATATGCCCATTAACTCTATTTTTTTCTAAAGTTTCATTCACATTTTTTATCGCTTATTTATTTTTTTATTTGAGTTTTATTTGAGAGTTGATTAAAAACAAGAATCCTACTATATGTTGTTTACAGGAAACACAATTGAGGCAAGGTGACACACACAGATTCAAGGTAAAAAGGTTGGAGCAGAATTTATTATGCATCCTCTAAAGTTAAAAAAAAAAGCAGGAGTAGCATTCATACCAGACAAAGCTAAAACAGAAATTTATCTGTTTAAAAGAAATAAGTTAAAAACTTATATTTTACTAAAGTTTGCTATAAACAATGAAGTAATACCATTACTAAATATTTATGCACAAAATGGTATAGCATCAATATTTCCAAAAGAAAAATTAGAGGAGTTCATGGAGGAAATAGTAAGAAAAAATAGAGTTAATAGATATCTGGAGAAAACTAAACAGAGATAAAAAGAATTTGTGAATTTTAAAAGTCTCCATCTTGGTCTACCACCCAAAAATTGTGCACACCCACACTACACGGGCATGTGCTAGTCAATGACAAATCAGAAATAACTAACTGCCCACCTGGGCTGTCCTAAGCCAAGCTAGAGCCAACCATTGGCATTTGTGAGACACAGGAAGTGAGGTAGGGAACAGCCTCTGGAATTCGCACACTTCCTGTGGGGAGAGGGAGTTGGGAGTTGGTGTTAGGAGCTTGGACAGGGAGGATGCCCGCAGACAGCTTTCCTTCAGATCACTCAAGTGAGTTAAGGACTGATTCTTTCCACCTTGGCCCTTTGGGCCTAAAACTCCCTCTGCCTTGGTCAGAGGTTGAGTAGCCCCTTTCCCTTGTCTCTTCTCTCCTTCTCTCCCTCTCCTTTCCCTACTCCCAGTGTGATTAAACCTCCATAAACTCCATTCTGACTTGAGTGTTTCATTTTAGGAATTTCATAAGTAAATTCCTTGGCTGCCATTGTTCAATATTACATAAATCCTGTAGCCACAATTTTAACCAATTACAGTGCTCATAACCTCTCCCAGAAGCCTAAAATTTCTACCATTACAGTTGGTGACCACGAAGGGACAAAGAACTATATCATTCTTCTGATCTCCTTACTAATCACCTGGGAGAAGTCCCACCCCGGCTATCCCCTCTGGCTCTTGGCCCTGCTTTAGTGCTTCAAAGGTTTCTAGAACCTCAATAAATTTCCTGAATTTTCTTGCCCTTTCACCCCACTTATTACTCACTCCGTCAGTCCTTTTACCAAATACCTTGGCTTAAAGACACAGCTGCCAGAACAGGTGAGTATAAAACACCTTTTCTCTCTTCCCTTTTCTCCTTAAGTTAAATTGGGGTCAACAGGATTTTTTTCCTTCTCCCCTTTGTCTCTCATTTCCGTCTCCTTTTACTTTAAGGAGGTCGCTCAGTAGATTGAGAGGCAGGCCAGGCTTACCTAATCAACTGATTAGCAACAAGGAACCTCAGGAGAAGGAGCTCTTAGGAGCTCCTAGCCCGCAAAAAGCAAAAAACAAACAAAAAAAACAGCTGAATACAGCTAGGGAGCTAAATTAAAACCCATTTTTTCTGTTTCCTGGCCTTTCTAGTCTTAAAAATTTAAGTGGGCTTTGCTCAAGGAAGATAGCACATGGTCCTAGCGGTTTTAGCCTGAGGGCTAAAGAAGATTGCTGGGACCCTCTCATATACACACTTTGTAAAAGAGGAGGTTTAGCTCTACCTTTTGTTTATGGTCTATTCACTCCTAATCAGCCTTTCATAGCTTCTACCTTCCTGCATGAGGGTTTTTGTAACCCCTCCCAGAAGCTTGATAAGGAGAATTTACAACACAATAGGCCCTTAGCCTGTATAGGTATTGTAGACTAGGGAGCCACCTACTGTAAACTCCAAAAAAAAATTTTTTTTTAATTCTTGCTTTTATTCTACAATATTAGTTTAAATATATATACTTGCTGTTATTATTAATACACACCCAAACAGCTTAGACTATGGGAACCTGCCATTTATTGATAATTGTTGTGAGACTATGATTAATGTTTGTGTCTGATTCTAGGAACGAGATCAAAAAAGGAGCACAGAGATAACCTGGATAATGCCAAAAGAGCTCACAGGTCTAAAAATCAAAGACAAATCCATGTAGGATTAATGCATTTCTAAGCCAATACTAAGGACTTGAACCTAGTGTGAGACTCGGGGTTGCGACACTTGACAGACGTTAAGATGTAGGCCTTCCCTGTATCCACACTCTTCGTGAAAATACCTACAGACAAGTACCTAAGGTTGGCTACCATCCTGGCTCCATCCATCCCTGAGAACGAAGGTAAAATCAGAAGAGGGAATGACACTTCCCTAGATATAAAATAAAAATCTGGTCCTCTTTTTTCTCTCCTATAGTATGGCAACTTCCTGTAGCCTTGGCTGAAAATGGGGAAGTAAAATATGCTGCATTCTGTCCTATAGACTTGTGGGATTAGAAATTACTTAACTGGACCCTAATATAGGGGCCTGTGGAAAAAAAAATTAATTCTTGCTTTCTCAAATTTTGTATACATAGATTTTTTGATTTTTTGATACTGATTTTGAATTCTTCTTTAATATAAATATGCATATATAAAGGGTTTATATTTTTCCCTTAATTTTTTCCCTTTTTCTTCTTTTGATTTTATTTTCATCTTGTTTTGTTGTTTTTCTTTTGAATTAACTCACACACCCCCACAACTAAAACTTGAATCCTCAGCTGGACTCAGTGTTTTTTTCAACACTTTCTTCAGGGGGGATTGTATTTCATCAAATCCAAGATTTAAATTTTGTTCGAGATAAATCTTCAGAGAAGAAGATTGCTAACTAACTGAATCCAGAGAATGAACTGTTTGCAGAAATATATCTAAACCTTTTCACTACAGGAAGATCCAGAATGAATCTTGGGGTGTGGTTGATTGAACATTTTTTTGAATGTACACTCTTATGCCAAAGGGTACTGCCCCCTAATTGGCTTTTGTCAATGCACCCAGCAAAACATTGGTTTGCTGTCTTTCTCTCTCCTCTGTTTCCCCATATTTACAACTATTATAATTTTCCTCTTAGTGGGTAAAAAATTTTTGTATACACTTATAGTTAGAAATTTTTGGGGTGTAGTATGCTTATGTTTAGTGATCAATTGGGGAGACTAGTCTCCCAATCATCATCAGGGGGGATTGTGAATTTTAAAAGTCTCCATCTTGGTCTAGCACCCAAAAATTGTGCACACCCACACTACACGGGCATGTGCTAGTCAATGACAAATCAGAAATAACTAACTGCCCATCTGGGCTGTCCTAAGCCAAGCTAGAGCCAACCATTGGCATTTGTGAGACACAGGAAGTGAGGTAGGGAATAGCCTCTGGAATTGGCACACTTCCTGTGGGGAGAGGGAGATGGAGTTGGTGTTAGGAGCTTGGACAGGGAGGTCCAGCTTTCCTTCAGATCAGCTTTCCTTCAGATCACTCAAGTGAGTTAAGGACTGATTCTTTCCACCTTGGCCCTTTGGGCCTAAAACTCCCTCTGCCTTGGTCAGAGGTTGAGTAGCCCCTTTCCCTTGTCTCTTCTCTCCTTCTCTCCCTCTCCTTTCCCTACTCCCAGTGTGATTAAACCTCTATAAACTCCATTCTGACTTGAGTGTTTCATTTTAGGAATTTCATAAGTAAATTCCTTGGTGGCCATTGTTCAATATTATATAAATCCTGTAGCCACAATTTTAACCAATTACAGTGCTCATAACCTCTCCCAGAAGCCTAAAATTTCTACCATTACAAATTATACCTTCTTGGCAGTACATGGTACATATATAAAGAATGACCATGTAGTAGGGCATAGAAATATTGCAAACAAATGCAGAAAAGCAAAATAATAAATGTGACTTTTTCAGATCATAATGTAATAAAAATCATCATTAACAAGGGTCCAAGAAAAGGAAACTTAAAATTAAATGGAAACTAAGTAATATAATTCTTTAAAAATATGGGGTCAAAACAGAAATCATAGAAACAATTATGGACTTCATTAAAGAGAATGAAAATGAGGAGACTACACATAAAAACCTATGGGATTCAGCCAAAGCAGTATTCTGGGGAAATTTTATTTCTGACTATCTATAGCAACAGATTAGTGTGTTGAGAAATTCACAAATTGGGATTATAACTTAAAAAATTAGAAAAATTAAATATCCTCAGATTAAAAACTAAGTTGGAAATCCTAAAATTCAAAGAAGAAATTAATAAAATTTAAAGTAAAAGATCTATTGAACTAATAAATAAGACTAGAGGGTGGTACTTTGAAAAACAAAACAGATGAAGTATTGGTTAATCTAATAAAAAAGAAAGAAGAAAATCAAAACAACAGTATCAACAATCATAATTGTTATCTCACCTGTAATGAAGAGGAAATTAAGGTAATTATTAAAAGTATTTTGCCCAATTACATGGCAATAAATATAGCAATCTAGGAAAAATGGGGGAACATATACAAACATTTAAACTGCCTAGATTAACAAAAGAGGAAATAGAATATTTATATAGTCCCATCTCTGAAAAACAAATTGAATACCTCATCAAGGAACTTCCTAAGAAAAAATCCTCTAGGTCACATTGATTCACAAGTGAATTCTTTCAAATATTTAAAGAACAACTAATCCCAATATTCTACAAACTATTTGACAAAATGAGAAAAGAAGGAATCTTATGAAATTTTTTATAACACAAATATGGGACTGATTTCAAAGCTCATGTGTAGGATAAGATAATATAAAAAAAATGACAATCATACCCAAATTAATCTACTTATTCAGTGCCATATCTATCAAAATACCAACATTTTTTATAGAATTAGAAAAAAATTATAACAAAGTTCATCTAGAATAACAAAAGATGAAGAATATCAAGGGAAATAATGAAAACAAATGTGAAGGATGGGTGCCTAGCAGTACCAGATCTTAAACTATAAATCAGTGGTCAACAAAACAATATGTTACTGGCTAAGAGACAGAAGGGTGAATCAATGGAATAGACTAGGGATAAATGACCTCAGCAAGCGAGTATTTAATAAACTCAAAGATCCCAGCTTTTGGGAAAAGGACTCACTATTTGACAAAAAAAAAACTACTGGGAAAATTGGAAAGCAGTATGAGAAAACTTGGATTTAGATCAACATCTTACACCCTATACCAAGATAAATTCAAAATGGATAAATGAGTTAAATATAAAGAGTGTAATCATAAATAAATTAGTTGAACATAGAATTGTATACCTGTCAGATCTGGGGAAAAGGAATTTAAGACTAAGCAAGAGATAGAGAACATTATAAAATGTAAAATGATTGCCTATGATTATATCATTTTTTGTTTTTTTTACAAAAAACAATGTAATCAAAATTAGAAGAAAAACAACAAACTGGGAAAACATTTTTATAACAAAACTCTCTGACAAAATTTTAATCACCCAAATATATAAGGAACTAAGTCAAATGTGCAAAAAAAAAATCAAGCCATTTTCCTATTGGCAAATGTTTAAGGAATATGAATAGGCAGTTTTCACGTGAAGAAATCAAAACTATCAATAAGTACATGAAAAAGTGTTCTAAATCCCTTCTGATTCTGATTAGAGAAATGCTAATTAAAACAATGTTGAAGTCCCATTTCACACCTAGCAGACTGGCCAATATGGCAATAAAGGTACATGATAAATGTTGAAGGGGATGTGGCAAAATTGGGAAACTAATACACTTCTAGAGGAGTTGTGAATTGGTCCAACCATTCTGGAGGGCAATTTGGAAACATGTGCAAATTTATTTAAAAGAATGCTTGCCCTTGGATCTAGCCATACTACTGCTGGGTCTGTATCCCATAGAGATAATAAGGAATAATACTTGTTTAAAATATTTATCACACACTTGTTGTGGTGGCAAAAAATTAGAAAATGAGGAGATCTCTATTGATTTGGGAATGACTGAACAGATTGTGGTATGTGATGTTGATGTAATACTAATGTGCTGAAAGGAAGGATGAACTAGAGGATTCCTATGTGAACTGGTAAGACCTCCAGGAATTGATGTAGAGTGAAAGGAGCAGATCCAGGAGAACATTGTACACAGAGACTGATACATTAGTGCACAATCTATTGGAATTGACTTTTTTACTAGCACCAATATAATGATCCAGCACAATTGTGAAGAAATTATGAGAAAAAATGCTATTCACAGCCAGATAAAGAACTTTGGGAACAGAAACACAGAGGAAAAACATATGTTTGATCACCTGGTTGGATGGGCATTTGATAAGGGTTTTGATGTTAAAAGATCACTCTATTACACGTTTGAATAAAATGGAAATAAGCTTTAAATAATGATACATATAACCCAGTGGAACTGCATGCCAGTTCCAGAAGGGGGAAAATGCAGGATGGGAAAAATCATGGATTATGTAACCATGGAAAATATTCTAAATAAATTAAAAATATTTCAGTGCCTGAGAATTGTTTACTTCATAAAGTCTCAGTTCTTCATCCAGTCCTTCATAAAACATTGGTTTTTAGCTTCTTTGTTCTTATGTCATGCGTGTCCTCTATGCTTACCAGGCTAGATATCTGACCAGATTGACTTATGGGGCTACATAAGTGGTCCCAGCAGGATGTTGGGCTCTTTCATGAAAGCTTAGTAGTGCTATAAAGACTCACACATGCATACACGAGCTCCATTCCATTCCCCCTCTTCTTGATTTCTCTCACCCAGCAACAAATAGTACAGCCTGATTTGCAGTTTAAATAAATTTATGTAGTTGGAATTTGCATATCCAAAATATATTGGAATAGGATCGTCATCATGGGGAGATGAGCTATGTTCAACTACAGTGATCTGTGCCATTCATTATGTTCCTCTTCTGGGATTTAGGTGATATAATATGGATTGTTACAATTATAGTATCAGAATCAGAGTAAATCCATCAACTGGAATTTGGATCACAAGGTCAATGGGAGGAGGAAGAGGAAATCTAAATATGAGGTGGTTTTCTGTTGCAATTCTAAATGGTATCATCTTGGGATATATGGGAGGCATTTATTAAGTGAGTGAAATGGTTAATTCATTTAGTATTTATCTTTTTTGGATTATTAAAATTATAGATTATTGAGAAGCTGAAATTTCTTTATCTCTAGGACAGTTTTTACTTTGGATAGCTTCAAGAAGACATAATAATAGGAAAAATGTTTAGTCCCCTATTTCATTGGTCATATGACCCAAAACAATTAAATGAACATCATGTAGATAAATTAATTGCAATTAACAATTTTTTGATTGATTGAATGAGTGTAATTTTTATAGGTAAGAATCCTTAGTAACATTTACAAATTTCCTCATTAAAAAAAAAGTTGAAGAATTTGTATTTGTTTTTATAATAATTTCTTGTACTGCAATGAAACAACTTTAATGAATGAAAAATCATACTATTTTGCTCTCTTATCATATACATGAACATTATTTTTGTAGCAATATTAATAATATTTTATTTACAACACAATCTCTCTGATTCACCTAGCAACTTATATTTGATTAAACTGATATTTTTTAGACTTTTATAATAAGGGAAAAAATGTCAGTGGTAGAAAGAACAATTTGAAAAGTTAAAAAAGTAAGTTATCTAAAATGGCAGAAACAATTATTAGCTCTCTCAGATAGTATATGATTTTAGAGTTGTCATTTCCTAACTTGCTGACTGTTTGTTATTACTAGTAGCCCTAGGATTTATTTTCAATTTTCTGTCTGCTCCAGAGAGAAAATAATTTCTAATATTCTAGGAGTTGATTTTGTCTTGATAGATGAAAGAAATAGAGTTCTCCCTCACCTCTGCAGTTACTGTACATTAAACTTTTGATTTTTTTATCTTTCCTTCAGACTTATATGGTCTTGAATCTTTTTAATTTACTATAGTCTCCTATTTGCAAAAGCACACACTCAAGTATATATATATGTATATATACATAAGCCCCCAAATATACACATACAAATATAATTTATATAGATATAGAAAAATACATATTACATACATATTCATATCATATGTTATCTGATAATGCATATAGTTAATCTCTAAGTTAAATTTTTCATGTAGATATTTAAATTAAATTAAACAAGCATTAAATACCTATTCTGTTACAACCACTATCCTTGATAAGATGAAAATGAACCAGTTTTTGCCTTCAAAGGATTAACATTCTAAAGGCACAGATAACATGTAAATATACAAATATATAAAAAATACAAATGAACCAGATGAGGCTAAGTGAAGGTACTTTCAGAAAGATGAAGGCTGAACAATATTATTATTCCAAACATTTAAAAATATTATATTTATTTATTTTGTTAATAATTATCTGATTATACATTTATATGTGTATGTGTGTTTCAATATTAAATTGCAAATATTCTTTTTCCTTCCAATTATACCTAACCCACTAAGGAGGCAAGCTATGTGAAATATATTATATATGTAAAATAACGTCAAACATTTCTATATTAATCTTGTTGAGGAAAATGGGAAAAATCCTTCTATCTTTAATCAAAATTCATCATTTCTCTCTCTGGGGGCAAATATAATTCTTCATAATGAGTCCTTTGGTCTTCTTTTGGATTATTCGTATTAATCATTATAGCTAATTCTTTCATAATTGATTATCCTTACAATGTTCAGATTATTGTATACATTGTTCCCCTGGTTCTGGTCATTTCACTTTGCTTCCACTCATACAAGTCTTCCTAAGTTAATTAATTTTTTTTTTCTGAAAGCATCCCCTACATCATTTCTCATAACAGAGTAGTATCACATCACAATCATATAACACAACTACTTCAGCCATCTGGCAGTTAATTTCTCCTCATTTTCTAAAATTTTGTCACCACAAAGAGAAGTGCCATAGTTTTTAAAGATATACTTTTGTATGTTGAATTATTTTTGCATATATACTTTTTGCTTTTGTCCTTTTGCATCACATTTCTAGTAGCAGATTCCTCATTCAAAATTTTGAAGACAAAGCTAAGACCTATTTTTCCAATTATTATAAATAGATTGCTACTAATTCAGTGCTATAATTTCTAATATGTTATCATTACAATATTTTGTGCTATTTAATGTTTTATGTTTTTCATATATTTAGACAATATTTAAATCATTTTTCACATGATGATTAAAGGCTGAAAATTATGTATAAGGAAAAAAATTATATTCCCTGATCTTTGAACACTTGTCATCAAGGATATAATAGGTAAAAACAATTAATTTCCATTACATGAGGGAACCCACTTACTAATCAATCGTTTTACAATATAACCTGTGTTTTTACATTACTAAAGATAATTCAGAATTCACAAGACAATGACAGAAACAGTACTTCACTATTATTTCAAACATAATTATATCAGCGATGTTCTGTCTGCCTATCCATCCACTGAAGTCATGAAAGAAACTTTGCTATTAATATAAAATTCTGATTTTCTAATAGAGGTATCCAAGAATATTTCATTAGTTCCAATCTTTCTCTCAGTAGTAGAGCTTGAATCACAAAGTACATTTTATTCAAATGAAAGAAATATGTTTCAATGAGAGTAACAGTATGAGTTAAAGTAGAAATAATGTATGAAAGAAACTCAAAAAGACATTTTTTAAAATGGGCTTTACTTTAAAACTACAATCAGTTTCTTCTTATCTATTTAAAGCCAAACCGATATCTCTTTTTCACTTTTAAGGATTTTCTCCATGGGCAGAACTGCTTTTGAACTGGATGGATTTTAAGAATGGCAGAGATCCTTGAGGGTTTGGTGAAAAAGAGAAGTTTGATCCAATAGTACTGACAACATTTCTAGAATATTAAGCAAGAAAAAGACTTATCCCAGGGAAGATTTGACTCTCTTCTGATATATGTTGACTCACTTTAACTCTCAGAGCTCTGAGAAAAATTCAGTTTAAATTGCTTGTCAGTATGAGATTTTTTTTCTTTGAAAGGATACCATCCTTATGATTTCCTATACAAATGAAATCATAGTTCTATAAAATAAATATTTTGTGACCCAGTTGAAATTTTTGAACAAGGAAGTGATATGTTCAACATGTGCATTCAAAGATTATTTAGGGAGTATTGTAAAAGATGGCTTGAAGATGAAAGTAAAAAAATATTCAAGTGGATCAGACAATAGACAAGACAGGGAGTACATACATTCTGAATGATGGTGACTCTCATGGGAATGGAAGGGAAGACCACAATGGTAGAGATTTTGAAGCACCGCAACATCTAGGGTTCAAAAATCATTTGGTTCTGTGACTTGAGATATAGGAAATTGTATGAAATAATTTCAAGTTTTTAATCCTGACATTAAAATTTAAAAATCTAGATCCTTTAAAATGATTTAAATAAGTTAAAGATACAGAAATGGATTGGTGAGAAAGAGGATGAGTGCAATTTTGGACATGTGTTTGAGTTATTAATAGCATGTTCAAGTAGTTCAGTCATGCAGATATAAATGATGGAATTCTATTTTGGTGCAGAGATCAGGCCAAATTATGCATTTCATAGGTTTACACAGCATTAGATTTAGAGATAGAAATAGTTTTATTGACCTGAATTCCAACCTCTGAACATTAATTTGGGAAATGGAGAAACAAAGGCATTTATAAATCATGTGACTTCCCAAGCATCAAAAAGTAAGTATTTTAGATACAATTTGAACTTGTGATCCTGAATAGAACTCCAGTATTCAAAACTTTATTGCCTTTGGAAGTTCTGACATTCATTTTAAATCAATGAATTTTAAATTTCACTTCTTTTTTGGGCAAGCTAAAGCAAAATAATTCTTTGATATCTATGTTTCCTTGCTATGGCAACTGAGCATAAAGATTTGGAATGTTTTCAGGTTTCTGTGTGAGAAAAAATATTGCAACTCTGAAGAGGTACTTTTTACTGAATAGGTGATATTTATATGTAAAAAAATTAAAAATATTCCAATTTTAATTTAAGTATTATCTCTAATTATACAGATTTTTCTTGTATGAATGGTACAAAAGGGAAGATGAAAATTTAGGTATAGGTAGCCAATATTTCTTATTTAAATTTCCTATTTTCTAGAAGAAAATGCTGTAATTGCAATCTTTCAAGATGAATCCTTTATTTCTCCTTTTTAAATAGAATTCATATATTAACTATCATTGTTAAAGGGACAGGGTGATCCTTTGAGAATAACTTGTTGAGACAGTTCCAATTATTTGAGTGATTGCAAGAAATGTTTCCATTTGATATGAGCTAAAACTAACAGACCTTTACTAAAATACTTAAGTCATTTACAATACAAAGAATACTTGAGGTACTTAAGATACTTAAGATAATCAAGAGAAACTGTGGTCTTTAAATAGATTAAATTTCTGCATAAATTGATAACTAATATACTTAAATTTACAATAATAGAAACATCTAAGGGCCCTAAATTACTTTGGTACTAAGAAATCACTATTAGGTGAGTTATATTAGTATCAGAGCAGCAAATGGGAATACACAGATAAAGATAACAGGGGATAAATTGAATGTGATGTGATAACATTCAAAAAAGTAAAACAAAAGCAAAGGATCAGAAAAAAGGAATAGAATGGAAAAAGAGAAAAAGGTAGAAAACTAGGGGTACAATTATCTCATGTAAACCTCAAATTTCCTTAGACTTATAAATGTTGGAAATTTCACCATTGGGATATTTCATACTTGGAAAATTTCTTACTGATAGTCTATTGGAATGGGAACTCCATTGGCATGGGAGGTTCCTTCTCTTCCCTTCTTAAGATTACTTTAGGACAGAAAACCTTTTGCTGAACAATGGAAAGGACTTTGACCTATGCTTAAGCATAGAACAGGAATTTCTTTGAGTCTTGATTGATTTTAGAATTGATACAATGGAGATACTTGGAATAAATCTCCACCCTATTCAGTCCTAATAGGATTGAGTAAGGGCTGCAGCCTAGATCAAAATTTAATTATTCCAATCTCTACCATACTCAAGTTAACAGGATTTAGAAAGGGCTGTAGCAAAGGAGTATAGATTTAATCATTTGAAAAATATGACCTTCAACAGACATGTGCAAAGGCCAGAAACCTCTGGACGGTCCTGGGTTAAGCGAGAGCCTCCATTGACAGGGAAATTGATGAAGAGTGATTGGTAGATGTGAGGACTGAGGGGAGGCAACTTGGATGGTGTCCTTAAAGATAGGAGGGTCTGGAGACTGAGAGAGAGGATTGAGTTTTTGGTCGGTGTGGTTCCTGGGCTCGGAGGAAGCTTGCTCTGAAGGAAGCTGAAGGTGGGGGCCTCTGAGACTGTTTCTCCATTTTGGACACGTGAGTAATAGGGACTGATCTCTTTTCTTTGCCCCAGCTATCTAAGGGCTTGGGCCTTTTGGCCCAGCCTAAACAGAAGGGGTATTTAAGCCCTATTCCCTTCTCTCCCCTTTCTCTCTCTATATATATATCTAATTCCTTTCTTGCTCCTATTGTAATTAAACTCCAAAAAAGGCTGACGGCTGACTTGAGTTTTTCATTTAGGAATTACATAGCTGATTCCTTGGCGACCTTAAATTAATATATATCAGTCTTTTAAAGTGATTCCCATGTAACACTCACATGAAGTGGTATGTAAGAATCAATAAGGTAGAAAGGAAGATGGGCAGGAGTGATGTGGAATGCTTGAACTTTAATTGGAATTTGCACAAAGCAGAAACATTGTCATGTCATTTACTACAGAAACCCATCTTTTCTCCCTGGGAAGTAAGTACTGCCTGCAGGGCAGTGATAGTGAAACTTTTAGTGACCAAGTACCAAAATTGCAACCCTCACACCACATGTGAGATGCCCTTTTATCCCAGATAGAGGAAGAATTAAGCACACCTATTGGGCTGCTGGTCAGAGGGGTGGGGTGATATGAAAAATGCCCTCAGGTACAGTGGAAAGGGAGAATAGGCTCCTCTGGCATGCATGCCATAGGTTCACCAATAGGAGTGTAGAGGAAAGAATAAGAAATGGACTGACAAAATAGAGGGTGAATTTGGGAAGGCAGTAGTCAGAAACAAAAAAAAATTAAATAGGGAAATGCTGAAAGGAGAGATGGGGAGGGATTAAAAAGGGAAGAATAAGATGGAGGCAAACAAACAATTAGTAACCATAACTGTGAATGTGAACAGGATGAATTCATCAATAAAATCGAAGAAGATAGTGGAGTGGATCAAAAGCTAGAATTCCAGAATATGCTGTCTACAAGAAACATTTAAACCAAGAAGACACTCAGAAAAGGTAAAGGGCTGGAATAGGATGGAATAGAATCTACTACACTTCTACCAAAGTTAAAAAAAATTACATGTAGCAACTTTAGTCTAAGACTAATTAAAATGGAAGCCATTGCATCATAAGAAATGACAAACAAAATGATCAGAAAGATACATGAGAAAACTTATATGAACAGATGCAAAGTGAAATGAGCAGAACCAGGAGAATATGTACACAATAACAACAATAAAGTACAATGATCGACTATGAATGACAACTATTTTCAGCAATGAAAAACATGGTATCATCCATATATCCATGGCAACCATGACAAAAAAGGCTATCCTGTTCTATAGAAAGTACTAGCAAGATCTGAATGCAAATTAAAACATGTTATTCATTTCATTCTCTCCATGATTTTTTCTCTAGGAGAAGTAATATGTTTTCTTTCACAACATGATGAATATAGAATTATATATTATATAATAACAATGTACAACTTATATAGTATTATTTTGGGGGATGGAGGAAGTGTTGGAGGGAGGGAGATAACATGGATCAAAAATGTTAACAAATTATTGAATATTGTACCAACATAATGTGGAATTTTTTAAAATTGAAAAAATAACAGAGCTTTGCAAGCATATTTCTCTCTTTATAATGTACAGGATTAAAAAAGAGGGGTGAATTAATTACTGACCATTCAAAAATTAGATCCCAGTTGTTAATTTAAAGCAATCTAGAAGAAAATGAAGAGTTATCAAAATAGGGGTAGCTCTATTATCTATTAAATATTGCAGGCTCCAAGAACAAAGGGACTCAAGGTAAATTTATTTCTCAGATTTTCAGGGCCGAAGGCTTTTAATGTTTACCAATATTAACAGAAAAGTTTAAACTGTTGCAACCGGAATTTGATGAAGATTCCAATAAAAAAGTTATATTTACAACCACAGGCTACAAAATCAAAGGAGATTTTGATAAAAAAAAAAAGCAAGCTAGGGAACTAGGCTTATTTGATAGAACTTTTATTAAGATCACTTTTTGCTAAAAATAATCTAGAAAGAACTTAGAAAAGCATTCTGGAGAAACTATTATTATTATTTACCATTATAAAACACAAGCCATTTGATATCATTTGTTGAAGTTAATGTATGATAACAAAACCTTGGAAAAGATAATAGAAAAGATAACTTTAGAAGATTAAGAAAACTACCAGCCACAACTGCAGTGAGATGAGACCTTTTATATGAAGACTTTCTTGATTATATTTTTTCAGTCTTTTCTTCTTAAAATTAAAGTAGAGGACACATTTCTGCTGATTTGGAATCTGGTATTTCAATTATCCAGTTAACCATAGAAAATAATTTAAAAAAAACTGAAAAATTTGGAAATTTCTGGGGAAAATATAGTTTATACATTTCTTTCTTTTTTCCCCAATTATTTTCAGTAACATGTAGAAAGGCTATTTGACAATTGTTTTTTGACATTTTAAAATTCAGATTTTCTCCATTCCCGTCCTTCTCTCATTACCTTAGACAGTGAATAGTTAATATAAGTTATTCTACTACTTTAATGTAATAAATATTTCAATATTGCATATCATGATAGAAGACATAGCATGCATAGAATAGAAATTAAATGAAGATGATATAGTGGAAGATGGCATACATTGATCTACACTCAGGTTCCAATAGTTCTTTCTTTGTGCATAGCATTTTCATCATGAGTCTCTTGTGATTATCTTGGATACTCACTTTGCTGAAATGGTTAAATCCTTCACAGTTAATCATTGTATACTATTTATTTTACTGAGTATATTTTACTCTTGGTTCTACTCTTTGCATCAGTTCATATCTTTGCAATTTTTTCAGAATTCATCCTGTTCATTGTTCCTCATTGCACAGTAGAATTCCATTACAACCATATACAATAGATCCAAGAGACATAATCTAAGAATCATTGAAATACCTGAAAAACATAATCAGAAAAAATAAGATATAGACATGGACAGAACAAGACATAGAGAATGTTACAAAATAAAATGGACGATTTTGATTACATAATTTTTTTTAAATTCTGCAACAAAAGTCAATGAAAACAAGATTAGAATGGAAACAACAATTTTTTGGGGGAAATTACAGTATGAGTTTCTGATAAAAACATCATTTCTCAAATATATAGAGAACTGAGTCAAATTTATATGAATAAAATTCATTCTTGAAATGAAAAACAAATGATAAAAGGATATGAACAAGCAGTTCTCAGAGGAAAACAGAGGAAAATAGTTAAAACTATTCATAGTCATGAAAAAATGTGCAAAATCATTCTTGACTAGAGAAATGAAAATAAAAACATGCTGAGATACCACCTCAAACCTATCAGATTGGCTAATATTAACAAAAAGGAAAATGATAACTTTTGGAGGGGCTGTAGAAAAATTGGGACACTAATACACTGTGGGTGGAACTATGATTTGATCCAATCATTCTAGAGCTCTTCAGGCTCAAAGAAAGAAGTAGACTCAAAAGGACACAAAACCAAATTCTTTGACCCAGCAATACATCTAATTGGTCTCTATGCCAAAGAGATTAAAGAGAAATGAATTTACTTCAACCAAAACATCTTTAAGAGCTTGTTTTTCTGTAGTGGCAAAGAATTTGAAACTGAGAGTTTGACTAACACTTGGGAAATTGATGATGGAACATTTTTGCAACATTAGAAATGATGAGTTTTAGAAAAAATAATGGACTTATATGAACTGATACAAAGTGAAGTGAGGAGAATCAGAACAGAGTCAGTAAGAGAAGTATTATATAATGATTATATGTGTAGGATTAAGCTATTCTCAGCAAAGCAAGTTTCCAAGATAACCACAAATGATGAAAATACTATTCATTGTCAAAGAAGGAAGTGTTGAAGTCTGAGACAGATTAAAGCATGCTATCTTACACTTTATTGAATGTGTAATATATGACTTCTATCATATGGAAATACGAAATGCATGAAAATACTGAGATAACCTATATTTACTATTTACTACTTTGGAGAGGGCACAGAAAGGTGGAAGAAAATTTGAAGCCGAAAACAATTGTAAAAAATTGTTTCTACATGTAAACTGAATTAAATGAATAAATAAATAAATCTAAAGAATAAATCCATTTTATTTAGGAGTCAAGACATTACCCCATGATATCATTGGTCCTCTTTACAAATGAAAGACAAACAATAACTCTCTCTTAAAATTGGAGGACTTTACCATGTTACAGACTTTACTTACTTGATGGGCAATTTGAAACATAGAAACTATAACTGTCTTAAATTCTTCTTTATTGGATGTGTGTTTTGTTATTGCCTTGTTAATTTTTGATACTGATATACTGATAATTTGATAATCTTTCTTCTCTTTTTAAATTTATCATTGGTTTATCTTTTTTCATAAATAACCAATTCTTAATTTTTGTTAATTTAATTGATTCTTACTTTCAATTTTATTAATCTGTCCTTTGATTTTCAGGATTTCCAGTTTGGTTTTTAATACGGGATTTTTAATTTGTTCTTTTTCTAGTTTTTTTTTTAATTTTTATGACACGTCCAATTCAGTGAGCTGATCTTTCTCTATTTTATTGATCTATGTATATAGAGATGTAAATATACCTCTTTCAAACTCATGAATTTTGATATGTTGTCTCCTCATTATAATTTTCTTCCATGAAACTGTTACTTGTTATGTAACCTATTGTTTGTCCTATTCATTCTTTAGGATAAGATCATTTTTTTCCAATTAATGTTTAGTCTTTCTTTTGCTTTTTCTTAAATGTAATTTTATTGCATTATTATCTGAAAATTATGTAATTACTATTTCTCTTTTTTTACGTTTGATTGTGAGGTTGTTATATACCCCATTATTTGGCCAAATTTTTGAAGGTATTCTGTACTGCTAAAATTGTATATTCCTTTATATTCCCATCATTGCTGTTGTTATTTTTTTTCCCAGAGGTCTACTTTATAAGACTTTAAAAATAATTTTGTTTATCTTTTTAATTTCCTTATTGTTTATTTTTTGGTTGGACCTATTTCTAAGAGGGGTAAGTTGAATTCTCACACTAGTCAAGTTTTACTATCTATTTCCTTCTCTAACTCATAACATTTCCTTTAGGTATCTGAATGCTATAGCATTTGAAATATATATATTTAACATTGATATTATTTCTTTGTTTATGATATCTTATCATGTTTATCCTTATCTCTCTTGATTAGATAGATTTTTGATTTTGCTTTTTCTGAGATCATGATTGTTCAACTCCTACTTTTTTTTTTTTACTTGAAGGCAGTGTTGATTCTGAAATAGCCCATTTAATTTTACTCTATGTGTGTATGTCCCAACTTTAATTGTATATTTTTAGATAGCATGTTGTGGGACTCTGTTTTTTTAATTCACTATGCTATCCTTTTCCATTTTATAGATTAATTCATCCCATTCATATTCATAGTTATGATTGCTAATTATGTTCCCCTCTATATTCTTCCTTCTCCACCCCCAACTTTCTCTTCTGTCTCCTTGTAATCTTTCCCTGTTTATAGATATTTTGTTTTCAACAACCAAATCCTGGGTGAGGACCAAGGGAGCAAAGTATCCTTTACTCTGCCATCTTATCTCCCAGTATATAGCTGAATGAATTATATTTAAGTGAGGTACTGCTGCTGCATGAAGTTGTCATACTCACTTTCTCTTCTAGAGTCATCAAATTCTAGAGCACAACAAAACTCAGAATGACTGTTGATAGCCAGTAATACAGTATATGACCTTGGTACCCTTGATAACTGATCATGTGCTAATCCCTCCATAGGAGCTGTTTCAAAAACATTCCTGATCATTGGGGAAAAACAAAGGAAGACACTAAATGAAAAAGTTTACTACATAATGTCATAATTGCTTGGCAACATGACTTCATTTTATTTGAAATAAAATACTTTTCTAATTGTATTAATCATACTTGATGAATAATATTCTATTTACTTTTAATGCAATAAATTTCAGTTTGATTCTGTATTACACATAAACACCCAATGATTAGTGTTTTTGACTGAGTTCATTAAAATGCTTTCTATGTAAACTCTGAGGAATTATTAAAAACCTGGATTTTCTGACAATTCCAGGATATTCTTGCTTTGCTAGTATTGTTTTAATTGATGTTCATAATGATTCTGAAGTACAAGTTCTGAAGTGACTTCTGAATCAAATATTAAACAGTTTTCTGTATAACTTCACAGTTTCCAGCTTATTTGAAAATTGGAAAATCATCATATATGAATTAACCAGAATTTAATCAAGACCTAATGACTCTGCCAGAATTTTATTTATATTAAAGGTAAGGTGCCTGCTAAAAACATTCTCATTTGTCAATTCCACCAGGTAAAGTTTACATGTTTTGAGGGGGACACTTTCCCAATTTACTGATTAGTAAATTTGTCTGATTAGTTGCTTTCTGCTCCATTTAACCATTCTTCCTAGATGATTTTATGTGAATATGACTACTGCACATATTATATCTTCTCTCTGAGTTGAGTGCCAGAGAGACACCAAAAGTGAGTGAAGAGTCTGTAAATAGCTCAACAAGCCCTCACAGTAGAAGTTCTAGTCCTTTTTAAATACCCATACCCTTTGAGAGTAAATTACCATATAATAACATATAATGTACTTTTCACTATTGTATTTAATGTTAATAATATCTTTGTATAACTTATGAATTAAACTCTACTATAATTATATATGTAAAAGAAAATTACATTATGGGAACAGCAGGTATTAACTTATTTATGTGATTTCATCTCGTTACTATACCTAGGAATATATCTTCCATAGTGTGGAGGACCTACTATATTTTCAATAAATTTTACATTCATTAAACCACTATTTTTCAGGAATGGTGCTAAGTGCTGGGGATACAAAAAGGGCAAAAAGATTGTTCTTCCTCTCAAGAAATTTATAATCTATTTTAGTTATTGTCTTTTGTATCTTCCTATAAGAACTTGAGTTTTTTGAGGGTGGGAATTTTTCTGTTTTTCTCTCTCTTGATATGTATCCCTAATTCTCAGCCTAATGTCTTTAGTGAAGAAGTCATCAAATGAACATTTTAACTGAATCACTTATTTTAATAAATGCTAGATAATATAAATGGAAGCATGTACCAAAAAGCACAGATTATTGGCCTTGTGGCTAAATAAGACATTGTACAAGAATATTGGAGCATCAGTGTAGAAATGAATAGAAGCACATCAAGTAAAATTAAATCATGGGGCTGTAGCTGGTGTTATGATATCAAAATGAACAATAGTATTTTGGGATAATTACCAAAACTATAACAGCATTAGGAAAAATAATGAGTTTAAAGTCACTATGAAAATATGAAGATTGAAAAGTGTTTTTTTCATTAATACTATCTTAAAAATACTGTAATAGATGGAATTATTTCAATTTAAAGAATCTCCATTTTATAGTATACAGAACTAGCCAGTCCTTGGCCTTATTAAAGAACATATGAACAAAAATATCATAGATCTAGAAACTAAAGATAACACTGAGATCATTTAATCCAACTTTCACTTTTTTAAAAAAATAAGAAGGAAATTCTGATATGTAGAATGACTTCCTAAGCTGATATGGATGGTAAATACCATAGTCACACCTTGAATTCATGTACCGCAACTACAGAGCCAAAATACATGTTAAGTTCAAGACATCAAAGTACTAATGGACTCTATACCGACATAATTTAGGAATGGGCAAATGACTTAAATAAAAAGAAAGAAAGTATAAGAAAATTAGGTGAAGGTAGAATAATACACCAGTCATATCTAAGAGAAAGGAAAGAATTTAAGATGAAGGAAGAGATAGAAAATATTACAAAATGTAAAATGAATAATTTTGACTATATTAAATTAATATTTTTGTACAAACAAAACCAATGCAACCAAAATTAGAAGGGGAGCAACAAATTGGGAAAAAAATCTTTATAACAAAAAACCTCTGAAGAAGATCTAATTTCTCAAATTTACAAGAAACTAAAGCAATTGTACAAAATATAAAGTTATTTCACAATTGATAAATAGGCGAGGGACATGAATAGGCAATTTTCAGATAAAGAAATCAAAACTAACAATAAGCACATGAAAAAGTGATCTAAATCTGATAATTAGAGAAATATAAATCAAAACAACTCAGAGGTGCCACTTCATATCTAGAAGATTGGCTAACATGACAGCAAAGAAAAATAATAAATGTTGGACAGGATGTGACAAAATTGTAGCACTAGTACACTGCTGGTGGAGTTGTGAATTGGTGCAACCATGCTGGAGGGCAATTTGGAATTATTTCCAAAGGGCTTTAAAAGACTTCCTATACTTTGATCCAGCCATAACACTGCTGGGTTTGTAACCCAAAGAGATAATAAGGAAAAATAATTCTACAAAATCATTTCTATTGCATTTTTTTGTGTTGGCAAAAAATTGGAAGCTGAGGAGATGCCCTTCGATTGGGAAATGGCTGAACAAACTGTGGTATCTCTTGGTGATGGAATACTATTGTGCTCAAAGGAATAAAAAACTGGGGCAAATCCATGTGAACTAGAATGACCTCCAAGAATTGATGCAGAGAAAAAGGATAAGAATCAGGAAAACATTTTACATAGAGACTGATACACTGAGGCATAATCTAACATAATGGATTTCTCTACTAGCATCAATGCAATGATCCAGGACAATTCTGAGGGACTTAGGAGAAAGAATGCTATTCACATCCAGAAAAGGAACTGAGGGAGTAGAAAGTTTGCTTGATAACATGGTTCAAAGGGAATATCACTGGGGATATAGACTCTAAATGATCACTAGGATGCAAATATTAATAATGTGGAAATAGGTCTTGTTCATTGTTACATTTAAAACCTAGCCGAATTGCTTGTTGGCTATGGGAGGATGAAGGGAGGAAGCGAGGGAAAGAACATGAATCATCTAACTATGGGAAAATAGCCTAAATTATTTAAATATGTTTTTAAAATTAAAAAAAATAATAATATTGGACAGTTTTAGGAAAGGATTACAATGCCCTCTAGGGTATAATTGGGAGCATGACTTATCAGAGGAGAAGAAAGGGCATTACCAGTGGGATATGATGTGCAATAGAAATAAGTTAAGACGAAAGGGTTATAATAGAATCATTCCACCTAAAAAAATTATACTTTATGTATATAGTCTTATATTCACATCAAGAGATGACAACTACATTTGTGACTCTTGTAGGTTCATTCAATTACTATCCAACTAAGAGATACTGTGAATGTGATGGGTGTAGAGGTAATAGGGTACTTTGTGGGTCAGACTAGCAATTCATCTAATGCAAGGCCTGTTTAAATAATGTTCCAATTCCTTTGCCTAATCTCAAAGTTAATTTCATGCTTCCTTGAGGGGAGAGTTGTGACCTTGTTAGAATATCTAGTTTAACTTAAAGGAGCCATGTGATTAAATGCAATAAAAAACTATAGGTTCATTTAAGCTTAGCTTGCATCTCTCCAAGACTTTTCTCTCTTCTCAAAACAGTCATTGATTGCTTCATATACAAAGTGTTACAGTTTTCAATATTAAAATATGTGCTCATGTGCATAGTCAGCCATGATAAAAAGGAAAATTTTGTAGCTTATTCTGCAAATTAAATGCTATGTTTTAATAAAGGAATGACTCTGGTCATTATATTTCAGTAAAATTTATTGAGTGCTTGGATAGATCAAAGATAAGAGAAATAGAAATGGATGCCTTAAACTTACTTTGCAAGTGGATGCTTCATCAGACCCCAGCACAGAAGATCCTTGGCAAAATGACAGAGACAGAGAGAGAACTTCCTGCTTAACTCTTTTTTAACCTTCTGATTCTTCCTTTTTCTGTCCTTACCTCCAGATCAAGTTCAGACTCAGGTATGCAGGTAGTAGACTAAGTAGACAGACATCACTTGTGTGACTCCTGAAAGGGGGGGAGTGTAAATTTACTTAACCCAATCACATAGAGTATCAAGTTCTAGAGTCTGATTTAATTTATTTAAACAGTGATATAAAATGTATCATTTGATAAATCATGGATTTATGGACTTCCAGGTAAACATGGAAGCAGTATAGATGCAGTATTCTTCCTTTTCTGAGCACCTACAATACAGACTACCTCAAAAGACTAAAAAAAATTCATATGAATGAAGGGACTCTACAGTAGGATGCAGCATTGAAGGTATGTGGGATTTGGGCATTTCCACAATACAAAGGGGTGAAAAAGCTCTCACCAAAATGCAACCTGATCTATACTCCCCCCTGCACCTATGTAGCCAGAGTCAGAGCCAGAGAGTGCTAGTATCAGTGAGTGAGTGAGTGAGGGGCACCTCTAGTTCCTTGGCAGCTGACTAAGACCACAAAAGACCTACCCTGAGAGCAATTACAACTGCAACCCCAGCAGGCTGAAGAGCTCAGACCATGGGCATCCGCAGGGAGACAGCATAGAGAAGGGCAGCAAACAGCAGAAGCTTCAGAGATTTGAGAACTTCCATCAGGCAAAATCCTTGCTCCTTACCTCCATCCCCAGAGAACCTGCCCATATCATTCATATTTCTGACTGAAAAGGGAAGGAAAAACCACCACAGTGATGGCAAACAGTGCCCAGAAACAACAAATTCCCAACACCAAGAAAAACAAGAAGGGGTTGATCCTAGATAATTTTTTGGAGGAAAAACTCGGCCTACAGAAGAAATAGAAGAGGAAATACAAGGAAATGTACCAAAACCTTCCAAAAATGGAAATTGTCAACAAGCTCCTGAAGAATTTACATTGAAGCTTACAAAAAGATGGAAGCCTTCTGGTAAAAAAGAAAAATGGGAAATAGTTCAAAAATTACATAGCAGCTTAAAGGACAAGAACTCCCAATTGGTTAAATAGCTGGAAGCTAGGAAAAGCATGATAGACCAAACAAAAAACGAAAATCAAAAGATTATAGTGGAAAATCAGTTCTTAAAGACCAGAATTGGGCAATTGTAAGCCAATGATCTTGCAAAACAGCAAGAATTAATAATGCAAAGTCAAAAGACTGACAAAATAGAAGAAAGCATAAAATATCTAACTGACAAAATGACAGATCAGGAAAACAGATCACAAAGAGACAATTTGAGAATCATTGGTCTACCTGATAACCCCAAAATAAACAGAAATCATGACAATACTACAAGAAATTATCCAAGAAAACTGCCCTGATGTTATTGAAAAAGAGGGCAAAATAGACATTGAAAGAGTTCATAGAACACCCTCTAAATGAACTCCTCAAACAGCAACTCCCAGGAATGTAATTGCCATAGTCAAGAGCTTCCAAGCTATGGAGAAAATTTCATGAGAAGCCAAAAAGAGGCAATTCAGATATCAAGGAGCATTAATCAGGGTTACACAAGATCTGGAAGTTTCCACACTAAAGGACTGCAAGACTTCCAATATGATATTCAGAAAGGCAAGAGAATTGTGTCTTCAACAAAGGATCATCTATCCATCAAAACTGACCATATACTTCCAGGGGAAAGTATGGACATTCAACAAAATAGAAGAATTCCAAGTATTTGTAAAGGAAAGACCATAACTAAGTGGAAAGTTTAAAATTCAAACACAAAGATCAAGAGAAATATAAAAAGGTAAATAAGAAAGAGAGGGAAAAGGGGTAAATGATTGTTTTATTCAAACTTTCTTTTTAAGAGTTTCAAGAAGATCAAATTATTTACATTAAAATATGGGGGAAATATTACTTGTAACTCTCAAAAATTGTATTCACTATTATAGTAATTGGAAGAATCATTCACAGGAAGAACTTTGGGGTAATAAGTGCTATAAGATGATATACAAAAAAGAAAAAGGAATGGAGGAATTGAAGATGACACCAAGAGATATTTGAAGAAATAAAATAAGTAGGATAATCTTTATCCCACAAAGAAACACATGGGAAGGGGAGGGGAAGAATATTCTTATAATAAGTAGAGGAATAAAGTGCTAATACGTAATACTAAAACTTTATTCTTAGTGAAATCAATTTTGGTTAAACCCTTACCTTCTGTCTTGGAGTAAATACTGTGTATTGGATCAAAGGCAGAAGAGTGGTAAGGGCTAGGCAACGGGGGATCAAATGACTTGCCCAGGGTCACACATCTGGGAAGTGTCTGAGGTCACATTTGAAACTAGGACTGTCTGTCTCTAAGCCTGACTCTCAAACCACTGAGCTACCCAGCTGCCCCCTTTAGTGAAATAAATTCTGAGAGGGAAGAACTTTTTAAATCCATTGGGGTCTTGAATTCTATATTATCCTACAGGGAAAGTGAGAAGGGGAAACTAAGGGATTTAGCAGGGCAGGGAATACAAAAAGGGAGGGAAAGAGAGGGGGGAAGGAACTTAACAGACCCTAAAAAATAAGAAGGGAACAGAAAGGGAGGGGGTAGAAATGGAAGCATATTAAGGGTGGGGATTAGTAGGACTGATTAAAAGCAAACCACTGGTTTAAAAGGATATTACAAAAGAAGTAATTCAAAACTAGGAGAGGATATCAAAATGCTGGGGAATACACAAGTGGCAATCATAATTTTGAATGTGAATGGGATGAACTCACCCATAAAACAAAACCAAATAGCAGTTTAGATTATAAATCAAAATCCTACCATATGTTGTCTGCAAGAAACTCACATGAGGTGGGTAGACACTCACCAGGTTATAATTAAAGGTTGGAGCAAAACTTATTGGGCCTCAACTGATAGAAACAAAGCAGGAGTTGCAAGCATGATAAGTGACAAAGCCAAAGTAAAAATATATCTGATTAAAAGGGATACAAAAGATAACTACATCCTGATAAAAGGCAGTATAGACAATACGGAAATATTAGTAATCAACAGGTATGCACCAAATGATATAGCATCCAAATTTTTAAAGGAGAAATTAGGGGGGTTGAAGGAGGAAATAGATAGTAAAACTATACTAGTAGGAGAGCTGAACTTTCCACTACCAAATTTACATAAATCAAATAAATAAGAAAGAGGTAAGAAATATGAAAGACATTTAAGAAAAATTAGAGTTCATATATATATGTATAATATATGTATATACATAATATATAAATATATTTGGATAAAAATAGTGACAAAAAGAATACACGTTCTTTTTAACAGCACATGGTACCTTCATGAAGATTGACCATGTACGAGGTCATGAAAACATGGCAAACAAATGCATAAAAGCAGAAATAACAAATGCAACCTTTTCAGATCATAATGCAAAAAGAATAATAATTAGTAAGGTTACATGGAGAGCAAAATAAAAATTATTTGGAAATTAAATTATTTGATTCTCCAAAACCAGTTAGTTAGAGAACAAATCATAGAAACAATTAAGAAAATGACAATGATGAGACATCCTATCAAAATCTATGGGATGCAGCCAAAGCAGTACTCAGGTGGAAATTTATATCCTTGGATTCATATATTAACAAATTAGGGAGGGCAGAGGGCAGTAAATTGGACATACAAATAAAAAGACTTGAATGTGAACAAATTAAAAATCCCCAGATGAAAACTAAATCAGAGATTATAAAAATTAAGGGAGAAATTAATAAAATTGAATGTTAAAGAACTATTGAACTAATAAATAAGACGAAGCTGGTATTTTGAAAAAAAAACAAAATAGACAAAGTACTGCTCAATCTAATAAAAAAAAAGGAAAGAAGAAAACCAAATTAACAATACAATAGATGAAAAGGGAAACCTCACCTCCAATGAAGAGGAAATTAAGGCAATCATTAAAAACTATTTGGCCCAATTATATGGCAACAATATGGCAATCTAGGTGATATGGATGAATATTTATAAAAATATAAATTGTCTCGATTAACAGAAGAAGAAATAGAATTCTTAAATAAACACATATCAGAAAAAGGAATTGAGCAAGCCATCAAAGAACTCCCTAAGAAAATATCCCGGGGGCCTGATGAATTCACAAGTGAATTCTATCAAACATTCAAAGAACAACTAATCCCGGTATTATACAAACTATTTGACATAATAAGCAAAGAGGGAGTTCTACCAAATTCCTTTTATGACACATGGGACATTAATGCATTGCTGGTGGTGTTGTGAATTGATCCAATCATTCTGGAGGGCAATTTGGAGCTTTGCCCAAAGGGCACTAAAAGACTGTCTGCCCTTTGATCCAGCCATAGCACTGTTAGGTTTGTACCCCAAAGAGATAATAAGGAAAAAGACTTATAAAAGAATATTCATAGCTATGTCCTTTGTGGTGGCAAAAAAATGAAAAATGAGGGGATGCCCTTCAACTGGGGAATGGCTGAACAAATTGTGGTGTATGTTGGCGATATAATACTATTGTGCTCAAAGGAACAATAAACGGGAGGAATTCCATGGGAACTGGAATGACCTCCAGGAATTGATGCAAAGTGAAAGGAGCAGAAGCAGGAGAACATTGTACACGGACACTGATACATTGTGGTACAACTGAATGTAATGGACTTCTACATTAGTGGCAATGCAGTGATCCTGAACAACCCAGAGGTATCTATGAGAAAGAACACTATCCACATTCAGAGGAAAAACTGTGGGAGTAGAAACACTGTAAATCTTGAAATTTCTCAGACTTGTGAATGTTAAAAATTTTTACATCGGAGAAATTCTCAATTGGAGCAATTTCCTACTGGGAACATTCCCCATTTTGACAGTGAGAACTCTACTTGGATCAGAAATGGGAGGACCTCTGCTCCACCCGTACTTGGGACGGCTTTGGGGGAGAGAACTCCTTGCTAACCAATAAAAGTACTTTAACCCATACTTATAATGAGGCAAAAAGTTCTTTAAGCCATGCCTATTTTTAGAATTAATACAATGGGGTGCTAAGTACCTATTAAAGGTCAAGCAACATGTAAACTTGCCAGGAGCAAAGAGGTGAAAACTTATTCAGAAGTTTTCTCTGGTACAAATTTACTAAAGGGATTAGTCAACCCAGCAGTGTTTTTAGAATGGGTTGTCCTTTGGAAAACGTCTACTGTGATTGGTAGATGGAAGAAGTTAGGGGAGGTGACATAGGAGAAAACCCCCTATATAAGATAAAGCAGAATCTCTTATAGGGATCTCTTGAGAAAATCCTTTTGGAGAATCTCTTGAGAGAGGTTCTGGAGAAGGGAAGCTCTTGGAGGACAATCTCTAAGGAGGTCTCGCTGGAGCTCCTCTGAGGGGACTCTGTCCGTCTAGAGGCTCTTGAGAGAGGCCCTTTGAAACAGTCTCTGGCTGGAAGGCTCTTTGAGGAGGACTCTGGCAGGAACTCTCTCTGAGGAGACTCTGTCACTAGAATCCTTGCTTAGACAGACCTTGTGGTGAGTGATAAAAGACTGACTGACTGATCTCTCTCTCTTAAGACTCAGGTCTAGGCCATGTTGGCTTAAGGTCCTCCATACTTATTTCCTTTTTCTCTCTTTCTTTAATTCCTCATTGTATTATTAATTAAATTCTCTATAAAAACCCAGTTAACTTGGGTATATTCATAATTGGGAATAAGTATACATACAACCACTTTTATTCAGTTAAAAATTGAGAAATATTATCTTTCTATTTAATTATCTTTTAAAAATTAAATCTAGAAGTGCTAAAAATAGAACTCTTGCTGTTTTAATGTTTTTCCTTAACTTATTCAATGTGATATTTATTTAAAACTATAGCAAAAAAAGAAGTGAGAACTCTTCCCTACCCCCCTACAGTTGAACATACTTCCTTATTCACCTTGTTCTCTAGGGAGAGGGAGGTTCAAATTTAACTCAGGTTCTTCAAAGCATACATCACACTATATTTCCTTTTAAGTGGCATGACTGCTTAATTTAGAAATTAATAAAGATTATTTTGGAGGTTTAATAAGTATATTCAAAGTGTTATATACTTATAAAACAGAATGCATATTTTCTAAGTAATTTCAATTTTAAAAAAATTGTGATAGCGAAAATCCTGTAATTAATAAGCTATAAACACTTTTGAAACTGCACCTTTCTTTTCTCTAATTTCCCTACATATGACTAAAAATTCAGACCTAAATACTAATAAAGATTTTATATTTTTATGATTTTTAATTATTTAAAATATCTTCTTTTAAGAAGCAGTTAAAAACAATTCTAAATTCTGAAATAATATGCATTTGTTCACAGTTGTTCTCATACTCACTTTTCCCCTCTGCTCCATCTCAGGCATGAATTGTAACTTCTTCTATGTGAAAACTTATCTTGAGAAACTGATCTTTCCTTTCTCAGTCTTCTTATAACACTTCATGTAGACATCTCAAATCAGTAAAATTTACTTTTATTTATTTTTAATTTCATTTAATTAGATGATTTATAATATTTTTCCATGGTTATAAGACTCATGTTCTTTCTCTCCCCTTTCCACCACCGCCTTCCTATATCAGAAGCACAATTCCACTGGGTATTACATGTGTCCTTGATCAGAACCTATTTCCATGTTGTTAATGTTTGCACTAGGATTTTCATTTATAGTTTATATCCCCAATCATATCATATGCCCCTAAATGATCCCTAAATATTATCAGGGCCACACATACCATTGAGAGCTCAAGCAGAGTCATTTTCATATACAGGTTTTTTAAACCATTGATGCTTTAAAAGTGTTAACTTAAAGTATGAAAAGAATCTCATTTCCAAAGATTTCCAAAGTTTAGTAAAACCACAAAAACCATTTAAAAGGATTGTAAAATGATTAAAATAGTCATGAAAGTTTACAACTGTTGAGGTTTCCCTTCATTTTTATATCTTTAATTGTCTAACTTTTCATATATTTGTTGATTTTTATTATATTTCTTAGAGTTGGAATAATTTAAAAAATAATGATTTCAAATGTGTCTCTTTATTTCTAGAAGTTACTTTCATTAAACATGTTTTATTTTTAGAGTTTAATCACATATAACTAAAATATCTAGATGATCTAACTTCCAGAATTATGTTGTAGTAACCTGTGACCACTTGGGACTAGGGAATAGTGGTTCTTCTATTCATAATATCTGAAGCAACTATAGTGAATCAGTATGAAATAGTATTTTGTACTATAAGATATGAATCCTTGAGGTACAGTAACAGGGTGAGTAACACTGCAGTGTTTGGAATAGGAGAATCTAATAAAATAAATGATACATAATAGTGGTTGCCTTAAATTGTGACAGTGAAAAATGTGGTTTCAAGACAGTGTCTTGATTTTTATATTAAAAATATAGTGGTTGCCATGGGAAAATTCCTAAATATTAAATATACCAAAGTCAGCTGGGTTTTATGGAGATTTTAATTAATTCAAATAAAGGGATTAAGAAAAAGAGAGAGAGAAAGTAAGAGGAAATAATGGGAAAGGGGCCTAGGCCATTGGGCTAGGCCTGAGCTTTAAGGGAGACCAGTCAGTCTTTAATCCACTCTCCACAAGATTTGTCCCAAGCAAGATTCTAGTGTTCAGAGAGACCTAGCTACTCCAACTAATTCAAGCTCCAACTCAGCTACCAAAGCTGCCCTCCTTTTCAGCCACCGAGAGAGAGACCAGCCTCCAATTGAGCTCCATAGCTGAATTAACTTTTCAGAGGCCTTCTGACCTCCTTTTAAAGACAATTTTCTCCTATTTCAACTCCCCTAAGTTTTCACACCTACCAATCACAGTAGACATTTTCCAAAGGACTGACCATTCTTAATTCACACCTGAGTAGACTAAAACTTTTGAGTAATTCAAACCTGAGTAGACTAATATTGTCCTTTGCAGTTGCCTGATTAATTTGATCTTCATAGGTACTTAGCACACCTTTGTATTAGATCTAAAAATAGACCTAGCTTAAGGGTTCTTGCTTCACTTTAAGTATGGGTTGGGGACTTTTTATTGTTCAATCAGGAATTTACAAGTTTATCTTCCCCTAAAGTATGCCTAAGTATTGGTGGAAATATGTAAGAGTTCCCACCTTCCTGACCAAAGTCCCTTCATTGTTTTAAAATGGGGAATGGTCCTAACCAAATGTTCTATGGTAGAGTCTGAGAATTTTTAAGATTCACAAGTCTGAGAAATTTTTTCTTATTTTTCTTATTTCTTTTCTTTTTTGATCAGAATATTTGAATTTTTTCTCATTTTTTGCACTGAAGGTACACATAATTAATATTAATATTATTTTTCCCTGCAGTAATACAAGTTAATATATATACTCTTGCTATAATATCAATATATGCCTAAAAGCTTTAAACTATGAGAACCTGCCATTTATTGATAAAATATTATAGGACTGTGATTAATGTTTGTGTCTGATTCCAGGAAAAGGGATAAAAACAAGGAGCACAGACTAAACCTGAATAGTGCCAATAGAGCACACAAGAAATATTAAAGTGAGACTAGAGGTTGCGACACTTAACTTATGTTTAAGTCGTAGGACTTCCTTGTATCTACACTCTTTTCGAAGTACCCAAACAAGTACAAAGCTTGACTATCATGCTGGCTCCCTATATCCCTGAATGAAAAAAAAAAATCAGACGAGGGAATGACATTTCCCCATCAAAATAGAATTCTAATTCTTTTCTTCTTATATTATGACAACTTCCTGTAGTCTTGGCTACAAATGGCTAAGTGAAATATTACTGCATTCTGTCCTACATACTTGTGGGATAGAAATTACTTTAAACTGGACCTATACAAGGCCTATTTTGAATTTTTCTTATGTTTTTGATTATTTTTCTATTCTTTTGATAATTGACACATACACCCCCATAACTGAACATTGCATTCTGAGCTAAACTTGATATTTTTTTAAATACTTACTTCAGGGGGGATTGTATTTTAATTTAAAATCTAAGAATTTTTTTTTATTTTTGAATTTTTTTGTTTGAAATCGTATTTTTATAAAAATCCAAGAATTTTGTTTAAGATTTTACTTTTATAAAAAAATTCAAATATTTTGATTCTGTTTGAGAAAAGATCTTCAAGAAAGAAGCTTGAAACTTTTATATCCAGAGAATGAACTGTTGCAGAAAGATGCCAAAAAACTATACTTCATCAAGAAGATCAAGAATGAACTTTGGATGTGATTGATTGGACTGAACTTTTGATTGAACATTTATTGTAACTGTACACATTTATGCCAAAAGGGACTGCCCCTAATTTGGCTTTCTGTCAATGCGCCTAGCAAAACATTGGTTTTGCTTTCTTTTCTTTTCTATTTCCTCTCTCACTATTCTAATTTCTCTTAGAACATTGAATATTGTGTATATCTTTAGTTAGAAGTGAATTTAGAACTACAAAATGATTATATTAAATGATCAATGGGGAGACTAGTCTCCCAATGATCATCAGGGGGGATTGTGAACCTTAACATTTCTTAGACTTATAAATGTTGGAAATTTCACCATTGGGAAATTTCATACTTGAAAAATTTCCTATTGATAGTGGGAACTCTATTGGAATGTGAACCCCAGTTGGCATGGGAGGTTCCTCCTCCTCCCTTCTTAAGATTACTTTAGGACAGAAACCTTTTGCTGAACAATGGAAAGGGCTTTGACCTATGCTTAAGCATAGAACAGGAAGTTCTTTGAGTCATGATTGATTTTAGAATTGATACAATAGAGATACTTGGAATGACAGAACCAGGTCTTGGAAAATACAATTTCCGCCCCACTCAGTCCTAACAGGATTTAGGAAGGGCTGCAGCAAAGGATCAAGATTTAATTATTTGAGAATATGACCTTCAACAGACATGTGCAAAGCCACAGACCTCGGGGCGGTCCTGGGTTAAGGTAGAGCCACCATTGGCACAGGGAAGACATGGACAGTGATTGGTAGATGTGAGAACTGAGGGGAGGGAACTTGGATGGTTTCCTTAAAGATAGCAGGCTTTGAGGACTGAAGGGTGGTTGTCCACTCTTATGTCTATAACACAGGACACTATGAAACAAAACCGAAAGAATGAAAAAATTGAGGAAAATATAAAGAATCTCACTCACAAAACAGCGGAATTTAAAAAATTGTTCGAGGAAAGACAATTTAACAATCATTGGTCTACCACAAGACAAAAGAAAAATCCGGGACACAATACTGCAGGAAATTATTCAAGAAAAACTGCCCCAATATTCTATAATAAGAGGGAAAAGTAGAGATTGAAAGAATCCACAGATCACCTCCTGTATTTAATCCCCAACTGACAACACACCAGAATGTTATAGAAAAGAAAAACAAAACAAAAAACAAAACAAAAAAAATTAAGAGACTCAATAAGTTAAAAAGATAAGTATTCCTATAAGAAAAAAGGTCATTGGTGACTCTTAAAAACCATTATCACCTGGGCAGCTAGAATAATTATACTTAGAGGGAACAGTGACAAACTGTATAGGATGAAAGGAGAAGACATAAATAGATATATAGAAATATGCATGCATATATATATATATATATATATATATATACAACTAGAGATAAAAAAGAGAGGTTAATACTAAAAGAAATGGGAAAAGAAACAAATGGGGGTAAATTCATATGTCACAAAGAAGCTAAAGGCAGGAGGGGGGAGAATATCAATACACTAGAAGGGTAAGAGGTTGGAGATAGAAATAATCAACTCTCACATGCTTTGAAATTGACCCAAAGAGAGAAGAACAATCCAATCCATTAGGGCATAGAATAGATTTATGCCCTATAAGGGAGTCGAAGGGTAATAAAAGGACTGGTAGGGAGGGAAGCAGTACAAGAGAGAGAAAAGGTGAGGGGGTAATTTTTGAAAGACTACAGGGAAAATAAGGGGGGAATAAGAAGGGAGAGGCATAGAAAGGTAAGTAAAATAAGGGTGGGAACTAGCAGGACTGTAAAAACAAACATTGGTGTAGAAGGAAATAGTGAAAGAAGAAAAGGAAGGATCAGGAGTAGAAATCAAAATGCTGGGAAATATACAGCTAGTAATCATAACTCTGAATGTGAATGGCATGAACTCACCCATAAAATGCAAACAAAAACAGAGTGAATTAGAATCCCAAACCCTACGATACACTGTCTACAAGAAACACACATTAGGAAGGTCGATACGCAAAGGGTGAAAGTATGAGATGGAGCCAAATCTATTGGTCATCAAGTGATAAAATGAAGGCAGGAGTCGCAATGATATCTGACAAAGCCAAATTAAAAAGAAATCTAGTTACAGGAGATAGGGAAGGTAATTACATCCTGATAAAAGACAGTATAGACAATGAGGAAATATTTATATTCAACATGTATGCACCAAATGGCATAGCATCCAAATTTCTAAAGGTGAAACTAGTAGAACTCAAGGATGAAATAGATTAAAAAAAAAACTATACTAGTGGGAGAACTGAGCCTTCCTTTATATGAACTAGATAAATCAAACCAAAAATTAAATGAGAAAGAGGAAAGGGAAGTGAATGAAATCTTAGAAAAATTAGAGTCAATAGACATGTGGAGAATAATAAATAGGGACAAAAAGGAATATACCTTCTTTTCAGCAGCACATGGTACATTCACAAAAATTGAACATGTATTAGGGCATAAAAACTTTGCAAACAAGTGAAAAAGAGCAGAAATAATAAATATAACCTTCTCAGATCACAATGCAATGAAAATAATAATTAGTAAGGGTACATGGAGAGGTAAATCAAAAATTATTTGGAAATTAAACAATATGTTTCTCCAATACTGGCTAGTTAAAGAACAAATCATAGAAACAAGTAATAACTTCATTGAACAAAATAACAATGATGTGACATCCTTTCAAAACCTATGGGATGCAGTCAAAGCAGTACTCATGGGGAAATTTATATCCTTGAGTTCATATATTAACAAATTAAGAAGGGCAGTGGTCAATGAATTGGGCATGCAAATTAAAAAACTAGAAAGTGAATAAATTAAAAATCCTCAGATGAAGACTAAATTGGAGATCTAAAAATTAAAGGAGACATTAATAAAATTGAAAGTTAAAAAGCTATTGATTTAATAAATAAGACTAGAAGTTGGTACTTTAAAAAAAGGAATAAAACAAAGTACTAGTCAGTCTAATTAAAAAAAAGGAAAGAAAAAGCCAAATTGACAGTATCATAGATGTAACGGGAGACCTTAACTCTAATGAAGAGGAAATTAAGACAATCATTAAAAACTACTCTGCCCAACTATACGGAAAAAAATATGGCAATCTAGGTGATATGGGTAAAAATTTACAGTAATATAAATTGCGTAGACTAACAGAGGAAGAAATAAATTACAAAAACAACCACATATCAAAAAAAAAATAAAAAAGAAATTAAACAAGCCATCAATGAACTCTATAAGAAAAAAACCCCCAGGTCCAGATGGATTCACAAATGAATTCTATCAAACATTCAAAGAATAACTAATCCCAATATTATATGAACTATTTGACAGAATAAGCAAAGAAGGAGTTCTACCAAATTCATTTTATGACACAAACATGGTACTGATCCTAAAGCCAGACAGTTCAAAAACAAAGGAAGAAAACGATAGACCAATCTCCATAATGAACATAGATGCAAAAATCTTAAATAGGATACTAGCAAAAAGACTCCAGTAAGTAATCACAAGGGTCATTCACTATGACCAGGTAGGATTAATACCAGGAATGCAAGGATGGTTCAAAAAGAAGGGCCTTTCTTAAAAATAATAAACAGTATATATCTAAAACCATCAGCAAACATCATTTGCAATGGCTAGAGGCCTTCCCAATAAGATCAGGAGTCAAACAAGGATGTCCATTATCACCTCTATTGTTTAACATTGTATTAGAAACACTAGCAGTAGCAATTAGAGAAGAAAAAGAAATTGAAGGTATTAAAATTGGCAGTAAGGAGACCAAGTTATCACTCTTTGCGGATGATATGTTGATCTACTTAAAGAATGCTAGAGAATCAACCAAAAAGCTAGTCAAAATAATCAACAACTTTAGCAAAGTTGCAAGGTACAAAATAAACCCGCATAAGTCATCAGCATTTCTATATATCTCCAATCCATCTCAGCAGCAAGAATTAGAAAGAGAAATCCCATTCAAAATCACCTGAGAAAAAATAAAATACTTAGGAATCTATCTCCCAAAACAAACATAGGAACTATATGAGCACAACAACAAAACACTCTCCACACAATTAAAATTACATCTAAACAATTGAAAAAACATTGATTGCTCATGAGTTGGAAGAGCTAACATAATTAAAAATGACAATCCTACCCAAATTAATTTATTTATTTAGTTCCATACCCAAGTAACTACCAAAAAAACTTCTTTACAGAATTAGAAAAAAACATAACAAAGTCCATTTGGAAGAACAAAAGATCTTGGATGTCCAGGGAAATTATGAAAAAAATGCAAAGGAAGGAGGACTTGCAGTACCAGATATCAAAGTATACTATAAAGCAGTGGTCATCAAAATAATTTGGTACTGGCTAAGAGACTGAAAGGAGGATCAGTGGAATAAAGTTGGGGTAAATGACCTTAACCAGACAGTCTATGATAAACCCCAAAATCCAAGTTTTGGGGACCAAAACCCACTTTTTGATAAAAAAAAAAACTGCTGGGAAAATTGGAAGACAGTATGGAAGAGATTAGATTTGGATCAACATCTCACACCCTACACCAAGATAAACTCAGAATGGGTGAATGACCTGAATATAAAAAAAAAAGGAAACTCTAAGCAAATTAGGCAATCACAGAATAGTATACTTGTCAGATCTTTGGGAAAGGAAAGACTTTAAAACCAAGCAAGAGCAAGAAAAAATCAGAAAATGTAAAATCAATAATTTTGATTGCATCAAATTTAAAAAGTTTTTGCATAAACAAAACATTAATTCATTGCTGGTAGAGCTGTGAATTGACCCAATGATTCTGGAGGGCAATTTGGAACTGTGCCCAAAGGGCGATAAAAGACTGTGTGCCCAAAGGGCGATAAAAGACTGTCTGCCCTTTGATCCAGCCATAGCACTGCTGGGTTTGTACCCCAAAGAGATAATAAGGAAAAAGACATGAACACGAATATTCATAGCCACGCTCTTTGTGGTGGCAAAGAATTGGAAAATGAGGGGATGCCCTTCAATTGGGGAATGGCTGAACAAATTGTGGTATATGTTGGGAATGGAATACTATTGTGCTCAAAGGAATAATAAAGTGGAGTAATTCCATGGGGACTGGAATGACCTTCAGGAAGTGATGCAGAGTGAAAGGAGCAGAACCAGGAAAACATTGTACACAGAGACTGATACATTGTGGCACAATCGAAGGTAATGGACTTCTCCATTAGTGGTGATGCAATGACCCTGAACAAGTGGGAGGAACCTATGAGAAAAACCACTATCCATATCCAGAGTAAACACTGTGGGAGTAAAACCACTGAAGAAAAACAACTTCTTGAATACATGGGTTGAAGGGATATGGTTGGGGATTTAGACTCTAAATGAATAATCTAGTGTAAACAACAACATGGAAATAAGTTCTGCTCAAGGACAGAATTAATACCCAATGAAATTGCATGTTGGCTGTGGGAAGAGTGGGTGGAGGGTAGGGAGGGAAATAATATGATTTTTGTAACCAAGGAACAATGTTCTAAATTGAGTAAATAAACTTATTCAAATGGGGAAAAAAGACAGAATAAAAGGGAAGGAAGGAAGGAAAGAAGGAAGATAGAAACAATGAAAAAAAGGAAGAAAAATGAAAAGAAGGGAGGGAGATGAAGGAAAAGAAAGCAAGAGAAAGGAAAGAAAGAAAAAAGGAAGCAATTACAAAAGCACAAAAATCTCTCCCTCTATGTCCTTTGATTGGGGAATGACTTAAGAAATTGTCGTATCTGTTGGTGATGGAATACTATTATACTAAAAGGAATAATGAACTGGAGGAATTCCATGTGAACTGACGGGACCACCAGGAATTGATGCAGAGTGAAAGTAGCAGAACCAGGAGAACACTGTACACAGAGACTGATACACTGTGGCACAATCAAATAATGGACTTCTCTACTAGCAGCAATGCAATGATCCAGGACAATTCTGAGTGACATATGAGAAAGAATGCTATCTTTAGTCAGAGAAGAAACTGGGAGCAGAAACACAGAAGAAAATCAATTGCTTGATAATTTGGGTTGATGGGGAGATGATTGGGTATTTAGACTCTAAATGATCACCCTAGTATAAACATCAATAATTTGCAAATAGTTCTTGATCAATGATACATGTAAAACCAATTGGAATTGCTTGTTGGCTAGGGGCATCAGGTGGGAGGAGGGGAGGGAAGGAACATGAATCATGTAACCATGGAAAAATACTCTAAATTAATTAATTAAATAAACTTCAAAAAATAAAGGTCATAAAGCTCAACTCTCTCAATGTATAGTTATGTAGATTGAAACATAAAGAAGTGAAATTAATGATACAATGACACATGTAGAAAAACAAAGAGTACAGTATTAGGCTTTCTGACTACAACTCTTTTTGTTACCCTTTTATATGTTTTATATGTTTTATAATCCCATTTCTAGTGTCCTGTACAATAATAATGATAATTGTTATTAATAATAATAACCATAATAAATATTGTATAGTACTTTAAAATTTACAGAGTACTTTCAACATGATTTCATTGTATTTTTTTCCAACAAACTTAGGAGGTAGATTTTATTAGCATTCACATTTTTATAGATAAGGTAGAAGTTGCTTAAGTGACAAGGTCACATAACTAACAAGTTTGAGGGAAGATTTTTACTTGGATTTTCCCTTTTATGACCAGCACTCTGCCCTCTGTACTACTTGAATGGAACCATGAAGCATCATAGCTGAAAGGAATATTAGAAATGATTTAGACCAAACTCCTTATTTTAATCATGAGGAGAACAAGCCTCAAAAATGTTGACTGTGTCATATTTCAAAAAACTTCAATTGTTTATAGTTATCTCTAGGATCATATATAAAATTCTTTGACTTTTAAAGTATTTCATAAAACACCTGACCCATTCCTAGCTTTATAATCCTCTTATGTTCTATTTCCCTCCATTTTCTCTGTGATGCATGTGATCCAATGACAATGGCCTCCCTGCTCTTCATCACACAACATGGTCCATATACATCTGGATGTCATTTCATTGGATGCCCACCCCATTTTGGAATGTTCCCCTTCCATGATTCAATCTCTTAGCTTCCTTCAACTTTGAAATAAAATAACAATTGCTACAAGTAGTCTGCCCAATTTAATCTGAATGTCTTATGTTTATACAAAGTTGTTTGCATTTTATGTTTTTCATTAGAATGTGAACTCCATGAGAGCAGGGACAAGTTTTTGTTGTTGTTTGCATTGGTTTAGTTACTGTTTCTTTAATATTTTTTGCATTTTTTCCATCTCTCTATCACTTAGCACAGTACCTGGAACATAAAGTATGTAGTAAATGCTAGGTGGCTTGACTAACTTTATACACTATTTACTTAAAATTAAATTTCTCTCCCAGTCAAAAGTTCTATAGTAAAGAAGACCAAGTATTCCATATAGAAACAGAAGCCTGGGATTAATTTTTAACACTCTAGACATCAACTTCCCTTATAAAAACAGAGTGGAAAGGACAGAATCATCCTTCACTTCCCTCCTAATTTTAAAATTTATATTTGTTGAATCTAGTATTCCCAAAATCCTTGCTGTATGAAATTTTTAAGTGATTAATCATTTCATTACTTAAGTCTCCTCAACTTTACAATGAAATTATGGCATTAAATTGTTAGCTAATCCATTTTAGCTCTGGAATTCTCTGATTTAATATACTATAGTCATGTATTTTTACAGACTGTCAGATTTAAATAAAATAAAAATAAAGAATTGTCTATTTTTGTAGGCAATTATTATTTATTCCAGCACTTAGCATAGTTCCTGAAACATAGTTAACAATTAATAAATGGTTGATGATTTGATTTCACTCAGGTTTGACATTACAGAAGTCATTTATTAAAAATATTTAGACTAAGCAAATGAAAAAAATGATTATAGCTAAAGAACATTAATATTATTATCAGTGTATAAAATATTTATTTACATCTGAAAATTATACCTTAATAACAATTAAATTATCATTTCTCAGATATTTAAATTTTAAAAATATACCTCAGAAGCTGTTATGAATGCATAGCCATCACCTATGCTCAGATTTCAAAGTATCTGGCCCTCCATAATTGATTTCCATTTGTTTTATACTCCCTCCAAATCCCTCAAATTTAAAAATCTCTGAAAATCTTCATAAGCATTTCCTGGGACAGTTAATATGTAATCCAATACAAAATGCACATAACTTAAGAATGCCTACAATTCCAACCCTCAAGAAACTTTTCATCATAAAGCAATTTGAAGTGGAATGCTTCCTTTTAGAAAATCAGTATTCAAAGATTTGAAGAGTAACTTCCCATGAGAAAATCCAGGGTTGAGAGAGAAAGTGTGCAGTTTTAAATTGTTCATTTTGTTTTCTAGCTATGTGAAAGAAAATCATTAGTTTCCCTGTAAATAGTGATATTTTGGGTATCGTATTAGACACTCACCCTGTAAAAAGTCCTGTATGTAATCAAAATCAGATCTCACTTGTTTCTGATTTTGTTTCAAATAATGGCTGATTTGTTTGAATTATAGCAATTGATCTTGATTCAAATCAATATTATCCAGCCAAATTGACCTATGTTCAAAGTCTCTGTCCTAGTTAATCCTTTTCTTGATTCACAAAAATCCTGCAATCATTTTTCATGAAAATAAACAAGTAAACTGGCACTGGAGACAAAATAATCACCTACATTGTATATATTAATTCTAAAGTAAGGCATCTGCTGCTCTCCAGTGGCATCTGCTATCATGAATTATCCTTTAAGTATTACAAACCAGAAAAATTTTCTAGCAATTTGTTAAAATTTTGTGCTTACTATTGTTTAAAAAGTTCAACTTTAGGAGACAGAGTCAAGATGGCAGCATAGAGACAGTGAAAGTTCAGACCTATGAAAACCCTTCCTCACCAATTAAAAACAAAAGGCTTTCAGGGGACTGAAAAGAAAATCTAACATCAGGGCAAAACTAAGGAACCTTCCTGCTGGATTCAACTTAAAAAGTATGCCCCTAAAAAGCCTGAATTTGAGAACACTCAGGTTTAAGGGGAAGGAAAAGAAAGATCCCAGGAAGGAAAAGAAAGATCCCAGGACCCCTCCCTCACCTACAATACTGAGCCTCCAGCAGTGGCTGGAATCTCTGGATAGGCAAGGGTGCTATTCTAGAGGGAGTACCTTGTAGGCAAAGCTGTTCCAGACTCAGGGTTTTGAACACAGGAGGTGGGGAGGCAGCTGGAGGAGAACCTCAAAGAAGACAGTCCAATCACAGCTGAGACACTCCATATTGTAATCCTCCCTTCCCAAAGTTTTGGCCACAGGGCAGATCCAGCTCTACAAGATCAACTCAGCTGGGCTTAATCTTATCAAACCTTTATAAGGCAGGCAAGCTCAAGCTCCAACACCCCTCCTTCCCAGACTTCTTTAATAGCCTTGCTAAGCTCCAAGGGTGAAGGTTGCAGAAAAGCCCAAATCAACAGATCCAGCAGATAATGAGAGAAGCAAGACTACAGGTAAATACAGGGGGTAAAGAAGGGTACAAATATGAGCAAACAAAAGAATAAGGAAAGAAGAAATTACAAGCAACAGCTTCTATCTAGGCAATAAACAAAGAGCAAATGGAACAGAGGAGGATCAAGTAATACTGAGCAAAATCACAGAAACTCCAGTGAATTGGACACGGGCTTTGGAAGAACTCAAAATACAATTCAAAACACAATTAAGAGAGGCTAAAGACAACTGGGAAAAGAACTTAAAAAGCAAGATAAGTTATCTGGAAACAGAGGAACTTGAGGTAAAATGAGAAAATAGTGTCTTGAAAGCCAAAATTAATCTGCTTTAAATGAGGAAAAAGAGATGAAAGATGAGGCAAAGGAAATGAAAGATGAGGCAAAGGAGATGAAAGATGAGGTAAATAAGATGAAAGAAGACCTTCAATGAAAATCAGACCAGAAGGAGAAGGATGACCAAAAAGTCAGGGATGAAATTCAGTTTTTAATAACCAGAATACAACAATTAGAAGCAAGCGACTTCACAAAGCAGTAGGAAACTATAAAACAAAATCAAAACAATGAAAAAATTAAGGAAAATATGAAGCACCTCATTCACAAAACAGAAAATTTAGAAAATTGTTCCAGTAGAGACAACTTAAGAATCATTGGTCTACCAGAAGACCATGACAAAAGAAAAAACCTGGACATCATCCTACAGGAAATTATCCAAGAAAATTGCCCCAACCTTCTAGAACAAGATGGAAAAGTAGAGATTGAAACAATCCACAGATCTCCTCTTGCACTTAATCCCCAACTGACAACACTCAGAAATGTTATAGCCAAATTCAAAAACTACCAGACCAAGGAAAAATATTACAAGCTACTAATAAGAAGTCATTCAGATACCATGCAACTACAGTGAGGATAACACGGGATCTGGCTGCATCTACCCTGAAGGACCGAAAGGCATGGAATATGATATTCTGTAAAGCAAGGGAACTAGATCTACAACTAAGAATCAAGTACCCAGCAAAATATGGTCATTTAATGAAATAGAAGAATTCCAAGAATTTGTAAAGAAAAGACCAGACCTGAACAGAAAATTTGATGCTCAGACACAGAACACAAGAGAATCAACAAAAGGTAATTAAGAAAGTGGGGGGGGGAGAAAAAAAGAAAAAAACAAATTTTTTAAGGGACCCAATAAGTTAAAATTATATGTATCCCTATAAGAAAAGAGGATATTGGTAACTCTTAAAAATTGTTATTATCACCTGGGTAACTAGAAGAATTATACTTAGAAGGCACAGTGACAAACTGTATAGGATGAAATGAAAATACATAAATATGTATATAGCTATATGTATACATAAATATATATGTATGTATTTATGTATATATAAATATATATATACTAGTAGAGTTTTTTTTAAAAAAAGATGTTAATACTAAGAGAAATGGGAAAAGAAACAAAATGGGTTAAATTTCTACATCACAAAAAGTGCACAAGGAGTGTGGGGGAAAACATTAATACACGGAAGGGTAAAGAAATTGAAGATAAGAAATGCTCAATTCTTACATGCATTGAAATTACTTAAAAAGGGAAGAACAATAAAATACATTAGGGAAGAGAATTGATTTGTGCCCTATAGGGAAGTAGTAGAATAACAAATGGACTCATGGGGAGGGAAACAATACAAGAGATGGAGAGGATGGAGGGTAGATTAAAAAGACAGTAAAAAAATAAGAGGGGAATGAGATGGGATTTGGGGTAGAAAGAGAAGTAAAATAAGAGTGGGAATTAAGGTGAATGATTAAAGATAAAACCCTGGGGTAGAAGGAAATAATGAAAGAAGAAAGGGCAGGACTAGTAGTAGAAATCAAAATTCTGGGAAATGCACAGCTGGTAATCATAACTCTGAATGTGAATGGAATGAATAAACCCCATAAAACCCATAAAACCCAAGCAAATAGCAGAGTGGATTAGAAACCAAAACCCTACCATATGCTGTCTACAGGATACACACATGAGGAAGGTAGACACAAATTGGGTAAAAGTAGTATGATGGAGCCAAATCTATTGGGCATCAATCAAGAAAAAGAAAGCAGGAGTCACAATCATGATATCTGGCAAAGCCAAAGTAAAAATATATCTAGTTAAAAGAGATAGGGAAGGTTATTACATCCTGAAAAAAAAAAGGCAATATATACAATGAGGAAATATCAGTACTCAACAAGTATGCACCAAATGACATAGCATCCAAATTTCTAAAGAGAAACTAGTGGAACTCAAGGATGAAATAGATAGATAAACAATAATAGTGAGAGACCTGAACATTCCTCTATCAGAGGTAGATAAATGAAAGCAAAAATAAATATGAAAGAGGTAAGAGAATGAAATCTTAGAAAAATTGGAGTTAGTAGATATGTGGAGAAAAACAAATAGGGACAAAACGGAATATACCTTTTTAGCAGCACATGGTACACTCACAAATATTAACCATGTACTAGGTCATAAAAAACATTGCAAACAAGTACACAAGAGCTGAAATAATAATAACCTTCTCAGATCACAATGCAATGAAAATAATAATTAGTAAGTGTACATGGAAAGGCAAATAAAAAATTAAGTGGAAATTAAATATGATTCTCCAAAATAAATTTGTTAAAGTACAAATCATAGAAAGAATTAACACTTTCATTGAAAAAATGACAATGTGAGACATCCTTTCAGAATATATTGGATGCAGGCAAAGCAGTATTCAGGGGGAAATTTATTTACTTGAGTTCATATTTTATTAAATTAGGGAGGTCAGAGGTCAATAATTTTGGCATGAAAATTAAAGAACTCACAAGTGAACAAATTAAAAATCCTCAGATGAAAACTAAATTAGAGATCCTAAAAAACAAAGGCAAAATTAATAAAATTGAAAGACAAAAAAATATTGATTTAATAAATAAGACCAGAAGTTGGTAATTTGAAAAAACAAATAAAATAGACAAAATACTGGTCAATCTAATTTAAAAAAAGGAAAAAAGAAAACCAAATTGACAGTATCGAGGATGAAAAGGGAGACATCATCTCTAATGAAGAAGAAACTAAGGCAATCATTAAAAACTACTATCCCCAATTATATGGCAATAAATATGGCAATCGAGGTGATATGGATGACTATTTACAAAAATATAAATTGCCTATTTTAACAGAGGAAGAAATAGAATACCTAAGCAACCCATATCAGAAAAAGAAATTGAACAAGCAATCAAAGAATTCCATAAGAAAAAATGCCCAGGACCAGATGGATTCACAAATGAATTCTATCAAACATTCAAAGAACAACACGTTCCAATATTATACAAACTATTTGATAGAATAAGCAAAGAAGAAGTTCTACCAAATTTCTTTTACACCACAGATATGGTACTGATTCCAAAGTCAGGCAGGTCAAAAACAGAGAAAGAAAAATACAGACTTATTTCCTTAATGAATATAGATGCAAAAAATATTAAATAAAATACTATCAAAAAGACCCTAACAAATCATCATAGGGGTTATTTATTATGATCAGGTAGGATTTATGCCAGGAATGCAAAGATGGCTCAATATTAGGGAAACCACCCACATTATTAACCATATTAACAAGCAACTTGACAAAAAAATCACATAGTTATTTCAATAGATGCAGAAAAGGCCTTTGAAAAAATAAAACACTTTTTCTTATTGAAAACACTAGAAAGCAGAGGAATCCAGGGGCCTTTCCTAAAATAATAAACAGTATATCTAAAACCATCAGCAAATATCATCTGCAATGGGGATAAACTAGAAGCCTTCCCAATAAGATCAGGGATGAAACAAGGATGCCCATTATATCCCCTGTTATTTAACATTGTAATAAAAAACACTAGCAGTAGCAATTAGAGAAGAAAAAGAATTGAAGGTATTGAAATACGCAATGAAGAGACCAAGCTATCACTCTTTGCAGATGATGTGATGGTCTACTAAATGAATCCTAGAGAATCAACTCAAAAGCTAGTAGACATAATCAACAACTTTGGCAAAGTTGCAGGATATAAATAAATGCACATAAGCCATCAACATTTCTTTATATTTCCAACACATCTCAGCATCAAGAATTAGAAAGAGAAATTCCATTTTAAATCACCTTAAATGATATAAAATACTTAGATATCTGCTGAGACAAACACAGGAACTACATGAATACAACAATAAAACCCTCTCCACACAATTAAAACTAGTTCTAAACAATTGGAAAAACATTGATTGCTCATGGGTAGGATGAGCTAACATAATAAAAATGACAATCCTATCCAAATTAATTTACTTATTTAATGCCATACCCATTGAACTACTGAAATTTCTTTACTGAATCAGAAAAAATCATAACAAAGTTAATTTGGAAGAACAAAAGATCAAGGATATCCATGGAAATAATGAAAAAAATTGAAAGACAGTATAGGAGAGATTAGGTTTGGATAAACATCTCACACCCTACACCAAGATAAACTCAGAATGGGTGAATGACTTGAATATAAAGAAGGAAACCATAAGTAAATTAGATGAAAGTAAATTAGATCTTTGGGAAAGGACACATTTTAAGACCAAGCAAGGGTTAAAAAAAATCACAAAATGTAAGAAATAATTTTGATTACATTAAATAAAAGAGTTTTTTTTTTTTTTTTTACAAAGCCAATGCAACCAGAATTAGAAGGGAAGCAACAAACTGGGGAAAAAAAATCTGCATTACAAAAACCTCTGACAAAGGTCTAATTATTAATATTTATAAAGAGTTAAATCAATTCTACAAAAAATCAAGCCATTCTCCAATTGATAAATGGGCAAGGGACATGGATAGGCAATTTTCAGATAAAGAAATCAAAAGTATTAAAAAGCACACGAAAAAAGTGCTCTAAATCTCTTATAATCAGACAGATGCAAATCAAAATAACTTTGAGGCATCATGCCACAACTAGCAGATTGGTTAACATGATAGCAAAGGAAAATAATGAATTCTGGAGGGGATGTGGCAAAGTTGGGACATTAATGCACTGATGGTGGAGTTGTGAATTGATCCAACCATTCTGGAGAGCAATTTGCAATTATGCCAAATGGTGCTAAAAGACTGCCCTTTGATCCAACCATAGCACTGCTGGGTTTATACCCCAAAGAGATTATAAAGAAAAAGACCTGTAAAAGAATATTCATAGATGCTGTCTTTGTGGTGGTAAAAATTGGAAAATGAGCAGATACCCTTCAATTGAAGAATGACTGAACAAATTATGATATATGTTGGTGATGGAATACTATTGTGCTCAAAGGAATAATAAAGTGGAGGAATTCCATGTGAACTGTAATGACCTCCAGGTATTGATGAGGAGCAGAACCAGGAGTATATTATACACAGAGACTGATACACCGTGGTACAATTGAATGTAATGGACTTCTCCATTAGTGGCAATGCAGTGATCCTGAACAACTTGGGATCGATCTATAAGAAAGAACATTAGCCATATCCAGAGGAAAAACTGTGGGAGCAGAAACACTGAAGAAAACAACTGCTTTGATTACATGGGTCAAGGGGGATATTTTGGGGGATGTAGACTAAATGATCATCCTAGTGCAAACATCAACGACATGGAAATAGATTCTGATCAAGGACACATGTAAAACCCAATGCAATTGTGAGTAGGCTACAGGAAGAGGTGGGGAAGGGTAGGGAGGGAAAGAAATATGATTCTTGTAACCAAGGAATAATGTTCTAAATTGACTAAATAAAATCTTCAAAAAATAAAATAAAAAGTTTGACTTTATATATTCAGAAAATTATTTTATTTCTGAAATATCTGATTTTAGAGTGAAGCAATGAAAAGCATATTAGAGCTAACCTTGTCACCAATGTCTCTTAATTTGATCTTTGCTAGCACCTTGCTTGTCTTTCCTTCTCTTAGGCATCTTTTACATTCTTATTCATCTTATGACAATCGATTACCATGCTTAGATTTGACTTAGATTTTTTTCTTAATGTAGCATTAATATATTGTGTGGCCATAGTAAACTCACCCAACTATTCAAAACATTGGGTTTATCATCTGATAGAATTACATTACCTAATTAATTATTATTTATTAAATCACTACTCTATGGCAGATATATTAGCTTCCAGAGATATGAAGATAAAAATTATATAGTTCTTTCCCTCTGATTTTATTTTATGAGAGACTCACATATAAAGTTACATATAAAATAAATACAAAATAATTTAGAGTAAGGATACCAGTAGCTATTAAGTTCAGGACAGGCATCTTAGAAATGAAGGTACTTAATTATAATACATGTCTATACAACATTTCAGTCTTGTGAGGAATGGGATTTATTGTAAATTCTACATAAATTTACTTAATTCTTATCATTATTACTGATATTAATATATATTTCCTATTTTTCTTAAAGTCTGTCAGTTTCTTGTGAAACTCAAATTCATTTTCTATCACCACAGCACCTAGTTTTTAGATTTTTGTTTCATAATGTACTCCATAAATATTTATATAAATAAATGAATTATGAAAGATATAGGTTAAATTATTTACTGTAAAATTTTTGAATGTATATGACCCATATAATATGTACTAGTGTATTATAAATCAAAATATAGGAAATGAAAGAAAAAATAAAGAAGTTAACTATAAATTATTTTCACCTAATATTAAAGCAATGATAACCTGTATTTTATGATAGATTTCCTGAGGGTAATCCTATTCAAGTAACAGTTTAAAATTATGATTTGTATATAAGAATTCTAGAAATCCCAAAACTTTAAAGTGTAAATGTTCTAAAAGAAAGTTTGGTTTTATTCACTGGTTTATTGGCAATATTAAGTAAACATCCGAGAAAGTTTTTTGATCAGGCAGAATAAAGGCAATAACTTTCCTAAATTTTCCCAAGTTCCCCTCCAAATAAATTTAAAATAAAGCCTCCAATCAAATTTTAATAATGGTAGAGCCTGCAAAAAGTCAGGGTGAAACAAATTTTCAACATAAAACAACTGAAGAGGTTATGGGAACTTCGGTCACACAAAGTTGGAGTGAGGCACATATTGTGTGGGCGTACCAAACTCAGTCTTTGAAAACAACTGCAACAGAGAAGCAGCAGCTTTGGAAGCTCTCAACTCACCTTAACTAGGACCAACTACTTATCAGAAAGAGATTATACCAGACCATTTGCTGCCATTGTGTTCACAAAACTGTTGAATTGCATATACATAGTTCTTGGTTGTAATTCTAAGGCAAAGAAGAGTAGTCACAGGGAGGCAGGAGCCCTGGCCATTTTTTCAGCGTACTAAAGAATATGTAGTTTCTCCTAAGAAATAACAGTCCCAGTCTTAATTCAAAGGCAGCAAGGATCATTTACACTTCCTCTTGCAAGAGAGCAGAGGACCTAGTGGCAGTTCCAGAGACAACATAAGTACTAGCACTTGTGGATACTGGGGAACAATGTTCCTTCCAAGTTAAAAACTGCACAGTCTGAGAAATCATTGACCACACCTATCTTTGGAATATGCCAACTTAGAAGCATGAAAAAACTGATAGGTCTCCAAAATTAGCTTTTAAAATAGCAGCATGAAAAGTGTCATGAATGGGACAGTGTCCCCCTCTAACTAGGGAATTAAAAATATAGGATAGTCAATAAAGGCAGAAAGGAAAAGAAAAAAAATATTCTGGAAATGTGTAAACCACACAAAAGAATCTAACTGAAAATTTACAATGGTGACAGATAGAACAAGAGAGAAAATCAGAAATCAAAATGTTAAGAGTCATAAACAAAACCTCAAAGAAAAATTGTGAATTGGACTCAGTTTTCCTCAATAATTTCTTGAAATATAATGTCTAAATTCTCTTTTGTGTCAAGGCTTTTAGGTAGCCCAGGAATTCTAGAATAATTTCTCCTGCATTCATTTTCCATGTCAGTTGTACTTCCAATGAGATATTTCTCATTTTCTTCATTCTTTTCACTCTTATGATTTTAATTGTTTCTTGATGTCTTGTGGAGTCATTAGGTTCCACTTACCCAATTCAAATTTTTAAGCCTTGATTTTCTTGAATGAGTTTTTGTATCTTTTTTTCCCCATTTGACCAATTCTACTTTTTAAAGAGTGCTTTTCCTCAGTGAGTTTTTATCTTTTTTTTCAAAATGACTAATTCTGTCTTTTAAGAATTTCTTCTGTCCAATACAGTTATGTGAGTATGTATATATTATATATATGTGTGTGTGTGTGTTTCAATTTTGCCAATTCTACTTTTTGATCCTCATTTAGAATTGACGTATTCTATTTTTAAGATATTGATTTCATCCTTAATTTCTTATTTCACTGAGCAATTTACATTTTTAATAATTTTCCTATTACTCTCATTTCCTCCCAATTTTTCTTCTACTTTTTTATTACTTAAAAATGTTTATTTTAGTTCAACCATTAGTTCTTTTTTGGGCTTGAGAGCAATACATGTTTTTCTTAGAGACTTTGGTTGTAGAAGCATTGACTTTTTGTCTTCTGAGTTTGAGTTTTCATCTTCCCTGACACCACAATAACTTTCTTATTGACTTTCTTCCTTTTTTATTTCTTTGTTTGCTCATTTATCAGCCTTTCTTTTTCTTTTAATTAAAAAATATTTAAGTTGAACTTTGAATTGTGGTGAAGGGAGTACTGTATTAAGCTTCAGATTCTATGTGTAGATGCCTTCAGAACTAGATCTGGGCATTTATCTTATTTCATTTCTTCCAAGGTGATATGATGTTAGGAGAGGTGTGTTTAATACTCTTCTTATCTGTGCAGTTATCTGTAAGTAAATATGAGCACTTTTTTCCACCTTGGAAATGTGACCAGAGTACCTTGCTCTCCTGTGACTACAAGCTAGAGTGAATACCAATGTTCCTCAGACTGTGACATAGATTGTTACATGGATATTTTATGGTCCATGCAACAAAAGTTTAAACCTAAAGCAAATTCCTACTATAGGAGAGAATCAAATTTTTTTTTATCTAAAATCAGAATACAAAGATGCTCAAATCACTTCTGAGTTGGGTTGCAAAGCTATTTAGTGGCTTTTACTATATTGGTTTGAGGAAAGCTTTTAAAATATGAAACTTAGAATCTGTGATTTGTCTATGATTATGACATGTAATATTTCAGAGAAGAAAAAAACAGATAGAAAATAAGCCATTTTCCCTATGCCGTCTTTTCCTTTTACTGACAGAAACACTGACTGTAAATCTTCTTATTCACTCTTGTAAATAAACACGTGATTGCAGTTGTCAGGTCCTTCACCCAATCTACAGAAGAAAAAAGCAGGTTGCAGAGATGGCAGTATGTTTGAAAGCTTTTGAACAGTGTAACATTTCTAACCAGCAATCAGTAAAATATATAAGGAAGAAAGCAGGTCAATTCATCAGGAAATAAAGAAGAGAAAGCCCCAAAGTACAGACAAAAAACAAGGATACTATTCATCCTCACAACAGACAGATATAAGGGAGTCAAAAGTCATCAGGGACAAATCCAGGAAGGGAAACTGACATATTGAAAAAAGTTGAGTTTCATGGGAGCAGTGAAAATTGGAAGAATTAGAAACATAAAAAAATTTCTGAGTATAAACTTGCAAGAAACTATATTTTATCAGTTTCTTCTTCACCTGGGTTTCTAGGATCTCTTTATACAGTGTTATATGGCCAAGGCCTTTATTTCCTTTTTGGTTTACTTCACTACACTTCTATCCTGTGCTAGCTCTAGGACCAAGAATTGTTCCATAAAAGGTAAATCACCCTGAAAATTTTTATATTGACTTTACTATAATAATCATTTGCTTACATATAACCAGGGGCTCAGATAATTCACAATGTTGGACAGATAATATAAAAATAATATTCTAATCCTGAGACATTCATTCAAAAGGAATATTAAGAAATTTGAAAATGTGTACATTAAATAAAAATAGAGAGAAAAAAATTGAAATTTTATCATTTAAGACATTTAAAAAATTTAAAAGTATGCAACTTGGAAAATGAAAAACTAAGATTAAATGTACTCAAATATTTGAAGGAAAGAAAGGAACTACCCCTTGTAGGAAGGTCAGTAAACAATCATGCTCCTTTCCCTTGTGGTCCTACTTAATCTCTTCAGAAAAATATTCAGATTAGATTTAAGATTGACACTGAAAAGTTGGGAGAGGAAGAAGGGACCACAATCTTCTATTTTCTTCCAAAGGGAGAATATGTTTTAAGCCTAGGTGAAGATTTTTTTTTTCAAGTGAGGATATTAACTTTACCTCTTACTTGAGAAGAGCACATACTGTAGACCACCATAATGCCATCTAGTGGCCATAACTTTAGTGAGCTGATTTCAGTCTCCCATTGGTCTTAATTATTTCTGTGCCCAAGAGTGCCTGTGTCACTCTTTGACAGAGGCTTTTCAAAGTCTGCTAAAGCCCATGAACCTATTATCAGAATACTGTTCAATAACATAAATTTAATTGCATTGCATTAAAAGGAAACTAGTTAAATAAAAAATGCAGTTGTAATATTTGAAAAAGAATTCATAGCTCCTGGGCTAGAAATCCCTATTCTAGAGTGATATAAATATTCTGAATCCTCTTCCACACATCCAAAGTACACTCATCATAGGATAAGTTCACACAGAACAATTTGAATCATTGTCATCTTTTAGCTTGAGACAATTGGCTTAATATTATTTCTACTATAGAAAATCATCTGTAAAAAAGAAAGTTGAGTTTATATTTCTCATTGAAAGGATAAATCGGTTTTCAGGGGAAAGGAATCTGTTTGCTTTCTCAATTTCTCAGAGTCAGGTATATAAGTCACATGTCCAGTCCCTAAAAGTAATTTGTTATGGCCAAGAATGTTTTTTATCAGGGTTATTGGGATTTTTTTCTTTGTTGGAATAATACCTGAAGAGAGAAGGGAAGCATAACTCTACCTCCCTTACATTTTCCCCCATATAATTCTCCTAACTCCAGGTCAGTTGTAAACTTTCTCTGGCTTGTCTCAGAACTAATCACAGTCTAGTCCAAAACTTACCCCCCCCCTTTTTTTAATTACTAGGGAATAAAAAACAAACAAACAAAAAAACCCAAACCCTCCAAATCCCCAAATTCTCAGTCAAGGTTCAATTCACTTTTCCTAAACAAGAGGGCATTAATACAGTTTCCTAATTAAGCCCAGTTCTACCACAAGATAGGCTTTGATGCAAGTTGGTGAGATCAATGTCCTTTAAGGTATTGTCAGAAATTTCACGAATATTATACAGGGCACTCCTGTAAATTAAATGGTTTTATGTAATATGCTGTTCTAAGTCATAAGTAATGTGTTCCATCTATTCTGGGAATGATGTTGGGTTATTTGGTTTTCTTAGTTTATCCTGGGTCTAGTATGGCATATTTGAAACATGGACTGTCATTTTACAATAAAATTGTCTAACATACAATTCTCTGAGTAAGAATCATGGCTCTATAATCCCTAATAATTTGTTATTATTATGATTTGTTCTGAAACAAGGTCAAATACCTTTCCATGGATGCATATCTGAGCTAAAATTTAAACTAGGGTCTTCTGGAAAAGAAGGCCACTTAATGCTCTAGGAACAGCTCTATAATTACCACATGTCAAAACATGGACAGATAAGATCTATGTTGTACAAGTATAATGGAATACATTAGTATTTCCCTAAGAAATCACAAAATCTTTTGAAGGAGATATGGAATGAGAGCTGTGTGGGGAAGACTGGAATAGTGGCTTGAGAACTGGCTTTTAATACATACTTGCCTATGTCACTCAAGGCATGATAAATCATCTTGACTCTCAGTATCCTAAATATATGAATTGTAAAGCACATGATAACCAATAATAGTCATTCAAGTTCCTTACTTAAGGAGTTCTCCATACATGTGCATATGTGTATGTGAGAGAACATGTATATATGTATGTCTTTATATGTGTACATGTTCATATATGTATATGTTTATTTTTTTGTTTCCCTCACTTTTCTTGAGCCAACATATAAAAAACAATAATTTACAGATCATCTTTTGAACTGGGGAGATTTAAACCACTTGAATGTGAAAATGTTCTTGGTAAAACCAATGGTTATCATGTTCTTCACTTGACAAAAATTAATTTGACAGTTTCTTTTCTTTCAGTGACTTTAGAAATGTAGAAAGTTTAAATATTCCAAAGTTTTCTTGAAACTTTTGTCTAATATTTGTAAAAGCATATTTGAGAAAGACCATGAATTGAATAAAAATCCTGGAAATTTTAGATATATCATTTTCTAGATGAAGTTAGCTTCTAGACAAAATTAATATGACAGACATAAAGATGATAATTAGTATGATATAGATGTACAAAAATATATATTTATTGTTGCACACAAAGTAATAATTTTCCAAAGAGAATCAAACTGTGAACAATGAATATATTATCCTTGTTACAATGTGGCAAATATTTATTGATTTTATAAATAGTTACTTTTTATCATGCAGATTCATACTTTCTATGTTGTTCATTTTTATATCATACTATGCCTGCTAGACACCATCACATTTCATGCTTTTCTTTTTGAATAATCTTTTCATGATTTATTTATTTTTATTTTCTTGAGTTGTGTTTTGCACTTCCTTAGATCCACCATAAGATGCCTTTCCATTCTCATTTATGAATTTGATTCTTTGGAGTTGACTTGGGTTCTAAGATTTGAAGTTTTATGTTTGTGATCTTAGAGCTGGTATAATAGAAAGGTTGCTTACTATGGACTAAAGGGGCCAGAGTTGAGATCCTGCCTGAGGTGCTATTCTGTGTGATTAGGAAATTGATATTAAACTTTTGGTCCTCAATTTTTTCATCTGTAGAATGAGGTAGTTGGCCTGCTTTTGCATTTACTTCAAGTCTTTCCTCACTTTAATATATCCTCCTTCATTTAGCTACTAAAGTGATTTTTCAAAAGAATAGATATGATTGTGCCATATTTGTATTCAATAAACTCCACTAGTGACACTTCATGTAGTTTAACATTATATACAGAATACTCTGTTGGACATTCAAATCCTTTCATACTCTAGTTCCCTCCTCCTTTATAGTTTTCTTCTATCTTATGCCAGGACATGTAGTCTTTGATCAAGTAATACTGCATATTTTACTGTTCCAAGTATAAGGCATTCCTTCTATTGTTTCTGGCAATTTTCTTGCCCAACTAATGGTTGCAACACTCTCCCTCCTCTCTTCAATCTATTGACCGACCTTCTTTGAAGATATATCAATATTATCTTCTTTTAAGTCTCAACTAAAATCCTAACTTTAACTGGAAGCCTTCTCCAACCCCACTTAATTTGAGTGCTTTGCCTCTGTTTATTATTTCCTATTAATTGTGTATGTAGTTTATATGCATTTGTTTGCAAATTCTCTCATTAGTTTGTAACCCACTTCAGGGTAAGGAATATCTTTTGTCTATATTCAAAATGTTTAGCACAATGCCTGGGATATATTAGATGTTTACTAAGTATTTGTTGATTGATGATCTTCCAGTTCTCTTCCTCTAAGTTTACGATATGATGTATCAGAGGACTTGAATCTAGGTCTTCCTCCTTCAAAGACTACCCTTTATTTAAAATTGAATGCTACCTTTTATTATAGACCTGAAAACATAAATCATTTATAGAAAAAGGATATGTTTATCTCTTTGGCTATTCCCCAAAAGATCAGTTTTAATGGTCAGGGCTCAGAAAAATCAACTGATATATCTCCTTCATTTTAAAACATAGATGACTGAGATCCAGGGAATTTAATTGACTTTACTAAGGTTACACAGGTGGTTGTAAAATATGAACCTTCTTAATCTTATTTCAAATTATTCTTTGCACTTTTTGACACTGATGCTATTTGTTTTTTTTTTCTTCTCCAAGATAAGCAATTCCACTGGGTTTTATATGTGTCATTGATCAAGACCTATTTCCATATTATTATTTGCATTAGGATGATTGCTTAGAATCTACATCCCCAGACATAAGTTGATATGAATTTTCTTTGAAAGAATTTTTCTCTCAAACTATGAATGAAATTCTTCCATTTTAATAATATTTTATCATTTCTTTCTAATTCTAGCTCTGAAAAATGAATAGAAGAAAACATTCTATAGATATTCTTTAACCAAAACAGGCAATTTTATTTCTTGAACTTTGTTTTTACTCTATAATTTAAAAATGAACATAGGCATAAGTATTATGTAATTTAAAAATATTTAGACTATTTTTCCATGGTTCTGTGATTCATGATTTTTCCACCCCTCTTCCTTTCCCCCTCTCAGAGCTGACAAATAATTCCACTGAGTTATACATATATTTTTGTTCAAAATCTATTTCCATGTTATTCATATTTACAATAGAGTGATCTTTTAATATCAAAACCCAATCACATCCTCATTGAACTATCTTATCAATTACATGTTTTTCTTCTGTGTTTCTGTTCTCACAATTCTTTCTCTGGATATGGATAGCATTCTTTTTCAAAAATTCCTCTGCATTGTCTTGGGACATTGCATCACTGCTAGTAGATGAGTCCATTATATTTGATTGTGCCACAGTGTATCAGTCCTAAGTATTTTATATTTTCTGGAATTATTGAAATGGAGTTTCTCTTTCGAACTCCTGCTGCTGGACTTTGTTGTAAATATAAAGAAATGTTGGTGATTTATGTGGGTTTATCTTTTATTCTACAACTTTGCTAAAGTTGTTAATTATTTCCAATAGTCTTGAGTTCATTTTCTGGGATTCTTCAAGTATACCATCATATCATCTACAAAGAAAAGAGTGGTAGTTTAGTTACTGCATTGCCTATTTTAATCAATTCAATTTCTTTTTCTCCTCTAGCTGCTATTTTTTTTTTTACATTTTTAGTGCAGTATCAAAGAATAGAGGTGATAATGGGCATTGTTGCCTCACTCCTGATCTTATTGGAAAGGCTTCTAATTTGTCCCCATTGTAGATGATACTTGCTGATGGTTTTAAATATATACTGATTATTAATTTGAGGACTGGCCTTTCTCTTTCTATAGTTTCCAGTGTTTTCAATAGGATTGGGTTTGTATTTTTCAAAAGCATTTTCTGCATATTGAGATAATCATGTGATTTCTGTTGGTTGGATTACTTATGGTCAATTATGTAAATTATTTTCCTAATATTAAACCATCCTTGCAATTCTGGTATAAATTCCACCTATCATAGTGAATAATTCTTGTGATAATTTGCTGGTGTCTTTGTGCTAGTATTCTATTTATGATTTTTGCTTCTATATTCATTAGGGAGATTGGTCTGTAGTTTTCTTTCCCTGTTTTTTATCTGCCTGGCTTTGGAATCAGCACCATATATGTATCATAAAAGGAAGTTTGTAGAAATCCTTCCTTTCCCATTTTGTCAAATAGTTTGTATAATATTGGGATTAGTTGTTCTTTAAATAATTTTGATAGGATTCACTTGTGAATCCATTTGGTCCTGGAGATTTTTTCTTAGGAAGACCCTTGATGACTTGTTCAATTTCTTTTTCTGAAGTGGGATTATTTAAGTATTCTAATTCCACTTTTGTTAATCTAGGCAATTTATATTTTTGTAAATATTCACCCATTTCACTTACATTACCATATTTATTGCCATATAATTTAGCAAAAGAGTTCTTAATAGTTATTTTAATTTCTACTTCATTAGAAATGAGATTATCCTTTCCATCCTTCTTACTGTTAATTTGATTGTCTTTGTTTTTTTGATAGATCAACCATAACTTTATTTCATTTGTTTTTTCAAAGTACCACTTCCTAGTTTTATTTATTATTTCAATATTTCTTTTACTTTCAAATCCATTAATTTCTCCTTTAATTTTAGGATTTCCAATTTAGATTTTATCTGGGGATTTGAAATTTGTTCTTTTAGTAAATTTTTAAGTTGCTACCCCAATTCTTAGATCTTCTCCCTCTCTATTTTGTTGGCACAGGACCCTGAGTACTGCTTTTGTCTTTATCCCATAGGTTTTGATATCTTGTCTCCTCATTGTCATTCTCTTTAATGAAGGCTATAATTGTTTCTAGGGTGTATGGGGTGCTCAGGGAGGGGTAATATCTTTGGTATGGAGGGCTTGTCATGCCCTCGTAGGGCAGCTCTCCAGCCTCTGACTCTCACCTGACACCCAGCTCTCACTTGTGGCTCCTAGTAGCTGCTAGCATGTGGCAGAGGCCACACCCCGGGCAATGTCTTCAACAGGCCGGCTAAACCATGTGAGAGTAGCCATCGAGTTGTCATCGACCCCTGGTGAACTAGAGCTTTGCTCACCCAGCGTGTGAAGACTGTTTCAGCTGAACAGGTGGAAGAAACCAAAAAGAAGGTTCAACGGCTGAGATGGGGATACAGCAAGGCACTGTGGAGTGTTTAGGGCATGTTGGAGCACAAAAGACAACACGGCCATCCAATGCATCTGAGGGAGTCTCCAGGTGTAACGACTTTTTGTGCCACTGGACCAAGGCTTCCAACACTGAGAGAGTGGAACTGTTTCTATGCATCGACTTTTGCACCTAAATCTTCATGCACAAGTGTCTTTGTGCACAAAAAAGCACAAAGACAATAGTCATCCTCAGTTACCAAGAGACTACTACTAAATAATTGTTTCTGTGATTTCTTCTTTGACCCATCAGTTTTGAGGAACTAAATCATTGTTTCCATTTAATTTTAAATTTGCATTTTCACAAACCCTTTTTAATATAATTTTTATCACATTATGATCTGAAAAAGTTGCATTCATTACTTCTGTTTTTCTACATATGTTTGCAATATTTCTATGTCCTAGTACATGGTTGATCTTTGTATATGTACCATGTACTGCTGAGAAGAAGGTATATTCTTTTTTATTCCTGTTCAGTTTTCTTCAGATATCTATTAACTCATTTTTCTAACCTTTCATTTACTTCTCTCTTATTTATTTTTTGTTTCAATTTATGTAGCTCTAAAAGGGGATGTTTGAGATCCTCCACTAATGTGGTTTTGCTATCTATTTCCTCCTTGAGCTCCTCTATTTTTTCCTTTACAAATGTAGATGCTATATACTATTTGGTGCACTAATGTTTGGTAATGATATACTTCATTGTTTATAGTAACCTTTAGCAAAATATAAGTTCCTTCCTTATCTCTTTTAATCAGATCAATTTCTGCTTTACCTTTGTCAGGTATCATGATTGCTATTCCTGATTTTTTTTTTTACTTTAGAGGATACATAATAAATTCTGCTAGTTTTTTACCTTGAATCTGTATGTGTCACCTTGCTTCAAATGTGTTTTTTGTAAACATGTGGTGGGAGTCTGGTTTTTAATCAACTCTGCTATCTGCTTCCATTTAATGAATAAGTTCATCCCATTCATATTGTGTTATGATTACTAACTGTGTATTACCCTCAATTGTATTATCACCTTTAGATCCTTCTCTATTCCCTTTCATTCTCTTTCTCCTCACCAGTATTTTGATTTTTGTCATCTCCCCATTTTCTCCCCTCTTCAATTACCTCCCCCTTCCCTTTTCTTATTCCCCTTCTACTTCTATATAGGGTAATAGGATTCTATACCCAACTGAGAATACTCATTTTCCCTCTCTGAAGCAGTTAAGATGTGAGTAAATTTTAAGCATTACCTGCCACCACCCTTATATTCCTCTCTCTTTTTAATGAATTTTCATACCTCTTTTTGATATATAATTTACTCCATTCAATTTCTCCCTTCCCTTTTCTCTCAGTGCAACTCTCTCTTTCAGCCCCTGATTATTTTTTACATGTTATTTATAGGCATACATAACATATCATACAAACTATTGTTCCATACCATCACATTTACATATACATCATATCATCATAATCAGGTGAATTCTCCACCATCTTTCAGAGTAAATTCCTTCTGTTTTCTCTACTACTAAAAGTAATTTTTAAAAATTATAGAAATTATCTTTACATGTAGACATATAAACATTTTGACCATAATGAGTCCCTTAAATTTCCTCTTTCTTATTTAGCTTTTTGGGCTTCTCTTGTGTTTCTTGTTAGGTCTTCACATTTTTTTGGTGTTGTTGTTTAGGTCTGGCTTATTCCTCAGGAATACTTCAAAAACCTTTCTCTTATTGAATGACCTTTTTTTCCCTTGGAGTATATACACAGTTTTGCTGGATAGGTGACTTTGGGTTGTAAACCCCATCTTTTACCTTCTTGTGTATCATATTCTATGATATTCCATCATTTAATATAGAAGCTGCTAAGGCCAATATGATCCTTATTGTAGATCCATAGTATTTGTGGGATTATTTTTTTTGAAAATTATATTTAATGAGTCAATTTAGAACATTCCTTGGTTACAAGAATCATATTCTTTCCCTCCCCTCCCCCACCCTTCCCATAGCTAATACATAATTCCACTGGAACTTACATGTGTCCTTGATCAGAAACCATTTCCATACTGCTGGTGTTTGCGCCAGGATTAGATCCACAGTATTTGAATTGTTTCTTTTTTGGTTCTTTGAAGAATTTTCTCCTTAGCTTGGTGGCTCTTAAATTTAGCTATTATATTCCTGGAAGTTGTGAGTTGAGAATTTCTTTCTGAAGGCAATCTGTGAATTCTTTCCATTTCAATTTTATTTTCTTTTTCAAGGATCTCTGCACAGATATCTTAGATAATTTCTTATAATATGATGTCCAAGTTTTTTTCTTGATCATAGCTTTCAAGTAGTCCAATAATTTTCAAAGTATGCCTCCTAGATCTGTTTTCTACATCAATTGTTTTTTCAATAATTTTCCCCATCTTTTCCTCTATTTTTTCATTCCTTTGATTTTGTTTTATTGTTTCTTGATTTCTCATGAAATAAATAATTTCTGGATGGTCAGTTCTGATTTTTAATATCTGCTTTTCCTCTTTCAGTTTTTGGTTCTCCTTTTTTCAAACGGCCCTTTTCTTCCTGCATCACTTTCATTTCTTCTTGTCTCACTTTTCTTTCTCCTAGCATCACTTTCATATCTCTTCCTCACTTTTCCTCTGCTTCTCAATTGGTTTTTGAAGTCTTTTTTGAGCTCTCCCAGACTCTGTGTCCAATTCATATTTTTCTTTTGGACTTTGTGTGTGTTTCCTTTGCTTTTGCTGCCCCCTTCTGTCTCAGAACCTTGCTTTTTGTCTCCATAAGAATTCTTTAGATTTAGTTGTGGTTTTTTGGCTGCTAGCTCACTTTTCCTATCTAATTATAAGTAGACTCTCTTTTCTTGGAAGTTGGGGAAACCTCTTAAACTTTAGTCCTTCCTTAATGCTATTTTTGACTTATTTTCTGGGTTGCTACTATTTTGCCAGGAGGGCTAAGAGCTCTCAGAGTCCCCTCTTCTTGCTTATTCAATTGACTCCACATATTATGATAGTTTAAAGACTTTCCTCAGGCTTGGGCATAAGCTTTTTATTTCAGTCTGAAGTTGATCACATCAGGGGATGGTCAAATTCTAGCCCTAGGCTTAGGTTCATGTTTTTGTCTCACTGTGTTCTTGATTCAATTAGTTACACTTTTGATTGTGGTGTCCTGGAACTCTGTCCTTAGTTTTGAGCAAAAAAATCTAGGAGGGGAATCTCCCCTTGTGAACTGTGTCCTCACCCCAAGCAATGGATTTTGTTCTCATCCCATGCTCAGACTAGGATTACTGGTTTTACTCTGGGCCCACACCAATCATTTCATTCAGCCCATATTGCCCCGGGCTGGGACTCTGGACTTCTCCACATGTTTGAAATTTCAAGGAGTGTGATTTGGCTTGGACCACTATTTGCCCCAGCAGAATCTCATGGTTTGAATGTTAGCTTGATATTATGTTCTGAACCTGTGAAAGCAGGTGTGTGTGTGTGTGTGTGTGTGTGTGTGTGTGTGTGTGTGTGTGTGTGTTTGTGGTTTGCTTTTGATTGCTCTTCTCTTCTTACTATAGCCTTTTGCTGGCTCTGCTCTCTTATCACCCGAGTTTCCCAGATGTTCTCTGGCTACCTTTTGGGTTTTTCTTTTCTTTTTTTTTTTAAGTTGTTTCATTCTGTCTTCTTCTTGTTTTTGTTTTATTTCACTCCTATATGCATTTTGAGGAGATATTTTAATCTTGGTCAGAGAGGATTCTCATGATGAAATGGAATTGTTGCTCTAGTTATTCCTCAATCTTGGCTCAATCTCTGAAAAAAAGATGCTATGTCATTTCTATAATAGAGCTTTAAATATACAGGAATTTTTAAAAATTTATCTTAAGTTGAATGTTGGGTATAAGACAATAGATCTTTCAGCAGTAGCATTTCCTCAGATTGGAAACTTCTTTCTTAAGTTCTTTCTATCAAGTACCTCATGATGCAGTAGTTAATAATTGATGCTGGCTTATCTGTATCATTAGGGAAGCAATAGTCAAATGGAGTTGTGCTATAAATGAGTGGATCATTATTAAATTAATAGTGATTTATATTTATATTTTGTATATGGGTAAGAATGAGAAGGTTGAAGTTTTAATATTGTTTCTGCTATATACTATTTTTAGAATCTTAGACCATCCAACAGACTTGTGTTTTCTGATTTATAAAATGAAGGAGTTGGACTAAATCAGGCTTTCTTAACTTAAGATGAAGTATTTTTAAATTCAAAATGGACATGTTAATTATAAATTATTTCCTTTGTAAACATATATTTTATGTATTTGGAAATATGATTCTGAGAAGTGATCCATAGGTTTCCCTTAACTACCAGCAACATTTATGAGGGAAAAAATATTTAAGAATACCTGGATTATTGCAGGTTTAATTTCTATAAGCAGAGTGTACATAAGGAAAAAAACAATAAATACCCAATAATTTTAAGGATTTAACAAACAGAAAATATATTGAAATTTATTCTATTCATATGACCATGCTTTGGTATCAAAAATTTATGTTGAATAAATGACAAAAGAAATATTAATATGTATTGAAGTAGTGAAGCTTTTTTTTCTCCCAAAATAAGAAACCTTTGCACTTTGTCTCTATAGTCATTAAAACATACTATTAAAGTCAATAAACTGGTAAATGAGATATGAGATATCTATATAGTAGATGAGATAGTATTAGATGTTCAAAGAAGTTCTACTCTGGTTTATAATTCATTATTGAATAGTAATTTTCTCCACAACATTCAATCTGAAGTGAAACAGATACCTTGACATATTCTCTCAAATTCCCCTGGAACCACTTCCTCCACTACCAAGAATCCTGTTAACTACGTTAATAAGATATGAAAATCTAGAAAGACTTTCTTATGACAGTTGTAGAAAAAAATCAAATTTACAATTTGAAGCTCCAGTATCAAACATCAGCTTTTCCCTACTTCCCTTACGTCGACTCTTTCCCAATTTGTAAATCCTTGATGGATCCTATACACAAACACCAAAACAACAACAACAACAACCAAAACCCTCTAAAAATTGCTGGGAAATCAATACTCAAAGAGAACAAAAATGATATACACAGTGACTCAGACATGATATTTCTCTTCTTTCATAAAGTAGTAGTAATAATCATAATCATATTATTAATAATAGCAAATGAACCATCTTACTTGCTATCTCCTCTGACTGTCATGAGAAACTTGTGAAGTAGATATTATCTGGATTTTACAGTTGAAGAAAAATGAAACAGACTTAAAGGACTTTCCCAGTCGCATATCCAGTAGTTATTTGAAATAGAATTTGAATTCAAGTCTTCTCCACTTTAAGTCCAGCTTTCTTTCTATTATGCCCCATTGCTGTCTTTGCTTCTTCAGATACTCAAATCAAAAGCTAACTCTTTATACTTCACATATAAGAATCCCATTCTATATTTTGTCCCATATATCTAGAGACCATTTCCCACATTCATCTAGTCTTGATTTCCAATATCAGAGGAGTTTCCTGATGTTCTTTCGTAGCTTTGAAGGAGAAAGCAGAGATAATATGAGTAGCTTTGAACTTTTATTGCTTATGGTTCCTCTTCAAAATCTATCATAACATTTTGCTTTAAAAAGTAATTGCAATAGTAGTACATCATAGTAATAATAATAGAAATGATATTTTTGTAATGCTTTACATATGATATAGGCCAGTACAACAAATCTTTTTTATATGACCAATATTTGAAGCATAACATACTGATCTCTACAATTCATAGGAGTTTTCAGGGTGGGACTCCTAATAAAATGTCCTACACAACCATTTTCACCTCTTCTTTTCCTAATGTAAGTATCCATTGTCCAATTTCCTATGTGAACTCTCCCCAGTGACCATCATTTCTCATTCTTTAATTCCCTCATACTAGTTAGTTGTCAATTCTTCACAATTGTGCCTCCAAAATATCTCTCACATCTGACTCTTTTTCTCATATTACTTCTAACAGGTCCTTATCACCTTTAAAAGGATTATTTCAATAAACTTCTAAATGGTCTCTCAGCTTGAAGTCTCTTCTTCTTCCATCCATCCTTCATACAACTTCCAAATCATTAGATCACTGTCCTGACTGAACATCTCCAATGTTCCTCTATTTTCTGTAATATAAAATATAATCTTTTCTGGTTGGCATTTAATGTCTTTTACAATACTGCTTCAGCTTTCCTTTTCCAGTATAATAACATTACTCACATTCACATACTCTATTATGAACCAAAACTGTTATTATTACTAGTTCCAGCATATTATATTCCCTTTTCTGATCCTGGACTATTCTTGGTGCCTTGAATACACTACTTTATTCCTTCCATCTATCTTCTAAAATTTCTAGTTTTATTCTAATCTCAGCTCAATATCTTCACCATAATATTTTTTGATCTTCCTCAATTTTTCAAATATTAATTTTGTTTTATTTATATGAATAAATGTTTCCTGATAAAATGTAAATTTCTTAAGGACAAAAGCTTTCTTTTTGCTTTCTCTCACTCATACCTGGCATAAAATGCATACATCAAAAGAGTAATACTTAATTAATAATAACACTTGATAACTACAACAGCATTGTTGGTAACTATTATTATATTTGTTTTTCAGATGAATAAACTGAAAGTCATAGAAGCTAAGTGACTTACCCAGGATAATACAGTTAATTAATTCTTGAGCTATTATTCAAATACAAATTTCCCTATCTAGCCATCTAACTCTTCTTCTGGTACATATAACGACTTCTACTATTGCTTTTGGATAGAGTGTATAAATAAACTTCCATTTAACTCCTCTCATTATCCTTTGTGATTTCCATGAATTAGAAAATGACCCTTCCCCTATATGGTCTTCCATTATTTCAATGTAAATTCCTTGACAACACAGACTTTCCTTCTTTTATATCTAAATGCAAAGTACAAGATATATTTGAATATACAATAATATTTGAAATGTAATTAAGTTTAAAAATACTATGTGCCTGATATATAGTGAGGATTTAATAAATCCCTAATGTACATTTACAGCAATGTAAGTAGTTATAGACATATAAAGAAAAGGCCATAAAATAGCAAAATTGAACAGTCCACCCACCAAACTTTATAGGGACCAGATATATATACATATTTGTACTGTTGCTATTTGAAGTAATTAGAAAGATTTTATGTATTTTTATTGTTATAAAGTTCAGAAATGGCATCAAGAGATTCTAGTTCCATCCTTGCTTCTATTACTCATTTACTTTAAAATATAAAAGTTTAACTTTATTTTTCATTGCTGATCAAATAATAACATGCATCCTGCTCTCCTGCCATAAGGATTCTTATGATGCCATGAAGTCACAAAATTATACCATGAAAAATTCTTTTTTTAAAGAAAAGGATTACATGTAAGCTGCTTATGTATGGAACTGACAATTTTCTGAGGCAAAGCTGTGAACAATATTTCTCAATCACAAGGGCTCTACTTGACAATAACAAATGAACCTTCTGATAAAAAAATGCTTTGTAGGAAAAGCAAATACAATAATCTACAGGGTCTAAACTGATGCTCATCAGCTGCCCCAATTAGTTACCAAGCATCTGGGTACATTTCATTTCAGTTTATTTTAGCAGAAAAATATGACTCACTAAATACCTTGCAAAGGGTGCCAAACTCAAAATTAATCATGATGTGGTGATTTTAAAAAAAGAGAATAAATTAATGATGTGATGGAATCATCACAGATACCTGACCCCATCACAATTTCTCTCAGGCTGTGAAGATTAAGGTGAGTAGAAAAATTCACAGCAAGTGCAGATCTATAATGTGTCACTTCACAATGAATTCATTGTCAATTTATTCTAAGCACAATTAAGTGAATAATCACGCAAGAGTAAATAACCTTCATGATAGGAAGCTCTTCAATGAAGCTACTGTCATAAGTGATATACAGATTATGCAGAGAGGAATATGACTTTGGTGTCAAAATGAATTAGAATAAAAAAAAAGATTTCTGTCCTTCATCAGAAACATTTAGGATACCAGAAAATTCAATCCAAATAAACCATCTATAGGGGAAATGAGAAGAAAGATTGAATGCATTTGAGGATATAGAGTACTCTTTGTCAAAATCTGAATACAGAATAGGATGTTATCTATTTGGGAGAGTTTCAATTAATATGATATTCTATGGTAACCATATAAGGGAGATTGAGTCTTCAACTGATTTCACAACTCTTAAGGCAAAATTTAGTTATGCCAAATTGGTTTGAAAATTGTCATTACATGTCAGTCTATATTAAATTCCCCTAAATAATGACTATGTAACACTGACTTTGTCAGTAAATCAGAAATTAGACAATTTGGATGTATTGAATGCCTAATATGTGCTAGGCACTGTGTTAACCTATAGAGACATAATAAAATCACCTCTTATAAGGAAATCACAATTTAAGGTTAGGGAAACATGTGAAAAACTATGTTCAAATAAGATACAAAAAATATAATGAAAGTTGTATCAGAATTAAGGAAGATTGAAATTTGCAGTTAAGGTAGAATAGAAAAGGATTCTTACATGAGGTGACTGAGACTTGAAATAAATAGCAGAAATTATGAGTCAAATAGAGAATGAAAGAGCATGCCCTTCATGGAGGAAAGACAGTTAAAATGCATAGAGTTCAGAGCTAAATCTGTGAGAGGGACATCAAAGAGCCTACTGTTACCAGATGACAGAGTAGGTCACAGAGAATAAGGTGTACAAAAAATGGAAAAGTAGGAAAAAGGTGGAATTTTGAATGTCTTGAAAATTCAAACAAATTATTTTGTGTTGAATTCTAAAGTTAATCTGGAACTACTTTAGTTTACTGAACAGAAGTTTTGGGATCGAACATGCATGGTATGCATTCAACTCAAAATGAAAATGAAAAATAATATTAAATTCTACAATAATACAGTTGGGGATCCCAGTTATAAATTTAAGAAGATCAGTGGAGTTATGGTTTATTTGATGAGGATGCTTCTTCCAATGTTTGCCTGCTGCAGTAAGAAGGCTTTCAGGAAACAGATGAAAACAAGATAACAAAGTACCTTAATTAAATACAAATTGTATTATATTGAAAGAACTTTCATTTGTATTTTAAAACTGTAGTAATGTTAACATCCATCAACTTTATAAATTACCAAAGATTTCTAGGACTCAGTTTTATAATCTGCAAAATGAAAATCTGGAATAAAATTTCAAGTGAATGAAATGGAATTATTATATGCACATAATAGCTCTCATTAATAGCAGGAAATTTCCTGGCCTGATTTTCAGGTGGCTTATAAACGTTTTATTATAGATATGAAATAAGCACCTAGATGGATGTGAGATGATATAACCCATCTAGAAACCTCCCCAGCAACAGTAAAGCACAAACCTTAAAAATAGTAAAACCAAGTTTATTAAAGGTAAGGAAATGATTAATACAGACCTAAATCTATCCAGCTATATCTCCTCCCCCACAATCTACACCTCCCCTCATGGGGCTTGATCTTCTCAAACCCTTCTTATATATTCCTACTCTGATCTAAGAAATTCAAAAGCTATTTAACTCTAAACTAATCTACCTACTAGGGATTAACAAAAAGAGGAAAATAAAAGGGCTCATAGGTGAATTTGAGCCCTTACCCAAATCCTGGGGTTGGTCACATTAGGTAACCTAAAGTCCCAGGTGACAATCTAGACAAAGTGGATTTCTGGCAGATGGATCACTGGCCCATGGTCTCTGCACCTTAGGGAAAACTGTCAACTCCAAAGCAGATTCTCAATCAAGGAGTCATTAATGTCTTCATGTAATTGTGACTACCAAGGGAAAATTTGTCAGAGCAAAACCTCCTTCCAGCTCATTGGAAAACAGGGCAGAGAGTGAATGAATGACTGTTAAAATTAGTATAAAACTCCCACAATCCTTCTCTCCTTCCCAGAATGCTCTCCCAGGGCTTGTATCCAAATTCTTCTCTTTTCCTGTTAAAACTAGTCCATAAAATGTATTCTGTCCCTTACTTTCTTCCTACAGATATATATTAAGAGTCTTAGAAATACTCACTGAAATTATAAGAGAATTTGTGAAAGTGATATTATGAATGTGTTATTTTTGGCTTTGAGATAGGATTTCCTTGTGAGACATTGCAAAAACTAGCTTATAAATCTTCTCCAACTATAAATAATATTTCATCCACAACCCTTTTCTGTAGAATTGAACATAATGGATAAAGGAACTTATAATATTTATGACACTTGCTTGTTCTTTGGTTATACGTTTTTCACATCTTTTTCCCAAGTTTGGAAAAAGAGATTTCAACACTTTACTTATATAATTTATTAAGGAAACTATTTAAATATGGAAATTAGAGGATCTGGAGACTAGAATGTTGCAAAGGTAATTAGAGAATTTCTTTTTGAACTTACTCTCAATCATTCACTTTTAGTTTTGATGTTGCAGAATGAACTTTATGAATGAGAGATGAGAAACTTAATTAATTAGGAGATAATTACAGTTTTCCAGGATCATAGTGTAAATGTCTAAGACTATATTTGTGGCAGTGAGAATAAAGGAGTGGATATAAAAAAAAGAGACCTAACTAGGGTGGAATTTTTCCCCACATGTATAGTCCCTTTTCTGATAAATTTCCCTTTCCTTGTGTCCCAAAATCTCTGCCTATGTTCCCATGGAAGAAAGTGGAGGAATGCCAGCCAAGAAAGAGTGAAGCAATGAGGTTCCTGGCAGTTGAAATTGGAAGCAGAGGGGAAAGAAATTGCTCATGACTTCTCCTAACTAAATAGCTTATTAATGAGTCTTCCTGGTAGTAGGATCTCACTACTTCAGTCTCTCTTGAACTCATCTTTCAAAGAGATCTTCCTAAAAAGGAAACCTTACTAAAACATCTCTCCTCACTTTTGATATATTAACTTTAATAGCTCTCATTTACCACCATGATCAAATATAAAATCATTGGTTTGATGTTCAAAACCCTTCATAACTTATCCTTTCCCCCTTTCCGGTATTCTTACATGTTACTCCCAATTCAAACTTACACATTCTGTAATCCACTAATATCAACTTCTTTACTTTTCCTCATACAAGACATTCCATCTCTCTAGGATTTATACACAGATATCTCCCATCCTGTAATGATATCCCTCCTCATGTCTGTTTCTTTACCTCCCTAGCTTCCTTCAGTGCTAGGTAAAATTATACCTTCATGAGAAGACATTTCAACCCCATTTGGTTCTAATGTCTTCCTTTTGTTGAATTATTTCCAATTTGATCTGTACTACCTTATTTGAAAATAATTATTTACACCTGCATTAGATTGAGTTTCTTAAGACCTGCAATTATATTTTGGCTTTCTTTCAATCCACACTGAATAATACTGTAACTGACATATGAGTAGTTATTTAATAAATATTTGACTGACAAGACTGATTTTTTTCTTTTAGGCCTAATTGTAATGCTCAGTCTTCAAAACTCTTTCCCACTGTTACTTCTTCATACACTGCAATTCCATTTCAGCTCAGTATTAGCATTTCTTAATCTCTAACATTATCTAACCTCTGAAATATTCTTATTAACAATCTGCCTTTCTTTTTACATTGCATTCTCTCATATTCGTTCCATCTCCTATTATTTAGAGATAGCTACCTTTTTGCCAAACTGACTCCACTTTCTCTCATTATTAATCAACAGGACTAGAGGTAGGGTTGTCATTTTGCTTTTCTTCAAACTTAAAGGTCTTCCATCTACATGCAACTGTGAATCATCTCAGTTAAATTAACAGCCAGACCATCCTTGTTAGAGTTTTGCTATTATTTTTATTTCTTTTGTCATGCTATTCTCACAAATAATTTCATATTCTAGCTCAGTGTCTTTTTTACCACTCCAATTCCAGTCCAGTTTGAGTATGTTCTAGGCCAATCAAAATTCATCAAATCCCATAATAGTTGCTTCTAGTTCTATAAGACACTCCAGTGACTTCCTATTGACCACGAATAAAATGCAAAATCTTCCATTTGGCATTCAAAGCACTGCACAATATAACCCTTCATATCATTCCAGACTGAAAAATTGTGATTCAGTCACATTGAGCTAAAGCCACCTCATCTCAAAAAACTAGCTTTTTTTTTTTTTTACATAGACTGTGCTCATGCCTGGAATACTTCCTTTTCTCATTTCTGCATTCTGCATTTCTAGTTTCTCTGGATTCCCTTAAGTGCCAGATAATTTTTTCCCACTTAATGGTAGTACATTACCCTGTTAATTACCTACAAATTATTCTGTATGTATCTTTTCATACAGAGTCATTTTCACTTTGTTTTTCCCATTATATGAGTTATTTGAGATCAGAGATTATCCCCCCCCCCTTTCATATCTCTAGTACTTAGAACAGTGACCGGAACATATAGGTTTTTTTGAAAGTTTTATTAATTTAGTCAATTTAGAACATTATTCCTTGGTTACAAGAATCATATTCTTTCCCTTCCCTCCCCCACCCCTTCCAATAGCTGATGTATAATTCCACTGCGTTTTACATGTATCCTTGATCAGAATCTATTTACATGTTGTTGATGTTTGCACTAGAATGATCATTTAGAGTATATATCCCCAATCATATCCTCCTCAACCCATGTAATCAAGCAGTTGTTTTACTTCTGTGTTTCTACTCCCACAGTTTTCCCTCTGAATGTGGATAGTATTATTTCTCATAAGTCCTTTAGAATTCTCCTGGATCATTGCATTGCCACTTATGGAGAAGTCCATTACATTCGATTGTACCACAGTGTATCAGTCTCTGTGTACAGTGTTCTCCTGGTTCTGCTCTTTATACTCTGCATCACTTCCTGGAGGCTGTTCCAGTTCCCATAGAATTCCTCCAGTTCATCATTCCTTTGAGCACAATAGTATTCCATCACCAACATATACCACAGTTTGTTCAGCCATTCCCCAATTGAAGGGCATCCAGTAATGTTCCAATATTTTGCCACCACAAACAGAGCAGCTATGAATATTTTTGAACATGTCTTTTTCCTTATTATCTCTTTGGGGTATAAAGAGATAATAAACCCAGCTGGCTCAAAGGGCAGGAAGTCTTTAGAGCCCTTTGGGCATAGTGGAAAATATAGTTATTAACTAAATATTTATTGACTTACTGACTGAGTGACTTACTAATCATTCAATGACATTCAAGAGGGGTCATTGCTTTATGCCAGAAGTGCCAAACACACAGCTGGACAGCTTTATGGATCCAACAAAACTTCCAAAGGCAGGCACTATGAGACAACATAATTGCAAAATATTTAATGATAAAAACACTTAGTATAATGTTTTAAAATTAAGCTAATATGTGACAACCATTTGTATTTGAGTTTGACGTCACTGATTTAATTCATTTTTCTACCCTGCTTCACCAAATTTTCCATAGTTGTTAGGTTTTCTAATTAGAGCTACATTGAGAGAAACATGAAGGGAATAATACAATCTTATCATTTTAGATTCTTAAGGTAGCCTAGAAATCATCTCATTCAGTAATTTACATTTTCAGATGAAGGAACCTAATAAGACTTTGTGGAAAATTTTTGATCTATTATTAGTTATTGCTTTCTGAATCAATCAAGAGATAGATTAGAGTTAGTTGCCTTAGTACCACCTATCACCATAAAGGAATGGCATAAAAGGGAATGACCAATTTCTTTGAAATCAGGATAACTAGGTTTAAATAACCATATGATTCAAAATTATGTTCTATGTGACCATGGGAAAATACTGTATATGGTATGAATAAATCAATTAATGAATAAAAATGTATTAAGGTCTTTCTTCCAAGTATTATGCTAAACCCTGGTAATTATATATATATATATATATATATATATATATATATATATATATATATGTGCAAGTAGATCAGATCTTGCCCTATATTTTAACAAGGCAGAGTTTCCACTTATATGGAAAGATCTACATTTTCTTTTGCAAATAATATCTGATTCATTTGAGGAAGGTGCTTGTAAACCTTCCATCCCACATAAAAATTAGGTATTACACATGGATGGTTCAGTAGTGTCATCTTGCTAAATAGAGAAAAAGAGTTTTCTTTAAATCTGAAAAAAAGTTTTCTCTAAATCTGAAAAGCTCAAACACCTCAGGGTTTTTTTTGCGGGGTGGGACAATTGGGTAAAGAGAGAAGGAAGCTAGTGAGGTTCAATCCATTTTGGCATTCATTAAATTCTTTTTATAAGCCAAGAATAATGCTAATGCTGAGGTTACAATAAAAAAAAATAAAACCTCAACCTCAAAAAGTTTGCATTCTAATGAGAGAAACACTATACAGATTTTAAAATATTTTGAATACATTGAGCATGGAATATGCATTTAGCCGAATACTAAAAGTTCTTTTATCAGAGATGGCATTTATGTTGACCTTGAAGAGACCTACTGATTTTATAAAGCAGATATAAAATGGAAGAGCATTTCCCGGTATGAGGGAGTAACTTATTCAGAGACATAGAGTTGGGAAATTGGATGTTCTAAATGTAAAGTGATAATTAGGTAAGTTTGGCTAAAGTAGAGTTTGTGAGAAGAAATGTATAAAGAATCCAGAAAGATAGGCTGAAACAAGATTATGCTTCACATTGCAGAATGACTTCATATTTCAGAGGACTTTGTCTTTTAACCAAAAAACAGTTAGTAGCTTCTGAAATTTCTTGAACAAGCTAGTGAAATGGTCTTTAGAAATATTGAGTTTGAAGGTTTTTTAGGGACAGATTGGTGGGATGGAGAGAGCAAATTCTTAGTGAATTTTAGGAAGTTACTTCACTAATAAAGGTAATGATGACCTCATTTGAGCTAGTGGTGCTATGACTGGTGAGGACATAGGGATGAATCGTCTATCTTAGTAAACCTAAGTAGAAATAAGGATGTGAATAGTTAAAGAGAACTATAATGTGAAAAAGTAAAATGGTTGTGTTAATAGTTTGAATAGGAAAAAAGGAATATTAAAAGGGAAATGTGTTTGGGGTAAATATATCAGCTTAATGTTGAACAGTTTAGCTTGAGATACCTATAAAATGCCAAGTATACTAGCAGGAGGATGGAGGAGTCATACTGAAACAGAAGTCTAAAGGTCAGATGCACACATTTTGAAGTTATCTAAATAAAGATACATATGATAATTCATCAGATTACAATGCAGAAAATAGAAAGTACAAGGGAAAAAAAAAACCCTTGTCAACCCCCTGAGACTCAGTCATAAAGGGTAGGGCACAGATAATGATACTATGTCATCTACTATGAAAGAGATATCCCTGAGGAAAGTGTACCTAGAAGCATGAGGTCAACAGTTACAATTTCTATAAGTAGTTCAAGAAGGATGAGAGAACAAATGCCAATACAACCCTAATCAACAAACACTACTGGTTCTATGGCTGTCTCCTGTTCTCTTAACAATTTCTCATACTTTTACCTGAATTTCAGGTCAAGAATGATTATCTTTTTATTTTTTGGCCAACAAACAATGGAGACTTAGAATATTAAATGGTAACAACATGAGATGGAAAAATACTATCATCAGTGGGATATATATGGAGAAGTAACAATTCCCCAAACACATTTTAGTCACTGATTTTTCCTCTCAATTTTTATTTTTAATCAAAACTGCTAATAAGTAAAAATATTGAATTTTCTATGTATTTGTTCTCATGAGTAGTGGCATATGAAAAGTCAGAAAACCTGAAGAGGATTAGGAAAATCATGTGCAAAGGAAATCTATGATGTTCTCCCAAGCAATAGAATAATGATCCCTGGTGTCTTGCCCTTACATTATTTTATATAATGAATCACATTCTGTTCAGAAACTACAAATGATACAAAATAAGAAAGGTTATTGTTCTTGAAGTCCTTCATGACATAAATGCTTACAAAGAATCTTGGATAGTTTTTTATCTTCTCTACGGTCAGGCCACAAGAGTTCCTTCTTGTCTCAGATACTTTCAAGCTCATAGCAAAGGAACTCATGCAGACTTATGTAGGAAAAATGAGGAAGCCTTGTGTAGAAAAGAAAAATACTATCAATACTATAATTTTTAGCACGTATAAAAGAGGAAGAAAATTACTAATGGAGAGGGTTGAAGAGTTTTACCCTACTGTATAGATTTGTTTCTCCAGTGAGAGGTTGAAGGGAGATGTGGAGGAAAAGGGATATGGGGGGAACTCATGATCTGAGGAAAATGGCTATGTCTCTCCTTTCCTCAAGTTTAGCCGACCTTAGAGCTGTGGCTTATTCAGGGAGAGACAGAAGACATCTGTTTATGTTTCTGCCCAAGGATACACCACAAACTGTATCCTTGAACCTTGAAATGTGGCTTGTAAACATACCAACTTTGAAATTGCAATAATTTGAGGATTAGAGGAAAAGAGAACAAAACCAATAATTGCTAGGCACATTAACAAAAAGCCAGTTAGGGGACAGTCCCCTTTGGCATGAGAGTATACAAAACAAATGCATTTAAACCCCACCCAGTTCAAATCACCACATCCTAATGTTCACTCTGGATCTTCTGGTGCAGTGTGTGGTTTGTGGAGGCATCTTCAAGGTGTCTTCTCCAAAAAGTTCACTTTCTGGATTCAAAGAGGTAGCATGTTTCTTAACCTAAAATTACTTTCAAAAGGAATGTAAACTTTGTAATTTGGGGGCCAGGGCTGGGGTCATATGAGCAATTTGGGTCAAGAAGGTCAGGAGTGGATGGTTGGAGGCAGGAGCAGGCAGCAGGGGTGAGCTGAATCAGAAGAAGCTTTGAGAGGGTGGGTGGGTGGGCTGGCACCCTTGGCAGGAGAAATGTGGCTCAAAAAAATTATCTAGGCTATCTTTAAAAAAATTTGAGAAGTTATCGTCCAACTTGTGGTTGCCACAACTGTAAAAATTAAGTTATATCTCTAATAATAAAAATATTACATTTATGAGGTTTATTAAGGATCATTAGAAATCAAGGAATAAAGAGGATACAAAATAAAAACCATGTGCCCATGGCTGATTAGCCCATTTAAAATCCCCACACTTAGCATACCACTATAATTGCTACATCATTGCAAAGGAAGAGAGCATGGGAGGAGTTTCTGCCAGTTAAAATAACAATTTTGATCTTGCCAATGTAGAGACTCAGGAGAGATTATAGGAAATTGTGGGAAATACCAAGGACTTTTGGGGAATGAAGTCTAGGGTTCAAAATTTCCATTTATACACTTATCAGTCTTGAGCGGCAGGAGACCAGTGAAAGGAGGTTGTAGAGGATTTTCTAGCTGGACAGGTGTATAACAAGGTGAAAATCAGGTTCTTTGTCCTCCTGATTTCAGATATTTCTCTGACCCTCAGGAAATGCTCCTCACAGTCTCCTTCCAAGGCTGGAAGTAAGTCCATTGCTCAGAATTCTCTCAGCTGTAAATTCTCTTTCCCAGAATTCTCAGCTGATTCTTCCCTGCCCGCAGGCTAGTCTCTCCATCAGACTCCAGAAACCTATTAGAGTCTATTCTCAAACCTTACAAAATTATTCCTTATGCAGACATAAGTAGGAAACATGAGGAAGCCTTGTCATAGAAAAGAAAAAATACTATCATTTTTACCATGGTCATCATAAAAATTTGGCCTGCCTTAATACATTGTAAGAAACAGTTTCTTATACTTGAGGGTTTCTTCAATCTTTAATAGATTTTGCTTAATTATCCATACTGTGTGTATACACACAGATATACATATTGATATCTATATACATAGTAACATGTATATTATATATATATGCATCTATATGTATATACAGATCAAGACTATGAGAGAATTTCTAGCATTTTTCAATGAATAAAATGTTTCTTTTATTTCTTATTTCCTTTTTGTTCTCTTTTCTTATAAGGGACTATTAGAACAGGAGGTATTTTAATTATCTCTGCCCTTTGATGAAGGATATATGTTCAATAAAGCTATAGGTAATATTCGATTTAGAAGAACAAACTTTAAAGGGTATATTAAATGTTCAGCTAATTTAGACAAAAATCCCATTAGCTTTCATAGAATGACTGAAATGATTGCCAAATCCTCTCTATCTTTGTCATGTAACATTGGAAATGTTAGAAGCAAACAAAGAATTAAATAAGGGTCTCTTATTTCCATCTTTGAATATGTGTAGATTCCTATCAAATATTTAGCCCACTAACTATACAGGTGTCCTTTTCTGTTACTTTTTATCTATCTGTCCAACTTAACAAACATTTATTATACTCTTACCATGTGCAAAACACTGGAATAGTTCTGGGGATACAAATGTAAAATAGAAAAAAGCCCCTGTCATCAAGAAGTTTATATACTACTGGGAGAATAAAATATTTAAGCAACAAAAAAATTAGAGTACTAACAACTAAAGCAATCATGAAATGCTTCTCAAAGAGATGGAACATAAGCTGAGATCTGAACAAAGTTAGGGATTTTAAGAAAGAATAAGGGGATCTATATGAACACAACTACAAAACACTTTCCACACAACTAAAACTAGACTTGAACAATTGGAAGAACATTAACTGCTCATGGGTAGGACGAGCCAATATAATAAAAATGACCATCCTACCCAAACTCATCTATCTATTTAGTGCCATACCCATGGAACTTCCAAAAATTTTTTTTACTGATTGAGAAAAAAACATAACAAAGTTCATTTGGAAGAACAAAAGATCAAGGATATCCAGGGAATTAATGAAAAAAAATACAAAGGAAGGGGGTCTTGCAGTCCCAGATCTCAGACTATATTATAAAGCAGCGGTCATCAAAACAATTTGGTACTGGCTAAGAGACAGAAAGGAGGATCAGTGGAATAGACTGGGGGCAAGCAACCTCAGCAAGACAGTATATGACAAACCCAAAGATCCCAGCTTTTGGGACAAAAATCCACTATTTCATAAAAACTGTTGGGAAAATTGGAGGACAGTGTGGGAAAGATTAGGCTTAGATCAACACCTCACACCCTACACCAAGATAAATTCAAAATGGATGAATGACTTGAACATAAAGAAGGAAACTATAAGAAAATTAGGCGAACACAGAATAGGATACATGTCAGACCTTTGGGAAGGGAAATACTTCAAAACCAAGCAAGAATTAGAAAGAATTACAAAATGCAAAATAAATAATCTGGATTACATCAAATTAAAAAGTTTTTGTACAAACAAAACCAATGTAACCAAAATCAGAAGGGTAGCAACAAATTGGGAAACAATCTTCATAAAAACCTCTGACAAGGGTTTAATTACTAAAATTTATAAAGAACTAAATCAATTGTACAAAAAATCAAGCCATTCTCCAATTGACAAATGGGCAAGGGACATGAACAGGCAATTCTCAGCCAAAGAAATCAAAACTATTAATAAGCACATGAAAAAGTGCTCTACATCTCTTATAATCAGAGAGATGCAAATCAAAACAACTCTGAGGTATCATCTCACACCTAGCAGATTGGCTAACATGACAGCTATGCAAAGTAATGAATGCTGGAGGGGATGTGGCAAAGTGGGGACATTAATTCATTGCTGGTGGAGTTGTGAATTGATCCAACCATTCTGGAGGGCAATTTGGAACTATGTCCAAAGGGCGATAAAAGACTGTCTGCCCTTTGATCCAGCCATAGCACTGCTGGGCTTGTACCCCAAAGAGATAATGGACAAAAAGACTTGTACAAAAATATTCATAGCTGCGCTCTTTGTGGTGGCCAAAAATTGGAAAATGAGGGGATGCCCCTCAATTGGGGAATGGCTGAACAAATTGTGGTATATGTTGGTGATGGAATACTATTGTGCTAAAAGGAATAATAAAGTGGAGAAGTTCCATGGAGACTGGAACAACCTCCAGGAAGTAATGCAGAGCGAGAGGAGCAGAACCAGGAAAACATTGTACACAGAGACTGATACATTGTGGTACAATCGAAGGTGATGGACTTCTCCATTAGTATCAATGCAATCCCTGAACAATCTGCAGGGATCTAAAAAAAAAATACTACCCACAAGCAGAGGATAAACTGTGGGAGTAAAAACACCGCTGAAAAGCAACTGCTTGACTACAGGGTTGGAGGAGATAAGACTGAGGAGAGACTCTAAATGAACACTATAATGCAAACTCCAACAACAGGGAAATGGGTTCGAGTCAAGAACACATGTGATAACCAGTGGAATCATGCGTCGGCTATGGGAGAGGGAAAGGCGGGGGGGGGGGGGAGGGGAGGAAAAGAAAACGATCTTTGTTTCCAGTGAATAATGTATGAAAACGACCAAATAAAATAATATTAAAATTAAAAAAAAAAAGAATACAAAGATAAAAAAAAAGATAAGAGGATCATGGAAGTTGTCTGAGAAGGCAACCAGATCATCTGTCTCCTTCTTACAAAACTATACCATGACTTTAAGATTCAGTTTCTCTGGAAAAGGGAGTGCTAGAAAGTTTGGATGACCTGAAAAGCCAGCTAGCTAACTTTGCCCAAGGCCAGTCTAACTTGAAAGGCAATCATCACACATAAGAACTATTCTTTATTGGCCCTGGCAGAAGATGCAGCCTGTTATTCACCGAGTTTCTCCTCATTTATTATTTTCCTGGTAATTGGATTTGGATCATAAGTGGGTTGTTTCTAATATATTTGTATTGATTTTCTGATCTAGATAATGTAAGAATAACAATACTGATTTATGCCCAAGGTCTTTCTGATGAAACCTGAGTGGGGAAAAAACTGAGTCATTTTATAGTTCTTAGATGTCATAAGCAAACAATAAAAATATTTCAGTGAAAAAAAAAGAAAGAAAGAATAAGGGGAGATGAGTTAGTGAATTCCAGACAAAATAATGTCACTCTGTGCATTATGTCCTTTCAATCATAACTTCTCTATTTTCTTCACTTACAACAGAACCAACATAATTCAGGCCCCCATTCCTCTTCTAATGGATTTTTGTATGAGTAATTTCTCAATTAGTCGTTCTGCCTGAATTATGTCCATTTTATTATCCATTCATCTATCAGATACTTAAGTGATATTATTAAATTTCAAGTTTCACCATTTACTTTCCTCCTCAATAAACAATAAATGATCTTTATTAGTTCAAGGATTAAACACACACACATTCCTGACAATCTGGTTTGAACCAATTTTTAGGATAATTTAGATTACTGCATTTTATGCACCCTAAATTCCAAAATGCTCTTCTAGCTGTTTCTCACGTATAACAATCCATTTCTCATCTTTCACTTTGCATAGGATTTCTCAACCCCCAGGAATTCACTACCTCCCCATTTCTACTTTATGCAATGTATAGTGTCCTTCAATGGCATCTTTTACACACACACACACATACACACACACACTCATGGCATCTTTCCTCCAGGTACCTGCTAGTCTCCCTTACCACCAATTACTACATATTAGTTGTATATCCACATGCATGTGTGCAAAATCATTTTCAATAGAATGGAATGTCCTTTAGAACAAGGTCTATTTCATTTTTGCCTCTGTTCCTACAACTCTACCTTTGTTATTACATTACTCAGGTTCTCAGTTATCTCTATATCTCTATACTCTAAATAAGCATTTGCATTATCTTATGTTGATAATTTATTGATTGAATAACTACTTAAGTTATGCTATTCTTAAAGAATAAAATCCAAATTTATGACTTATCTAGTTACATGTCTTGAATATTCCTGGAGAGAGATAAATGGGCAACATGAGAGGTGATTCATTACAAATCCCAAGTTCCATGATTCAGGCAAAAATAAGAGACTGAATCCATTTTCTTGGTCCTCATATGATAAACAACTGTGATGAATGAGTGAGTTCAATGTGCTAGGGGAAATCTATTGAGGAAATTCCGTTGTCGCTCACCAAGATTTTGAGGAGTGGGAGAGTTAAAAGTATATGGAACTAACAAAGTCAAATTATGCATTTCTTAGAATTCCAATGTCTGAACTGATTACACATCCTTAGGATTGTGCTGAGGTCTATAAGATTAGTTAACTTCCAGAAAATATTTTACACATTGTTTTTTATGTATTTTTATTTTGTTATCTTTATTTTTTAGAAAATTTTATTTAGTCAATTTAGAACATTATGCCTTGGTTATAAGAATCATATTCTTTCACTCCCCCCTGTCTCCATACCCCTTTCCATGGCCGACATACAATTCCACTGGGTTATAGATGTATGTGTCCTTGATCAAAACCTATTTCCATGTTGTTGGTGTTTGCACTAGGATCATCATTTAGAGTCTATATTCCCATCAACCCATGTAATCAAGCAGTTGCTTTTCTTCAGTGTTTCTACTTCCACAGTTTTTCCTCTGAATGTGGATAGTGTTCTTTCTCATAGATCCCTCCAAGTTCTTCAGGATCACTGCATTGCCATTAATGGAGAAGTCCATTACCTTTGATTGTACCACAGTGTATCAGTCTCTGTGTACAATGTTCTCCTGGTTCTACTCCTCTCACACTGCATCAATTCCTGGAAGTCAGCAGTTCACATGGAATTCCTCCAGTTTATTATTCCTTTGAGCACAATAATATTCCATTACCAACAGATACCACAAGTTTTTCAGCCATTCCCCAATTGAAGGGCATCCTCTCATTTTCCAAATTTTTTGCCACCACAAAGAGCACAGCTATGAATATTCTTGTACAGGTCTTTTTCCTTATTATTTCTTTGGGGAACCCAGCAGTGCTATGGCTGGGTCAAAGGGCAGACAGTCTTTTAGCACCCTTTGGGCATAGTTCCAAATTGCCCTCCAGAATGGTTGGATAAATTCACAACTCCATCAGCAATGCATTAATGTCCCAACTTTGCCACATTCCCTTCAGCATTCATTACTTTCCTTTGTTGTCATGTTAGTCAATCTGCGAGGTGGAAGGTGATACCTGTAAAAAATAAATTATATCTCTAATAATAAAAATATATTTTCTGAGGTTTATTAAGGATCATTAGAAATCAATGAAAAAAGAGGATACAAAATAAAAACCACATACCATGGCTGATTTGCCCTTTTAAAATCCCCACACTCAGTTTACCACTATACTTGCTACATCATTTGCAAAGGAAGAGCATATGGGAAGTGTTACTGCCAGTTAAATACCAATAACACATCTCCCAAAGTGGAGACTCAGGAGAGATTATAGGGAATTCTGGGAAATACCAAGGATTTCTGGGGATTGAAGTCTAGGGTTCAAAATCTTCATTTATATATACTTCAGAGTTGTTTTGATTCACATCTCTCTGATTATGAGAGATTTAGAAGACTTTTTCATGTGCTTATTAATAGTTTTGATTTCTTTATCTGTAATTGTCTATTAATGTTCCTTGGACATTTATTAATTGGAGAAAAGGCTTGATTTTTTGTACAGTTGATTTAGCTTTTTATACCATTGGAGTAATTAGACTTTTGTCAGAGGTTTTTTTTATGAAGATTTTTTTCTCAAATATTTTATTTCCCTTCTAATTTTGGATGCACTGGTTTCATTCATATAAAAACTTTTAAATTTAATGTATTCAAAATTATTTATTTTACATTTTGTGATTTTTTGCTTGGTCTTTTAACTTTTCCTTTCCCAAAGATCTGATATGTATACTATTCTGTGTTAACCTGATTTACTTATAGTTTCTATCTTTATATTCAAGTCGTTCACCCATACTGAGTTTATCTTGGTGTAGAGTGTGAGATATTGATCCAAACCACATCTCTCCTATTCTGTAATCTAATTTTTCCAGTAGTCTTTATCAAATAGTGTATTTTGGTCCCAAAAGCTGGGATCTTTGGGCTTATCATAGATTGTCTTACTGAGGTCACTTACCCCAAGTCTATTGCACTAATCATCCTTCTGTCTTGTAGCCAGTAACAAATTGTTTTGATGACTATTGCTTTATAGGATAGTTTGAGATCTGGTACTGCATCTTCCTTTGCATTTTTTTTTCATCATTTCCCTGGATATTGTTGATCATTTCTTCTTCCAAAAGAACTTTGTTATGTTTTTTTTCTAATTCAGTAAAAATATTTTTTGGTAATTCAATGGATATAGCACTAGATAAGTAAATTAAATTGGGTAGGATGAACATTTTTATTATGTTAGTTCATCCTACCCATGAACAATCAATGTTTTTTCAATCGTTTAGATCTAGTTTTAATTGTGTGCAGAGTGATTTGTAGCTGTCTTCATATAGTTTCTGTGTTTGTCTCAGCATATAGATTACTAAGTATTTTATATCATCTAGGGTGATTTTAAATAGAATTTCTCTCTCTAATTCTTGCTGCTGAGATGTTTTGGAAATATATAGAAATGATTACTTATGTGGGTTTATTCTGTATCCTTCAACTTTGCTAAAGTTGTTGATTATTTCCACTAGCATTTTAGTTGATTCTCTATGATTATTTAAGTAGACCATCATATCATCTACAAAGAGTGATAGTTTGATCTCCTCATTGCCTATTTTAATACCTTGAATTTCTTTTTCTTCTCTAATTGCTACAGCTAGTGTTTCTAGTACAATGTTAAATAATAGAGGTGATAAGGGGTATCCTTGTTTCATTCCTTATCTTATTGGGAAGGCTTCTAGTTTATCACCATTGCAGATGATGTTTGCTGATGGTTTTAGGTATATACTAGTTATTATTTTTAGGAAAGGTTCTTCTATTTCCATTCTTTCTAGTGTTTTCAATAGGAATGAGTGTTGTATTTTGTAAAGAAGCATGTAATTTTTGTCAGCTTGCTTGTTAATATGGTCAATTATGTGGATGGTTTTCCTAATATTGAACCATCCTTGCATTTCTGGTATAAATCCCACCTAGTCATAATGTATAACCCTCATAATCATCCGCTAGGGTCTTTTTGCTAGTATTGTATTTGAGATTTTTGCATCTATGTTCATTAAGGAGATTGGTCTATAGTTTTCTTTCTCTGTTTTTGACCTGCCTGGCTTTGGAATCAGTACCATATTTGTGTCATAAAAGAAATTTGGTAAAACTCTTTCTTTGCCTATTCTGTCAAATAGTTTGTATAATATTGGAATTACTTGTACTTTGAATGTTTGATAGAATTCATTTGTGAATCCATCTAGTTCTGGGGATTGTTTCTTAGAGAGTTCTTTGATGGCTTGTTCAATTTCTTTTTCTGATATGGGATCGTTTAGGCATTCTATTTCTTCTTCTTTTAATCTAGGCAGTTTACATTTTTGTGAATATTCATCCATGTCACCTAGATTGTCATATTTATTGCCATATAATTGGGCATAATAGTATTTATGATTTCCTTAATATACTCTTCCTTAGAGTTGAGGTCTTCCTTTTCATCTTGGATACTATTGATTTGGTTCTCTTGTTTCCTTTTTTAAATTAGATTGAACAGTACTTTGACTATTTTATTTGTTTTTTTTCAAAGTACTAGCTTCTAGTCTTATTTAATAAATAAATAGTTCTTTTACTTTTAATTTTATTAATTTCTCCTTTGATTTTTTAGGATTTCTAATTTAATTTTCATCTGAGGATTTTTAATTTGCTCACTTTCTAGTTTTTATTTAATTTGCATGCCCAATTCATGTACCTCTACCCTCCTTGATTTGTTAATGTATGAACTCAATGATATAAATTTCCCCCTGAGTACTTTTTTTTTTGCTTCATCCCATAAATTTTGAAGGGATGTCTCATCATTTTCATTTTCCTCAATGAAAGTATTAATTGTTTCTATGATTTGTTCTCTAACTAATCTATTTTGGAGGTTCCTATTGTTTAATTTCCAATTCATTTTTGATTTGCCTCTTCAAGTACCCTTACTAATTATTATTTTTATTGCATTGTGCTTTGAGGTTGCATTATTATTTCTTCTCTTTTGTACTTGTTTGCAATGTTTTTATGGTCAGTCTTTCTGAATGTACCATGTGCTGCTGCAAATAAGGTGTATTCCTTTTTGTCCTTACTTATTTTTCTCCACAATCTACTAATTCTTATTTTTCTAAGATTTCATTAACATCTCTTATCTCTTTCTTATTTATTTTTTGGTGTGATTTATCTAGTTCTGATAGAGGAAGTTCAGATCTCCCACTAGTATATTTTTTCTATCTATTTCATCCTTGAGCTCCACTAGTTTCTCCTTTAGAAATTTGGATGCTATGCCATTTGGTGCATACTTGTTGAGTACTGATATTTCCTCATTGTCTATGTTGCCTTTTATCAGGATGTAATTACCTTCCCTGTCTCTTTTAATAGGATCTATTTTTACTTTGGCTTTGTCAGATATCATGATTGCAACTCCTGCCTTTTTTTTCTTAGTTGATGCCTAATAGATTTGGCTCCATCCTCTTACTTTTACCCTATGTGTTTTCTTGTATACAGCATATGGTAGGATTTTTGTTTCTAATCCACTTTGCCATTTGCTTGCATTTTCTGGGTGAATTAATTCCATTCACATTCAGAGTTATGATTACCAGCTGTGTATTTCCCAGTATTTTGATTTCCACTCCCAGTCCTGCCCTTTCTTCTTTCACTATTTCCTTCTACACCAGTGTTTTGCTTTTAATCATTCTCCCTAATTCCCACCTTTATTTTACTTTCCTTTCTTCCCTCTCTCCCTTCTTATTCCCCTCTTATTTTCTTTACAGTCTTTTTAAACTCTTCCCCATCTGCTCCCTGTCTTGTGTTGCTTTCCTCCCCACCAGTCCATTTGTTACCCTTTTACTTCTCTATAGGGTGCAAATCAATTCTCTGCCCCAATAGATTTGATTGTTCTTCCCTCTTTGTGTCAATTTCAATGCACATAAGAATTGTGTATTTCTTATCTCTAATCTCTTTAATCCTGCAGTGTATTGGTGTTCTCCCTCACTCCCACCATGTGCTTCTTTATGACCTATAAATTACCCCATTTTGTTTCTTTTCCCATTCCTCTTAGTTTTAACCTCTTTTTAAACTCTACTTTATATATGTATTTGCATACATATATCTATATACATATTTATGTATTTACATATATATATAATATGTATTATGAAGTAGCATTTCATCCTATACCTTTTGTCACTCTTCCCTCTAAGTATAATTCTTCTAGCTACCCAGGTGATAATAAGAATTTTTTATTTAATATATTTTATTTGATCATTTCCAACCATTATTCGTTAAAGACATAGATCATTTTCTTTTCCTCCCCCCCACCCCCCATAGCCGACGTGTAAGTCCACTGGGCCTTAGATGTTTTCTTGATTTGAACCCATTGCTTTGTTGATAGTATTTGCATTAGAGTGTTCATTTAGAGTCTATCCTCTGTCATGTCCCCTCAACCTCTGTATTCAGGCAGTTAATTTTTCTCGGTGTTTCCACTCCCATAGTTTATCCTTTGCTTATGAATGGTGTTTTTTTCTCCTGGATCCCTGTAAGTTGTTCAGGGACATTACACCGCCACTAATGGAGAAGTCCATTACGTTCGATTATACCACAGTGTATTAGTCTCTGTGTACAATGTTCTCCTGGTTCTGCTCCTCTCGCTCTGCATCACTTCCTGTAGGTTGTTCCAGTCTCCATGGAACTTCTCCACTTTATTATTCCTTTTAGCACAATAGTATTCCATCACCAACATATACCACAGTTTGTTCAGCCATTCCCCAATTGATGGGCATCCCCTCATTTTCCAGTTTTGGGCCACCACAAAGAGCGCAGCTATGAATATTTTTGTACAAGTCTTTGTGTCCATTATCTCTTTGGGGTACAGACCCAGCAGTGCTATGGCTGGGTCAAAGGGTAGATATTCTTTTGTCGCCCTTTGGGCATAGTTCCAAATTGCCCTCCAGAATGGTTGGATCAGTTCACAGCTCCACCAGCGATGAATTAATGTCCCTGCTTTGCCACATCCCCTCCAGCATTCATTACTTTCCTTTGCTGTTATGTTAGCCAATCTGCTAGGTGTGAGGTGATACCTCAGAGTTGTTTTGATTTGCATCTCTCTGATTATAAGAGATGTAGAACACATCTTCATGTGCTTGTTAATAGTTTTGATTTCTTTATCTGAGAACTGCCTATCCATTTCCCTTGCCCATTTATCAATTGGAGAATGGCTTGATTTTTTGTACAATTGATTTAGCTCATTATAAATATGAGTAATTAAACCTTTGTCAGAGGTTTCTATGAAGATTTTTTCCCAATTTGTTGTTTTCCTTCTGATTTTAGTTATATTGGTTTTGTTTGTACAAAAGCTTTTTAGTTTGATGTAGTCAAAATTATTTATTTTACATTTTGTGATTCTTTCTATATCTTGCTTGGTTTTAAAGCCTTTCCCCTCCCAAAGGTCTGACATGTATACTATTCTGTGTTTACCCAATTTACTTATGGTTTCCTTCTTTATGTTTAAGTCACTCACCCATTTTGAATTTATCTTGGTGTAGGGTGTGAGGTGTTGATCTATTCCTAGTCTCTCCCACACTGTCTTCCAATTTTCCCAGCAGTTTTTATCGAATAGTGGATTTTTGTCCCAAAAGTTGGGATCTTTGGGTTTATCTTATACTGTCTTGCTGAGGTCGCTTTCCCCCAGTCTATTCCACTGATCTTCCTTTCTGTTTCTTAGCCAGTACCAAATTGTTTTGATGACTGCTGCTTTGTAATATAGTTTTAGGTCAGGGACTGCAAGGCCCCCATCATATGTGTTTTTTTTCATTATTTCCCTGGATATCCTTGATCTTTTGTTCTTCCAAATGAACTTTGTTATGTTTTTTTTCTAAATCAGTGAAGAAGTATTTTGGTAGTTCAATGGGTATGGCACTAAATAGATAAATAAGTTTGGGTAGGATGGTCATTTTTATTATATTGGCTCGTCCTATCCATGAGCAGTTAATGTTTTCCCATTTGTTCAAGTCTAGTTTTAGTTGTGTGGCGAGTGTTTTGTAGTTGTGTTCATATAGTTCCTGTGTTTGTCTTGGGAGGTAGATTCCTAGGTATTTTATTTTGTCTAAGGTGATTTTGAATGGGATTTCTCTTTCTAGTTTTTGCTGCTGAGCTGTGTTGGAGATATATAGAAAAGCTGATGATTTATGTGGGTTCATTTTGTATCCTGCAACTTTGCTAAAGTTGTTGATTATTTCAATTAGCTTTTTGGTTGAATCTCTAGGATTCTTTAAGTAGACCATCATGTCATCCGCAAAGAGTGATAACTTGGTCTCCTCCTTGCCTATTTTGATGCCTTCAATTCCTTTATCTTCTCTAATTGCTACTGCTAGTGTTTCTAGTACAATGTCAAATAGTAGAGGTGATAATGGGCATCCTTGTTTCACTCCTGATCTTATTGGGAATGCATCTAGTTTATCCCCATTGCAGATGATATTAGCTGTTGGTTTTAGATATATACTGTTTATTATTTTTAGGAATGACCCTTCTATTCCTATGCTTTCTAGTGTTTTTAATAGGAATGGGTGTTGTATTTTATCAAAGGCTTTTTCTGCATCTATTGAGATAATCATGTGGTTCTTGCTAGTTTGCTTGTTGATGTGGTCAATTATGTGGATGGTTTTCCTAATGTTGAACCAGCCCTGCATCCCTGGTATGAATCCTACTTGATCATGTTGAATGATTCTTCTGATCACTTGCTGGAGTCTTTTTGCTAGTATCCTATTTAAGATTTTTGCATCTATATTCATTAGGGAGATTTGCCTATAGTTTTCTTTCTCTGTTTTTGACCTGCCTGGTTTTGGAATCAGTACCATGTTTGTGTCGTAAAAGGAGTTTGGTAGAACTCCCTCTTTGCTTATTATGTCAAATAGTTTGTATAGTATTGGGATTAACTGTTCTCTGAATGTTTGATAGAATTCACAGGTGAATCCATCAGGCCCTGGGGATTTTTTCTTAGGAAGTTCTTTGATGGCTTGATGGATTTCAATTTCTGATATGGGATTATTTAAGAATTCTATTTCCTCTTCTGTTAGTCTAGGCAGTTTGTATTTTTGTATATATTCATCCATTTCTCCTAAATTGGTGTATTTATTGCCATATAATTGGGCAAAGTAATTTCTAATGATTGCCTTAATTTCCTCCTCATTGGAGGTGCTGTCCCCCTTTTCATCTTTAATGCTGTGAATTTGCTTTTCTTCCTTCCTTTTTTTAATTAGATTGACCAGTACTTTGTCTATTTTGTTTGTTTTTTCAAAGTACCAGCTTCTTGTCTTATTTATTAAATCAATAGTTCTATCACTTTCGATTTTATTAATTTCTCCCTTAATTTTTAGGCTTTCTAATTTGGTTTTCTGCTGGGGGGTTTTAATTTGATCGCTTTCGAGTTTTTTCAATTGCATTTCCAATTGATTGATCTCTGCTCTCCCTTGTTTGTTAATATAAGCATTCAGGGATATGAATTTACCTCTGATTACCGCTTTGGCTGCATCCCAAAAGGTTTGAAAGGATGTTTCGCCATTGTCATTTTCCTCGATGAAATTATTAATTGTTTCTATGATTTCTTCTTTAACTAAACGGTTTTGGAGTATCATATTGTTTAATTTCCAATTGGTTTTACATTTGGTTTTCCATGTACCATTACTAATCATTATTTTTATTGCCTTGTGATCTGAGAAGACTGCATTCATTATTTCTGCTTTTTTGCATTTGTGTGCTATGTTTCTGTGACCTAATGTATGGCCAATTTTTGTGAATGTGCCATGTGGTGCTGAGAAGAAGGTGTATTCCTTTTTATCCCTATTTACTTTTCTCCATATGTCTATTAATTCTAATTTTTCTAAGATTTCATTCACTTCTTTTACCTCTTTCTTATTTATTTTTTGATTTGATATATCTAAATTTGATAATGGTTGGTTTAAGTCTCCCACTTTGGTTTTATTGTCTATTTCTTCCTTCAATTCTCCTAGTTTCTCCATTAGAAATTTGGGTGCTATATTATTTGGTGCATACATGTTGATTAATGATAATAAGAATTTTTAAGTGTTATCAGTGACACAAGAGAAAAAGATCTTTAAAAAGAGGACCACAGAGGCCAGAATACATAATTTGAAGAAGATCTCTGACTCAGAGTTGGACTGGAGGATCAGTCTCGAGCTTGGAGTGAAGAAGAGTCACTCAGAGGAGAGACTGGAAGACAGACACTCAGACTTGTGTCTGTAACGAGACCCCTGAAGGAACTCATGCAGGAGATCTCAGACTGTTTTACTTTTATTTGGTCACCATAGTAAGTGATAGTCTGACTTAGTTTCTCTGCCTTTCTGGAGGTGTGAACCTCTGAGAAAGGTCCATCATCTTGGGACACCTTTCCCTGATTAGGGCTTTAAAATTTCTACCTGGCTCTGAGGAAGCAGAACTCTATCTTTCTATCTCCCCTTTTATCTCATTCCTTAATATCTTCTCTCTACTGTAAATAAACTACCATAAATTCCATTTACTTTAGTAATTCTTTTTGGGATTTAGAAATTAAATCTGTGGCAACCACAAATAATAATATTTCAGTCCAAACCATAAAACATTTAACAACAATATTGTCTTTTCTTGTAGGGATACATATCATTTTAACTTAATGGGTCCCTTAAAAAGTTTTTTTGTTTTGTTTTTGTTTTTTCCCCCTTTCTTAAAAATATGGAACATTTCATGAATTTCCATGTCATCCTTGCACAGGGACCGTGCTAATCTTCTCTGTATCATTCCAATTTTAGTATATGTGCTGCTGAAGCAAGCACTCTTATGTATTTTTAAATTAAAAAATTTCAAATATAAGTGTGAGGTAATAATGTTACTTATGGAATCAAAGAATATTTGTTCTATCACAAGATCCCAAAATGCCAATACTATATGTTTAGTTGAAATAATAATTCAATGAAATGTGGTTAGGAAAGAAGGTGGGGTTTTGCCAGCAATTGGATGCTAAGAGTTGATTTACTTTTAGATTAATCTATAATTCTATGATCCATTAATAATAATCCCTCCTCTCCAGAAAGAGATGAAGTTAAATATAGAAGATGATTAACTCTCTATGAACCATGCATTAACTCTACTCAGCAATGAACTTCTAGTACTTCTGCCTACAGTTCATATTTAAAACATCCTGGTCAGTGTGACACTTCAGTGACCATTTGTTAATCTTCAAATAGTATTAAACAACTGGCACTCAATTCAATACATTTAAATTGAATTCAATTTGATTCAATAAACATTAATTATGTTCCTATAACCTATTAGATATACTGTATTTATAAGTTGGTGATACAAAGAGAAAATTAAAAATGTTTCTGTTCAAAGGAATTTTACATTTAGTGTCAAGAAAAAAAACATGTATTTGAAATTAAATATAAAATGCATGTAGACTAATTAGAAGGTAAGGAGATACAGAACCCAGATGCAAAGTCAAAGATAGTTTGTTATAATAGAACTCGGGATCTAAGGAAAAAATTTAATCAACCATACCAGTTCATGAAACTAATTTTGTAAAACATATAATTAATTAAGATTACTATTTGTAGAGAGAATTTGTAGAAACCCAGGTGACATCTTCAAATATTCACTCTCATCTACTATATTGAATCTGCAGTAAAGACATGTAGTTGTTATTTTCATATCTGTCACTTTTATGATCTCCTCTTCCCTCACCCTGATGTCATCCATTTCATTCTTGAACTATTGCAATAGCCTGATACTCGTGGTTTATATGCATTCCAATCCACTCTCCACTCAGCAGTCAAATTGATCTTCCTAAATCACAGGTCTGACCATGTCAATTTCCAACATAATATTTTAGTGTATCACTATCATCTCCATGATCATGTATAAAATACTCTGCCATTAAAAACCTTTCATAACCTGACCTCTTCCTAACATTTGCATCTCTTACAGCTTACTAGTCACCACATACTCTATGATCAAAAAGCACTGTCCAAATGTCTATTCTGGATACAAGATACTACATATCAAAACTTAGAGAATTTTTACAGGTAGTGTCCTATGTCTGAATTTTTTTTCTTCCTATTTACCATTTCTAGGTCTCCCTAGCTGCTTTCATAGATCCCACCTTTCACAAGAAGTCCCCCTTTCAATGATAGTCTATTATGTGTATTGATGATCTCCAATGTCTCTTTTATTTACCTTTTTCTCACGTAGATGTGGGTTATTAGTGTCTCCATTAAAGTGAACTCTGAGAGATTAAGACTGTCATTTTTCTTTCTTTGTGTTACTAATGATTAACACAGTCTTTGGCAATAACTCAAGCACAATAATTATTTGTGGATTTAGTGATTCAGTCAACCTCAGCATCACACATATGTGGTTATTCCTTAGACCAACCACACATATCCTACTTTGCTCCATCAAATTTTCTATAGGTGCCAATTTTACTAACTACAATTCTATTGAAAGACATTTTGAATTGTTATAAAGTATTGTAATCAATGCGTATTGACTTCATACTATAAGTGACAGTCTTAGTAGATAACTTTAGAAGTCTTTCCAAAGCTTAGAAATGTAAAATTCTTCTTAATTTCATGCCCTGATTTTAGGTTTGTTTTCATTCAATGAATTAACCTTGGACTATTTTTTGATTTATTATTTAGGGTTTTTTTTATCATGAATCAACAATAATTTAGAAATCATAGTAACTGGGCATTATGTAAAACATCTAGGAAAGATATATATTGAGCATGGTGATTAATCATACTGATAATATTTTACAAATAGATCTTTATTCTAATTCTCTGTCAAATTATATATATATATACTAATGATAGTTACTTTCGTAACACTACTTAGTGTAATGATGGAGAGTAGGAAAAAAAACTGTTGGGGGAAATTGGAATGTAGGAATGACAGTTGGAAATTGAACAAGGACTTCTGGGAAATTCTCCTGAGAAGCAGGATCTTGAGGCTGGAGACACAGAAGGGAGTAAAAAGAGGTGCTGTTTCTAGGAGCCATTCATTACACCTGTGGAGATTTCATTCACACACAGAAATCCCAATATTGAGGGTTCCTGTTTAAAGCATTGCTGGTTTCTGTCAAGAAACCTAATTTCTTTAAAGACTTTCATTTCCATGAACTATTGAGATACTGGACTCAAATTGGTGAGCAGTGTTCTCTCCCATTCCCTCTCTCCCCTGGGTATGAGAAAACCTTGTACTTTAGTAATTAGTTTTAGTTAGAAAGATTTAGGGCCACCTAAACCCCTCTAACCTCCACCCTTTGCCCCAATCAACAATTATATCTAACAAGTAGTCATATAGTAAATTCAATCTTGTTTATTTAAATCTAGAGAGTAATCCCATTGGTAGACTCCATCTTGTTGCCAGTTTTCAAGAAGACCAGAGAGGGAGGCTTATGAGAGCCTCAAAGCAGCTCATATCTGGATTGAGGTCCCACATACTTCTCCTTATAGAGAAGACTTCCTCGCCACCCTTGAGGGCCAGCATGGCCATCAAGGAGCAAGCCTTCACTGAGAAGAGGTCTCTATTTTGTCTCCCTCAAGTAATTCAGAGATTCAGGGAGGGAGTAGTTAGAGAAGCCATTTTCATCAACCCTTTCCTCTCTGCCTTCAACCCTCATTTCCCCAACTAAGGAGTGTGAGTCTCCCAAAAATTACAGTTGGCTGAGCCAGTTTTAGGGTGAACCTTACTATAATATAATAGAAATTTATTTTTAAAAACAAAACATTTTCAGGGGAGAACCGGGAGTAAAACATTTTGTTTTTCCACTCACTAAGGTAACCTAAGAGGTTCAAACATTTTATGCAATATAATGATTTTGGGTTATTTTTAAAATTCATTTGATAATATTTCTAATATATAACCCAATTCAAAGTTAATTTGCAAGTAAAATTTCACTAGAGGTTTTATAAAATGCTTTACTCAAATAAACATTGTGCATTTAATCATTACTCCATTCTCCTTTCAGAAACTTTTGGTGTTTAATTTATAAATATACAATTCAAATCAGTATGAAGTCCTGGCATGATTTGTTCTTCAAAATATTTTATTATTTTTCAGTAAATAATCTGCTGCCAAGTTACAGATTTTCTGTCCTAGTATTTATTGCATCCTTTTACCAGGAACTATGATTAAATGTTTTCAATTATGATAATTATTTCTTTTTTCCTATTTTCATTGTGGTAGTATTTCTACTAGTAAGCAATGATAAAAAAGATTCTATTTTCTACCTGTATTTGTCCTTCATGCAATTATTATTTTTAAGGACATGAAGAATATTAATTGCCTTTGTTTAATTTCTCTATTCCCAAATTGTCTGTACACTTTGAAACTAACTATGTACTATGGTAAGGAAGATTTCCTTAATGGGTTTCAACTTAAATAATAAAACAGTAAGTATGATTATTTCAAGGCTCTTCTCTTACCAGGGGAGATGTAGGTGCATAGCATAGGCTTCTCGAAGATCAACAGCTCTAGACATTATAGTTTCTTCTTCACTATCCTCCCCCCAACAAATTTTTGATGTTATGATGGCTTCCACATGATTTTTGAAAGGGGAGGAAAGTTAGTATTTTCCACATGTTTATATTCCCTACTGAATTCTGACATTTTTCTTGATTTTATTAAATACCACATAACAAAGACAATTTCTACTCATTTTGATTGCTACCATTTTGCCAGGTAAAAGATTCAAGCAGTAGGAAAATTAATTATACCTATGTACAAATATAGATGATTCCAAGACATCCAAGAGATGAGTTAGACTTTGATCTTCAACTAAGTTTTACTTATATTTTCATATCAATCCAGGATTGTACAGTTATAACCATCACCTGATTAGAAATGTTTACATGGAAACAGGTAATGCAAACACTCTCCAGTCACTAATGAGAAGACAATCAACTTAGAATGTCAGATGAGACAAAAAGCATTTTGTGATTTTATTCCAAGTGCCTTACTAGCCACCATTTGGTATAACTTTTTTTTCCTGGATATGGATCTTCTGATTTTGAACTCAATTAGTTAATTGCAAAAGAATTATGTTTTCACATTCTGCATTTTTAAGATCTCTTTGAGGTATAGAGGAAGTGGCTAAGAAATAGATCCTTATAGCTAGAAGAGTCCTTAGAGATATCTAGTACACACTCTTCACTTTACAAATGAGCAAACTAAGAACAAGGAAGAGAAATGAATTGATTAAATTCCTCAAGTTAGTAAAGAAACTAGAACTATAACATAGATAGTCTAATGCTCACTTCTATGATCTCTTCATTTTACAAAGAAGTCAACAATAAAAGAGATCTGCATGGGATATCCCAGTGTGGGAATTTTCAACATCAAGCTAGACCTCTATTTTTTATCTAGAATATCATATAGAAACCTTCCTGAAAGTAAGAGAACTAAGATATTTATCAGTGGACTGGGACAGAAGTGTTGAAACCAAATTTTCTCTTCAAGATCATAATACTATACGTTGCTATCCATGCTATTTTTCACATTATTCACATAGAAAAGCATTGACTGTCAAAGGGCAAGGATTTGGGAGGGGTCTAGGGTAGAGGAAATGAATTACTCCCAGTAAAATTTCATAAGAAATAAAAGTAATAACATTTACATAGGACAAGTTAAAGTATTAAAATCATTTAAATGGAAAAGATAGTGACAGAGCTTATATTTTCAATACTATGGATAATTTTCGGTTGAGCAAACTCCATCTAGTAATATAGGTTGACACTTTCTCTGTAACTTATAATCTCAAAAAGTTAGCTAGAGCACAAGACTTCCTGACTCCCTATTAAGTTCTCTAATCAAACATCAATGCTTTCATTTATGTTTTAAGAAGAATAGAAAATAAACATTTTCATATTTGAATAATAAAAGCCTAATTTAGAACAAGAAACTAACTCCCAGAATCTAGAAGGTGTGGTGAAGATGCCTGCAGAGACCATACACTGCACCAAAAGATCCAGAATGAATTTTGAGATATGAAGATTTTTGAACTTTGGGGGGATTGAAATGCTTTTTTTTTGTATACTCTTATGCTAAAGAAGACTGTCCCCTAATTGGTTTTTTGTCAATGCACCTATTATTGGTTTTGTTCCTTTTACTTTTTATTTCCCTCTTATCCCCAAATAATTATAATTTCCTTTTAAAGACTGTAATATTTGTATATACCTCTAGTTCAAGTTATAAGTTAGTTATGTCTTCATGATCCATTGTGGAGATTGGTCTCCCAAAGGATGACAGGGAGATGTATTGATTGGAATCTTGAACCCTGGGGACTACAATTCTCAAAATTACCTTTTCTCTTTCCTGGAAATGCATTGTTACATTGTTTCTACCCATGCATGCTCGCTCTTCACTCTCTCTCTTTCTTTCTGCCTCTCTCTCTCTCTTTTTCTCTCTCTCTCTCTCTCACTTAGACCAGTGTGAAGGAAGAGAGCTGCCTTTTTTTCTCTGCCATCACTTGCCATTTGCTCTAAGTTGATTTTAATTAATAGAATTAAAATAATACATGGAGTATTGAATATTAATTTTAATCTTTACAATATATTACTAAAATATGCATGAGTTGGGAATTAATTATAAAATATTATTGACTCTAATCATTAATGTATTAAAACATAAAGGAAATAACAACAACACACATATATTACAATGCTGAATCCTTAACTGTTCTGCTTATTATATGCTAATATATGTATATCATCTGTGTCCACATGGGCCAAAGGAACACACTGAACACAATTCTAATACATACACTTATATGAATAATTTTAAAAAAATTACTTATTTCTGCTTCTAGCTTACCTATACCTCCCCATATCCAATCTCTTGACAAAGCTTGTTCATTTCACATCAAGTCTCTCAAATATGGTATTTTTATCCTCTAATACTAGTAACACCCAGGTCATGGCCTTACTTATTCACAGATTATTACAGAAATCTGCTAAAAGATCTAACTGCCACAAGTTTCTCCCCACTTCAGTCTATCTTCCATTTAGCCACCAAAGTTAATTTAAGCAAACAGGCTCAAATATGTGATCTCCTGTACATAATAAACTCCAATGCCTCCTTATCCTCTTTAGGATCAAATATAAAATCCTTTTTGCCATTTGAAATCCTCCATAAATTAGTTCCCTCTCTCATCTTTTCAGGTTTCTTACACCTTATACTCCCCCACCTCCCTTGTATTCTCTGATCCAGTGATACCAGTGACCTTGCTTTAACTCCCAGAAGACACTCTATCTCTGAACTTTGAGCATTTTCACTGGCTGTCATGGCTAGCATGCTCTCTCTCCTTATCTCAGTTTCTTAGAACATTTGACTTAATCTTTAATTCAGTGATTAAATTGTGCCTTCTATAAGTTTCTTTGTCTTAAATCTTGTGCAATTCGTCTACTGATTATATCTTATTTCATACACCCCCAACCCCCAACACACAATCTTGTTTGTAGTTCAGAGTTTGCATTCTGTCTCCCTTTACATTAAGATCTCCTAGAGGAAATGTATTGACTTTTGTCTCTATTTGTAAATCCAAAACATAGCATAGAGCATTTAATAAATGTTAGTTGACTGAATATTTTCTTATAATTCACTAGTTTTGCTAATGTGCTCCTTTAAAATTGCTATTCATGCATCATTTAAAACATATTTTTCAAATAAGAATAAGAAAAAGATATATTGAATGAGCCCACACCCCCCCCTTTGGAATCATAGGACTTTATACTGTGTCATTTTGTGCTTTTGATTTTTAACAATTTAAGACTAAGCAAGTAGTTCTTTTTCTTATGGACAATTGGGATATGGATTGATTCAATTCCCATAACTTTAAGAGAAGAGGGGCTTAGATTTCCTGTCTGATGCAGCCACTAGAGGGCAAGATGCTCACATACATAGACTAGGTCTGACATTTCACCCAGAAGAGGTTCTTATTCTACATATATGTCAAGCAACATGTGAATGCTATTAATGTTCACTTAGGAAGGAAATGAGGTTGAGTGGAGGAGAGGAAAATAGAGAGTTCAGAAAGGAAATTGAAAACAGTAGTGTGGAGGGAAGTAGAAAAAATGTGAAAGAACAGATTAGAGAGGAAAGTAGAAGGAAGAGAAGTGGAAGGACTGAGGATCTATTATTGTTTGCTTCTACTTGTTGGTATTCTGAACTTACAAAATATTACATGAAATATAGATGTAATAATATATACATGTTAATGTCATTATTTGCAATTATTTTTTGTATTGAAACTTTAGGGGGAAATCTGCATAATCTATGATTATAGGATCTTTACAAATTTTTTCACAAAAACCTATTTTTTGTATAAACTATTTTACTCAGTCTCTTTGTTTATAGACTCAGATGCAAACACATAAATATATGGTATTTAAACAGAGCTCCATGCCATAAATTTATATATCATTTATGATTATATCAAAATTCATAAATAATTGTTTATAGAGTGTACATATGTATACATATAACAAATACAGGACAAGTATATTTGTCTTAACCTCTAGGTAAATATCAAATATTATATATAAACATCAATATTTATATATACCTGTAGATGCATGTATACATAGAAGATACTATTATACACCTATATATTTAATAGCATACAAATAAATAGACAGGTATTAATTAGATTAGATTTTTAGGGAATAAACATAGAGTATAAACTCTTATTAAACAGACATGTACATTGTTATCAAAATAACCTATTTTTTAAAAGTATGACTACTTGTAATATGCATGCTGGGCATTATGAGAGATGTTAATTATGTAGCTTATGCATTGTTATCTATATTAATGCTCAAACACAGAATAATCATCAGCAATATAGGGCAAGTAGTATAGGACAACATTAATATCTATATATTTTACATGTAAATTAAATGGGACATATGTAGTATTTTATATATTTCCTATAGTTTACTTGGAAGCATTAAACATGTTTAGCTACTAGATTTTCTGTAACAACTTGTTATAATCCAATCTCATTTATAATATGCTCCAAAATATGACCTCATATATCACAATGTAATAGAAATGGATTAATAATATTTTTGTCATTTAAATATGTTAGAATATTTTCCTAGTTTATATTTATGACTTCTTTAGGTGGATTAGTGTTATCATTCTGATTACATTGGAAAATTCTTGTGGGAACTAAACATGCCTCCTATTTAGGTCTTTATTTTTGTTTTATTTCTTTGTGTGATATGTTATATTACTTCAAAGAGGGAGAAATCCATAATTATTTTCTGCTATTATTAAGATAAATTAAATTTCTATAGATAATTGCTTTTGAAATAGAGTACTTATTTCACACATATTCCCTATTGTGTTAACATCAAGTTTGTTTTTTATCAAATTGAAATAATCTACTTGGTTAAATTTGAGATAGATATGGAGATAGAATAAATAGATATTTATATATTTACTTAGATACATACTATCAAGATATACCTATCGTTATATATACATATTCACATATTCCCATTTAAAGTATGTCAAAGAAAATCCAGTAGGGTGAGTAGTTCAAAGAACTTGGACCCAGAAAAAATGAGCTTCAAAGCTTACCTCCTCTATTTATTGAAATTACAAAAAAAAAATTAAATCACTTAATATCCTGGAGCTTTAATTTTTCTATCTATTAAATGAGAATGGTAATTACATTAATTTAAAAGGTGGTTTTGATGATCGATTGAGATAACTCATGTAAAATACAAATATTTGTATCTTTATGGTAATAACATTATACATGTATTTCAGGTCTGAATCTCTTCATTTTGGGAAGAACAGGGTCAATGTTCAATAGACTGAAGGAAAGAATGTCTGTCAGGGACTGAAAAACATGAGTAGAGACTATCAACCTCATTAATAGAACCACATCTCAGAACCTAATGTGAGAGCAGCAATGAAATAAAAACAGACTTATTATATTTGACTATATTTGATTTGTTCACAGCTAAGTAAATTCAAAGTATTTGTTTTGTGGAAAGACTATTTATACCTGGGGGATCAGGGAAGGCTCTGCAGAGGAGATAGTATGACATTTGAGTTGAGAACAAAGATAAGAATTCTCCCAGTTCAGTATGAAAAGGAAATGCATTCCAAATAAGAGATAGAAAATGGAGCTTCTGTAAATACATAGAGACAGGACTTGTATTTCTTGGCTTGGAGAAAATAGGTATTGTTCTTTCTGAGATGGGATTCAGGCTGAATGAAAATGAGTAATGTGAAATAAGGATTGAAATGGTTCACTACGGCCAGGTTTTTAGATGCCAGTCGAGGGATTTTATGTTGTAACTTAAAAGTAAATAGGGAGACATAAAGATGTTGGGTTGTAAAGGGACAAAGTATGACCTGTGTCTTCATATGATTATTGTAGAAACTATGGGAAGGATCTATTTAAGAAGATCTTTCTCATTTGCCTTGTTGAGAGGTGATGAAGCTCTAAATTAGGATGCTGAGCATGTGAATGGATTGAAAAGGACAGATGCAAGAGGTGAAATATACAAACCTTAGAAAGTGAATGAATATGACAGAAGAGGGATAGGGATTGTCACAGAAATTTTTAAAAAATGAGATTTTCTGAGTTGTAAATGGCATCAGCTATCATATCTGAAAAAAGAAATCTCACTGTAAAATATCTGGCAATCTGTCTTTCAGGTCTCTGTTTGAAGATGTCTGATTATCAGACTGGGAATATGGAAGGATGATAGTGCTTTTTCCAGAAATAAATAAGTCCAGAGATTGGACTAGTTCAAGGGCAAAAGATTGAAAGACTTCTGTAACAGCTAAACAATTGTATAAGGGATAGCTAGGAAGAAGAACGATCTCATAAGAGATGTTTGTCTCCTCTGACCTAAACAAGATATATTGCTTATTTCCTTACAAATTGAAAAGGAAGAAGTGGATTTATTATGAGAGACACACAGACAGATATAGTCAATAGACATATTGGGGCCCATTATGTGATAGTCACTGCACTAAGTGTGGTGGGTAAAAAAAGGTACAGAAAGGTCCGTCCTCTGGAGGAGCTTGCATATTCATGGATGATAAAACATACAAATTGGTATGTAAAAACACATTTTAAATAGGAAAGAGAGCAAAAAAACAAACTAGATAACCATGTGTAACTATTAATAGAACACTCAAATTCAAAAGGGTTATAACTATTCTGTTATTTTTTTCCATTCATAGAACTATCAGTTATAGACAGTAATTGCAAATAGAAAGACTTTGATTTGAAGTAAGTAAAAGAATCAAAGTCACAACATTTCAAAAAATGGAATGGGCTAAACATGGAATTAGTAATTTTCTTCCTCACCAGTGGGATTTAGGCAAAAGTTAGCTGTGCATTTTTGAGGTAATATTTCTTTAGGGACTCTCTACAGACAATATCTTCCATTGTCACCTATATTTTGATATTTTTATCATCTTTTAGTCTCTTATGTTTTACACAAACACACATAAATACATTAAATAACATATGTAGTTGTTTCTGTTTAGGCTCCTTTCTATTTCTTACTATAACCTGCCTTGAAAAGTACAATATAAATGTGAGAATAAGATTACACATCCAGATAATTTTCCTAATTCTTGGGGTAAGTGAATACATCTGACGCTGGTATAACCTTTAACTGATGGAATTAAATCATCATTGAGAAGAAAGTTGTTAGTTACAGAGTTTTTGGTGGCCCAACATAAATTCACTGTGGTCAGAGCCATTTCATTTGAATATTTTAAAATGTTTATTTTTATTCTCCACTTAAAAATAATAATCATTATTCACTTCCCTATAATTCATAGTATTAAAGTGTTGCCTGGGGCTCTGAGAGGTTAAAAAATTACCCCAAATTAAAGTGAAGAATTTATCTCCAAACTTATTGACACTAGGTTTAGTTATCTACAAGCTGTCTCTTACTTATACATTCATTAAAAAAATAAAAGGTGGTTTATCTCTTATTCTGGAGAAGCTTCCTTTCACATCCACCCACTCTACTTTTATATCTTTTGTGAAATCCCTACCTCTTCTGCTAGGCCAGACCTTTATCAGTCCCATGGGTTCCCATTATATTGTCATTGTCATTGCAGTTTCTAAAATCTGACAGCTGAATTATACCAGAAACCAAAATTGGTGATTTGATTTAATACATCAACTAACCCATCTTTTTATTCTATCAAATTTTGGAAGCAATAGTAACATATCTCTAGATTTTTTTGTCATGTAACAGGAAAGGAAAGGTTAACTAGATTAAACCTAACATTTATTTAATGACTTCTGTTTTACAAAGCAATTTAAAAAATGTATCATATAAACCTTTCATAAATTTTGTGAGTGTCATTATTCCTCTATTAAATTTAGAAAATTCAGATTATGAAGGTTAAAGGATTTGCTGAACATCACATAGCAATAAGTTTCTAAATTGGGACTCAAGCTCAGGTGTTCTTGATTCCACATCCTACCCTGTCTATCCTGTATCACCTAGTTGCCAAATTCTTAGTTATATACTAGTGCTAAGTCCTGAGTCTGGAGCCTATCTAAGAATGACAACTGATTCTTACTTACTTAGGGAGTACATTGTTAGGAAACATAAATTAAACTTATTAGCAATTTGGATGAAGGGAAGTTTTGTAGCCATGTATAAAAGTCACTTTTCTATGACTTAATTGGATCATCTAAAAAATGGGAATAATATCTTTAGAACCTACTGCAGGGAGCTGTTCTAAGGAATAAGTGTGATAGCATAGATGAAGAGATGTGCAAAGAAATCATTGTATGTAAGCAGTTAGTTCAGCTATGGCACAGTGAAAATGCACATGCTAAAATGCATGTGAAGTCTAGATTGATTTCACTTTAGTAGAAACAAAGAAGATAAAATAAATGTTAAGAAAACAGTCATATAACATGTTTAGTGCTTATCAAGTATATTACTCAATAAAAGAAATCTCAAAAGAAAGAAAGAGAAGTGACAGGAAGATATCATATATAAATATATATGTATATATATATATTCTCTTTTTTGTATTGTTTTAAAAGGTTATATTTCTTTTGAAGTTTTTTTATAAAGGACTCCCACCTAGTTGGAAACTGCTGATTGACTTATAATAGGTCTTTCTCAGAGTCTAAAACAAAATCATAAATAAAAAGATAATGACTGAGAAATCATATGGGCTCCCAAGAAAGAAACATCATTTTCTCACAGTTCAAAGTCACTCTTTCTCTCATAGAATCTTTTAGAAGTAGGAATAAGCAGGTAGCCACGGGAAGTAAACAGAGGAGGTTAGCACACAGAAACACCAACTGCTGTGCTCATGGATGAAAAAGGAAAAAAGTTCTTGTTTTTTCAAACTGTTCTTTATTCTGATAAACTATTAGTAATTCCTTGTTTTTTTTTCCTTCTTTGACTTGTTTTATTTTAGAATTTGTGTCAAAAAGTACACTTCTTAAATTAAAAAATATATATATTTGTTAGAATATCTCAAATGATAGAAATTTTCTATCAGGTTACATTTCATTATTCTTAGTATTTTTGTTGTTTGTTGATTTTCTATACAGCATTGGCATTGGCAAAAGAAGGAAATTGCTAAAAATATTTATCTTCAGTGTAATCTGATCCTGAGAGTTTGGGCTATACTGTTATTGCTCCCTCTTTAGTGGTAGTATAGTTAATTATGTCATTTTCATACCTATATTTAGATTCTTTTCAACTGTTCAATAATTCTGTCTTTCAATGATTAAAATAACTGGATTATAGTTTTATCATCTATACTTGAAATCTTTAGGAAAGGAACTAAGAGTCATTACATTGTAGGCTTAACGTTTGTCTTTTTATTTGTGTGTGTGTGTGTGTTTCCATTTGAAAGAAGCAAAGAACATATTCAAATTTCTGAATTGTACTGAAGTCATTTAGAAATTATTTATAAAATCTATGAATATAAAAACAGATAGCAAAAAGGACACTAAAATGTCAGTAAGTAGTTGGTGTAGATGGCACAACAGATTTTAAAGAATGATTAGGATATACAAGTTTAAAGAATTATTGATTAACTTTATGCTCTCAAGGGTTAAAAGATGATCAAAATCTCTATAATCCATATGCAATATTGGAAAAAGCACCAAAAACCATGAAAAAAATAATTCATCAATTAATGGGAAAAGTGAATTGATTTTTTAAATGTCCTTTCTAATGATCTTACTTTAAATGCGATACTTTTGTTCCTATAAATAGGGACTATAGTTTTTGTTTACCATATATTATAGGGATGTGAAAATTATAAAACAATTCAAAATTGTGTACTTTTGTGGTATGAATAACTAATTCTCTATCATTTCAAATAACAGTAATATTAATGAAGCCCTGATGTAATTAGGTAAAGCTGCATGGAGAAAATAGGCCTGGAGGTACATATTGAAAGTGAATAGGATTAATAGCAAACAGAGAATCATGTGCTCCTGACTCTTAACACTAATAGAGAAGAAGGAAACTATACGCAAATTAAGTGAATACAGAAAAGTATATATGTCAGATATTTGGGAAAGAAAAGACTTTAAAACAAAGCAAAAGCTAGAAAATAATCACAACATATAAAATCAATAATTTTGATTACATCAAATATAAAAAGCTTTTGTTCAAACAAAACTAATGCAACTAAAATTAAAAGCAAAGCAACAAATTGGGAAACAATCTTCAGAAGAAAAACCTCTGACAAAAGTCTAATTACTCAAATTTGTAAAGAGCTAAATCATTTGTATAAAAAATCAAACCATTCTCCAATTGATAAATGGGCAAGGGACATGGATAGGCAATTTTCAGTTAAAGAAATCAAAACTATTAATAAGCACATGAAAAAGTGTTCTACATCTCTTATAATCAGAGAAAGAAAATCAAAACAACTCTGAGGTATCACCTCACACCTAGCAGATTGGCTAACATGACAGCAGTGGAAAGTGAGTAATGCTGGAGGGGATGTGGCAAAGTCCGGACATGCCTTGCTGGTGGAGTTGTTAATTGATCCAACCATTCTGGAGGTCAATTTGGAATTATGCCCAAAGGGTGATAAAAGACTGTCTGCCCTTTGATCCAGCCACAGCAGTGCTGGGTTTATAACCCAAAGAGATAATAAGGGGTGGCAAAAATTTGGAAAATGAGGGGATGCCCTCCAATTGGGCTGAACAAATTGTGGTATCTGTTGGTGATGGAATACTATTGTGCTCAAAGAAATAATAAGCTGGAGGAATTCCATGGAGACTGGAACAACCTCCAGGAAGTGATACAGAGTGAGAGGAGCAGAACCAGGAGAACAATATACACAGAGACTGATACACTGTGGTATACTGTGGTTGAATGTAATTGACTTCTCCCTTAGTGGCAATGCAATGATCCTGAACAACTTGGAGGGATCTATGAGAAAGAAAACTATCCACTATCCACATTCAGAGGAAAAACTGTGGGAGTAAAAATACCGAAGAAGGGAAACTGCTTGATTACATGGGTCGAGGGGGATAAGAATGGGGATGTAGACTCTAAATGATCATCCTAGTGCAAACATCAACAACATGGAAATAGGTTTTGATCAAGGACACATGTAAAACCCAGTGGAATTGAAAGTTGACTATGGAAAGGGTGGGTGGGAGGGAGGGAGGGAAATAATATGATTTTTATAACCAAGGAATAATGTTCTAAAGTGACTATATAAATAAATAAATGTAAAAGAAGACAAATATAGAATATATGGAGAGCAATATGGAAAAATGTTCAAGTAAAATAAATATAATATAGGGTATGTTGAAAGAGAGTCAGACAGGATTACAAAGATTAAACTTGATGAAATATATAAATAGGACATTGAAAATTGATGAAAGACAAATGGATATATGAAAATAATGAAAAAGGAAGATTTTTCTCTGTGTTCATGACAGTGTATATATGATATTTTGTCAAGCTTGTTTTATTTGTACTGGACAGGACTCAAGCAAGGTAACAATGTATTAACATTGTAACATGGTAACAATGTATTAAATTATTAATGGGTTGATAGCTGGAAATTCTAATATAAGCAAAAAGAAAATAAGAAATAAGTTCTCCTCAATGAGCTTACACTCTAATGGAGTAAGACAGTACATCAAAAAGGAGATGGGAGGAGGGAAGAGTGGTAATTTACCCATCAGCATGATCAAGAAATCCAGAGGGGGGCAGCTGGGTAGCTCAGTGGATTGAGAGCCAGGCCTAGAAGTTCCTAGGTTCAAATATGGTCTCAGACACTTCCCAGCTGTGTGACCCTGGGCAAGTCACTTAACCCCCATTGCCTAGCTCTTACCACTCTTCTGCTTTGGAACCAAACCACAGTATTGGTTCCAAGACAGAAGGTAAAGGTTTAAAAAAGAAATCCAGAGAACCAAAAGCAAAGCCAGGGAAATGAACAGTGGTGATGTATAGATCTATTAAATAATGGAGGCCCTGTATTAAACTACCTTTTGGGAGACATTGACTAGTTGGACAGAGTTAAGTTTTGGGTTGAGAAGTGTGCTGGGACATGATGCTGCTAAGGTCCTAAAATTTAGAAGAGAGGGGACAAAATTAAAGAAAAGCAATGTAATGCCATCTGATTTATAAGAATGAATGTGTACTTGATACTCTTAATTTTTCAGAAACTATTAATTATATTCTAAAAATTATAAAAGCAATCTTTACAGATGCTCATGTGGACACTTTTATCCTTGTTATAGTAATTTTATATTGTTAATTTTCAAAGTAAATGGAGCTGATGGGAATACATATTTTTACTCCAATTCATAATTTCAACAAAATGAAGAACTTGGCTAGCCTTAAATATGTATATCCCTATTTTTCTTTCAAGAAAATTTTTCTTGATATTCCATTAGATACAGACATTCAAGAAGTTATCTTCTATTCTTCAAAGATCAGTAAATTATGACTTGAAAGAGTGGGGGTTCATTTCACCATCAAACCACTTTTTCAAAGCCATGGACTTATTGCGCCTATCTATCTATCTATCTATCTATCTATCTATCTATCTATCTATCTACCTGCCTACCTACCTATGAACAACTCTGAAAAATACATTATTGTAACAACTGAATTACTGAAAGCCAATATCTCTTAATTTTTAATTTGTCAATCTGAAGCTCAGAAAAATCTAAACTAGCCAGTAGACTCCTTCCAAATGGATTCAAAGGAGTGAGAGCAGGGAAAATGAGAGAGGTGAATGCCCTGTGTCAGTGACAGAAGATGCACCAAAGTAGACCACAGTGCCAGAAAAAGAGACTCTCTAGTTTAGGCCAAAGTAAAACCCTTGTGATGTCCTCACTTAGCCTATCCTCTAGAAATCTCTGATTGGAAAATTGTTACTGAAAAAGTAGACTTGGAGACCCCAACTCTTCCTTCATTGCTTCTTCACAACAAAAGACTTGTCTTAAAGATTCCACGAGGCTCCTGTTTTCCCTGCATTGTGGTTGGTTTGACTTTTGCTATGTTCCTTTATCTGAGAGTTCTTGTTTATAGTTAAAGAAAGAGTAGGTCTCCACTCTCTTCATAACAAAAGTAAGCCTAGTGAGATGTCCTGGTGCCTGGGAGAAAATTACTTGGAAATTGTCCTTCAAAACTTGAGTTTTTTAGAAAGGTTTCATATAAACATTATTTTAGTTCAATATTAATTTTCCATAGCATAGAATAATCTTTGAAAATGTGCATAAAACTTTTTCATTTTTATTCCAAAACATCCCACATAAATGCACAAACCATTCTTATAAAGAACATGAATATATAAGATTGTTGCTATATGAATCAGTAGTTACTGGTCCTGTTGATAGCTTTTTGGCATTACTAAAGCATACGATGGTTCTCATTTATTTTCATATTTTATTTTAAGATTTTTCCCTTTCAGTCTCTTTAAAATTGTTCTTCAATTTAGCAAGTTGTAATAGAAGAATCAGAGTATCTCATGAGTATAACAAATCTTTGAATTTAATTAATAAAACAATGAATGAATAGCAATTCCTTTAACAGCATATTTAATATATTGCCATAAGGAATTTATTTGTAGACTCCCAGAAAAGAGGGAACTTATTTACCAGGTCAGAATTTTTTTGAAGTTAGATAATAAAAACTGAATTTGTTTTTTGTGATTCCTACCCTCACATATAAGCCTTCCTTTGGTGTAAGGTTTTCTGTATTTGCAGTTCTGCCAGTGAAGAATAACTGCTATGTATGGAAAGAGAATAGTTAGTTATTGAATATGTATTATGTAACTACTGGGTTCCAATCACTAAACTAAGTGCTGGGGTTACAAATTCAAAAAAAGGAAGGTATTCTTTGTATTCAAGGTACTTACAAAATAATGTGAAATGATTATATGCAAAAGGAAATTAAAAGAGTTGAGCTCTAGCCTTCCTCTTCTAGTACCTTAGAGCTTTGATCCTCACCTCCAGAGCCTGGAATTTCCAGGGGTAAGTCTGCACTGTTGTTTTTATTTTTATTTTTATTTTTTTGGATGTAGCAGGTTTTGAAGTGCTTTGCCCTTAGGCTAACTTCTGCTGCTGTTGCCCCCTGCTGCTATGTGAGGGCAGTGCACTGGAGCTCTGAACCTCCCCTCCATGGCCTGAGATTTCCATGGGTAGGTCTGTGGTGCATCATACCTTTTAGTGTTTTGCCCTGAAGCTATCTTCCCTGCTGCTGCTGCTACTGCCACTGCTGTGCTGCTTAGGAGTGAGTTGATTGTTATTAAGCTACAAATCTCACTGCTAGGGGTTGGAGCCTCCAGGGGTAGGTCTGGGGGACTTTTTCTATAGTGTAGTCAGAATTCAGATCTTGCCTTGGTCCTGGCTCCACCTCTGGTGGGGTAGGTGGGGATTGAGGTGTGGTCAGACTCTGTTTTCCCTTGTGCAGTTTTGCCCCCTTGTAATGTGGAAATGTCCTCTTACTGACCACCTGTTGCACTGTGTCCAGTGGAAGAGCCCCTTTTCTCATCCTGCTTTGACCTCTATCCTTTTGAGATGCTTTGCAATGATACCTTTGGAAGGAAATTCAGAGCAGCTTTAAGATTTCTTTGCTAACATGCTGCCATCATGGCTCTGCCCCCTCAAACATAGTTTTTAAGAAAAATAAGCAAATACTCTCAATGAAAATAAATGCCCTTTCATAAAAATAAATTATTCGTATTCCATAGAGATTGTGTAATTATAATGAAATTCACAAAATTATAAAAATAAATTAAAACTAAAAACAAAATAACTATATAATATAAAAGAAAATACTAGGGAAAGGTTTAATGATTAATCAATCAGACAGTTTAAAAAAGAATTAATTGAGTCCTCTAGGTAGCTCAGCAGATAGAAAGCATGGCATAGAGATAAGAAGTCTTGAGTTCAAATATGACCTGAGACATTTTCTAACTGTGTGATCCTAAGGAAGTCACTTAACTCAAATTGCCCAGCCCTTACCATTCTTCTGCCTTGGAAACCCGTACTTGGTTTCAATTCTAAGATGTAAAGTAAGATTTTTAAAAATAGCAACAATAAGTGCATAATCCGAAACTTTTGATGGAAAAGGTTCCACAAAGCACAAGAGATAATTTCAGAATTGTAAATGTTCCAGGAAAGTATGATGCATTTTTTAAAATGTAATATGGCAGGGGGCAAAGTCAAGATGGCAGCTTAGCAAGCAGCAAAAGTTCAGACCTCTTGGAAGACCCTTCCTTACAGATACGGACTGAATGCTACTAGGGCACCTAAATTCAATCTGAACAACAGGACAGAAGTGGGGAACCCTCCCTCTGGACTCAAATCAAAAGGTATGCCCCCCCCCAAAAGCCAGAATCCGAGAATACTCAGGGCTAAGGGGAAGGCAGAGCGAAGGTCCCAAGGACCCAAGGAAGGACCCCTCCCCCACAACCCAGAGGGCTGAGCCCCCAGCAGCAGCGGGAACCTCTGAGTGAGCAAAGGTGCTCGTTTTCAGGGTCTACTTTGGGAGCAGTGGGGCTCCTGGCTGGGAGCATCCAGCTTGGACAGCGGGGAGGAAGCCAGGGAGAAACAGGCCTTTGCTGGGTCCCTCCATCAGGCTCCAGTCTCACCCTTGCCTCGGGCACATCCAGACCAATCCAGTTGAACTAATCCCATCAGAACTCCTCAGAGTTTAGGGAGGCAGGCAGAGGCACTTGCGGACAGCTGAGAAGCAGCTGGAGAGAACTGGAGAGAGCCTGGGTGGCAACCTTCCAGGAGTCTTCAGAGCCTCAGTGCTTCATACCACATACAGCCCAACCCAATTGAACTCAATCCAATCAAAAGCCTCCAGAGGACAGGGAAGCTAACATTCCTCCCCTAGAGACTGTACCAAGAGATCTGACAAAGCTCCAAGAGGGGAGACTGACAGCCCCAAAACCAAAAAAAAAATGATAGGAACAAGAGCACAGCCAAACACGGGGAACAAAGAAGGGGTAAACTCGAGCAAACAACAGAAAAAGAAGAAAGAAATTACAATAGACAACTTCTGCACAGGTAATGCACAAAGAGCAAATGAAACAGAGGGGGGAGGACCAAGCAAAGAAAAAATCAGAAATCCCAGCAAATTGGATACAGGCTTTGGAAGAACTCAAAATGCAATTCAAAACACAATTAAGAGAGGCTGAAGACAATTGGGAAAAGAACTTAAAAACTAAGATGAGTCATCTGGAAACAGAAAATAGTGTCTTGAAAACCAAAATCAACGAGCTGGGAAATGAGGCAAAGGACATGAAAGATGAGGCAAAGCAGATGAAAGATGAGGTGAAGTAGATGAAAGATGACTTCCAAAGATAATCAGACCAAAAGGAAAAGGATGACCAAAAAACTAAGGATGAAATCCAGTCTTTAAGAACCAGAATACAACAACTTGAATCGAGCGACCTCACAAGGCAGCAAGACACTATATAACAAAACCAAAAGAATGAAAAAATTGAGGAAAATATTAAGCATCTCATTCACAAAACAGAGAATTTAGAAAATTGTTCAAGGAGAGACAATTTAAGAATTATTGGCCTACCAAAAGACCATGACAAAATAAAAAGTCTGGACATTATATTACAGGAAATTATTAAAGGAAACTCCCCTGAAATCTTTGAACCAGAGGGAAAAGTAGAGATTGATAGAATCCACAGATCACCTTCTGTACTTAATCCCTAACTGACAACACCCAAGAATGTTATAGCCAAATTCAAGAACTATCAGACCAAAGAAAAGATATTACAAGATGCCAAGAAGAATTCATTCAGATACCAAGGAACCACAGTGAGGATAACTCAGGATCTGGCTGCATCCACACTGAAAAAAGAAAGGCATGGAATACGATATTCTGGAAAACAAGGGAACTAGGTCTAAAACCAAGAATCAACTACCCAGCAAAACTGACTATATTCTTACAGGGGAAAGTATGGTCATTCAACAAAATAGAAGAATTTCAAGAATTCGTAAAGAAAAGACCAGACGTGAACAGAAAATTTGATGTCCAAGCACAGAACTCAAGAGAATCATCAAAAGGTAATTAAAAAACAGGGGAAAAAAGAAAAAGAAAAAAATGTAAGAGACTCAATAAGTTAAAATGAAATGTATCCCTATAAAAAAAGAGGTCATTGGTAACTCTTAAAAACTGTTGTTATTAGCTGGGCAGCAAAAAGAAGTATACTTAGAGGCAACAGCAACAAACTATATAGAATGAAAGGACAAGGCATAAATTGGTATATAGATATATGCATGCAAAAATACATATGCATGAGTATGCATATATATATAGATATAGCTATATAACTAGAGCTTAAAATAGGTTAATATTAAAAGAAATGGGAAAAGAAACAAATGGGGGAATATTTATATGTCATAAAGAAGCTCATGATGGGAGGGGGAGAACATCAATACACTGGAAGGGTAAAGAGGTCAAAGACAGGAAATACTCAACTGTTATGTGCTTTGAAAGTGACTCAAAGAGGGAAAAACAATCCAATCCATCGGGGGCAGATAATAGATTTGCACCCTATAGGGGAGTAGAAGGGTAACAAACGGTCTGTTGGGGAGGGAAGCAGTACAAGAGACAGAGGGAGCGGGGGGTTAATTTTAGAAAGACTACAGGGAAAATAAGGGGGGTGACAAATAGGGAAGGGGTAGAAAGGGAAGTGAAATAAGGGTGGGAAAAAGGGGGACTGTTCAAAAGCAAACATTGGTATAGAAGGAAATAGTGAAAGAAGAAAAGGCAGGTAAAGGAGCAGAAATCAAAATGCTGGGAAATACACAGCTAGTAAGCATAACTCTGAATGTGAATGGAATGAACTCACCCATAAAATGTAAGTGAATAGCAGAATGGATTAGAATCCAAAACCCTACCATATGCTCTCTACAAGAAACATATATGAGAAAGGTAGATACACATAGGGTGAAAGTAAGAGGGTGGAGTCAAATCTATTGGGCTTCAACTATCAAAAAGAAGGAAAAAATGCAAAGGAAGCAGGACTTGAAGTCCCAGATCTCAAACTATACTATAAAGCAGTGGTTATCAAAACAATTTGGTACTGGCTAAGAGACAGAAAGGAGGATCAGTGGAATAGACTTGGTGTAAATGATCTCAGCAACAGTTTATGACAAACCCAAAGACCCCAGATTTTGGGACAAAAATCCATTATTTGATAAAAACTGCTGGGAAAATTGGAAGACAGTGTGGGAGAGATTAGGTTTGGATCAAGACCTCACACCCTACACCAAGATAAATTCAGAATGGGTGAATGACTTGAACATAAAGAAGGAAACTATAAGTAAATTAGGTGAACACAGAATAGTATACCTGTTAAACCTTTGGGAAGTTAAAGATTTTAAAATCAAGCAAGATTTAGAAAGAGTCACAAAATGTAAAATAAATAATTTTGACTACATCAAATTAAAAAGTTTTTGTGCAAACAAAACCAATGTAACTAAAATCAGAAGTGTAGCAACAAATTGGGAAACAATCTTCATAAAAACCTCTGACAAAGGTTTAATTACTCAAATTTACATAGAGCTAAATCAATTGTACAAAAAATCAAGCCATTCTCCAATTGATAAATGGGCAAGGGATATGAACAGGCAGTTCTCAGCCAAAGAAATCAAAACTATTAATAAACACATGAAAAAGTGTTCTACATCTCTTATAATCAGAGAGATGCAAATCAAAACAAGTCTGAGGTATCACCTCACACCTAGCAGATTGGCTAACATAACAGCTATGGAAAGTAATGAATGCTGGATGGGATGTGGCAAAGTAGGGACACTAATTCATTGCTGGTGGAGTTGTGAACTGATCCAACCATTCTGGGGGGCAATTTGGAACTATGCCCAAAGGGCAATAAAAGACTGTCTGCCTTTTGATCCAGCCATAGCACTGCTGGGTTTGTACCCCAAAGATTTAATAAGGAAAAAGACTTGTACAAGAATATTCATAGCTGCACTCTTTGTGGTGGCAAAAAATTGGAAAATGAGGGGATTCCCTTCAATTGGGGAATGGCTGAACAAATTGTGGTATATGTTGGTGATGGAATACTATTGTGCTAAAAGGAATAATAAAGTAGAGGAATTCCATGGAGACTGGAACAACCTCCATGAAGTGATGCAGAGCAAAAGGAGCAGAAACAAGAAAACATTGTACACAGAGACAGATACATTGTGGTATAATCGAAGGTAATGGACTTCTCCATTAGTGGCAATGCAGTGTCCCTGAACAATCTGCAGGGATCTAAAAAACACTATCCACAAGCAGAGGATAAACTGTGAGAGTAAAAACACCGAAGAAAAGCAACTGCTTGACTACAGGGGTGGAGGGGATATGACTGAGGAGAGACTCTAAATGAACACTTTAATGCAAATACCAACAACATGAAAATGTATTTGAATCAAGAACGCATGTGATACCCAGTGGAATTGAGCGTGGGCTATGGGAGAGGTGGTGGGAGGATGGGGAGGGAAGAAAAGAAAATGATCTTTGTTTCCAATGAATAATGTTTGGAAATGACCAAATAAAAATTAAAAAAAAATGTAATATAGCATGATAGGATATTTTATAATGAAAGCTTACAAAAATTTTAAAAATAAATAGCAATGAACTGATTGATCAAAACCATCTGTTGACAGCTGAGAAAAATCCCCTATTTAACAGCACAAGCCATATAATGACATTACAGAACTAACATTTTAAATAGCAAAAACAACATAAGATGAGAACTAATTGGGAAATAACGTAATCTAAAAAGGAGTCATTGAAAATAATCCAGGATTACCCTACAATTACAAGAAGGTAGAGCAAAGGCCAAAATTAGAAATTACAAAAGCAATGGAAATTGAGATATCCTGAAATCCTGAGCTACATCTCGCTGTGTCTGTGAGCACTGGGGCTGGAGCATTATAATCTGTTCAAATAGTGTACTCTTATGATTTTCCCCAAAATTCCTCTCACTCATTGTATCATTGATCTCTATCTCTGACAGAGAAGTAGATTGGGGCAATGCTTATCATTATGCCAAATGACAAGTATACTATGTTACTGAGGAAATTATATGTTCATTATTTAGAAAAAAATTTCCTCTGAGGTGGCATAGTGGAATGGATCATTAATCTCAATGCAAAAATTGAAAAAAAAAAACTCAAAATATTAGCTGGAACAGGAGTTACCCTACTCTACTTCAGCTTATTTTATAAGAGTCTTTATATCCTTTATATCCTTTATGTCCCAACCTACACTGATGAATTCATCACACACAAATCCACTAACTAAAGATGTAAAAGAATAACATTTATCTGAGAAATTCTGAAATTATAAAGGCAAAACCTAGTCAGTAGTTAAAAATATAAGGTTATGGGTTTGAAGAAAAACAATGGAAACCAAGACTCAACTTTCAAGCCCCATATATTCTAGCAATAACATCTTACCAAACTCTGGCCTCTCTTCTGTTTAGTCTTATTTTATTTAGGTTCTTAACTGCTTGACACTAACTGGGAAAGGAGTGGATGTGGTTAAACTTTCACAATAAAAAAGATACTGCTTCTAATCAATGATGTGTGTAAAAAAAACTATAAATTTAAGATAAAAGTAGTACTAATTAATGCAAATAATTAATTCCCCTGAAGTGGGAGCATTATTCAAATTCAAACTGCATATTTCCATTGGGCTAAAACCAATTACCATGTCTTGCATAATTATAACTCCATATAGTACAAATTTGAATACATACAGGCACTTAAGAGGGTTCCATATTTGCAGTAATCATGACCTAACTGAATTTCCTGGTGTTTTCTGTCCTTGCTCCATATGAATCTTTCTCCTTTGCCATTGAATTTTTGCCATTTTGCTCTTGAACGTGATTAAAAGTAAATTTCTGTTTAGCCTTCTGCATTACTTGTCATTGCCAAATTTTTAGCTTTGATCTTAGTCCAGATTTTTTTTAAATGCTAGGATCTCCATTTAAACAATACATTTACCTCACACATGCATTCTTTCAGATGCATGGACCCATTTGTATTTTCTCTCCCCCAGACTGTTAATTACTAAAAATATCAGCTATAAATCAACTCCATCAAACATCTATAATATATATGGAAAAAAGTAAAATTAGTATTTACATCATGAATTTCTAGGCAAAAATTTTAATGAAAATTTTACTTTTTTGAATTAGTACAAGTTTTTCTCCTCAATTTTCCAGATATTAGACATGTCACTATTAGCTATGATAAAATATTTAATAAATCATTAATTAATCTTAGCAGAAATTCTTCTAATATAAATTATTCTTCTTTCTAAATTTACAGATCATTCATTCCAAATTCCCTGATTATACATTCTTATATGTTTTATCACTGTTATAGTTTTGCCAACTAAACCAATTTTATCATATGAAATTAAATGTATTTGTAGTGATAATCTTTTTTTTTTTTTTACAACACAATGGAAATTCCTCCTTGGAAATGTATTTAGTAGGAAAACAGGATAGATTTTGAGTCATTTCAAAGATAGTGAAACAAATAATTAAAGTAACAGAAAAGATGATTTATGACAAATAATATACATGGGACCAAATTTAGGGACAATAGTAGAACTTGAAGAACTTGAAGACATTAAAGATATAAAAATGAAAAAAATATAAGGCCATCTAAAATTATGACAAATCAAAAAGAGAGAAGAACTCAGGTTTTTTTGTTTGTTTTATTTTGTTTTTTAAGATAGAGACTCTTGGCAAAGAAAAGATAAGCCTCTTCTCTGCCCAAGACAGGGCTCCTCACTACTCCCTCCGGTATTACTATTGCTGATACTGCCTGCTCCTACTCTTGCTCCTGTCCCTGGCCTGCAGCACCCAGCAATACTCCTCCTGATCTCTCGTCCTTTCACTACTTCTGCTCCAGAATAGGTCTCCTTCCCAACCCCAACCCTGACCCTGACCATTGTTGCTAATCCTGCTGGGCTGCTGATTGCTTCTGCTGAGGAGCAAGGAGTTCTTAGAGCCACTCTGTGGGCAGTTGGTAAAAATCAGGGTGTATTTTCCTTAGGCAACAATTAGCTTTACTGTCCATGTGGCAGGAGAAACAAATGTTCCCTAGAGTTTTACCTCTAGGGGGAAAGGGAAGGAAGGAAGTTACTTTTCCAAATAGGAAGTAAATTACCTGCATGGCACACTCCATGAAAGAGCAGTACCTTGCTATTTCAAACAGCTTACACCATTCATGAGTGCACTGATCCTTTCACTTATCTTGCCTCAGATTCAGGGAAGAAATTTATCTCCCTACAAGCCTTTGCTCTTTCTCCCTGCCCAGTCTCTAAGATTCATCCAATTTGAGATCCCTTGACACTATTCTCAGCAAGGAGTTCTCCACTATGGGAAATTCGAGAACTCTGACAAGAGGCATCTGAATGGATAGGGAAAAGAACTTTAAAGAGACTAGAGGGGAAATTTTAAGCCTATTCAGAATCCAATGTTTTATGAAAGTCTCTGTATTTTGCTAATTTTTCTTTAAGATTTAATTTTGTTGTTTAAGTTCTTGTATTAATCTGATCAATACTATTCTGTTACACTGAATCATTTTAATTTACTGTGTTTTAACTACTGTTATATTCTGTTACCTTTCCTCTATAACTATACTGGACAAAATATTATTGAATGAGCCTATAAACATAGCTTTTTTTCCCTATTTTGGCTTTGTTAATTGTCACATAGATGATGGATGGACTCCGTCAAACTGATTAACAACCTTTAGACAATTTAATGAGATAAATATCTCAAATTTATTTTGAGGGGTCATTAGACATGATTAAATTTTTTTTCAATAACTCTGACTGATCATTTTACCTGCCTCTAAGTTATTTGTAACAAGAGGTAAAGGGTCCATTTTAGTAGTTGAAGTGAAGTGAAATTATTATCCTCACCTCCAACATTTGTAAAAATGTGAATGGATGGGACATAACAGTCTTATACCAAAGGAGCTGGGAAGTTGATCCCAGGGCATGATACTGCTGGATGGCTCCCAAGAGGGAGCATCTCTCATTTGTAACTCTTCAGCTCACTCTACCCTCCCACGAGAATGATCTAGATTCTTGGTTATGTTTTTAGACCCAACATCAACAGCACAGAGGTATGTTTTGTTTTGTTTTGTTTTGTTTTTCTAGAATGCTCTTCCACATTTTTGTAATGATAACAGTAATGGATTTTTTTTTTAAATCTCAGCAAAGGTTGAAAAATTTGCTAAATCTGTAAAAAATTATGACAAATATACAACAATTCATAGGGTTTTTTAATGTCATTCAGAAGATTCATATAAAAAATGATAGTGGATTTGTTTGCTATTGTCATTAAATGAGCTATTATATTTTATAACTTTGTGAATTTTGACACTTCTTGGATATTCATTATCTGTTGTACTATTGTTCTTTATTTAAAAAAAAAACTTTGTGAAAATTACTCACACACAAAGAATGGATCATAGCCAAGTTTGAAAAGGAAATGGATCTCATTTTTGGGTGAAAAACCTTCATTTTCTACCTCTCCTTAGCTGACATGGGGTGTTAATGATTGTAAGCTATATATTTTTGATTTTTAAAACTTTTTTATTATTGTTTTTGTTTGCATGTGCAATATACTATTTCAGTTTTATTTTTTTCTCTCCTTTTTATATTTTGTGAATTTTAAAACTACTCCACCCTAATCAGACCATACTTTAAAATATCTGACTTAGATATTTCCTAATCAGTAACAATGGAGATATTGGTTTAACAGAATCAAGTCTTGGGAACTCTACATTTCTCCACTCTACTCACTTTAACAAGGTCAGAATGCCTAAACCATACTCAAAGATTTAATTATCTGAGGAAATGGCCTTCAACAGACATGTAAGGAAAAAGCAGACAGATCCCTGGGCTATCCTAAGTCAAACTAAGTTATCATTGGTACAGATGAGATGCAGGAAAGTGACATAAAACCGTCTATATAAGGCACATCACTGGCTCTCTTTGCTCTCTTTCCCTGGAAAGGCTACTCTGGCTGGTAGCGTGCTAGGCATTCTGACATTTTGGAGTAGTGGCAGTTATTTGTCTGGGTTTGGAGGTGAGTTTTCCCTTGAGCTGATTCAGGTTCGGGCATCTTGGCTGAGCCCTTTTGGAGTTCACTTCCTCCTTCATACTCCAAAACCTTACTTTCTAGATCTAATGTTCTCGCCCAGTATTAGCCAAGTGGGAGGAATCCTACTCCTTTTCCTTCTTCCTTCTCCTTAATCTCCTCCACTATATCAATTAAATCACCATAAAATTTCCAGCTGACTTGGGTATTTTATTATTTGGGATTTTCCCTGGTGATCAATTAAATTAAGATTTTAAGTCACAACACTAAAATTGTCCTTACAATTTGAAGCACATGTCACTGTTATTGAGAAGATTTTCTTTAACTTTTTTTTTTATTTTGAAGTACTATAACTTTAAAAATAATTTGCCTAATGTCAATGCATACCCCAAAACTATAAAAATGATGCCATTGATTTTTTAAAGAATTATGGCACTTTGCTTAATGATTTTGTCTGATTCCAGGAGAAGGGAAAAAAAAGAGCCATTATATGGTGCCAAGGATCACAAGGTCAAAAAGGAGCAAACCAATCCAGGTAGGATTTATGAACTTCTAGGCCAGTACAAAAGGGCTTGTACCTAGTGTGAGACTCGTGGTTGAGACACTTGACATATGTTAAGATGCAAGATGCTTTGTATCCTGTGAAATTTAGATTACTCCACCCTACTTAGATTTTACTTTGTGGAGAAGATGAAATTGTAATCACTTGATTAAACAATGACAGTACTTAGTTCTCACTTTTATAGTGAAGCTAGAATTTTAAGCTAAGACTATTTTAAGATCTTAATACAAAGAGGTGTTAAGTAACTATAAATGGTAAATTATTTTGGTATTTTTTCCCTGGCGACCAATTAATTTAGATTTTAAATCACAATCCTAAAATTATATCTACAATACACACTCTTTTTGAAATACTCACAGACAAGAACCAACGTTTGGCTATCATCCTAGCTCCCCATGTCCCTGAGAGTTAAGGTAAAATTAGACACTTCCCTATCACGCAAAACCTAGTCCTTTTTTTTCTCTCATAGTATGTCAACTTCCTGTAACCTTGACTGCAAATGGGCAAGTGAAATACTACTGTATTTTGTCCTACAGACTTGTGGGATAGAAATTACTTTAAATGGGCCCTGATTCAAGGACCTGTTATAGATTTTTTTTCCTGTACTAAAAATTTTTACACATAAGATTTTGATAGTCTATATTTCATCCAGAATTTATTTTTTCTCTTTTATTTGGATTTTTAAAATATTTTTAATTTCTCTTATCAATTGATTTATATATCTCATAACTCAGCCATGTATCCCTAAGTGATCCCTGTGTTTTTCAACCCTCTGGGGGGGGTATGTATAATTATTCTAAAATAAAATGTTTGAATTCTTCTGAGAGTAATTTTAGGTTAAGAAACATGCAACCTCTCTGAATCCAGAAAGTGAACTGTTTGGAGAAGGCACCATGAAGATGCCTCTACAGACCTCACACTACACGAGAAGATCCAGAGTAAACTTTGGGATGTAGTGATTTGAACTGTTTTTTGTATGTATACTTTTATGCCAAAGGGAACTGCTCCCTAACGGGCTTTTTGTCAATGCACCTAGCAATCATTGGTTTTGTTCTCTTTTCCTCTTATCCACAAATCATTGTAATTTCTATATTGGTAATGTTTACAAGATACATTGGAGAGACTAGTCATACATGGATCTCAGGGGTGAATGTATAATTGAAAATCTGTTACCCTAAAAAAGAACTACATTTCCTGGTAGCCCACTGACTTCCTGATGTTACATACTTCCTATAGATGGGGGATATTAGGTGGGTACTTGGAAGGTCCCAGCTTCTTGAGCTTGAAGGCAAAGATAGTAAGGGAGGGAGTTTTGAAATGGCTTATTAGCCATGGGCAAGTGGTCTTTTTATTTTGTTACCTTTTTATTCCTTTATCTCTAATGATCATTAATAAATCCCTTAAAATATAATATTTTTATTACTAAGATTTAATTATAATTTTTGCAATGTGTTAGTTATTTACCTACATAATTTACAATATGTCATTTTGCCCTTTTAGCATTTATTCAATTGGATATGTGATGCTGCAGGAAGTAGGTCTCTATCATCTTCCAAATTGGAGATGCCACGTTGGGAAATTAACAGATTCTACACATTTGCTGAATTCCCATTACAATTCGAAATGTTGAATAGCTTCTTACCTAGAAAAGTAGTGTTTTTAAAAAACAAATAAGGAATAATAAATGCTATTACAGATAATTTAGGATTTTTTTACAGGTAGAGCAAGACTGATATTACTTTAAAGTTTTAATACATATTGAAGACCTAGGTAAAGATCGTTTATTCATCATTAACTGGTTTTAACACTATTGACTACAGTTGTAGGAACTGTGAGAGGCTTATTTGGAGGAAGAAATCAGAATAATGAAACCAAAGATGTATTCTATTTAAGAGCAAAATTATAGAAGCAGCACTTAAGTATTTTAATAATAAAGGAAATACAGAAGTTTTCTTATTTCTTAATGTTAAGAAACAAAATACTTACATGAAGAAAATAAAGGAGAGATTATAGGGCAAACAAGTGGGGTTTGTGTATATATTTACTTTAAATGGCAAGATGTTAAGTAGAAGGAAGTTAGGAATTTTGTAAAAAGAAAGCAAAGGAAAGAAGTATATTTACAATTAGATGAACCCTTAATTTTGATTGATCCATGTCATTTTCTTCAAGCTAAACTGAGGAAACAGTCTGAGGTGAGAGGAAGAGTTAATTTAGACATATATTTCTATAACTTCCACTTCTTTTCTGAGCAACATATTTAAGTTGTGTTTGATGTACTTTGTTTTTTTTTTTTGCTTAAAGAAAGTTATCTTTAAAAACCAGACATGAATTTTTAAATATTTTTTCTTTCCTTCCTTCCTTCCTTTTTTCCTTCCTTCCTTCCTTCCTTCCTTCCTTCCTTCCTTCCTTCCTTCCTTCCTTCCTTCTTCCTTCCTTTTGTCCACAATCATTAACATCATTATCCTCTCTCTGTCTCTGTCTCTCTCATTTGTGAATCTGAAGCACTCTATTCACCATTTTAGACTTGTGCAAAATGACTGATGAACAAAACTATGCTTGCCACACTAGAAACATTTAAAATTTTTGTGGGGTTGTGTGTGGCTAGAATCTATCAAATAGATTTAATTTAGTTTCTTAAAATGTATAGGTAAGAGACTAAATTAAAGCTATTTGATAGATGCTTCTGTGGATTAGAAGCCAAGCCTAGACCCAGGAGGCCCTAGGTTCAAATCTGGCCTGAGATACTTCCTATCTGTGATACTCTGGGAAAGTCACTCACCCCCCAATTGCCTAAATCTTACTGCCCTTCTGCCCTAGAACCAATACTCACTTTTGATTTTTAAAATAGAGGGTATTTTTAGTAAAAAAAAAATGTATGAGGAACAATTGTATTAAAAATAATTAGTCTATCTTTAGTAACCGCATTCTTCATTTATCAAAATCCATACATTTTTTCAATAAAAATAATCTACAACACTGGACCTCTTAGATATTAAACCCCCTTCCCCAATTTTATAGGCCAAAAAAAAAACTGCTTGCTTTATTCAACTAAGTGAGAAAGTAGCTTTTAATTTGATACAGCTATACATATAGTGTATCGTCAATACCTCTGAACAGTTAATTCTTGTCTTTATCCTTTATCATTTTCTTTATAAGCTAAGGGATTGTTCATTCAAATTCATCTAATCCTTATAATACCTGGACCATTATTACAAATCCTTACTGTTCAGATAGCATCTAATTTCTTATGAATCTCCTGAGTATTAAAAGAATCTTGTTAAATGAAAATGAAGGTATCACATCTTGCCTGAGATTTCATTTGCAATTCAATAGTTTAAGTGTTATAATATAGAGATGGCTCACTAGATACACACACTCAGTGTGTTTGTATTCCATTTGAAGGGATATGATACAAAGAGGTATATCTATGCAAAGACAAACAACATTTAGACCAATATTAGCTTTGAAGATTCATCTTTGGTAATATGTGTTTTTGTGTTTGTATGTGCTTGCATGAATTGAAAATCTATTTAGAAAACTGTTACACCACAGACATCTATACAAAAAAAAATAAAATTGATCTTCACATTCTGATACCATCACTACTTCATCTAAATATTTTTCTAAAGTTCCCAAGTATGAAACAATTTTATGTAAAATAATTCAAGAATGCAAGCATATCTTCAAAACATCCTGATATGAGTTCTGTTGAAGTTTGCATCTGAATCTTCATGAGTAATTACTTTCATTCAATAGAAATACTCATAAGCATTATTTGGCTACTTGTCAAGAATCTGTTAAGGATTTTAAGCTTTTATGAGTGATTATCAATATATCTGTTTATGTGTGTGTTGATGTGTTGTCAAAAGTTCACATGAAAGTAAATACCATAAATTACTAATGTATTTTTAATCCACCAAAAAAATGAAATAGTTTTCATCTACCACTAATCCAATTCTTTCTTTTTTTTTTTTTACACCAAAGGAAACTGCGTACAAAGGAGGTTAAATAACTTGGGCAAATGTATACAGGTATTAACTGTCAGAAGTGGAATTTGAATACAGGTCCTCTGATTCCAGATAGAGTATACTTCCTATTATAACTTATAATCCCCAAACCTTGATATGCTTTCTCTAGACATATTTTGGTTGTTTCAATAGCTTTAATTTTTTTTTGCTGCATTTTATGCTGTTATTATAAGGCAAGAAATACTGCTGGACTAGGAATGCAAATTCAATGTAATGGAATTTGGGCCTTTAAGTCACTTAGGAAATTAGGGGTTGAAGGTATTAAAATTGGCAATGGGGAGATGAATATATCACTCTTTCCAGGTGATATGATGGTCTACTTAAAGAATCCTAGAGAATCAACCAAAAAGCTAGTCGAAATAATCAACAACTTCAGCAAAGTTGCAGGATACAAAAAGTCATCAGCATTTCTGTATTTCTCCAATCCATCTCAGCAGCAAGAATTAGAAAGAGAAATTCCTTTTAAAATCACCCTAGACAATATAAAATACTTAGGAATCTATCTGCCAAGACAAACACAGGAACTATATGAACACAACTATAAAACACTCCACACAGTTAAAACTAGTTGATTACTCATGGGTTGGACTAGCTAACATAATAAAAATGACAATCCTACCCAAATTAATTTACTTATTTAGTGCCAAACCCATTGAACTACCAAAAAACTTCTTTATGGAAGTAGAAAAAATAACAAAATTCATTTGGAAGAACAAAGGATCAAGAATACCCAGGGAAATCATGAAAAAAAATGCAAAGGGAGGAGGACTTGCAGTCCCAGATCTCAAACTATACTATAAAGCAGTGGTCATCAAAACAGTTTGGTACTGGCTAAGAGACAGAAAGGAGGATCAGTGGAATAGACTTGGGGTAAATGACCTCAGCAAGACAGTCTATGATAAACCCAAAGATCTCAGTTTTGGGGACAAAAACCCATTTTTCGATAAAAAACTTCTGGGAAAATTGGAAGACAGTATGGAAGAGATTAGGTTTGAATCCACATCTCATACTCTACACCAAGATAAACTAAGAATGGGTGAATGACCTGAATATAAAGAAGGAAACTATAAATAAATTAGGCAAACACAGAATAGTATACTTGTCAGATCATTGGAAAAGCAAAGACTTGAAAACCAAGCAAGAGTTAGAAAAAAATCACAAAATATAAAATCAATATTTTTGATTACATCAAATTAAAAAGTTTTTTGTACATACAAAACTAATGCATCCAAAATTAGAAAGGAAGCAACAAATTGGGAAACAATCTTCATTATAAAAAATGTCTGACAAAGGTCTAATTACTCAAATTTATAAAGAGCTAAAGCAGTTGTACAAAAAGTCAAGCCATTCTCCAATTGAAAAATGGGCAAAGGACATGAATAGGCAATTTTCAATTAAAGAAATCAAAACTATTAATAAGTACATGAAAAGTGCTCTAAATCTCTTATAATTAGAGAAATGGAAATCAAAACAACTCTGAGGTATCACCCCACACCTAGCAGATTGGCCAGCATGACAGCAAAGGAAAGTAATGAATGCTGGAGGAGATGTGGCAAAGTTGGGAAATTAATTCATTGCTGGTGGAGCTGTGAATTGATCCAACCATTCCGGAGGGCAATTTGGAACTGTGCCCAAAGAGCAATAAAAGACTGTCTGCCCTTTTATCCAGCCATAGCACTGCTAGATTTATACTCCAAAGAGATAATAAGGAAAAAGACCTGTACAAGAATATTCATAGCCACGCTCTTTGTGGTGGCAAAAAAAATGGAAAAAGAGGGGATGCCCTTCAATTGGGGGATGGCTGAACAAATTGTGGTATATGTTGGTGGGATGGAATAATATTGTGCTCAAAGGAATAATAAAGTGGAACAATTCCATGGGGACTGGAACAACCTCCAGGAATTGATGCAGAGTGAGAGGAGCAGAACCAGGAAAACATTATACACAGAGATTGATACACTGTGGTAAAATCGAATGTAATGGAATTCTCCATTAGTGGCAATGCAATGACCCTGAACAACTTGGAGGAACCTATGAGAAAAACCACTATCCATATCTAGAGGAAACACAGTGGGAGCAAAAACACTGAAGAAAAACAATTGTTTGAATACATGGGTCGAAATGATATGGTTGGAGATGTATACTCTAAATGAACATCCTAGTGTAAACAACAACATGGAAATAGATTCTGATCAAGGACATAAGTAATACCCAATGAAACTGCACATTGGCTTTGGAAAGAGTGGGTGGAGGGCAGGGAGGGAAATAATGTGATTATTGTAACCAAGGAATAATGTTCTAAATTGACTAAATAAACTTATTCAAATGGAAAAAATGGAAATTATGGGGGTAAAGAATTTTTATAAGTGAGAATTTTGAATTAACATCACTTGTGACTGAAAATATCAATTTAGATTTCATGGAAAAGCTAGGTGTATTGGAACCTGGAGGAAGAATTATAAATCACCTGGTATAGCTAAGAGTTAATTATCACAGGCATTCAATAGTAAATATTTAAAGGCTTGAAAACATGAGAGGGCATAAGGATTCTAGGCAGGTGAGAATTACAGGAGCCTGAGATAAGTCCTTAATCATGGGTTAGAATTATATTATGATTGCTCCAAATATCAAGATAAAGAATTTGCATTTAATTAATAATATTTACCAAAAAATTACATTTATGTCACTGTAAGAGTGAAATAAGGGATTTTTTTTTATTAAAAAGGTTGGACTCGATTATTAAAGAATATGGTCACCAGGAATTTAACTAATTCCAAAGACATTTATTTACAATTTATTTACAAAATATAGAAAGAGTGAAGTAGGAAATCAGAGAGAGTATAGGGTAAGATATCTAGCCTAAGCACTAAATATTTTGTGCTGACCTCTGGCTCAAACCAGTCAGGGGAGTTTAATCCTTAGCCAGAGAGGCCTTGGGTTTTGAGCCAAGGACTTTGGGTTGCAGGGAGCCTCTCAAGAGGTAGGTCTCTCCTGAGGCTAGTCTTTTCAAAGAATCCGAGAAAGAAGTCAGCTCTTTTCATTCACCATGTGTCAGTACAAAGGGAGAGATTTAAGAACAGTGTCATCATGTACAGAGTCTCAGGTCCAGTCAGCAGATTCTTCACCAGCCTCCAACTTGAACTCAGAACTCCAGAAGAAGATGAAGTTCTTTCTGAATATCTTTCCAAAGAAGATCTCTGAAGAATCTCCCCAAAGGAAGTTGTAACTCCCTTTTAAAGACACTTTCTTTTACTTCACTTCCTGTGACTTCCCCTAATTTCACATCTACCAATCCCAGTTGAAGTTTTGCTTAGGACTGCCCAGGGTACAGTCAGTTTGATTCTGATTCATCACCCACTATTGTTCACGTGGGTCACAGACCACTTACACTAAATGATTAAGTGGGGTGTTTACACTTTTTCAGTGATTAAATTAAAAAATGGGCAGGGGAGTTAATTTAATCTTCATAATCAAGGGAGAATTAATCAATTTCATTTTTGCAATCAGGAGTAAGTTAAATTTAATCTTTACACCATTCATTAAAAATTGAAAAATGATTTTGTGACAGAATCCTTTGCAGTGGAAAATTTTTGTTCTTAATTTATAGATAAGAACATTGAGACTCATGAGAATAAATGACCCATTGAAATAAGAAATGATAAGTTATAAATTAATATCTTAGTATATATGATTTTATTAATTTCATTTGCATATTTTTAACTTGTTTTCCCAAATGGTTGTACCATTTCACAATGCCACTAATTATATTTATATGTATATATGCATATATGTTTGCTATTAATTTCATTAGCTATCCCAATTTCCCAAGTATGCTCACCCCACTCCATACTAGAATATCATTAAATCTGAAAATTTTTATTTTTAAGTTAAAAAAAGAACTCAGCAAAACAGTAATATGTTAACATTTTAAAATATGAACAATTTCAGAAATTTAGAATTGTTCTTTACTTTTACATTATTGCTTTAGTCTTTATATTATTTCCTCAGCTATGCTTACTTTACCAGAATTTTCTTAATCATTTTTCAATTAATGGACATTTACTTTCTTTCCAATACTTAGTTACTATAAAAATTATTCTAAAAATATTTTGAAGCTAATAGAAACTGATTTCTCATAGATATTTCCTTGAAGAATAAATTCAATAATGGAATCTCTGGTTCCTAGGATATACAGACTTTTTACAAATTTAATTAGTATTATTGTACCTTGTTTTTCAAAATGGCTATACTATTTCATAAGGCCACAAATAATATATTAGTTGCTTATCCTTCCACAAGTACACAAATATAAACTATTTTCATTTTTTAACATTTGTCTCAATTTGCAAAATGGAATGTGAAATCTAAGGTAATTTTATTTATATTTATCTTATTATTAAATATGAGGTATTTTAAGTGGTTGTGGATAATTTGTAGTTATTCTTTAGAGAACTGTTGAATCATATTATTTTTCTACCGCATCCCAGTATTGGACTTATTTGTTTATAATGGATTGTTTCTTGGCTATATTACTGCAATCTGTCTAATAGAATTTTATTTTATATTTTGAATTATATGTTCATTGATGGTATTGAACTACCATTCTATTTCTGGGTTTTATCTTTCCCTAACTTAGGTATTAAGCATTATTTATCTCATAAAAAGATTCTAGAGAAGTTATTTTATTAGAAGATAATTGTATAATATTGCTTGAGTATATTTTATCTTCTGTTTTTTTCTGATTTCATTTGTTATGATTGTTCAGTCACTATTTTATTGTTTTTTGTGAATTGGTTTTATGCTTTCACCTTTTTAATAAGATTAGCAAAGGTTTAGCAATTTATACTATTCTAGATTAGAGAAAAATAAATTAAAATAACAGGTATCAACTCACACCTAGGATATTGGCTAATATGATAGAAAAGGAAAATCAATAAATTTTGAGAGAATGTGAAAAAATTGTGATAGCCAGTTCACTGTTTTTCAAGTTGTGAAATAATCTAGCCATTATGGAGAACAATTTGTAACTATGCCCAAAAGACAATAAAGCTGTGCATACCATTTGATACATCAGTACCACTGCAAGGTTTGTGTCACAACAAGCTAAAAAGAGAAAGGACCAATTTGACACATATATGTGGTGACAAAATTTGGAAATTGAGAATATGTTCATCAATTAGGTGATGACTGAACACATTAAAATATATGGTTATAATGGAATGGAATGCTATTTTGCAGCAAGGAAAGACAAGCAGGACAATACTAGAAAAACATAGGAATACCTGTTTTAACTGAGGCAAAACAAAGTAAATAGAACCAGAACACTGCAAACATTAATAGCAATATTATATGATGATTACCTGTAAATGACTTGCTTCTTTGTAGCAATACAATTATTTAAAACAACTCTAAAGTAGGATGATGAAAAATCATATCTAATTTCAAGAAAGAATTCATAGAAACTCAATGAAGAATGAATCATAATGTTTTCTCCTTGATTTTCTTAATGTATTTTTTACATGAGTTTTCTTCTCCTATATGACGAAAGTGGAAAGATATTTTGTATGATTGCAGAAAAACTAGTAAGGGAAGAGAAGGAAGGAGAAAATTTGCAACTTAAAACATTTAAAATTGTTCTTATATAATTGGAAAAAATAAGTATTATATTAAAATGTATGTGTGTGCACATTTTTAAGAACAGGGTTTGAGTTTGATTCTACATTAGATTCTACATTACAATTTTTCCATTTCATCTATTTCTCCTCTAAATTTTAATATCTCCTTTAGCCGTTTATGTTTTTTTTAATTTTTGTTTCAAATTTGACTCTTTTTATTTTGTTAATTCATTTTTGTAAAGATGTGACTTTTACCTCTGAGGACTGCTTTAGTCATATATGAAGTTTTTGATGTATTGTCTCATCATTTTTATTTTCTTTTAAATACTTATTTGTGTTTGTGATTTGTATTTTGAACCACAAATTATTTAGAATTTCATTGTTAATATATATTTGAAACTGGACCTTCATTTTATTATTACTTAACCAATTTCTACTTTTACTGCACCTTGTGTCCAAAAATATTATTTTTAAAATATTTTCTTAAAATATCTCTATTTACTAGTACATAATTTTATATAATAACATACCTAATAATTTAAAGTTCCATGTTGCATAGAAATATGTTTATTATTTTATATTCTCTTTTATAAGATTCCAAAGATTTTTTTGTTCTACTTTCTTCAACATATATAATTCTGGTCATATATAATTTTCCCTTTTCTTTACATTTTAATTAAACTTAATTAACACTGATAGAGGAATATTTAACTGTCCTATCACCATTTTGTTTCTATTTACATATTATTAAATCTCAAATGTCAATTCCCTTAATAATCTGGATGCATAGGAATTTGGATTATATGTATATATATATGTGTGTGTGTATGTGATTTTAGTTTATTGTCTATAGTTTATTTAGCATAATGTTTCCTTTTTATCACTTTTATTTTTATATGTTTGTTTGTATTAACAACATGATTACAAGACCTAATTTTTGTTCTTATTTTTTAGATTACTTTATATAATTTTCCCATTCCCTTCAGTTTTACTTCAAGTATGTAAGGTTTTTTTTTTCTTATAGGCAAAAGATTGTAGGTTTTTCTTTTCATAGATAATCTGACATTATTTTTCATTTTGTTTCATTATTTAAACCATATTCAAACTAACAAGTTAGATTTAGATTTTCATCAATTCATCTCAAATATTTTTCAACTAATATATTTTTATCTTATATATTTTTACTTTTAAACTTTCAAAAATGTAACTAGATCATTTAAAAATTCATATAATACAACATAAATAGCATGGCTTTGATTTATATACTTTTCTTATTTAATGCACAAATACTCTAGTGTGTTTAAACAGCAGAAGTTCCACATTTTGTAGAAAATGAAAGAAATGTCTTCATGCTTCATAACATTCAAACAGTGGTATTAGAGAATCAAAAAGTTTAAAGGGAAAAATGTTTAACATTAAAAACAGATATATATATATATATTTACTTATAATATACCTCATAACCTTATTGTACCTACATTATCAGTTTGGCTAATAGTTTTATTTTTATGTGTTTTTGTTGAATAAATGATCTTTACTTCTCAAAGATTGTTACAAATTATGTGCCATAGAAAAATAACTTCAATAATGAATGCAAAGTGGACTTCATGAGTTCTACAAATTATATTTTATTTTCTCAAAGATGAAATAAGTTCATATTAGTAGGGGAAAAAGGGGGCAGTTGGGTAGCTCAGTGGATTAAGAGTCAGGCCTAGAGATGGGAAGTCCTAGGTTCAAATATGGTCTCAGACATTTCCCAGCTCTGTGACCCTGGGCAAGTCACTTAACCCCCCATTACCTAGCCCTTACCACTCTTCTGCTGCAAACACATTATTATGTTGCTTCTTTATTTTTTTCTTTATCTTTTTTTGGAAAGTATTACTATTTTTATGGACTCTCATACCCTCTTTTGTTATCAATCTTCCTTGGGGAATTTTTTTAATTTCCTTTTTATCTTTTACTTTTATCTCATTATAAAAAGCCTCCCTTTTTTTCTTCTTAGTTATTCAAGCAGAAATATCTATCCTCCTTTCATCTTCTACTAGTCTTATTCATTATATTAATTCCATTTTTTCACTCCTTTCCTGAAAGGATTTCTCCAACTCTCTTCATAATCTATCAACTTTTTTTTCTGTTTAATCTGGTTTTCAATCTTTGCTTAAACATACTTATAATTCTATGTTCTCTGTCTCTGTTTCTGTCTCTTTCTCTGTCTCTCTCTATCTGTCTTTGTCTCCTTCTGTCTCTGTCTGTCTGAATGTCTATTTGTCTCTACTTCATATTCTTCATATAATCAAAGCTTCCAAAATATCCATTCTAGGATTCCCCTTCTAGCTACTTTCTACTGTGTTGTAGAACTTGACCTGTGGAATTCCCTTTTCCACAGAGGTAAAATGGTGTTCCTTTTCCACTGTTAGATCTATATCAGGTGAAGAAAGATTGTATCTTGTTGGTTGACCTGATGCAAGGGCCTTGAGTAATGCTCCTTCTAGTTCCTTAGTTGATTTGGATACCTCATTTGTTTGTGGTCCCAATTAAAAAATACTTCCCCATCTGAATTTCACTCCAGCCTGGTAATAACGAGAGAAACCTAAGTTTTTTCCACTATCTATGGGTTTCATTAGGAAGGAAGCCTGTTGCTAAAAAAGGTATTGATTACCTCTTCTCAACCAAGTGTGTTCTTAGAGCAGGTTATCTTGTCACCTGAATTTCTAGTGTATCCCTTCCTGACCTTCATTCTGGGGTGAGTTTCTTGTATGTATTAACTTCCTAGTTAAAATATCACTTAACACTTGGGAGAAGAAAGAAGGTAGTAGAAAATTTAGAAAGATACCTCTCAAGAAAAGAGGAAAGTAATTAAAAGATGGAAAGCAGAGATAAGTCTTTTAAATAAGTCGCCACTGAAAGAACAGGCAGAATCAGGCTCTTCAATCCCTTTACTTGCCAGAAAGAGTAAGAAAGAATAATGTAAAGAAAGTAGAGGGAAAGGGTCTTGGGACATTTGCAGAAGGGCATCTATATTTTGCTGTATGGGAGGGTGTAAAAGTGGTCTTAAATGAAATAGCTAGAGGGCATTAGATACTTTGTGAAAGGTTTTTCTGAGAAAAATGGAGAGTAATGAGACTACCTTTTCTTTGTGGTCAAATTTTTTAATCATATAACAATTGGTACATACATGGAGATACAAATACATGCAATCACATATCATATAATAATTGTATAAAACTTCAATTACACATTAAAGACTTTATGTTGTATCCAGGGCTCTGTGATCATCTAAGCCTCAATCTGCCATTGTCCAAAATTTATGAAGGAACTTTCCCTTAAAATCTTTCTATTGTCATTCTTTTCTATTCTGTGTAAATATGATGCTAATGTGAATAATTTAGTTTCTTGAACTATTGGATTCATGACTTCTTGGGACTAGGTATTGTCTGTTTTCACTTTTTGACCAACCATCAGTTCCATATAATAATAGATGATTACTACTTACTTGCACCTTGATATTTCCATTTGTGATTGAGGGACTATAAAAATATGTTGATTCTTAAGAGCCCATTATTTCTATTTTGTTTATTTTGAAATTCATTTTAAAATATCCTCTCTCTAAATGTCATGGAAATTGATATATTGGTTTTAAATGATTAAATTCTATATAATTTTCTTGATATCAATAAGTATTTATTAATAGGATTAGTATTTTAACAACTTAAAATTAAATAAAACATTTTGATTTAGAAATGGTTTCTGTAAAAAGCTCTAAAAGAATGGTAGTAAACTATTATTTTACCATTTTTGTATTTCTTGGTATGTTATGTTATAAATGATGATCTCCAACTTGAATTTCTCATTTATTGTCTAAAATCACATATTTTCCAGCTTCCCATAGTTTGAATATGAATGAATGTGTTTTCATTAATATAATTTACTCTTCATTCTTGCCTGATAATTGCATTGATAGTAATATTTTTAAGTTCTTCAAGTAGCAAAAAAATAGTTACTTTCATAATGTTGAATATTAGCATATTACATAAGCTATTGTGGTAATATAGTATCCATTATATCATCTAAAACCTTAATTATATTTACTTTTTCTGTGTATTTTTTGTTAATTTGTGTATGTGAGTGGATGTGTCTGTTATTTTTTGTGTATGGCTTCATGTGATTTTCATCAATGTAAAGCACTCCCAACATTTCTCTATCAGTACAGATTGCCACTCTTCTCCACTTCCCCCAAATTAATACTTAGGAAGATGCATAAAGCAGAGAATTAAAAAGAATAGTCCAGTGTCACACTACCATTAAATGATAGAAATGAGACATGTATTCCCTATTTTTTTAGAAATAAAAAATAAGTGTTACTAACATGTCTTAATTAAGAAAATTGGCACTGACTCGTTGGACTATTATATTGTGCCATTCCTTTGTATTTTCTCTTGAGGAGTGCCTACAGTATGTAATTGGACCTAGATGAGTTGTTTACATCTTGGCCTCTTTTCAGAGTATGAAGTGTTAGAAGAATCTTAACCCATTACATACAAACAAGATAAGATAATATTTTTCTTTAAAAAGTTATTAAAGGTAACATTGTGATTTAATTATCTCAATGTGTCAAAGTTTCAACTTATTGATAATGATCTCTGATCCCACCTAGTGATATTATTTTCTGATTTCTTGAATACAAAACAATCATAACAGGTCCTAGCCACTCACTGAGTTTTATTTGGTAGAATCCCCCAGACAACAACATCTACATATATATGAAATGCTTCAGGAAATATTCTTAGAAAGAATAACAATGTTTAAGGAAAAATGTCCAATGCACAACTAAAAGAAATATGCTAAATATTTAACTTTATAACATTATCACAAATGCAGGTGAATGAACATGTTCGAGATTGTCTTGACACACTACATAAAGTGAGACTTCATATAAAATTAAAGAAAATGCTAATAAGTGACCTCACTTTTTTCCACCTTTTTAATCCTCTCAACAAAATTTCACTTCACCATCTTATACCACATAATTTATATACAGATTTACATGTTCTAAATTTTCACTCATGGTAAAGAAATCTTATATTTTTGCACTTAAGAAACCTAAATTATATGAAGAAATTTTCATATGAAAATGTTTTTTAACATTATTGTATTTGATCATTTTCAAATATTATTCATTGGAAACAAAGATAATTTTTTTTCTTCACTCCTCACCCTCCCACCACTTCTCCCATAGCCAGTGTGCGATTCCACTGGGTATGACATGTGTTCTTGATACGAACACATTTCCATGTTGTTGGTATTTGCATTAGAGTGTTCATTTAGAGTCTCTCCTCAGTCATATCCCCTCCACCCCTGTAGTCAAGCAGTTGCTTTTCTTTGGTGTTTTTACTCTCACAGTTTATCCTCTGCTTGTGGATAGTGTTTTTTAGATCCCTGCAGATTATTCAGGGACACTGCATTGATGCTAATTTAGAAGTCCATTACCTTCGATTGTACCACAGTGTATCAGTCTCTGTGTAAAATGTTTTCCTGGTTCTGCTCCTTTCCCTCTACATCACTTCCTGGAGGTTGTTCCAGACTCCATGGAATTCCTCCACTTTATTATTCCTTTGAGAACAATAGTATTCCATCACCAACATATACCATAATTTGTTCAGCCACTCCCCAATTGAAGGGCATCCCTTAATTTTCCAATTTTTGACCACCACAAAGAGCGCTGCTATGAATATTCTTGTACAAGTTTTTTTTTTTTTCCCTTATTATCTCTTTGGGGTACAAACCCAGCAGTGCTATGGCTGGATCAAAGGGCAGATGGTCTTTTATCACCCTTTGGGCATAGTTCCAAATTGCCATCCAGGATGATTGAATAAATTCACAATTCCACCAGCAATGAATGTGTCCCTACTTTGCCACATCCCCTCCAGCATTCATTACTTTCCATAGCTGTCATGTTAGCCAATCTGCTAGATGTGAGGTGATACCTCAGAGTTGTTTTGATTTGCATCTCTCTGATTATAAGAGATGTAGAACACTTTTTCATGTGTTTATTAACAGTTTTGGTTTCTTTGGCTGAGAACTGCTTGTTCATGTGCCTTGCCCATTTATCAATTGGAGAATGGCTTGAATTTTTGTACAATTGATTTAGCTCTTTGTAAATTTGAGTAATTAAACTTTTGTCAGAGGTTTTTATGAAGATTGTTTCCCAATTTGTTGCTACCCTTTGGATTTTGGTTACATTGGTTTTGTTTGTACAAAAACTTTTTTATTTGATGTATTCCAGATTATTTATTTTGCATTTTGTGACTATTTCTAAGTCTTGCTTGGTTTTAAAATCTTTCCCTTTCCCAAAGGTCTGACATGTATACTATTCTGTGTTCACATAATTTACTTATAGTTTCCTTCTTTATGTTCAAGTCATTCACCCATTCTGAATTTATTTTGGTGTAGGGTGTGAGGTGTTGAGCCAAACCTAATCTCCCCCACACTGCTTCTAATTTTCCCTGCAGTCTTTATCAAATAATGGATTTTTGTCCCAAAATCTGGGGTCTTTCGGTTTATCATAAACTGTCTTGCTGAGATCATTTACGCCAAGTCTATTCCACTGATCCTCCTTTCTGTCTCTTAGCCAGTACCAAATTGGTTTGATAACCACTGCTTTATAGTATAGTTTGAGATCTTGGACTGCAAGTCCTCCTTCCTTTGCATTTTTTTTTCATGATTTCCCTGGATATCCTTGATCTTTTGTACTTCCAAATGAACTTAGTTATGTTTTTTTGTTCTAATTCAGTTAAGAAGTTTTTTGGTAGGTCAATGGGTATGGCCTTAAATAAGTAAATTAATTTGGGTAGGATTGTCATTTTTATTATGTTAGCTCATCCCACCCATGAGCAATCAATGTTTTTCCAATTGTTTAGATCTAGTTTTAACTGTGTGGAAAGTGTTTTGTATTTTTATTCATATAGTTCCTGTGTTTGTGTCGGCAGATAGATTCCTAAGTATTTTATATTGTCTAGGGTGATTTTAAATGGTATTCCCCTTCTAATTCTTGCTGCTGAAATGGGTTAGAGATATATAGAAATGCTGATGACTTATGCGAGTTTATTTTGTATCCTGCAACTTTGCTAAAGTTGTTGATTATTTTGAGTAACTTTTTGGTTGATTCTCTAGGATTTCTTAAGTAAACTGTCATATCATCTGCAAAGAGTGATAGCTTGTCTCCTTATTGCTAATTTTAATACCTTCAATTTCTTTTTCTTCTCTAATTGCACTTGCTAGTGTTTCTAGTACAATGTAAAATAATAAAGGTGATAATGGGCATCCTTGTTTGACTCCTGATCTTATTGGGAAGGCTTTGAGTTTTTCCCAATTGCAGATGATGTTTGTTGATGATTTTAGATATATACTCTGTATTATTTTTAGGAAAGGCCCTTCTATTCCTATACTTTGTAGTGTTTTCAATAGGAATTGGTATTGCATTATATCAAAGGCTTTTTCTACATCTATTGAGATAATCATGTTATTTTTGTCAGTTTGATTGTTAATATGGTCAATTATGTGGATGGTTTTCCTAATATTGAATCAGCCTTGCATTCCTGGTATGAATTCTGCCTAGTCATAGTGGATGACCCTTGTGATGACTTGCTGGAGTCTTTTTGCTAATATCTTATTTAAGATTTTTGCATCTATATTCATTAGGGAGTTCTATAGTTTACTTTCTCTGTTTTTGACTTGCCTGGCTTTGGGATCAGAACCATTTTTGTGTCGTAAAATGAATTTGGTAGAACTCCTTCTTGGCTTATTCTGTCAAATAGTTTGTTTAATATTGGGATTAGTTGTTCTTTGAATTTTTGATAGAATTCATTTCTGAATCCATCTGGACTTGGGGATTTTTTTTTTCTTAGGGAGTTCTTTGATGGAGTATTCAATATTTTTTACTGATATGCAGTTGTTAAGGTAATTTATTTCTTCTTCTTTTAGTCCAGGCAATTTATATTTTTGTAAGTATTCACCCATATGACCTAGATTGCCATATTTGTTGACATATAATTGGGCATAGTAGTTTTTAATGATTGCCTTAATTTCCTCTTCATTAGAGGTGAGATCTCCTTTTTTCATCTTGGATACTGTCAATTTGGTTTATTTCTTTCCTTTTTTTAATTAGACTGACTAGTACTTTGACTATTTTATTGGTTTTTTCAAAGTACCAGTTCTAGTCTTATTTATTAAATCAATAGTTCTTTGATTTTAATTTTATTAATTTCTCCTTTGATTTTTAGGGTCTCTAATTTAGTCTTCATCTCAGGATTTTTAATTTGTTCACTTTCTAATTTTTTTTAATTTGCATGCCCAATTCATTGACCTCTGCTATTCTTAATTTGTTAATATATGAACTCAAGGATATAAATTTCACCCTGAGTACTGCTTTGGCTGCATCCCATAGGTTTTGAAAGGATGTCTCATCAGTGTCATTTTCTTCAATTAAATTATTAATTGTTTCTATGATTTGTTCTTTAACTAATTGGTTTTGGAGAATCGTATTGTTTAATTTCCAATTAATTTTTGATTTACCTCTCCATGTTCCCTTACTAATGACTATTTTCATTGCATTGTGGTCTGAGAAAGTTGAATTTATTATTTCTGCTCTTTTGTACTTGTTTGCAATTTTTTTATGTCCTAATACTATTGTGCTCAAAGGAATAATAAAGTGGAGGAATTCCATGGAGACTGGAACAACCTCCATCAAGTGATGCAGAGCAAAAGGAGCAGAACCAGGAAAACATTGTACACAGAGACTGATACACTGTGGTACAATTGATGGTAATGGACTTCTCCATTAGTGTCAATGCAATGTCCCTGAACAATCTGCAGGGATCTAAAAATACTATCCACAAGCATAGGATAAACTGTGTGAGTAAAAACACCGATGAAAAGCAGCTGCTTGACTACAGGAGTTGAGGGGACATGACTGAGGAGAGACTCTAAATGAACACTCTAATGCAAATACTAACAACAGGGAAATGGGTTTGAGTCAAGAACACATGTGATAACCAGTAGAATCGTGTGTCGGCTATGGGAGAGGAAAAGGTGGTGGGGGGGGGGGTGGGGAGGAAAAGAAAATGATCTTTGTTTCCAGTGAATAATGTTTGGAAATTACCAAATAAAATACTGTTTAAAATTTAAAAAAAAAACAAACAATGTGATCCCATGGAACATAGCATAACATTCGAACTATGACAGAGGCTGGCACATAAGAAAAGGGCTAGGCTAAAGAGTGTGTGGATCTGATCACCTCTACAGGGGAAGGGCCCTGGACCTCTGGAATTTTGAGGGAAACCAGAAAATTCTGACTGGGATTTCAGTTGGTCTCTCGGTTTTGAGAAGTTGAGGAGAGAGGGCTGGTTAATATGTTCTCCTGAGGATTACCCAACCTTTTCCTCCTTGTGAAAGATGGCTGAAGAGGAGCCTGAGAAAGACATTTGGAGTCTCCATCAGACTTTACCTCAGCTTCTGCTTCCCTGGGTCTGAACTGTCCAAGGGGCCAAACCCAGGGTCAGTCAACTTGACTCTCTCTCAGGGTCTCAGGGTGCCAAAGCCTGAGTTCCCCCAAACTTGAGGAGGGAGGGAAAAGGTGTAGTTAAAGAGAGGGACCACATTTTCCCCCATTTTCCTTTCCTATTCTTTTCCCTGCCAACCATTCCTTTGTATTAGCCTAATTGAATTAATTCACATTAAAGTAGTTATCCTTTCCTAAATTTGAATCAAATGTGAATAAACAGCTTAAAGGGGAGAGACATATTCCTAAGGAGAAACATTTTTGTCTCTAGTAGTAGAGGAGGAGGAGAGAGACAAGAGCAAATCTGGGATAGCAGCCATAGCTGAAGAGGGAAGACTGAAGGAGGAAAATCTCCAAACCCCTCTCCTCTCTCTGAGACAACCTAAACATCAGCTGTCTCTCCTATGTCCCATGTCTTTTACCATTTACAAACCTTCTCCATTACAGACCACTTCTATCTTCTACTGTTTCCCACAGTCTATCCAACTTCACATTCATTGTTTTCATTACACTATCTGTCCATCAAATCCTCTGCCATCCCTTTCTCCTTTGCCTTCAGTCTTTCCCAGCATCAGAATCTTTTCCATTGTGTTGTGTAGTCTCATTATTCAGGAAAATATTTAAGCTTCAGCTTTACTATGTGTCCTTTCAAAGAAAAGACAGAGTTATTTTTTTTAAGTACTGATCAATATGATATCCCTGCGGTCTAACACATTCTCAAAAGTCTTCTCCAGGGCCACAATTCAAAAGTATTGACAGCAAGGATAACAATACAGAATGTAAAAAGCAATCACAGTAATCAATAAATCCCATTCAAAATTGAATTCAATTTAAGGATTCCCAGGGCAATAACCTGCTGTGACATTTCAATGAAATCTTAGTCCCCCCCCCCCTGTTTATCTTAGGCTTGTTAGGTGCACTGAGCTATTTTGTGATCCTCCTGCAATGCAAGAATTTGTGGGGGAGTTTGAAAGCAATTGTCTTTACAATTAGACCTAAACTCCGCATATAAGTCATAGTACTATCTAGAGGTAAACTGTTAGTTTTCTATTGTTCATTTATTTGTGGGAGCCACATGTACAAATCTATCTCTAAAAGTCATGCAGCCCAGGAATTTCCTTCCTTTTCCAGAATGTCTTTGAATATTGGTTCTTCTGCTACTCTGTTGCTATCTCTCAAGGTTATAAAGTCTACTCAGCAATTTTCAGTGAAGGGCGAGTTTTAGTGAGTCACTGCAAAAAGAGTTACTAATCTATTATGATTATTATACTATTTTTCTTACTATACTATACTATTATTATACTATTATATAAAAGCTATTATGAGGATTCTTATTATTATGGATTGGACAATATGGCCTTTGAAGTTTTTTTTTTTTTCAAAATGAAATTTTGTGATTCTTTTCATGCATTTTTTGGGGAAATATATCATTTTCACATAAATTTTTGCCATAAGTTATCTAGCTAATGTGTCTGAGGCAGATGCTATGCTCATCTCTGCACGTTAAGTACCACTACCCCACCCCACCCTAGCCTCAATCTAACCAGAACTTAGTTCTGCTTTGCTATGCTTTTGCCTATCCTCTACTTGGGTATAAGATTATAAAGGAACAAGAGTAGTCTATTTACTTTTTTTAAGTTTGCATAAAGGTGTGCCTTTTTTTCTCCTAAGATTTTTAGTCAAGCGAAACACCTTGGCAGCAATTCAAATCTTTTAAACCCATACTGTAAGAGATACCACAAGAATAGTCCCAACCAGCCAGTGCCTCACAGAATAGACTGTCTTAAAGACAGAAGTAGTATTTCATAGAATGCAAGCTTCATGGGAACAGGGACATATCTTTATAACCCTAGTACCTAAGAGAATGATTTGTACTCAGCTGGCAATTAATAAAGGCTTGGGATTTGATTGAATGAAGCTTATTGAAGAGTTGTCTTCCCAATCTTAATGGCCCAGTGGACAATGATCTTCTATGATGACAGATACATTTATATCCCAAGAAAAGTATGTCCTGCCTAGTGCAGTCAACAATTTTATGTATTTCCTTCCTAAGTGATCTTACTTTTCTATGTCTCCCTGTTTCTCTATGTCTGTCTCTCTGTCTTGATCTGTCTATTTCTTTTACACACACACACACACACACACAAATACACACACACACACACACATGCACATACACTATGTGTCTCTCTGGCTCATTTCATCCATAAGTATCCAAAGTAAAAAAAAAGAGTATGGGATATTTTTTAAATAGTGTTTATAGGCATTTCTAATAAATGTCTGATATTGATGATAGTGAATGGGAGGGCACAACATATGAAACAGGAAGAATACTTGGAATATAAGAATATGTAATCTAAATTTGAAAGAGGCCTAAAAACAATGATAAGACAATCCAAACCTGACATGAATCACATTTTATCTTCCATAAGAATAAATATGTCACTCATAGGATGAATCCATTGAATTCTATTTACTAATGGAGACTCCAGACTGAATTTATTCTCAGGAATAGAGAAAATGTTGTTCATTCTACTGGACTGTGAAAGGTTCTTTGCAGTGACCCATATTGAGTCTTATAATGAGCAAGAGAAGCTAGGAAGATTGGTATTGTTTCTATTTCACTATATGATGAGCCACTAGCTAGGATATGGTGGAGGTAATAATTTATCTGAATAAGATGCCCTAATACTTGCATTGAAAATAAAGTAAATGTTTCTGTTTGAAATAGAAGTAAACAAATCTTTGCCCAGAGAGTTGTAAATATTTTGTTTCAAGTAGTTTAAACAATAAATCATTTAAAAGATTGTTTGTGTTATGTGGAAAAACTAGTTATTTTCATTTGTAACCAGAGAATAATGGTCTATAATAATATTGTGCAAGTTATTTTTTTTAATATCTATGATGACTGGGTTCCAAGGGTATGTGGGCTAATATGGGTCATTATGCTTATCTTTTCCTCTGATAATTGTAGAAATAAGAAGTTATTAGTTGAGTTTGTTACAAAGAGCCAAGTTGATGGCAATGATTTTAATTCTGTCTGTTCCATTAATTCTTTTTTTCAAGTGCAATAGTTTAAAAGCAGTATGTGATGAAATCCTTGGTTCCAGGAACTCTACCTTTTGTGAACTTGGAGGCAGGACTCTGTAGGCTTGTTGATGCTGCCAACTCAGAAAGGACAGTAATAGGGCATGATTATGAGATCTCTCACATTATAATTACCAACCTCTAAATTCTCTCTAGTTTATCATGTCCTTCCTAAAATGTAAAACGTCTAATTGAATATTTTATCACCATGAGAAGATTGTGATCTTGCTTTAAAATCATTTCCCATATCAATAATCCCCTAATCTACTTTAACTAAACACAGAGATCATCATAACCCTGATCAAGCACAAGTAGATTTCCATTTTTATATTCATAAACTCCTAAATTATTTTATTTGATAACAATTCCATATTTCCTAGGTAATACCATTCTTTCTTTTCACCATGACCTTCAAGCTCTTGACTCCTACATTTTTTTGCTCATTACATTTGAAATGACTAACCTGTCTTCTGTATCGTGATCTTTTGGAGAATAGGTTCAATCCTAAATCATCTAAACTTTAGATGAATCTCTTGGCCTTTTGTCTTGCTGTAAATAATGCCATGCTAAACACTAAATTCAGAAAACTCATACTACTTACCTCTTTTGTTTCTATTTATATGATACTAAATAGAAAAAAAAATTGGAAAACGTACTGTGTCCTTTATAATTTCTGCTTCATAATTTCAATTCGATTCTAATTGCAACTAGACAATGCACTTACACTTTTCCAGTTGATTCACTGTCCTGTTCAATATATAATTACTACAAAGTTTTTTATCTCTCATCAACCTTTTGATTGATCTCTTTATGTCTAAACCAGAACTCATCGCCTTTTTTTGGGCAAAACCACCCTTCTCCTAAACATTACTATAACAATTGTGGTCACAGTCATTTATGACTCCCCACTTGTACCATTCAGTCATATCTAAATTATCTTCAAGTTTTGTTGTCTAAATATTTGCAAATCATCTAATATATTCAGTTTTCTGTCAGCTCAAATAAAGGCCACATTTTTTTCAGGCCCTCTAACTTATATGTGGTCTATTGAGTAGTCTTATCTATATCCCTGTCACAGGCCTTTACTCACATTAATTAATTGTTCACGTATCTGCCAAAGTAGCTTTCCTAATTAATGGTCTGAGCATATCATTATTGCTTAAAAAACTCTTATGAGTCTCCATTATCTTCAGCATTAGATATGAAATGCTCTGATATTTGGGAACTTTTATAGCCTGGCTTCTTCCTAGACTTCCAGCCTTCTTACTCTTTCCCATATAATTTATGATTCAGCTTCACTTACCTAATTCTTCTTTCTTTACGTGATCTATCATCTCTTGACTTCATGACTTTCCACTGTCTCTCATTCCTTGAATATTCTCCCGTATCATTTCTATTTCCTGGCTTCTTTGATCTCAGGAATTCTTACAGCTAGAAGCAATGTCACAATTGTAAAAATTGTGGGAAAGATTAAAAACATATTTCAGTTTTTCATGTCTCCTAAATATGTGAAATCGAAACTGGATGGCACATATTCAGTATGATACAATGGGCTGAGAACTAGCTTTATAATCAGGTAAACCTGGCTTCTATTACTGGCTCTGTCCACAATTTAAGTTAACAAGTCACTTAATCTCTCAGTTCTCTTGGCAAATTTCTAAGAGTATAAAATGTTTCCTGGCATGCAGTGGTAGAAGGGGTTTCCTCACTTGGGAATCCCTAAAACAAATGAAATAATGCATCAAGTCAATGGGATTTATGGGGTATTCAGTGAATACTAACACCTCTGGTGTGAAGGCTTGCCAAGCTTTATTCAGGTCTATATTTTTAACTCTCACCCAACTCTTATCTATGGCTCCAAGTAGCTGTAGCATGCACTGAAGTCACACTCCAATAAAATCACCTCAGCAAAAAGGTTAAACTGGATTAAAGGTAGCCAGGATGCCTCAAATCCATTAGTGAGTAAAGGTTGTCTATAAAAATCATATGAATATTTGCCCTGCTAGAATTGGTGGATGAGAACAATTTGTCCAAACAGCCATGAAAATTACTGAAGCAGATGCTGTGAAATGCTAGAGCTTAGTCAGATACTGATGATGCCAATATCATCCACTGCACCCCAAGTCATCATCAGTTGTCTTGATTTTTGTACTGCCAATGACTATGGAAGAGAGAGACTGATGACAAATCTCTTGCCTCATGTAAATATAACTCATGAGCAAGCCATATCCCTGAGGATGTCATTGATCCTCTTAAAAAAAAAAAGGATGAAGTAATTATTAAGACAGAGCACAGCAAAGCAATCACTTCTTTACTCTCTGTGATGTTTTTCCTTTACTTTTTTTGGGCATTTGTGTTATTTTCAGTAAAAAAATATTAGATACTTAGGTTCATATCCTCCCACTAATGCCCTTAACATCAAATCATAGTACTTGCTTCCCTAAGTCAATGAGCATGAACAACTCTTAAAATGAATTTTTCTGTTTTTTTAATAATAAAACTCACAGTTCATCCAGCAACAGTTTCTATGCCTTCCTATCAGCAGAAATATGTTTCTTCATTTTCATATCACCATTTAATTTGATCTACTTAATCCATCTGATTCTCAGTTAACACACATTACTAGGAACATATTTAGCTAGATTGATCCTTAGACAGCAGAAATATTCTGTTGCCTGGACTATAAATCCTTTCAAAACTAAGTCTTTCCACTTTAATCATTTCCAGTGGAACATTTATTCTAATGTCATAAGCTCTCAGGTTGCAACATTATCTCCATATTATTTTGAGTGTCAAAGTAAGACTTTTACAGAATATTTATGCTATCTAAATCATTGTTGTCCCACTAGAAACTGTGTCTGGATTGGGTATATGCTCAATCTTATATATATTACTAACCTCATCCAGGTGTGTGAGGGGCTCTCCAGATATCTATCATATTTGCCTTATCTAAATTTTATCTGTCTTTCTAAATTCTTTCTTGTTCATTTTTTTGGCTAGATTTATATAGTTCTGAGAGGTAAATTCTCCTCCTATTACTATTTTGTTATCTCATTTCATCTGTATCTCATTTATTTATTATCTTTTAAAAATCTAGAGGTTATAATATGGTGTAAAATGCTATATTTTATTCATAAATTAGGAATAAGAATGAATGACAAGTGAGGCAGCTAAATGAGAATAGTGGTAGGCCTGTAGTCAAAAGACCCGAGTTCAAGTGTGTATTCAGAAATTTACTAGCTTTGTGACTAGGGAAAGTCACCTAACTAGTGTTTGCCTCATTCTACTGGAGAAGTAAAAAGCAAGCCACTCTAGTATCTTTACCAATAAATCTCCATGGATACCTTTGGAATCCTCTGGGGCTCTGGGTCATGAAGATTCAGATATTACTGAATGTCTGAACAAGAGTGAATGCTGAGAATTCCTGGTGCTTTATACAGTTTGCAAAATTATCACCAAATGTGTGTGGCTATAGTCATTTATAGTCCTTTAATGCATTTTCCCGCACAGCTTACCAGCAATATTTCCAAAAATTTCATTGGGTCTTTAAAAAAACTCAATATTTGTCTTTTAGGTTGTAAGAACCAAAGGAAAAGAAAAAGAATGCTAATATGCAGGGAAGGCACTGGAATGACTCCAGTCACTCTCCTTTGAGTGTGACTTTTTCATTCTGCATTGAATAATGACATGTCTTTATGACACTTTAAATGTTACAAAGTATTTCCTTCAAAACTATTTCATGGAGTTGGAGGTACAAATATTTTTATTCCCATTTTATAAATGAGGTAATTGAAGCTTCGGGAATTTTTTTTTTTTTCAGCACGATCTACCCACAATATCCATATGTCAAATATCCTCATAGAAAACATCCAGGTTATAGCTTACCATGACAAATGTATTACTGGAGTGGAAGATATGTCCCTAAATCTCTTAACTAAGACTAAGAAATAATTGAAAACTGCAAGAATCTGCTTAAAACATCCCACCCATTTTTTCCACTACCATTTCAGTTGCACAACTCTGTTAGGACAAGATAGCAATTTTAGAAGATATTTTTGCTTTTAGGATTATGCCTAAATTGCTACAAAAAAGAAAATTTGAGCCTATAATACTCTGTAGGGACAGTTTAAAAGAAAAAATAAGGATACAGAGCTTAATATAATAGATAATAATCATATATAGTAATAAATATAATGTATATTTGTAATATGATTACAAGTATAGTGTGGTTAGAGATATAAAAATAAATTGTTTGAAATAACTGTAAATAGGGACTTCCAGGTAAGCATGGCAGCCAGCTAAACTTGGCTTAATTACTCTCCCCAACATACACAGACATACACTGATAAGGATCACCCCAAAAGACCTTAAGAATCTTTATCAAAGGAGTGGAGGAGCTGTAGAGTGGGGTGCAGTGAAGGTGTGTGGAATCAAGGCTTCACCAGCCTATAAGAGGGGGAAAGGGCTTCCACACAAACAAATGGATCCACCCTCCCCTCCCCCCACTTATAAGGCCAGAGCCTGGGCTAGAGCCAAGACAAAGGAGCAAGGGGAGCCTCTGAAGCAAGGAGAAGGCACTTCTGAGCACTTGAGAGCTGGCTAGGACAGCAGGGGGACCCCCCCAACCCCAAAGGCAGTTAGGCAGAAAACCTCAAGATGTGAGAGAGCTCAGAACTCAAGTGCCCAGAGCCAGCATGCCTGCTGGAGCCAGAGAGTGAGACAGCAGTCTCTCTGGAACAAACAGGGAGCGTTTTTTGGGTCCTTGGGAACTAGGTCTGCAGGGGACTCACCCCTGAAAGTAGCTAAACGGGAAAACCAGGTGGGCAAGAGAGAGAAGACCCTGAGCACCCCCTGGAAGAAGGTAACAAGAAAAGCCACAAAGGACTGAGGAAAACCTAGAGCCTGTTCATTAACTCCATACACAAAAATCCTGCTCAGCAGACTCTGATTTCAGACTAAAGAAGGAACTGAAAACATCCAGAAAAAAATGGCTAACTGTTCACAGGCTTCTCAAAATCCCACCAGGGGATCAAAAAAGAAAGCTGTAACCCTCGAAAAATTTTATGGAGGAAAAACCCAGGCTACAGAGAAAATACTGGACAAAACTCAAACAAAGGCAAACCTGAAAAAATATGAAAATTGCCCTCAAGCCCTGGAAGACTTTCAAATGGAGATTATGATCAGAAAGATGAAAGCCCTCTGGAATGAGAAGTGGGAAATGGTTCAAAAAGAAAACCAACAAATTATATTAGAGAACCAAAAAATTACAGCAGAATGTCAAATGATTAAAGCAGAAAATAAGGCCTTAAGGACCAGAATTGAGCAACTGGAAAACAATGATCTTGCAAAACAGCAAGAATTAATAAAGCAAAGTCAAAAAATTAATGAATTAGAAGAAAACAAAAAAAAATCTCACTGACATGGTGACAGACCAGGAAAACAGAAGAGAGATAATTTGAGAATCATTAGTCTACCTGAAAAACCAGAGATTAACAAAAATCTCGATACCATACTACAAGAAATCATCGAAGAGAATTGCCCTGATATTCTCAAACAAGAGTGCAAAATAGAAATAGAAAGGGTTCATAGAACACCCTCTATACTAAATCCCCAAAAGACAACCCCTAGGAATGTAATTGCCAAATTTAAGAGGTTCCAAGCTAAGGAGAAAAATCTTACAAGAAGCTAAGAGGAACTTCAGATACAGAGGATACCCCATAAGTATCACATAAGACCTAGCAGTGAACATGCTAAGAGACCACAAAGCCTGGAACATGATATTCAAAAAGGCAAGAGAATTGGGTCTTCAACCAAGAATCAGCTACCCATCAAAACTGACTATAAACTCCCAGGAGAAAGTATGGGCATTCAACAAAATAAAAGATTCCCAAGTATTTGTAAAGAAAAGACCAGAACTCAGTGAAAAGTTTGACATCCAAACACAAAGAGGAAGAGTAACATGGAAAGGTAAATATGAAGAAAGGGAAAAGGAGAAAGTGTTTTTTTTTTCTTTTATTCCAACTCTCTTCTATAAGGGATACAATTAGATCCAATTGTATATACTAACATATGGGGGAAATGTTATGTGTATCTTTCAAAAATTGTATGCAATAATAGAGTAACCAGAAGAATCACTCATAGGGAAATATCGGGGCATTAACATGATTTGGAGGGGGGAAAAACAAAAAGAAAGATAAAGGGAGGGGGGAATCAATGAGGGTACTAAGATATACTTGAAGAAATAGAAATAAATTAAATAGAATAATCTTTGTCACACAAAGATACACACAGGAAGGGGAGCGGAAGAATTCTCTTATAAGAAGGAGAGGAAAAGAACGCAATTGATATTACTTAAACCTTACTCTCAGTGAAATCAACTCTGAGAGGGAAGAGCATCTAGATCCATTGGGACCTTGAATTCTATCTTATCCAACATGGTAAGGGAGAGGGGAAACTTAGGGGGGTAGGGGAGAAGGAGTACCAAAAGGGAGGGAAGAAGAGGGGGTAGAGGAAGGGGACAAAAAGGGAGGGGCCAGAAATGAAAGCATAACAAGGGAGGGGAAAAGGGAGACTGATTTAAAGTAAATCACTGGTGTAAAAGGTTATAGTAAAAGAAGAAAGGTCAGAACTAGGGGAGGATATCAAAATGCTGGAGAATTCACAAATGACAATCATAACATTGAATGTGAATGGGATGAACTCACCCATAAAACATAGACAAATTCTCACAAGGTGAGAATTAAAGTTTGGAGTAAGACCTATTGGGCCTCAAATGACAGAAAGAAGGCAGGAGTAGAAATTATAATATTGGAAAAAGCCAAAGCAAAAATAGACCTGATTAAAAGGGAAAGGGAAGGTAAATACATCCTGATAAAAGGGAGTATTCACAATGAGAAAATATCACTAATCAACATGTATGCAGCAAATGGCATAGCACCCAAATTTCTAATGGAGAAACTACTAAAATTGAAGGAGGAAATAGATAATAAAACCATACTAGTGGGAGATCTGAAACAACCACTATCAAATTTAGATAAATCAAATAAAAAATAAATAAAAAAGAGGTAAAAGAGGTGAAAGAAATCTTAGAAAAATCAGAGTTAATAGATACATGTAGAAAAATAAATAGGGATAAAAAGGAATACTCCTTCTTTTCAGCACCACATGGCACATTCACAAAAATAGATCACACACTAGGTTATAAAAACGTGGCATACAAATGCAGAAATGCAGAATTAATTAATGCAAACTTTTCAGATCATAAGACAATAAAAATAATGATCAGTAAGGGTACATGGAGAGCAAAATCAAAAATCAATTGGAAATTAAATAATATGATGCTCCAAAATTGGTTAGTTAGAGAACAAATCATAGAAAAAATTTATAATTTAATTGAGGAAAATGACAATGGTGAGACATTCTTTCCAACCTTTTGCAATGCAGCCAAAGCAGTACTCAGAGGAAAATTCATATCCCTGAATGCATATATTAACAAATTAGGGAGGGCAGAGGTCACTGAATTAGGCATGCAAATTAAAAAACTAGAAAGTGAACAAATTAAAAATTCTCAGATGAAGACTAAATTGGAGACTCTAAAAATCAAAGGTGACATTTATAAAATTGAAAGTCAAAGAACTATTGATTTAATAAATAATTCTAGAAACTGGTACTATGAAAAAAGAAATAAAATAGGCAAAGTGCTAGTCAGTCTAATTAAAAAAGGGAAAGAAAAAACAAATTGAGAGTATCATAGATGTAATGGGAGACCTTACCTCTAAAGAAGAGGAAATTAAGACAATCATTAAAAACTACTCTGCCCAACTATAAGGCAAAAACTATGGCAATCTAGGTGATATGGATAAAAATGTACAATAATATAAATTGCCTAGACTAACAGAGGAAGAAATAAATTACCTAAACAACCCCATATCAGAAAAAGAAATTAAACAAGCCATCAAAGAACTCCCTCAGAAAAAATCACCAGGTCCACATGGATTCACAAATGAATTCTATCAAACATTCAAAGAACAACTAATCCCAATATTATACAAAGTATTTGACAGATTAAGCAAATAAGTAGTTGTACCAAATTCATTTTATGACACAAAGATGGTACTGATCCTAAAGCCAGGCAGGTCAAAAACAGAGAGAGAAAACTGTAGGCCAATCTCCTTAAATAGAATAGTAGAAAAAAGACCCTAGCAAGTCATCATGGGGGTTATTTGTTATGATCAGTTAGGATTCATACCAGGAATTCAAAGATGGGTCAACATTAGGAAAAACATCCACATAATTGACCACATTAACAAGCAAACTGACAAAAATAACATGATTATCCCAATAGATGCAGAAAAAGTCTTTGATAAAATACAACACCCATTCCTATTGAAAACACTAGAAAGTATAGGAATAGAAGGGCCTTTCCTAAAAATAATAAACAGTATATATCTAAAACCATCAGCAAACATCATCTGCAATCTGGAAAAAGTCAAAGCCTTCCCAATAAGATCAGGAGTCAAACAAGGATGCCCATTATCATCTCTATTATTTAACATTGTACTAGAAACACTAACAGGAGCAATTAGAGAAGAAAAAGAAATTGAAGATATTAAAATTGGCAATGAGGAGACCAAGCTATCACTCTTTGCAGATGACACAATTGTCTACTTAAAGAATCTTAGAGAATCAACCAAAAAGCTAATTGAAATAATCAACAACTTTAGCAAAGTTGGAGGATATAAAAAAAGCCTGCATGAGACATCAGCATTTCTATATATCTCCAAACCATTTCAGCAGCAAGAATTAGAAAGAGAAATCCCATTCAAAATCACCTTAGACAATATAAAATACTTGGGAATCTATCTCCCAAGACAAACACAGGAACTATATGAAAACAACTACAAAACACTTTCTAGACTATTAAAACTAGATCTAAACAACTGGAAAAACATTTATTGCTCATGGGTGGGATGAGCTAGCATAATAAAAATGACAATCCTACCCAAATTAATTTACTTACTTAGTGGCATACCCGAATAACTACCAAAACCTTTTTTTACTGAATTAGGAAAAAAGAAAAAAAAAACATAACAAAGTTCATTTGGAAGAACAAAGGATCAAAGATATCCAGGGAAATAATGAAAAAAAAAATACAAAGGAAGGTGGCCTTTCAGTCCCAGATCTCAAACTCTATTATAATGTAGTGGTCATCAAAACAATCTGGTACTGGCTAAGAGACAGAAAGGAGGATCAGTGGAATAGACTTGTGGTAAGTGACCTCAGCAAGAAAGTCTATGACAAACGAAAAAGACTCCAGCTTTTGGGACAAAAATCCACTATTTGGCAAAAAACTGCTGGGAAAACTGGAAGACAGTGTGGGAGAGATTAGGTGTGGAGAGATTAGATTTGGATCAACACCTCACACTCTACACCAAAATAAATTCAGAATGGGTGAATAACTTGAACATAAAGAAGGAAACTATAAGTAAACTAGGTGAACACAGAATAGTATACATGTCATACCTGTGGGAAGGGAAAGACTTTAAAATCAAGCAAGACATTGAAAAAGTCACAAAATGTAAAATAAACAACTTTGATTACATCAAATTACAAAGGTTTTTTACAAACAAAACCAATGTAACCAAAATTAGAAGTGAAGAAACAAATTGGGAAAGAATCTTCATAACATAAACCACTGACAAAGGTGTAATTACTCAAATTTATAAAGAGCTAAATCAATTGTACAAAAAATCAAGCCACTCTCCAATTGATAAATGGGCAAGGGAAATGAATAGGCAGTTCTCAGCCAAAGAAATCAAAACTATTAATAAGCACATGAAAAAGTGCTCTACATCTCTTATAATCAGAGAGATGCAAATCAAAACAACTCTGAGGTATCACCTCACACCTAGCAGATTGGCTAACATGACAGCTATGGAAAGTAATGAATGCTGGAGGGGATGTGGCAAAGTAGGGACACTAATTCATTGCTGGTGGATTTGCGAATTAATCCAGCCATTCTGGAGGGCAATTTGGAACTATGCCCAAAGGGCAATAAAAGACTGTCTGCCTTTTGATCCAGCCATAGCACTGCTGGGTTTGCACACCAAAGAGATAATGAGGAAAAGGACATGAACAATAATATTTATAGCCTCGCTCTTTGTGGTGGCAAAGAATTGGAAAATGAAGGGATGCCCTTCAATTGGGGAATGGCTGAACAAATTATGGTATATGTTGGTGATGCAATACTATTGTGCTAAAAGGAATAATAAAGTGGAGGAATTCCATGGAGACTGGAACAAGCTCCAAGAATTGATGCAGAGTGAAAGGAGCAGAGCCAGGGGAACATTGTACACAGAGACTGATACACTGTGGTACAATTGAATGTAATGAACTCCATTAGGGGCAATGCAATGTCCCTGAACAATCCACAGGGATCAAGGAGAAAAAAACACTACCCTCAAACAGAGGAGAAACGGTGGGAGTAAAAACACTGAGGAAAGGCAACAGCTTGACTGCAGGGGTGGAGGGGATATGATTGAGGAAAGACTCTAAATGAACACCTTAATGAAAATACCAACAACGTGGAAAAGAGTTCAGACCGAGGACAACTGTGATACCCAGAGGAAGCATGAATAGCCATTGGGAGGGGTGGGGAGGGGAGATAATGATCTTTGTTTCTAATGAATAATGCTTGAAAATGACAAAAGAAAATAATGTTTAAAAGGAAAAAAATTAAAAAAATAAAAATTGCACAGGGAAAAAAATATACATATATTAAAAAATAACTGTAAACAATATAATTTACCTAGAAGTATACTTACCAAAAGAAACCTACCAAGAATATGAACTCAATTATAAGACACTTCACACTAATAAAGTCAGACCTATTGAAGACATATTAATTGCTCATGAATAGGCCAAGCCACTGTAATAAAAATGAAAATCCTACCACTGTTAGTTCATCAATTCAGTGCGTGAAGATTAAATTTAATTCACCCCTGATTATAACAATGAAATTAACTCTCCCTTGATTGTAAAGATTAAATTGTATCCCTGCCTAATTTTAGATTTTAATCACCAAAAGTGTAAACACCCTACTGAATAATTATTTGAAAATGCAAAGTTTAAATTCTTTTTGAGAGTAATTTTAGGTTAAGAAACAAGCTATCTTTCCAAATTCTGAAAGTGAATTGTTTGGAGAAGACACCATGAAGATGCGTCCACAGACCACACACTGCACCAGAAGACCCAGAGTGAACTTTGGTATGTGGTGACTTGAACTATTTGGGATGGAATGTAGTCATTTATATGTATACTTGTATGCCAAAGGGGTCCACCCCCTTACTGACTTTTTGTCAATGGGCCTAGAAATTATTCATTTTGTTATTTTGCCTTTCTTCCCCAAATTACTGTAATTTGAAAGTTGATAATTTTGTGATCAAATTGGGGAGAGTAACACCCCAAATTAATCAATAGGAGGGAATGAATAATTGAAAATCTGTTACCCTAAAAAAAGCTACATTTCCCAGGAGCCCACTGACTTCCTATCATTATTTACTTCCTGTAGAAAGGGAATAAATATTCAGTGAACAGTCCTGCTCAGCCTCTTTTGTGTGTATTGTTAGATTTAAAATAGTTTTGAGTGTTAAATAGTTGTAGATAAGAGAGTGGGAGCCATAAACTGTGATAATTAACATGTTTGGGAACAAGGGAAATATATAACAATTATGACCACTGAAATATGTTTCTACTGTGTCTTGGTTTTATATAAATATAAGATGGTCACCAGGGAATATACTCCCAATTTATGAATGTGCCCAAGCCAACTGGGTTTTATAGAGAAATTTAATTTATAATAAACTGATTAATCAATAGAAAAAGAGAGAAAGTAAGAAAGGAATAAGAATGAAGGGCCTCAAGCCAATAAGGCCTAGACCTCAGTCCTAAGAGATAAATCAGTCAGTTGGTTTTATCACTCACCCAAGATCTCTCTAGGTAAGGTTTCTCATGCCAACCTCAGGCTCCACCTTCAAGAGAGCCTCCTTTCAAGAAATGTTTCCAGAGAATTCTCCTCCTGACACCTCCTGAGTTCTCCTTCCACAGCCTCCTTCAAGACCTCTCCAGGACTCTCCCTCCAGGATCTCTCTCCTCTCAGACCTCCTTCAGAGCATCCACACTCTCCCAGTCCTCAGACCCCTCTATCTTTAAGCCAACAATCTAAGTTCCCTCCCCTCAGTTCTCCCATCTACCAATCACTGTCAATGTCTCTCCTGTGCCAATGGTGGCTCTAGCTTAACCCAGGACAGCCCAGAGGTCTGCCCCCTTTGCACATGTCTGTTGAAGGTCATATTCTCAAATAATTAAATCTTGATCTTTGCTGCAGCCTTTCCTAAATCCTGTTACTCTCAGTCGGGTAGAGATTGTAGTTTCCAAGACCTGGTTCTGTCATTCCAAGTATCTCTATTGTATCAATTCTAAAATCAATCATGACTCAAAGAACTTCCTCTTCTATGCTTAAGCATAGGTCAAAGCCCTTTCCATTGTTTAGCAAAAGGTTTCTGTCCTAAAGTAGTCTTAAGTAGGGGGGAGAAAGATCCTCCCATGCCAAGGAGTTTCATATTCCAATAGAGTTCTTACTATCAGTAGGAAATTTTTTCAAGTATGAAATTTTCCAATGGTGAAATTTCCAACATTCATAAGTCTAAGAAATTTTAAGGTTTACAGTATCCAGCATGGTGATGGAAGTGAAAGGGGATTTTGAAAATGTCTAATTAGTCATGGGCATATGGTCTTTATCTTGTATCCTCTTTATTACTTTACTTCTAATAATTAATTAATAAATCTCTAAAAATATAATATTTTTATTATTTGAGATTTCATTTTAATTTTTACACTACTTACAGTATTGGGGAGATTTGACCATTTTTTAGATTTAATAACCAAAGGTATAAACACCCCATTTCACACATTAATTGGGAGGTCTGTGACCCGCGTGCAAAATAGTGGATGACAAATCAAAATCAACTGACTGCTCCTAGATAGTCCTAAAAGCAAAAGCATCAACTGTGATTGATAGACATAAAAATTAGGAGAGGTGAAACAAAAGTAAGTGCCTTTAAAAGGGAGTGACAACTCCCTGAGTGCAGTTCAACTTGGAACTCTAACTTGAAGAGGAACCTCCTGTGAGAGTGTTTTACTGAGAGCTCTACGGGTATTTCAACTTGGAGTGGAGGCTGATAAAGAATCTGCTGACTGGACTGACAAGTGGTGAGTGAAAAGCTGACTCTTAACTGCTGTTTTTTTTTTTTTCTTAAAGAGACCAGCCTCAGGAAAGACCTATCCTCCTGAGAGACTTCCCCAGGTCATCAACTTTGCTGAGGCCGGCTGAAAATAACTCTCCCTGCCCAGAGGGGCCAAGAGTAAATTACTTAATGCTTAGGCTAGATATCTTACCCTACCCTCTCTCTGATTTCCTTATTTGTTCTCTATATTTTGTAAATAAATAATAAAATAAATCTCTTTGGAATTAATTAAATTCCTGGCAACCACTCTTAAATAATCAAGTCCAGCCCTTTTAAAATTTAACTCGTTTCCCCACCTCACAATTGCCACACCAAACAACCCAATTTATTTCCTAGAATAATGAAAAATCATAATAGAATTCATTTGGAAGAATAAAAGATCATCAATATCAAGGAAAAGAAGATAAAATATGAAGGAAGCACAGTCATACTAGAATCAAACTATACTATAAAGTGATAATCACATAAACAATATGATGTTAATTAAGAAACAGAGTAGTGAATTTAAGGGATAGGTTAAGAAATTAAAACACAGCAGTTTATGACCATAATAACCTAGTGGTGTTCAATCAACCAAAACATCCAAGCTATGGGGGGCACACAATATTTGACCAAAAGGTTGATGAAAATTAGAAAATATTGCAAAAACTAGTCAAAGATCAATATCTTCTACCATATACCAAGAGAAATCAAAATGAATAGTTAACCAAGAAATAAAGAGGGAAATCATAAACAAATTAGAGGAATATGGAAAAGCTTACCTGTCAGACTTATGGATAAGAAAAAAGAATTTGTTACTAAACAAGATAGAGAACCTGATGAAGTAAAATGGATAATTTTGTTATTATTTATCATTTATTAGTTATTATTAAAAAGGTTCTATACAAACAAAACCAAATCAGACAAGATTAGAAGGGACACAACAAATTGGAGGGAAACTATTAAGTCTGATAAAAACTTAATTTCTCTAATGTAGAGAGAGAACCAAGCCAAATTTTTAAGAATACAAAGTGATCCCCAATAGGGAGTCAACAGACATGAATGAGAATTTCTGAAAAGAAGCAATTAAAACTATATCTAGTTGTAACTTCTATCAAGCACTTTATCTCCTTGGAGAGGGGCAGGAGAGGGAAATAGGGAAAAAATATAAATCACAAAACATAAGAATTCAATTGTCAATTTTTTTTTCTATAGATAAATGAAAAATATAATTCAAAACAAGAAACAAATAAAGACATAACTAAAAGTTCAGGGACATCATATATTTATCCAGTATCATGGAGGAAGTAAGGGATAGAGCTAAATTGACATCATCTTATTCAACATAGATCTCTTCCTTCAATATTACATGGTTCCCTCTACCTGTTGCTACCACCATTCTTTCAAAGCTCCCTTTTCACATTCTCCCAGCTTTACTAGTTGCTTACATATTATATGTGCTCATTGCATTAGATAATTGTATGTTGTTGCAAGACATTTTCTTGAACCATGAGTGGTATTTCAAGTGTAAACTTATTCTCAGGTCTGGTGACCCTCTAAATGAAAGGGTAATTTTGACTCAATGACCTTTGAAAGTATCTTTCCTCATCCCCAAAGCCTCCATAGATATCCCATCATGAAAATAATGATAATGAAGATAACCAACATTTATAGAGAACTTTAAAGGACTTTATATATATTATCTCACATAAGTCTGATAATAATCCACTAAAGTGGATAGTATGCTTGTTATTTTTATACATTTTAAAATATGGAAATAGTCTTAAAGAATTTAGTAAATAAATGTCAGTGACAGGATTTGAACCTAGGTATCCTGACAAAGTCTATCACTGTATTTACTAGACCTTTTGATAAAAGTTTTTTTTTCCTTTTTTTTTCTGGAAGACTCCAATTAAAATATGAGCATATTAACTGGTACATGCTACATATCAGAATATATTAACTTAGTAGAAGGATGAAAGTATGGGGAAGAGTATTAGATGGAGGGATAAGGATGTAAAAAATAGAAAAGATCTCTCATCAGAAATATACTACAGAATTCCTGACCAGAGAAGTCAAGAAGATTTCAGGCTGACATTTGCTGCCTTGCTTCCCAGGGGGTGACAGGTATGCCTTGGAGATATCGTAGGTTTGGTCCAGACCACAATAAAACAAGTCACATGATTGTTTTTGTTTCCCATTGCCTATAAAAGTTATTTTTACACCACATAGTAGTCTATTAAATATGCAATAATATTTTGTTGTAATGATTAAAATATTCTTGGAGACTACATTAAATTATAAATATTATTATTAAAAGTTAGAGAGATAGAGAATCCTAACTAAATATCTCCAAGCCCCACTGTACTTCTTCAAATCCTGGTTCCCAGTTGTGCCATGGCCCAAACCTTGCCTATAACAAGTAGCCAAAAGTGGTAGCAGGCCAGATAGTTAGGCAATATAAGATAATGCTAAATGCCTGCTGAGGAGGGAGACAGAAGCTCTGGTCCCAGAAGAGATAAAAGCCCCCTTTCAGCCCCCACACTACTCTACTCTGGCTAATAAGGCTAGTTTCTTCCCTCCTTCCTAGAGTGTCTAACTGGGCAGACTTTACTTCTTCCCCTGTCCTAGAGGCCTACGTTTCAACCACATCACCTACAGGAACTTCTGTTGCTGAAGAACTGAATTACAACTTGGCAATTAATTCACATAACTCAGTGGTGTCCTACCATTGAGGTGAGTTTACTGGAATGAGGGTTACATTTTAGATTAACTTCACACAATCCTCCCCTCTGATTCTTTGGAAGATGAGCATGTTAAGATTTTCCTCTCTTAACTCTCCAGGAGATTAACATACTAGTCTCTCCAATGAATCATTGCATATATTATGTCTATACATTTCAGGAATGTCTCACTAGGGCATATAAGGGAACAAAAGACATAAAACATTTAATGGATAGTGTAACTATATTTTGGGTGTGTCTTAACATATTAAAAAATGATTGATAGTCACAATGTCAAGGAGTCACTTGGTGGCATTCCCCCTTTTGGAACAAGAGTTTTACAATCAAGATAAATAATGGTGCATGGGAAGAACAAAAGAGGAAGGAGGGCTCAACCTCCTACAGTTCAGTTTAATATATCTAAAAGCTCACACAGAGTCTCATAATGTAGTGTTTGATTTCTGGGGACACCCTCTATTGCTGTCATCTTTTTAGTCCATTTGGAAACATTATGGTTCTTACGGTATCTTTTCTAAGAGATCTGCTTTTCTGGTCCAAGTTATTGACATTATCTTTTTCCTAGAATTACTTATGAAAGATCTTAGCCTATGGACTTTTAGGATAATTTTACAATCCATGTCCCCCAATAAGGAAAAGATATCACACAGGATCTAATATTAACATAACCTGAATGTAACACAAATTAATATTCCAACACAGTGAATATTCATTTATGTCAATAATGAATGTGATACAAGGCATATGGCTATATTATTAGGTTACTGAGGCATTGAAATTATATATGGATTACTTCTCCTAAAAACAAGAGGAAAGAGAAAAAATGTTTAAAATATATAAATCTAAGTTTAAATTAAAGTCAGAGAGTCTCTGATATATGTTCAAGGTCTTGTGGAGGTAATTTATATCCTATAAGCATGTAGGTCAGGTACACCAATTTGCAGTTACCCACAACCTGCCATGACTAAAGAAGTTGCAATTTAACAGGAAAAAAGGGACAGAAATCTCTCAAAGGAGAGATGTGGTCCCCTAGTTTGATTTGTACTGAAATTATGGGATAGCAAGATAACCAAAGTTAGAGCCAAATAGGGATATATTTTAGTAACATATCTTGTGGGCTGAAATAGAGAAGGCTAACCTCAGAACTTGTTGAATAGCTGCTTCCCCAAGTCCCCTTAGACATTTCCCCTACTTTGGCATTGGGATTCACTATCTGCATACAGGTTGTTGACATTGGTCATCTTGTGCTTATCAGGGCCCATCACTCACTTGGTAGCAATCCTTTTCCTGGAATCAGACTCAAATCCATAATATTTACTAACCAATAGTAGGTTTTAGTTGTCTTGTCCCTGTGGTATGCAATATTGTCAGGGATTTCAGACATTGTAAACTGATGCTTCAATATCAAATATCAAGTCATAATTCTATAAGCTCAAGGTTTTTTTAAATCCACTTTAAATGAGAAAAGGAAAAAAGAAAATCCTATTTCAAACTCTATTAAACAATGTAACACTCAAACATGGATATAAAAATACAAAATGATTACTTAAAATGAAATTTAATGTCTTTAGCATGGTCATTTTGCACATAATTTTCCCCTGGTGAAAGTTTTGCATAAACTTTAATAAAACAAGTGAGGTAAATACTGAAAAGGATATAAATAGTCAGGATTAAAAAAGGCCTATTTGGCTATAGTGGTTAAACCCTTTCCTTGTAGCCACAGGAGGTTCTACCATGCACTATCAGATGTCACATGTATCTCTAATGTAATTTGGTGAGTGTAATTCAAAATACTTTGAAGCTCATGGGCATTTGAAACAAAATTTCACCTGGTCTATTTATGTAAGGACAAGAAGACTGATTAATGAGCACAAACATCCCCCTGAAGTGTCTGTAAGTCTATAAAGAGCTAGCCCATTTTGTATGACTTTCTTTGCTAAGGAATCACTCTCCTCATAGAGTAAGGAAATAACTTCTAAGAAGTCCAGTACTTGGCTGGAACTCTATCTTGAGCCAATTTCTCAATCTCATCAGCAATATTCCTAATAAAATCTATTATTGCCATTATTCCAAAACTGGTCATAGCAGCCCAGAAAAATCTCTGTGCTGCATATGAAATGGCTCCTGAATTAGGTGTAGATATCTTACTCCATGTATGCCACCAAGTGCCCATATTCCTAGTCATGGGCTTGTCTACCCAGCCAAGAAAATGAAATTGTACAGTCAACAGTTGGGTAACATGTCAAGCCACAAGTCCCATACCAACCTTGGGGAAGGGAAGAGTAAGCTAAAGAGTTACAAAAGTAGAATTTTCCAGGGTCCTCCAAACCCCAAGAGGAATCTATCTTTAGCTGAGAAGAGGCAAGAAAAATTTCAAAAGATATGTATTTAAGTTTCCCATCCATTATAACATCCAGCTTTTCCTTCCCACTAATAAATGTTGTGGGAAAGAATAGAATAGTGAGATTGCACTTCAAATTGCCACCCATATATCTACTACTCAATGGTCCCTTACTAATTTTCACACACTAGTCAATGGTGGGCACATGATCAGTAAGAGGTAGTGGAGCGAATTTCTCAAAGACCAGTGATAGAGGTTGTGTCCAGGTAGATGGGCTCCCATCTGTCACTATTAATGAGACATATAACAAAAGTAAAAGGGGCAAAAGGCTTTTTGGGCAATATATTACCTTCATGAGGTGCAGATTGTGGCAATGTCTCATTCATGTGGACAGGAATAGTTGTGCCTATTACAAAACATAGCTCCAATGGAGCTGACCCAACATCCACAAGGTCCATTGACGTTGTCTTTGTATAGGGTATATCTTAATTGACTATAAACTCTAATAATAGCATTATCCTTAGCCCAGTCATGGGAAGAGAGTACAAAAGAGGAAAATGTAACATAGATTAATGCTGAAAACAAAATAGTACCAAATGAGGGTAATATTATAATAACAGAATAAACTAAATAAAATTTATCTATAAACTCTCTAGTCACAAAAGGATAAAAATAAAAATGAAAGCAAAACCAAATCCAAAAACAAACAAGCAATAATGTACAATGTGACTGATGGGATATAATAGATGGTGCCCATTTTACATGAGAAAAATGAATCCAAGAGGTTTTATTTTCCTGTTTTGATGGTATTTGGAGCAGTTAGCAACAGTTAAAAAGGGCCTTCCCAAGCAGACTGATTTTCTCCAGTTTGCTGAAAGTTATATTAACTTGGGGAAGGGGAACAAATGGATTAATTGGCATCAAAACAGGGCCTGGAAAGGAGCAAACTTAACCTCCAGATTCCATGAGGTCCCTTCCATTTTCTTGTACCATCACAAATCTTAATTATCTGGCTATTTTTTCAGTGTCCCCCAAACTGACTATAAGTCCCTTGAGATGATTATAATATACCTCACTAGAATTATTAGCCCTGTTGGAGGATCTATTATCATTCCTTCGGTCTCTGTTCCTTGTTTCCTGATTTTTTCTTCTACAATTCAAAGCTAAATGGCCTTGCTTGACACAGAAATAGAGTTGTACCTCTGCCTGCTATAATCTTTAAGATTTAAATTAATGTCCAATAACTCCAAGTATTATACTTCATAAGATTTATTAGTAATAACTTGAAGGATTATTAATTAGGATTAGGATTATTAATTGACCTGATTTAAATATTGTTGTCTCAGGGAATAGGAAGTTCTGAGGAAAGGGAGAGATTAGGAATAGCTTGTTGATTGAACAGTCAGAGCACATATAATATTTATCGATTGTTTTCTGTCTTGTGTCACCCCAAAACAACTTCTGTGGTAACATAAAAGATCAATCATCTTGCTTGCTTGACACAGGGTTTCATAAAAATCAAAATCTCTATGAGGCACAATAAAGTGAAGTGCAATAAAAAGAGAAACAAAGCTGATGATAGTGATATCCAGGTAGCACAATGGACAGAGCACCAGGCCTGGAGTTTGGGAGGACCTTGATCCACATCTTCAGTCACTTCCAAGCTGGGTGACCCTCAGCAAGTAATTTAACCACTAATGTGTAGGCCTTGTTGCTCTTCTGCCTTAGAATTAATATAAACCTAGAAGGTAAAGGTCTACAAAAGAAGAATAAAAAAGAAACAAAGCAGATGGTTTTATCTAGATTTTCACAAAATACTTATATAATGTATAAAGAAAAAATTAATTGATAGTAATACATTGGAAAGTGTCCAGAGATGTACATTTTAAGATTTTTAGTGTCATAGACTCCTTTGTCAATCTGATTATACCTCAGAAGAATAATTGGAACAAAAATGACCATAATAAAAATGAAAATAAAATACTTTTTATTGCACTTTAAAATTTGAAAACCACTATACACACACACACATACACACACATATGTTCTCACATTAACTCTGAAAGTTAGATATTATTCATGTTACTATTGACATTTTATATCTAAGGAAAGTGAGTTACAGAATGGTTAAGTATCTTGCCAAGGGTCACAAAACTAATAATTATTTGAGATTTCTATTTGAAATCAAATCTTCCTTACTTTAGTTCTAGTACTCTCTATTGTTTTTAAATAATGGAAGGGAATGCTAACTCACTTAAAGGTGAAGACACAATTAAAACAGTAAAAATAAAAGTTCATTCCCCCACACCACCCCCATCATAGTTAGCAAACCAGTTGCTATTCTTGGACCTCTCAAGTATCTATAGATATTCATAAGGTTAAATATGCCTAATTTAGAGGAAAACAATTGTGAAAATGAAAGTAGAGATATATCATGTGAAGATAATTTGAAAGAATTACATTTTTTAGCATAAAGAAGATAAAACATTTTAGAATGATAATTTTCTTCATGTATCTGAAGAATGATCACATAATGAAGGAATTATATTTTTCTTCTTGTCTTCAGAGAGTAGAAATATGAGGAATTAAATATACTAAGGGAATGATTTTGACTTGATATAAGAACATCTTTCCTAAACAAAACTATCTACAAATAAAATGAGTTACATCAGAAGTAGTGGGTTACCTCTCACTGGAACTCTTCAATTGAAATCATGATGATTATCTCTTAGTTATGTTCTAAAGGATTTTTTTTGAGTGTGTGTGAAGATAGGAATAACTGAACACCAAATAGTCTCTCAATGCTGAAATTTGTAATATGAAAAAAATGATGACATCATTCTAGGAATTATTATATGCCATATTGATACTGTGAACTGTTGAACTACTACATTTTATTATGTTATTCCATATAAAGATATTAACTATGATGGTATATTAAAAAGAGTGATAAATTTTATGCACTTAGAAGGTCAATGTTCGCTCTGCACAGGTCTCTCACTCCTAACCCTTCCTGTAGTTACAGAAAATAGGCAATTGTATTTAATCATTTTGCCAGCTATGAAAGACATTAAATCAAAGCCCAAAATAACTTGGGATCACAGAATCACTAATGTCCATTCCATATCCAAAATTTAACTTGGTTCTAAAGAACTGACAATCCCTATAAAAATGGAGGACATCATGTCAACCATATATATATATATGTATACACACATATATATGTATACATATATATATATGTATGTATGTCCTATTTTAAAGAACAAGTGACTTTGTCAAGTTATTTTAATTAATCCCTTGCTTGGCCAAGATGACACCACAGAGAAAACCTTGTATTCTCACCTTGTATTCTTTGCTATGGGTCTCAAAAGCTACTTTTCTGTGTCCAAATTTGCCTTTTAAACTCTTTGAGCCATAACTTAACACATGATGATTAAACAGAGTTATAGAGATTATCACAAAAAAACCCAAAATGGATAATTTGATTACATCAATTAAAAGATTTTTTTTGTACAAACAGAATCAATGTAGCCAAAATTAGAGGGGGGGAAATGCTGAGTTATACACACACACACACACACACACACACACACACACACACACACACACACATATATTATAGCTAGTATCTCTGGCAAAGGCCTCATGTCTCAAATATATAGAGAATTAACCCAAATTTATAATAACACAAAACATTCCAAATTGATAATGGATATGAACAGACAGTTCTCAGAGGAAGACATTAACATTTTCTATAGTCATATAAAAATGCTTCAAATCACTATTGATTAAAGAAATGCAAATTAAAACAACTCTGAGATACTACCTCAGACCTATCAGATTGGTTAATATGACCTATGTTGGAGGGGATGTGGAAAAATTGATACATTAATAGACTTTTGGTATAAGTATGAACTGATACAATCATTCAGGAAAACAATATAGAAGCATGTCCAAAGGGCCATGAAACAATGCATATCCTTTGACCCAGTGATACTACTATTAAGTCTGTTTCAGAAAGAGATTATAGATGGAGGGAAATGACCTACTTCCAAAAAGAACTATTTTAGTCACTTTTTATGGTGGCAAAGAATCAGAAACAGGATATGGCCATCACCTGAGGAAAGACTGAAGAGGTTGTGATATATGGTTGTAATAGAATACTTTTATACTATAAAACATAACAAACAAAATGGATTCAGGAAAAAATCTGTAAAAATGTATATGAAACGATGCAAAGTGAAGTAAGTTGAATCAGAACATTGTATATAATGACAGAAATATTATATGATAATCAATAGTGAAATAATATATTTTCATTAGCAATGAATGATTCCAAGATAATTCCAAAAAGGTTCATGATGAAAAATGCTGGCCACAGTCAAAGAAGTAACTTCTGGAGTCAGAATATAGTGAAAGCATAACATTTTTCACTTCATTGCCTACATGGGTATTTTTATTGTATGTGTGATATTTGTCTTCTTTTATGACATGAGATATATGAAAATAAGCATTGCATAATTGCACTGATATAAATTATATGTCTACTTACTGCCTTTGGAAAGGGGGAGAGAGGGAGAGAATATGAGTCATGAAATGTCAGATAATTATCAGAATCATTTCTACATATAAATTAAAGAAAAAGAACTGTTATTGTAACTCTATATTTCTTTTTTTCATAATCTTCCAATCTCCTGCAGTCACTACCTGTATGGCTTGTGGGAGATGATTTAATCTTCATTTGTTCAGGTTTCTCAACTACAAAATGAGGAAAATATTAGCTTGTAAATTTCTGAACCTGTGGAGATCAAATGAGATAATATCTGTAGCTTACTTCGTATAGTGCCTGGCCCATAGTAGATACCAAACATATTCTTATTTCCTCATCTCCTCCTTTCCATGGAAGAAATTTCTTAGTGAGGTAAAAAATCTTGCAGACTCCAACTTTTCAGAACTTTCAAGAAGAAAAAAAAAAAGGCTAGCATAGTAGTTCAGGAAATCAGACAGGATTCTCCCCCAGAGCAAATGAAAATCATAATCAAAAACATAATACATAGTTTATCCTTTGCTTATGAATAGTGTTATTTTCTCCTGGATCCCTGCAAATTGTTCAGGGACATTACACCGCCATTAATGGAGCCGTCCATTATGTTCGATTATACCACAGTGTATTGGTCTCTGTGTACAATGTTCTCCTGGTTCTGCTCTTCTCGCTCTGCATCACTTCCTGGAGGTTGTTCCAGTCTCCATGGAACTCCTCCACTTTATTATTCCTTTTAGCACAATAGTATTCCATCACCAACATATACCGTGAACAATTTGCAGGGATCCAGGAGAAAAAAACACTATTCATAAGCAAAGGATAAACTATGGGAGTGGAAACACCGAGGAAAAGCAACTGCCTGAATACAGCGGTTGAGGGGACATGACAGAGGAGAGACTCTAAATGAACACTCTAATGCAAATATTATCAACAAAGCAATGGGTTCAAATCAAGAAAACATCTAATGCCCAGTGGATTTACGTGCCGGCTATGGGGGGTGGGGGGAGGAAAAGAAAATGATCTATGTCTTTAATGAATAATGCTTGGAAATAATCAAATAAAATATATTAAAAAAAAAAACATAATACAGTTGATAAATGAAGTTTCTTTTCCTTATACTGTCAAGAAGAATTAAGCTGTATATGTAGAAAGAGTTGCATTTCTTGGCACTTATAAGCCAACCCATGATAACACTTCATTAATTCCTTAGTTTAATGCTATTTTACATGACAAAAATGGCAAGAACTTATGCACTCAAAAAAGAAAAAAATATCACCAGATGGACAATCAGCATTTATAACAAAAATAGAATACATGTTCAAATTCATATTTCTCACGCAAAAACTGGTTATAGGTCTTTCAACACATTTTGTAACAACCAAATATATTATGTTCTTTCACAAACTCTCAGTAAAGTGACTTTTGGATAAATCTTGCCAGGAGTACAATTTTTTAAAATATATGTTTCACTTAAAAGTAGTGTTTCATTGTAGCTTCTTTTTTACCTTAACCATTTTCTTCTGCTGGACTAAATCACAAAGAACAAATAACACTTGTTTTTGAAGAGAATTAAATATTAATATGTCAACATATCTAAAGCATTATTAAGTTGCATGTCTTTATCTCTAGCTATCTGTCTGTCTATATTTATCTATGTATATATCTGTAGAGACACAGACATATATAGCTATTGATATAAATAGATATGCAGACAGACAGACAGATAGATAGATAGATAGATAGATAGATAGATAGATAGATAGATAGATAGATAGATAGAGCTACGTAGCATAGGGGACAGAATGCTACTTAGGAATGTATGAGTTCAAATCCAGCCTTAATCACGTACAAACTCCTAAATTTCAGAAATTGTGGAGATAAAAGAAGCTAATAATTATAAATTACTTAGCATGAATACTAAATAAATTCTTTTCCCCTCCCCATCTCGTATTATTTCTCTGACAGAAACTTCTTTATGAGGTAGAAATTAAATAAATATTGTTTTTTTTTAAATGTTTCCTTCACTAACAAAAAGCTGTTAAATACTGACATTTTAGGCATCATGGCACAGTGGCAAGAGGGTCAAAGGAGTTGGATTCAAATATTAGCTTTGAAATTAATAACTATCTTTCCTTGGAAATGTCACTTTTCTTTGTATGTCTCAGTTTCTTCATCTTTAAAATGAGGGAATCAAATGACATGATATGGAATATACTCTCCAGATCAAAAACTGTAATCCTATGATTTCTAAGATTTCTCTGAGCTCAAAATTTAATGAAATTAACTGGTTTCCACACTTGCAAATACTAACCCTCTAAAATAGAAACAAGTAATTGCTGTTTTGAAGGGACTGAGAGAAGTTGTACATCACCAACCTCCCCCTTTTTCTCTCTATGTACAACACATGATTCTCAAGTTACAAGGACACAAGACACATACATGTAAGTGTGGAAGTTGTGTCATATGGAATTTATATTACTTTGTGGACTCCCAGTTTAGAAAGGGAAAGGGAAAGGGAAACATAAAAAGGGATACCCCCTTTGAGATGGATATAGTATATTTGATTTTCATCTACTTACAAATGCATATTGTGACTCAAGGTAATGGAATTATCTTATGTAAGTCAATGAGGATTTATTATTACTGCAAACTAAATGATTGAACTAAGGAGGAGATGGGACTGAGACATACTGAGTAAGAACAGAAAGTGAGTCAGTTCACTATAACTTGCTAAAGGGAATTCATCTTTGAGGGAGAATAAATAATATGATTTAGAATAAATGGTATTTTTTTCTTTTTTTAACTTTTTTTTAAAAACCAGGATATTTACTCTAGCTGTAAGTAAAGAATAAATAATTGAAAACTGAATGTAGGCTGATCTAGAGAAAAATAATAGCCCCCTTTAATTGTATAATGTCTTTATGCTCATTTTCTCAACCTGAACTTACAACAGTAATAATAGAGATAGAATAGAAAAAATCACTAGCTTCTGCCTGAGGCATTCAGTCTCCCCTAGAAGATAGTGATCCTTCAAGAAACTACTTTCTATTTAATTTCAATATATTTGTAATTATTGAAATCTAGAGATCTTTTCTACCCAGATTTAGAATATAAGTTCAATGAATACAGTAATGGTTTTGTTGTAGTTACTCTTTGTTTTTTATATTCATCACAGCAGAACAGATGCCTGGGAAAGTAGGGGCTTAACATATACTTAACTGCTTAGTTGATTCCACAGGCAGCTAGATAGAGCGCTAGGCCTAGAGTCAGAAAAACTTAAATTCAATTTAGATCTCATACACTTACTAGCTGTGTGACCATGGGTAAGTCACTTAATTATGATTGTTCAAGTTTCCTCACCTGTAAAATTAGTTGGAGAATGAAATGGCAAACCACTCCAATTATCTTTGCCAAGAAAACCCCAAATGGAACGGCAAAGAATCAGACAGGACTGAATAAAAATATAGGAAAAGACATCAGAATTTGATAGCAGACCAGAGATGTGGAAAACTGCAAAGCTAGGAAAACTAAATTAATGACATTGTTTTTCCTGATCATGGGGAGATGTAGTAGCTTTGTTCCTTATCATCATGAATATTGAGAATGATGCAGACTATTAATTTCACATACTTTGAAGAAAGGAAAAAATCTACAAATAGCTCTATTATTTTGTCATTGCAATTTTAATCTTTTAAAATTAATGCAAGACAGTTATTTAGCCCCAAACCTGTTTCCCGTCCCCTTTATTAAGCAGATCTGGGGAAAAAAGACAATTTTTACTTGTGGGCAATAATACCTTGTGCCATTGCCAAACATACTGAGAAAAAAAATGTCAAACTTTTCACTTTTTATAAATCTCACAAAAATGTTTTTGACAGTTTTGCAAAAGGTGTTTTTTTTTTTCCCCTCATAGCTATATCTAGACATATTTTTAAATCACTGAACTTGCCAGTCTAATGTGTCAGCTCAGCAAATTCTTACTTAAAAATTCCAGGATTAGATAATTAAACAATGTGCAGAGCACCACTGATAACAGGAAAAATAATGTGTTATGGTGCTCAACTACAAAAATTCCTTTCCCCCAATAGCATCATAAATTCTAATGAACTTTCCAAAATTTAATGCAAATCCTCATCACATATTGACTCCATATAAGTTAGCACTTTTCTGACTGAATTTCTGAAATCTTTTTATCAATAATTTACTAATTCATGATTTCTTCTCATCAAAGCAGATAAATATTAACAACTGTCAATGCTTTTTCACTTTAAAAAGTCAGATCGCATGAACAAAATGAAGTTCAAGTAAGCATAAAATTACTAGTTTATGAATGATCTAATTATTAGTTAAATGTTAATATGAACTCTAAGTCTAAAAGGAATGTCATTTAGATCATGTAATGGCAATATAGGAAAACAAGATATAACCACAGCCTTGATATCACACTACATGGATAACATTTATCCTTTAGGCTCTATTTCAACCCCAATTTTCCTCATCCCTAAAGTAAAAAAAGAAAAAAAAAAGATTTATATTGGTTATTGTAATAAGATGGTATTAAAATCAAAAGTAAAACTTCCCAGTACTATTTGTATACTGGGGTCGTCATTTCAAGTCATCTCAGTGATGAAAATATGCTCTACTAACTGGATTACCCTTAATGTAAATCCAACAAAAGTGTATATCAAACATGAATTGAGTTGTACCATGGTAAAACAGAGATAAAATATGATCCCTTACCTCATGGAACTTGCAAGCTAGTAGGCATGATATAACACAGATATATATACACAGAAATATAATTCATGTTAAAATATGAGCAGTATTTAAAGAGAGAACAATAAAACACTGTGAGAAAAAAATAAGGGTGGCAACTGCCAATTGGGAGAGAAAGAAAATTGTTAAGGAAGTTTTTATGGAGAAGTTGGCATTTTACCTGTACCTTAAAAATGAGAATGATTTGAATTGGAAAGAATAATTTAGCAATAATTTCATAGTTTGCATATCTTTTTGAAGTTTTATAATGGATGGAACAAATAATGAGAAGAATTTTGGTTTTTCTAGCTTTAATATGACCCTTAATTTTCTGTGTCACCTAGTCTGGAGAGGTACATGTAACACTTAACAAAATATATAAATGGTAAGTGGCTTACATTTATTCATCCATTAAATCCTTTTATTTTTTAAAAACTTGAAATCCACTTTTGAACCTCCATGAAATTTGTTAAATCATCATCATAATGGAAAATATATATTAATATGTATGCATGTATACACAAGCACACACACACATGTAAATGTAATCCCATATGTGTATGTCTATGTTTATGCATGTGTATATGTGTTTGTGCTCATGTATATATACACACAATTATACAATTTTTTGGTGTTATTTGGGTTAGTCAGTTCTAATCTGACTCATGTTCAGAAAAGGAAACTAACCCAAGTTCAGACTTCTGGAAAATAAATAAAGAGGAAAACCATAAGTACAAACACTTTTAAAAATGTGCCTGCTTCATAAACTGTAGAGGAAAAAAAAAGATGATTCTTGTTTGATTCTTCCTTCTAATTCTCATGCTTCTCCCTTTAGCTGTGAGGTAATCAGGATCTTCCTGATTTCTCAACTTTGATATTTGAGGATCAGCTAGTACTAAGGCTCTTTTCATTTAGCACATCCAAGTGGAAAGAAAATGAAAATCATGGGGGTGGAATGGGTAAAAATAAAAATATCATATCCTTTGAGAATGATGAAATAAAGTGTACTCAAATGGAATATAACTGCTTAAGTTAATCATTTGAAAATGCCTCCTCATAAAAACTGGCACAAAAAAATGTTTATAGAACATGCCTACTTTTAATAATGTAATAAAAGTATATAAATATGTTATATTTAGATGTAAATTATATGGATCTATGTTTTCAAAAGGAACTGTCTAATACTGAATAGTTAAGATCTCGTACATTTGTAAAGTCTAGGGTTAGCTATTTATGAGTAAAAAAAAAAACAAAAGAACTTGCCAATATGTTGTTTGTTCAGTGGGATCTGTGATGGGTGTTAGTTTTTTTGACAACTACTGTCCAATTTAATTTCCATATTGTATATTAATTTGTACCTTAGTCCCCTGTCTCTTTCATAACTTTCTGTCTCAGGTGGGCTGTTATTAATTCTCTTTCAGATTGCTTTCCATGCCGATTTTTAAAGTGCAGTGATTTTTCAAAGCAAATTATCAGACTAAGCAAATAAGAATATTAAAGTAGTTACAGACCATTAATTATGAATTAATACAGTAAGTATAGTGGTATTTATACAGAAAGTGATGAGAAAGGAGAAAAGCATGAATGTGTTTAACTAGATATATTTGTAATTCGTTAACATGATTTCAATGAAAAAGTTATAGGATGCCATAGGAAAGAAAGAGTAATATATTATTATAAACTCACAATAGTTTTGACAATATAGTTTTTTCAAGGAAAATGATGAGTAACAAAACATTTAAGAGACCAACAACATTTTTACATGTAAAATATATAAGGAAAGCTTCAGTTAGTTGCTGTTTTTTGTACTTTTACATTAGGATAAAATGTAAACTACATACTGAAAAGCTTCTGCACAATTATTTAATTTATTCTTATATATTTATAATAAATAGATTTAACCTTCCTGGGCTTTGGGTAATGATCCAATTGTATTTGGAATAAATTTTACAACCCATAAATGGGATTTTTCTTTGATCCAAAGCCTGATATACAGTTCCTGACAAATTATGAAGTTATAATTGGGTATATTATATCTTTGCTTCATAAGAGTACATTCTTTCATATTTACATTCATAAACATAATTATGGAAATATATTATCTCCATATAAGATATAGCTTCTAGTTCATTAGTGAAGAATAATATATTTGCATATCACAAAATATCCATCACTTAATTGTTTAATACAATCCTTTCTCATCTACCTATCTTTTTTTTCCCAGTTTTGTCAAAATTATTAGCAGATCTTCTAAAAAAAGGGAAATTCCTTCTGACTAAAGAAACGTTTGCTTTTGGATTTATATCCCCAGAATATAACCCAGTCTCATAAACAATAAATATTTAATGTGTTTTGTAACTTGTTCCAAACTAGACAAGAAGCATGCATTTTAGAAAATGATATATGTTATTAGTTATCAAATTATGGTATATGACACATCAATAAATCAATAAAGAGTCGGTAACAATGAAAGATTTACTGAGATATCACATACCTCACATTATAACTATTCATTTCAAATTATGTTCTGAAGTAATGTATTAGCACATAATAAATTTGAATTCTCAGTTAATTTACAAGTCACCTACTATAGAAAACACTTTTGTGTGTTCCTGTATGCTTCATAAATTTTTACTTATTAGTTTACAGCTTTGAATCTCATTTTTATCTATTTTCTAGGTGTAATTGTATTAATTAGAATCTGTTTTAATGCTAACATATTTTAGTTGGGAAATTTCAATGCTGAAATCCATGTAGATTCATAAAGTGATTTTTCTTCATTTTTATTTTTCTTTTATTAATTAAAAATTACATCAAATTAAGATGACTCATTTTGGTCTGAAAACAAAAATTTCTGGATATATACATTAAGAGATTCCTTGAAACCAAGGGCAGTGGCATTTAACTAACATAGAAATATAGAACTAAGCCATCTAATAGCAATTAGCAAATTATATTGAGTCAGAAGGTATTGCAGATTATGGATTTTTTTGGACAATATACACATGATTTTATGTAAATGATTGAAATCTTACTTATTCAGACAAATATCTACATCTAATACCACTTAATTCTATTTCTTAGAGTCAAGATGGCAGACTAAAGCAAAAACTCAGAAAAATTCTTCTAAATTCCTCTCCAAATAATTTAAAAAATAACACTCCAAGTCAAAATCTAAAATGGTAGCAGTAAGAAAAGGTTGGGGTAAAACAATTTTCTAGACAAAGATAATTTAGTTCATCAAGACAAATCTCTCACACCTGAAAAAAAAGTCTATTACTCTCATGTAGCACATAGCATAGGCCTCACTGTGGCACTAGTAGCAGGCTTTAGAGGTGTATTCAATAACAGCAGTAGTAGGCATGGGAGCTCTCAGCCCATAGATGGAAATGAGTTTAGAGAACTCGTCAGAAAGAGATTAAACATTTCCTGGAACAAGCTTCAGAACTATGTTACATTTCCCATATTAGGTTCTGAGTAGAAATTAATGGGCAAAAAGGAGCAATTGAAGTAGAGCAGGGCTGTACTGAATTCATGTTCTGAGTTCAAAGATAGAAAGGATCAGTTGCACTTGTGCCTACAGAAGAACAGAGGATCCTATCAAAAATTCCAGGACTAAGTGGAGCACTAGCACTTGTGGCTAGAGAGAAACTCTTATTCTTCCCAAAGAAGATAAGATATATGTCAAGGAAAGCATTTAAATTATAATAATTTAGAAGTAATAAAAACTCGAAGAACTAGCTTTGAAAATGGCATTCGACCCAAGCCCCCCTAAAAAAGCATGAGGTTTTTGAAATAATCTTCCATCCACCTCAAGAGAAAAGCTCAATCTTACCATAAAGTAAAAAGGCTAAAAATAGGCAAAAATGAGCAAGCAACAAAAAAAGAAGCAGACTATTAAAAGTTACTAAGGTAAATTAGAATATCAGGACACAAACTCAGAAGAAGACAATAATGCTGAAACAGCTATAAGAAAAACCTCAAAAGAAAAAAAAGTGAATCTGATATATCAAAGCATGGCTCCAAAATGGGTCAATTATAAATAAAGAGAAGTAAATATTGGGAAAAGAAATGAGAATGATAAAATAAAATTATAAAGAAAGAGAAAACAACTTGGTAAAAAGAAGCATAAATATACTAAAGGAAATAACACCTTAAAATCTGAATAGGCCAAATTGTAAAATAGGCACAAAATAAAAGAAGACAATTCCTTAAAATTGAATATGGATAAGAGTTTTATCTATAAAGATATAAAATCTCACTTAATGAAATAATTAACTAAAATTTAGAATTGGAATCATGAAACTGGTAGCTAATGACTCCATTAAATATGAAGAAGCAAGATAACAAAATTAAACAGTTTGAAAAAGAAAAGAAAATGAGACTATCTTATCAGAGAAACAACTTACCTGGTGGGGGAAAGATCAAAGAGATATAATTTAATAATTATTAGATTATATGAAGGCCATAATTAAAGAAAGGGCTTACACTTCTTATTTCAAGAATTATGGAGATAAACTATTCTGATACCTCAGAACAGAGGGGGGAAATTGAAATTGAAATAATTCCCTAAACATCTCCTGAAATAGATCTTTAAAAAAATTCCTATCACTAGTATAGCAAAATTCCAGAGTTTTGAGATTAAGGAGAAACTATTATAATCAAATACAAAAAAAATTAGCTAAATGTTGAGGAGTCATACAGATAGGAACACAATATTTAGTACCTTCAAAATTAAATGAATAGAAGGTTTGGCAAATAATGCTTTAGAATGCAAAAGAGCTAGAATTATGGTGAAGAATAACCTATCCAGTAAAATTCATTTTGATAATACCAGGGAAAACTACATATTCAATGAACTAATGGAATTGCAAGTATTTCTGATGAAAACACCAAGTTCATTAAGAAATTTAATTTATTAACTCAGGTCTTAAGAGAGGTATAAAAAAGTAAACAGGAACAAAAAAGTTTTTAAAAATTAATAATGTTAAGCTGTTTTTATTCCTTTTTGGGGAAATGATATTTTCAACTTAGAAAAGCTTTGTCATTATTAAAGCATGTAAATGGAAGGTCTGGATATAACTTGAGTGATAAGAAAATACTAAAAAATGAATTAAAGGGTAAAATATGGGATTGCACAGAAAAAAGTGATTAAAGAGAGGAAAAAAGCAGTAAAACATTTCATAGGAACATCTATAAGAACATTTACAAATGAGGGAAATGGTGGAGGGGTGCCAGAAACACTTCAGTCTTATACCCATTTGAATTGAATCAAATTCAATAAAATAGACAATTTGTAGGGTATTGAAATCTATCTTTATTGTAAAGTAGAGTGGAGATGTAATAAGTGAAAAGGGAGAGAAGATGATAAAAGGAAGGGTCAACTAAAAAGGCTATGTTAAAAACTAAAACAGACTTTGATGAAGGATATGAAAGAAACAAAGACAGAGAGAGGCACAGACAGAAACAGACATAGAGAATTAGAGAGACAGATATAGAGAGTCAAAGAGTAGGATAAATAAAAAGAATATCTATGTGTAGACTGTAAAGATAATTTTAGGTTGTGACGTAAAATGTAGATTTAATTGGTTTCCAAGGGAAATCTCAAATAAAATACACAAGTCAGTCTGGAAATTTATGGTAATTTAATTAATATAGAGGGAAAGGAATTTAAGGAGAAGGAGGGAAGAGGATATAGGATTTCTCCTGCCTGGCCTGTGCCAGGGGGAGTTTAAAATTCCCATCTCTAGGTCTCTGAAAAAAGATTAGAGGCTTCTAAGAGGATAAAGTTGGAAAGTAAAGGAGGAAAACTCAGTCAGAAACTCACCAACTAACTGGACAATAGCTTGTAGCCATGCTAAGAAGCTGAAAGGACTAGGATGCTGCCACCAGCCAACTCTCCACCACCAGAAAGGTGCCCGAGAGAGGAAGTGAGCCAAATATATAGACCTTTCACTCTTGTGTCTCCTCCTCTAAATGCCCATATCTTTTAGAGTTCTCATCTTCTTTGATTAGATTATATCTTTAGAGTTACTTAACACTTCTTTGTTAAGTTCACCTTTTTTGAGTTACTTAACCTTTTTGTGATTAATTTAACTTTTATAGTTACTTAGCACCTTTTTGTATTAAGATCTTAAAATAGAATTAACTTAAAGTTCTAGATTCACTATAAGGTAAGAGTTAAGTACCTTCATTGTTCAATCAGGAGATTACAACTTTATCTTCCCCTAAAGTTCAGTCTAAGTAGGGTGGAGTAATTTAACATTCACAATCCCCCCTGATTTTGTTGGACTAAGTATCTTCATTGTTAAAATCAGGAAATAGCTAAATCCAATCTTCACAATACATATACATATATAGATGTGTGTATATATATATATATAGTTATATATATATAGTTATATATAGTTATATATAGTTATATAGGACACATATCATATTACCTAAATTCTTTAGGTTGAGGTAGGGATGAGAAAGAAGAAGAGAACATGGGAAGCAAAATGTTAGAAAATTAATAATAAAATTGTTTTGACATGTATTGGGAAAAATATTTTAAATATATGAATAATTCCATTAATGGGAATGACAACAATAAGAAAACATTGAAATACAAAGAATGTAAGCAAAGCAGTGTTTTGGAAAGAATATAAAACACTAAATACTTACATAAATAAAATATAGAAAGAAAAGAACAGTGAATTAGGCTTGCTCTTAAATTAAATACAAAAGTAAAAAAATAAAATCTCAGCTTAAACACCAAAATAGGAATGCAGAAAGTTAAAGTAGAGATTAATAGAACTTAAAGTAATAAAATAGGGAACTAATAAATAACATTCAGAGCTGACTTGGTAAAAATAAATAAACAAATCATCGCATATTTTGATTTTTATAAACAAATGCATTTAGGAGTATCACAAATGTAAAGGATTAATTCAACACCATTTGATAATTTTAAAGATGACATAAAATAATTAGAGGGGTATTTTACCCAAATATATGCCAATTTTAGACAAACTGAATGAACAATTTGTAAATGAGGTCTTGAAAAACCATATGGTTAAACCATTAGCAGATGGATTAGCAAGTTAATTCTGCAAAACATTTAAAGAACAATTAATTCAAATAATATATAATGTTTTTAGGGACAATGTCTTGAGGAATCCTATATTATTTTTACAACAGTTATATGATGCTGATATCTAAACCAGAAAGACCAATTTCCCTAATGAATGTAGATACAAATAATTTTAAATGAAATAATATCAAGGGCATTTCAGCAGTATATCACAAAGATCATATATACTCACCAGCTGAGATTTATACTGTGAACTCATTGATCATTCAACATCAGATCAAGAGCAAAAGCAATAAAATCACATGATTGTTTCAAGAGGTACATAAAAGGGTTGTGTCAAAATACAACACATCCTATTAAAAACATTAGAAAGTATAGGAATGTAACATAAGGAATGAAAAACAAACAAGATGATCAAAAAAACTGAAAAGACATGTGAAGTGATGATCATACATATATACACACAAACATACACAAATAGACCTGGAATGAAGTTTTGCATAGTTAAGTTAGCAGAACTAGAAGAATGTTGTACACAGTAATAAAAATGCATGCTGATCAACTGTAAATTACTTAACTATTATAAACAAAGCACAGATTTCCAGGAAAACTCTGAGACTCATGACAAAAAAAGAATATCCACCACCAGGAAGGGACAGATTGAGTCTAAAGGCAAATAAAAACATACCATTCTTTCCTTTATTTCCTTCATGATTTTTTCCTAATGTAAGCAGTATGTGTCTTCTTTCATATCATGATAGCCATGGGAATATGTATTACATGATAATATATGTACAACCTATATCATATCAACTGACTTTGTAGGAATGGGGGGAATTTGGAGGGAGAGAGGGAATATGAATTGAAAAAATATGAGAAAACAAATATAAAGTAATTGTATAGATATGTAATTTGAAAACACACACATACATTTATATATATATATATATATATATATATATATGTAATTTTTAGAAGAATAGCAATGAATGGAGTTTTCCTTAAAAGGATAAGTAGTATTTGCCAAGAACCATCAGTAACCATTATTTGTAATGGAGATAAACTTTAAACTGTTCTGATTCAGTCAGGGTTGGAGAAAATATTAATATTAATATGATTTTTACTATAAATGCAAGATCTAGAAATAATTAAAATATAAATTCAAAGAATAAGCATAAATAATGAAAAATAAAAATAAAACAATAGTCTTTGAAGATAATATGAGGGTATACTTAAAGAATCTGATAGAATAAAATAAAAACTAGTTCAAATGATTAACAACTTCAGCAAAGTTGAAGGATATGAAATAAATTCTCAAAAGTTATTAGCATTCCTATACATGACTACTATGAAGAAGTGAAAGAGAAATTTCATTTAAAATAGCTGGTCAATATAAAATGTATGGGAGTCCACTTTCCAAGACAAACCAAGAAACTATACAAATGATTATAAAACAGTATTCATACAAATAAAGTAAAATCTAAAAAAATTGGAGAAATATCCATTCCTCATTTTTCAAACTATTACAATTGAAATTATATTTCTGCTTAAATTAACTAAAAATCATTCAGTACAACGACATTCAAACTAACCAAAATAATTTCTAGAACTAGAAAAAATACAAAAATATATCTGGAAGAGAAAAGTTAAGGAATATCAAGGTAAATTCTCATATTATATATGAAGTTGACTTAGGAGAACCAGATCTTAAACTATTAAGTGGCAAGCATCAAAACAATCTGATATTGGTTAATAAATAGATGGGTGTCTTGGTCAATATATGAGGCACATAATACACAATAGTAAATGACCATAGTAAACTAATGTTTGATAAATACAAAGATACAAGCTTTTAATACAGGAACTGATGTCTTTGGAAAACATATTTCTGGGAAAATTTGAAAGAAGATGGGCAGAAATTAGGCACAGAACAATGTACCACACCAATATGCTGATATGAAGTCAAAATGCTCACATGACACAAATGCAGGATAAAACCATAAGTAAATTAGTGGATCATGAAAAATTGTATCTGCCAGACTATGGAAAAGGGATGAATTCATGAAAAAACAAGGTAAAGACCATAAATGGATAGATTTGATTGCATTAAATTCTATGAACTTTTACATAAAAAAATCAATGATGACAAGATTAGAAAGAAAAGGGTAAAATTGAGAAAAATTTAAAGTATATTGCTCTGACGAAGGCCTCATTTCTCAAAAAAATAGAAATTTGGGTCAAATTTATAAGTTCACTAAATATCAACTCAAAGAATATGAAGGGTTTTCTAATTATAAAATCAATATTTTTATACTCCTATGAAAAAGTTAGCTAAATCACTGTTAGAGAAAAGAACATTTTAAAAAGTCCCAGGTACCATTTCCAGTCTCAAATTAGTTAATATGACAAAAAAAAAGAAAATATCAAATTTTAGAGACTATATGGACTAATAGGGACAAGAATGCACTGTTGGTGGTTATGAACTGATCCAAGCATTCTGTAGGTGAACATGGAACTATGCCCCAAGGATTTTAAGACTATATTTAACTTTTGACATGGAAATACCACTACCAGGTCTATTTCCAAAATATATCAAAAGAAAAGGAAAAGTACTTATAGATACAAAAATATTTAGCACCTCTTTTTGTGATAGCAAATAATTTGAAATTGAAAGTTCTCCTATCAATTGGGGAATGGATGAACAAGTTGAAGTATATGATTGAAATGCAATATGATTAATATATAAAAAATAAATAGCAGAATATTTTCAGAAAAACTGGAAAGACTTACATGAATTGATGCAAAGTGAACTAAGTATTTAGGAAATCATTATATATATATTAAAATAATATTTTTGTTGATAAAATTTTAATGACTTAGATGTTCTGACCAATAAATGATCTAACAAAATTCAAAAAGATTTCCAATGAAAAATGCCATCCCAATAAAGAAATGATGATGTCTGAAAGCAGATTAAAATGCTTTTTAAAAAAAAAAACTTTCTATTTTAGGTCTGTGTTCCTTTATGCAAAATATAGGGAAATATGTTTTGAATTCTGATGTGAATAATTTAAAATGACTCGTGCCAGGTTGTCCTGAATCATTGCATTGCTTTTTTAGTAAAGTCCATTATATTGGATCATTCCACAGTATTTCACTTTCTGTGTACAATGTTCTTTTGGTTCTGCTCATTTCACTCTGCATCAGTTCATGGAGGTTCTTCCAGTTCATGTAGAAGTCATTCAGTTCATCATTCTTTACAGCACAATAATATTTCATCATAATCATTCAGTCATTCCCCAATTGAGGAACAACCCCTCATTTTTCAATTTTTTGCCACCTAAAAGAGTATGGATATGAATATTTTTGTTATATTTTTAATTATTTCTTTGGATAACAAACCTAGGAATAGTATTTCTGTATCAAAGTGCATGCATTCTTTTAAAACCATTTGGGCACAAGTCCAGATTGCCTTCCAGAATGGTTGGATCAATTCATAATTCCATCACCAATGCATTAGTGCCACAATTTTGCCACATCCCCTCCAACATTTATTATTTTTCTTTACTGTCATATTAGCTAATCTGTTAGGTCTGTGATGGTACATCAAATATATTTTATTTTTCATTCTCCAATCAGGAGGACTTTAGAACACTTTTTCATGTGATTATTGATAGTTTTGATTTCTTCATCTGAAAACTGTCTATTCATGTCCCTTGTCATTTGTCAATTGAGGAATGACTTGATTTCTTATACATTTGATGTAGTTCATTATAAATTTGAGATATTAGACCTTGGTTAGAGCTTTTTGTTATAAATAATTTTTCCAATTTGTTGTTGTGAGAATGGCCATCTTAGTTTCATCACTGACTTTATTGGGAAAATTTCAGTTTTATTTTCATTACAGTTAATACTTGCTGATGCTTTTAGATAGGTTTTATTTATTATTTTTAAAAAGTCTCCATTTATTCCTTTGCTTCTATTGTCTATTAGAAATAAGTGTTTTATTTTGGGGAAAAGCTTTTTTATGCATCTGTTAGCATAATTATATTATTTTAATTTTTAATGGCATGTCAATTATGCAGACAATTTTTCTAATATTGAAGCATATCTGCATTTATCATATGAATTTCAACTTGTCATGGCATATAATTTTTGTGATGTGTTATAATTTCCTTGCTATTGTTTTATTTGAGTTTTTATGGGTATTCATTATATTGGTATATTTTTTCCTTTGTTTTTGCTCTCCCTGATTTATACATCAAAACCATATTTATGTCTTGATAAAAATTGGGTATGATTCCTTCTTTATTTTTTCAAATAATTTATCTAGTAATGAGATTAATTGTACCTTAAGTATTTGGTAGAATTCACTTGTAAATTCCTCTGCTCCTGGGGATTACTTGGAAAGATCACTTATGATTTGTTAAATTTCATTTTCTCAAATGATCAATTAAGTATTCTACTTCCACTTATGTTAATCTATGTAATTCATATTTTTGAAAATATACTTCCATTCATTTAGATTCTCCTTTTCGTGTCCCTTTCATTTTTAGGATTTTCCTATTGTTTTATTAGGAGTATTTTATTTGTCCTTTTCTGGGTTTTCTATTCTTTCCCCATAGATTTGTGCTTAGTTCTCTTCATTGCTCTTTCTCGTATTTACTGTTATACAGATTTAGAGATGCAATCCCCCATAAGCAAGTACTGCTTTGACTTCATCCTTCAAATTCTGGTATGTTGCCTTAGTGTCATTCTCTTTGAAGAAATTCTTGATTATTTCTATGATTTGCTCTCTCACTCATTCTTTAACATTGAAATATTTAAAATCAAATTAATTTTAATCTATTCACTATCTGAAAATAGGCCATATAATGTTTTGCTTGAGGTTGTGTGGATTTTATATCCTAAATTATTTTCATATTTGTGAAGGTACCATATACCCTTGACTAAAATTAATTTTTTTAATTTAGATTTCTTTAAATGTAAGTTTTCTATGATTCTATTCATCTCCCTAAATTAGTTCTTATTATTTAGTGGTTATGAATTCACTCTTTATGTTTCTCTTAAATTTTGTATTTGAAAGTTGAGTTTTCTATTCAGCTGTGGTCTGTTCAATAAAAATACTTGCAAGTACACTATTTCATAGATAGATAGATAGATAGATAGATAGATAGATAGATAGATAGATAGATAGATAGATTTCCCCTAGAAGAATTTCTTAATACCTTTGGTTTCCAGAATATCATATCCCAAGTAATCAAATTTTTAATGTATAACATAAATCCTGGTTAAACATAACTATATCTCAATGATATTTGAATTGTTCTTTTCCTTGAGGGTGGAATCTCTTGATTTTGTCATTATATGGATATCCCTATCTGGGGTTGACTTCAATTATTATTTTACACTTTGTTTCCACAAAATCAGTACAGTTTTTTTCAATTTTTTCTTGAAATTGGATGTTTACATTTTCTAGATTTCTAAATAAATAATAGTTGTGAAATGGGACATATTAGCTTCACCAATTATTTTACTGGAAAGGCTTTGATTTTATCATTACATATAATAATTGAAGATATTTTAGATAGATATTATCTATTTTAAAAGTCATACTCCTTTAATTTTTATTATTGTTAATGGGAATAAGTATACTTTTTCAAAAGCATTTTTGTCTATACCTGTTGATACAAATTATTATTTTTTAATGACATAGTTGATAATAGAGACACTTTTCCTAATACTCAAGCTATTCTTTTTAATCTTTCCTATTAGGATGTTCAATTATTTTAAAATTTTATCTTTTCAACTTATTTTCTCGAGATCATTTGTTTTTCTGGTGTTTCACATTTCTTCTTTTCCAATTCTTTTGGTTTTATTTTTATTTTTTATGTCTAGTGGAAACATTTATTCCACTTACTTTATTCCACTTTTTAAAACATTACTGTCTTCAATGAACTTTTGTCTCTCCTTTTCCATTTTCATTATTTTCTCCATCATTTTTGTCCTTCTTTTACCATGTCATTGACTCTTTTTTCCATGATTCTCTTGATTCACTCCCACTTATTTTCCCAGTTTCTCTTCATCCTTTCTCATTTGACTTTTCAAAACTCCTTTGACAATTTCCAAGTCTTTTTTTTTTGCTTCCCAGACAAATTCAAGTTTTTTTTTTTCTTGTAGTTTTTGCATGTAGTCATTTTTACTTTGTTCTCCTCTGAGTTTCTGTGTCACCGTGGTAACTATAAACTGTTAGGGTTTCTTTTTCTGTTTTGTTCTTTCTTTGATCTATTTCTTAACTTTTCATGTTCTATCAAAGTTGAGATCTGCCTCATGGGTGGAGGATCCATGGCCCTAAATTCAGGTTTTTATTTTTAGGAATAGCCCTGGAGTTTTATAAGTTTTTAATTCTTCCAAAGTAGTATGATCTAAGGAGAGTTGAGGTCACTGATCTCTTGATCTATTCTTAGGTCCTTGATTGATCATAAGTACTTTTTTTTTTTCCATTCTGGAACAGGGATCAGATTCCCTGCTCCTATTTGGATTCTTCCACACTCTGTGACTGACTAGGAATAATGCATGGCTAACTCAACAGGGTACACATACATATATAACTAAAACATCTGCTATTTTCACCTCATGACCAATTATCTGAACCTATTAAACACTCTGGGTTGAGAACTCTGGAAGCGGATGCTACAGATTCAGGCCTGTAAATGAATTGCTAGAATGTAATAAACTCTTTCCTCAGTGAGACAGACTTTTTCTCCTAATCTTCTATGTTGGCCTGAACTGGAAAATTATTTTGATCCAAATGTGTTTTTATTTTCTGTCACTCGAGAATTATTGTTCTTATTTCGAAACCCTGACTTTCCATTTTAGAATCATTGCTTCCAAATATAGAACAATAGTAAGGGTTAGGGAATGAGGATTAAGTGACTTGCTCAGAGTCACATGTCTAGAAAATGTCTGAGGGCAGAATTAATTTTGAGGAATTATTTCAAGGTTGTTTTGCAGGGAATTTGGAAGAAATCAATTGAGTTCTTGTGTTTTTCTTTCTTTCTCTTTGTTTTTTCTCTCTTTGTTTCTTTTTCTCTTTGTTTCTGTTTCTTTGTTTCTTTTTTGTTTGTTTGTTTGTTTCTATCTATGTTTCTTTCTTTCCTTCTTTCTTTCCTTCTTTCTTTCTTTCTTTCTTTCTTTCTTTCTTTCTATCTATGTTTCTTTCTTTCTTTCTTTCTTTCTTTCTTTCTTTCTTTCTTTCTTTCTTTCTTTCTTTCTTTCTTTCTTTCTTTCTTTTTCTTTTTCTCTCTTTCTCTCGCCTTCCTGAAGTTGTCCCATAATTGTCCCGGATTATTATATTTCTGTTAGAAACAGTCTATCATATTTGATCATACCACAATACGTCAGTTACTGTGGATGATGTTCTCCCTGTTCTGCTCATTGCACTTTGCATCAGTTCACATAAGTCACTCCAGTTCTTTCTGAAATCATTCTATTCACCATTCCTTATAGGACAATAGTTTTCTATCTTCATCATCATCATATCTCACAATTTGGTCAGCCATTACTCAATCAAGGGACCTAACTTTAGTTTCTAATTTTTTGTCACCACAAAAAATGCAACTATGAATATTTTTGGGAAACAGATCAAGTAGTGGTATTACTAGATCAAAAGGTATGCATTCTTCCATAGCTATTTGGACACAATTCCAAATTGCCCTCCAGAATGGTCATATCAGCTCACAACTCTAACAGCAATGCATTATTATCCCAATTTTGCCAACATTTCCTTCAGAGTTTATTATTCTGCTTTACTGTCATATTGTACAATCTGATAGGTGTGAGGTGTGCACCTCATAGTTTTTCAACTTGCATTTCTTTATTCAGGACAGATTTAAAACATTTTAATATAATTATTGATAGCTTTGATTTCTTCATGTGAAAACTACCTATTCATAATCTTTGACCATTTATCAAATGGGAAATTACTTGGATTCTTATAAATTCAACTTAGTTCTTCATATATTTGAGAAATGAGACTTTTATCAGAGAAATTTATTATAAAAGTTTCCCCTCAGTTTGTTGCTTTCCCTGCTAATCTTTGTATCATTGGTTTTATTTGTATAAAACCATTTTAATTTAATATGCTCAAAATTATTCATTTTACATCTTGTAATATTCTCTATCTCTTGTTTTGGCATGTATTCTTTCCTTCTCCATAGATCTGACAGATCAACTATATTACGTTCACCTAATTTACTTATAATATGACTCTTTGTGTTTAATTATATGCCCATTTTGACCTTTTCTTGGTATAGGGTGTGAGATATTGACCTAAACCTAATTTCTGCCATACTGTTTTCCAATTTTCTTAGTTTTCATTAAATAGTAAGTTCTTATTCCCAAAGCTGGGATCATTCCTAGAATTCTTAATCAAAAGAACAAAAAGTTCTTAACTTCAAGACTACAAATGTGTGCTTAAAAGGTCTGATTAATCTTCAGTCATTTCCATCAAAAGTGTTTTTTGTTTGTTTTATTTTGCTTTATTTCAGAGACTTTGCAATCTGTCTGTAGGTAACATATGCACATCATGTCATTTAATTCTCTTAACATCCCAGAATGTTGGGTAGGTTAAGTTCCATTAACCCCATTTGACAAAGGGGAATCTGGATCACAAAAATTAATGTATTAACTAAGGTAGCACAGCTAATAGGATAATTCAAACTTGTGGCTTCTGATCTATTTTCCAGCAGAACCTATTATACACTATAAAGATATATTAGAAGACATCTTGTTTTATAATATCGTTTTTCTAGATGAGTGAGATCAAGGTCTGAGAAGTTAATGATTAATTCATATTCTTCTTATGGTATCTAACACAATATAAACATTTAGATATTTGCTAGAAGATGATTATTAAATAATTTATACTGATATGTGCATATTAAGTAGGCTAATTAAAAAACAGATCTATAAAACTCTTTGAAAAGCCTTTATTTTACAAAGTAAACTACAATTCACTATCTAATCAATTACTATAGAAAAATGAATATTAATCAGTGTCTTTTCATATGATCAATGATAATAATATATTAGGTTATCTTTCAGTGTAGATTTGATAGTTAATTATTGACAAGTCTTTAAAATTAACTATAATTTAAGAAATATCTGAATTGTGAAATCTATATCAATTTTCCCTTAATCTGTAGTAGCCTGGGAATTTATAACAAGAATTTTATCCAGTAATTTTGACCCCTTAAATAAGCATCTGGGAATACTCTAAATTAAATATAATTTAGTTTAAAATAATAGTCCAATTGATGTTTGAACTTCTTAGAAAATACTAAAATCTGTTGATGTTGAGATATAATTTTCTCATTGGTGGAACATTGATGATCCTCTCTAATATGTTCTCATCATTTTCATTTTATATTCATTTTTCCTTTAGTCACATGTGGTAAACCCTCTTGTTATAAGAGATTTTAAATGTCACCTGTAATTACTTGTGAAACACCCTTATATTACTTCAATGGTTGTGAAAAGAAAATAATACTCAACTACCTCTCATGTTATCATATTTTATATGCTTTATTTTCATCTAATGAATGAATAGTACCATTACATGAAAGCTATTCAATGTAAAACATAAATCCAAAAGGTTTTATTTTAAAATCAGTAACATTACTGTCTATAAGTATTTAATGAGTGTTATAATTAACTAAAAATCAGAAAGCTCTTTTTTCTTTATAATTTTTACCTTTTTAAAAAATTTTTCCAGTACTTTGTCTATTTTATTAGTTTTTTTCCCCCAAAATATCAGCTTCTAGGCTTATTTGTTAATTCAATAGCTCTTTCACTTTTGATTTTATTAATTTCTCCTTTGATTTTTAGGATCTCTAATTTAGTTATCAAGTGGGGATTTTTAATTTGTTCCCTTTCAAATTCTTTGATTTACATACCTAATTCTTTGATCTCTGCCCTCCCTAATTTGTTAATATAGCTACTCAAGGATATAAATTTCCCCCTCAGTACTGCTTTGACTGCATCCCATAGATTTTGAAAGGATGTCTCATCATTGTCATTTTCTTCAAAGAAAATATTATTTCTATTATTTGTTTTTTAACTGATTTTGGAGAACCACATTATTTAATTTACAATTAATTTTTGATTTGTCTCTCTAAGTACCATTACTAATTATTATTTTTATTGCATATTGATCTGAAAAGGTTGCAATTATTATTTCTGCTTTTTTGCACTTCTTTGCCATGTTTTTATGCCCCACTACATGGTCAATCTTTGTGACTGTACTGTATGCTGCTGAAAAAAAAGAGGTGTATTCCTTTTTGGCCCTATTTATTTTTCTCCACATATCTACTAAGTCTAATTTTTCTAAGATTTCATTCAGTTATCTTACCTCTTTCTTATTTATTTTTGGTTTGATTTATCTAGTTCAGATAAAGGAAGGTTCAGGTCTCCCACTAGTATAGTTTTTCTATCTATTTCATCCTTGACTCCACTAGTTTCTACTTTAGAAATTTGGATGCTATGCCATTTGGTTCATACATGTTGAGTACTGATATTTCCTCATTGCCTATACTGCCTTTTATCATAATGTAATTACCTTCCCTATCTCTTTTAATCTGATCTATTTTTACTTTGGCACTGTCAGATATCATGATTGTGAATCCTGCCTTCTTCTTCTCAGTTGAGGCCCAATAGTTTTTACTCCAGTCTTTGATCCTTATTTTATGAGTTTCTACCTTCCTCATATGTATTTCTTGTAATCAACATATGGTAGGATTTTGGTTTCTAATCCACTCTGCTATTTGCTTTTGTTTTATGGATGAGTTCATTGCATTCATATTCAGAGTTATGATAACCACCTCTGTATGCCCCAATATTTTTTAAATCCTCTCCTAGTTCTGCCCTTTCTTCCTTCTCTATATCTTTTAAAACCAGTGGTTTGCTTTTAATCATTCCCACAAATCCCTATTCTTATTATATTTCCCTTTCCAACTCCTCCCTTTGTGTTACCTTCTTTTTTTAGTGTCTATTAAGTTTCTTCCCTACCTTTCCTTCCTTTTTTGTATTGCCCACTCCACTCCCTCCCTTAGTTTTTTCCTTCTCACTTTCCCTGTAAGGTAAGATAGAATTCTATACCCCAATGGATATAGATGCCCTTCCGTCTCAGAAATTATTTCACTGAGAGTAAGGTTTAAGTATTACATATTAGCACTCTCTTTGTCTCCTTCTTATAATAGTATTTTTCTCCTCTCCTTCCCATGTGCCTCTTTGTATGATATTGATTATCTTATTGATCTTATTCCTTCATGTTTCTCTTGGTACCATCTTCTATTCCCCCCCTTTTTTATTTTTTTTGCATATCATCTTATACCACTTATTACCCCAATCTTTCACTATGAATGATTCTTCTAATTACTATAATAGTGAACATAATTTTAAGAGTTACAAATAACATTTTCCATATGTTAATATTAAAATTTTATCTTATTTAAGTCCTTAAAAAGGAAACTTTAAATAAAAAAACACTTTTCCCCACTTTCCTATCTCTTTCTTATTTACCTTTTCATGTTTCTCTTGATCTTTGTGTTTGGATATCAAGCTTTCCCCTTATTTCTGGTCTTTTCATTACAAATACTTGGAAATCTTCTATTTTGTTGAATGCCCATACTTTCCCCTGGAAGTATATAGTCAGTTTTAATGGGTAGATAATCTTTTGTTGAAGACCCAATTCTCTTGCCTTTCTGAATATCATATTCCAAGCCCTGTGGACCTTTAATGTGGAAGCTGCCAGATCTTGTGTGATCCTGATTGGTGCTCTTTGATATCTGAATTTTCTCTTTTCGAATTCTTGTAAAATTTTTTCCTTAGCTTAAAATATATTAAATTTGGCAATAAAATTCCTGGGGGCTGTCTTTTGACAATTTACTGTAGAGGGTGTTCTATGAACTATTTCAATGTCTATTTTTCCCTCTTGTTTAAGAACATCATGGCAGTTATTTGGGATAATTTCTTGTACAATTATGTCAAGATTTCTTCTTATATCTGGGTTTTCAAATAGATCAATATTCTCAAATTGTTTCTTCTGTGTCTGTTTTCTTGGTCATTCATCTCAGTGAGATATTTCATGTTTCCTTGTATTTTGTCAATCTTCTGATTTTGCTTCATTAATTCTTGTTGTTTTGTGAGATCATTGGTTTCTAATTGCTGTTACAAGGGAATCACTTTAAAAGACTGATATATATTAATTTAAGGTCGCCAAGGAATCAGCTATGTAATTCCTAAATGAAAAACTCAAGTCAGCCGTCAGCCTTTTTTGGAGTTTAATTACAATAGGAGCAAGAAAGGAATTAGAGATAGAGAGAGAGAAAAAGGGAGAGAAGGGAATAGGGCTTAAATACCCCTTCTGTTTAGGCTGGGCCAAAAGGCCCAAGCCCTTAGATAGCTGGGGCAAAGAAAAGAGATCAGTCCCTATTACTCACGTGTCCAAAATGGAGAAACAGTCTCAGGGGCCCCCACCTTCAGCTTCCTCCAGAGCAAGCTTCCTCAGAGCCCAGGAACCACACCGACCCAAAAACTCAATCCTCCTCCAGTCTCCAGACCCTCCTATCTTTAAGGACACCATCCAAGTTGCCTCCCCTCAGTCCTCACATCTACCAATCACTCTTCATCAATTTCCCTGTCAATGGAGGCTCTAGCTTAACCCAGGACCGCCCAGAGGTTTCTGGCTTTTGCACATGTCTGTTGAAGGTCATATTTTTCAAATGATTAAATCTTTACTCTTTTGTTACAGCCCTTTCTAAATCCTGTTAACTTGAGTATGGTAGAGATTGGAATAATTAAATTTTGATCTAGGCTGCAGCCCTTACTCAATCCTATTAGGACTGAATAGGGTGGAGATTTATTCCAAGTATCTCCATTGTATCAATTCTAAAATCAATCAAGACTCAAAGAAATTCCTGTTCTATGCTTAAGCATAGGTCAAAGTCCTTTCCATTGTTCAGCAAAAGGTTTTCTGTCCTAAAGTAATCTTAAGAAGGGAAGAGAAGGAACCTCCCATGCCAATGGAGTTCCCATTCCAATAGACTATCAGTAAGAAATTTTCCAAGTATGAAATATCCTAATGGTGAAATTTTCAACAATTATAAGTCTAAGGAAATTTGAGGTTTACATTGCACAATTCTGATATTTAAAGACTGGTTTTAAGCTATAATATTTTCATTTTCCACTCTAATCTTTTGATTTTCCTTTTTAGTTTAGTCTCTCCTGCTTTTCAGGGCTTCCAGCTTTTTAATTTTGGTCTCTAATTTATTTATAATTTCATTTGATTTCTGGGTTTTTTTCTCTAATTGGAAGTTCCTGTCTTTTAAACTGTTACTTTCTTTTTGAACTATATCCCACTTTTCTTGCCAATATCCTTCCAACTTTTTCATTAACTTCAATTTAAATTCTTCAATATCTTTTGGTCCATTTCTATATTTTTGGAAGGTTTGTATGCATTGATTTGTTCTTCTGCTTCTGCTATTTCCTCTGTAGTCTGGAATTTTCTTCCACAAAAATTATCCAGGATTAAAGCCTTCTCATTGTTCTTCTTGGTATTGGGAAGTTGTTTTTCCTGGCCTTTGTTTGCCATCACTATGTTGCTTTTTTTTCCTTCCCTTTCCACTCAGAAGTCTCAGTGAGATGGATGGACTCTCTGCAGAGCTAAAGAACATGGTTTTTGCCTGAGGCCACTTCTTGAGTCTCTGGAGCTTCTGTTATAGAATCCTCCTCTGTGATATCTTCTTCCCCAAGGTCTGTGCTCTTCAACCTGTTGAGGTCTCAAGTCTAGGTGCTCTCAGGGTTAGGTCTTTGGTGGTCTTAGTCAGTTGCCAAGGACCTAGAGGAACCCCTTGCTCATTCACTGATTCTAGAGAGCACTGACTCTGAGTCTAGCAATCTTGCTCTGGTGGAGGGTATATTAGCTCATGTTTTGGTGGAAGTTCTTTCACCCTCTTATAGTGCGGAAATGCCCAAATCCCACATACCTTTAATTGTGCGCCATACTAAGGAGTCCCTTAGTTCATATGAATTCAGGTTTTTTGGCCATTTGAGGTAGCCTATATTGGTAAGCCATGAGGAGAGCTAGATTCCTGCATCTAACTGCAATGTTTACCTGGAAACTTTCTTTTTGATTCTGAAACTTCAAAGCATAGAGATGTGAAGTAGGAAAAGTTAGTAATGACTAGACAGCAAATTATGATGAATTTAATTGTTGTCAATTAACATAACAATTGTTATAACAATCCTTGGTATAGAAAATAGATTTTTGTGCTTTCATTCCTTCTTTAATATTATTTCTAAGTTCAAAAAAGAGTTGTATGTTAAAGAAGTTGGATAATGTGAATATTCTCTTCTGAAGACTTTGAAAAAATTGTTGGCAGTATGATTCAAAATAAATCAAATATGTAATAATATTTAAATGCCAGAATCTTACTTTTCTTCAAGTAATTGTGGAAAGCTCTTTTCTTTGAATAATTTTTAATTATTTCATTCTTTATTTTTAGGATTCAAGAAAGTCCTTTTTGAACAGTACAAAATATATCAGTCTTTACTTTTCAGAGTACTTTTTCTCTCTCAAATAAGTAATAATTGGGTGACTTAATATTTTGTATATATTGTTTTCTCTCACCTTAATTTTCCACTTTAGTTTCTTAGCAGAGGATTCACATGCATTTCTAATGAATTACTAAATTTTTATCATCATTCTGTAACTTCTTGAAGCTTCCCTCCAGTGTGCTGATTAAGATATTCATGAAGAATACTTTTGATCCATATTGGATGTGGACAATTCTGTCTGTTATATTATCACCCTCAATTAATATCTTAGTCATGCTGACTGGTATCACACTGCTTGATAAAGTTTTGTAAGTGGTTGTTGAAAGTAGAGAGAACTCCCATTGTAAATAGGGCAACAAGATTTTAAAAAGAGGCATCTTTCTTCTTTAATAGACAAGCTCAGAATATCTCATCATAAATAGAATTCTGATGAATCTGGGAATTCTAACAAAATACTATCAGAAAAATCAGTCAAAGTGGTGACTACTATCAAATAACAAATTAACTTAATGATACTAACCAACCATTCAATATTCATAAAATTTTTGAACACTCATGTACCCACAATTACACTCAGTATTGCAAAAAAGTACAAAAACCATGTATCTCTAAATGCAGAACAGGATAAATACAAAGATTAGGAAGACATAGAAAGATGTACAAAATAAAATAGGTAAGCAGGCAAAATCAACTTCCACGATGGCATTAATAATGTAATTAGGAAGAAGAGCAAAAAAATATAATTCTAATATGAATTTGAAATGATCAAGCTTGTTTTGATTAAAGAGCTTTAGAAATGAAGCAATTTCTACACAATAGAAAAGCTAAGGACTATAGACAAAAAGAACTACATAGAATTTTACTCATTTTCAATGTGTTAGATTTTACTTACTTATTTTTTTTCTTTAAAAAATAAGGGATGTCTTGAGGATGGGGAGTCAGAGGCTACTTTGGGAAATGAAAGTGATGCACATCTGAGAGACATATTTTTTTTAAATATATATCAATATTTTTTAATCTGGTAAATTTTATTTAGAATATTTTTCCATGGCTAAATAATTCATGATGCCTCCCATCCTCTACTCTCTCCTCCCCCCCCCAAAGGTTGACAAGCACTTCCACTGGGTTATACATATATCATTGTTCAAAACCTATTTTCATATTATTCATATTTGCAAGACAGTAATTATTTAAAAACAATACCATAATCATATCCCTATCTCACCACATAGTCAGTCATATATTTTTTCTAATGCAGTTCTGTTTCCACAGTTGTTTCTTTGGATGTGGATATCATTCTTTCTTCCAAGTCCCTCTGGACTTTCCTGGGACATTGCATTGCTACTGGTAGAAAAGTCCATTGTATTCAATTATGCCTTCTTTGCTTACTTTGTCAAATAGTTTGTATAATATTGGGATTAGTTGTTCTTTAAATGTTTGATAGAATTCTCTTGTGTATCCATCTACCCCTAGGGATTTTTCCTTAGGTAGTTTTCATAATGACTTGTTCAATTTCTTTTTCTGAGATGGGATTGTTTAAGAATTCTATTTCCTCTTTTGTTAATCTGGGAAATTTATATTTTTGTAAATATTTACCCATTTCACCTAATTGTCATATTTATTGCCATATAGTTAAACAAAATATTTTTTAATAATTGTCTTAATTTCCTCTTCATTAGAAGGGAGATTTCCCTTTCATGTTTAAAACTGTTAATTTGATTTTCTTCTTTCTTTTTTGAATTAGATTGACTACTACATTATCTATTGTTTGTTTGTTTTCAATGTACCAGCTCCTAGTCTTATTTATTATTTCAATAGTTCTTTTTCAATTCGATTAATTTATATTTTAATTTTTAGGATTTTCAATTTAGTTTCTATCTGGTTATTTTTAATTTGTCTTTTTCTGATTTTTTAAGTTGCAAGCCTAATTCATTCATCTTTGCCCTCTCTATTTTGTTGGTGTAGGCACTCAATGATATAAAATTTCCCCTGAATACTGCTTTGACTGTATCTCATAGGTTTTGATAAATTGTCTCTTCATTGTCATTCTCTTTAATGAAGTTGGCAATTTTTTCTATGATTTCTTTTTTGACCCACCTATTTTGAAGAATTATAATATTTAATTTTGAATTAACTTTAAATATTCTTTCTATGGACCATTGTTAATTATAATTTTTAAGTCATTATGATCTGAAAAAGTGTATTCATTATTTTTACTTTTCTGCATTTGTTTGCAATATTTCTGTGACCTAGTACATGGAAGGTCTTTGTATATTTACCATATACTACTGCTGAGAAGAAGATAAATTCTTTTTTATCCCTGTTCAGTTTTCTCCAGATATCTATTAATTCAAATTTTCTAGTATTTTATTTACTTCCCTTATGTCTTATATATATATATATATATATATATACATATATATATATATATATATATATAGTTCTGAAAGTGGAAGGTTAAAATGTCCCACTAGCATATGGCCTTACTATCTATTTCCTCTTTGAGCTCCATCAGTTTTTCCTTTAGAAGTCTAGATGCTTTCCCATTTGGTGTATAGATGATTAGTAAAGATAGTATTTCATTGCTTATAGTACCTTTTAACAAAATGTAAATTCCTTCCTTATCTCTTCAAATCAGAACAATTTCTACTGTGGCTTTGTCTGGTATTATGATTGCTACTCATGTTTTGTGTTGTTGTTGTTGTTGTTTTACTTTAGATAATGCATAGTAAGTTATGTTTCAGCCTTTTACCTTGAATCTGTGTGTGTAACCCCACCTCAAATGTCATTCTTCTAAACAACATATGGTAGGATTCTGGTTTTTAATCCACTCTGCTATCTGCTTCTATTTAATGAATAAGTTCATCCTATTCACATTAAGTGTTATGATTACTAACTGTGTATTGCCCTGCAACTTATTATTCCCTTTAGATCCTGCTCTACTTCCTTTCACTCTGTACCTTCTCACCAGAATTTTGCTTTTTGTCAACCCCTCCAGGCCCCCCTCCCTTCTATTACCCCCACTTCCCTTGTCTTATTCTGTTTCTACTTTACTTTGTGTGTGATAGAATTCTATGCCCTACTAAGTATACTAGTTTTTCCCTCTCTGAGACAGTTACAAAGCAAGTAAAGTTTAAGCATTGCCTGTCACCACCCTTATCCTCCCCTCTCTGAATTGATTTTTCTTTTCATTTTATATTAAATAATTTACCCCATTTTATGTCTCCCTTCCCTTTTTTCTCAGTGCAACACTCTCTTTCAACCCTTGAATCATTGTATATGTTATTCATATATATAGATGTCCTATTACACATACATATTGTCCCAAATAATCACATTTATATATATATATATATATATATATATATATCATGTCATCATATACAACATATTATCACAATAGCATACATTTCCACCCTCTTTCTGAGTAAATTCCTTGCTCGTCTATACTATTCATAGTATTTTTTTTGAGAATTATAGAAATCCTCTTTCCATGTAGCCATAAACATTTTTATCTTAATGGATCCCTTAAATTTTCTCTTTTGTAACCTTTTTGACTTCTTTTGTGTCTTGTATTTGGCCTTCAAATTTTTTTTTGTTTAGTTCTGGCTTATTTCTCAGGAATACTTGTAAATATTTTATCTTATAGAATGACCATTCTTCCCCTGAAAGAGTATACTCAGTTTTGTAGTATGGGTGACTCTGGATTGTAACCCCAAATCTTTTGTCTTTCTGAGTATCATAATCCATGCCTTTAGATCTTTTAATGTGGAAGTCACTAGGTCCTGAGTGATCCTGATTGTAGCTCCATGGTATTTGCATGGCTTATTTCTGGCTGTTTGAAGTATTTTTTCCTTTGCAGTTGGCTCTTGAAATTGACTATTACATTCCTGGAAGTCGTCAATTGAGGATTTCTTTCTAGAGGCAATCTGTGAACTATTTCAATTTCAATTTTATTTTCTTGTTCAGGGATCGCTGGGCAGTTTTCTTTGATAATTTCTTATAATATTATATGAAAGCTTTTTTCTTCATCATGTCTTTAAAGTAATCCTAAAACTCTCAGATTGTCTCTCCTAGATTCATTTTCTAGGTCAGTTATTTTTTCAATAAGATATTTCCTATTTTCCTCTGTTTTCTTTTTCATTTCTCTGATTTTGCTTTATTATTTCTTCATTTCTCATGAAATCATTAGTTTCCAGATGGCTAATTCTGATTATTAAAGCCTGGTTTTCCTCTGTGAGTTTTTGGTTCTTCTTTTTTCAATTGGCCCATTTCTTCTTGCATCACTTTCAATTCTCTTCCCCACTTTTTCTCTACCTCTAATAATTGGTTTTTGAAGTCTTTTTTAAGCTTCTCCATAGTCTGTTTTCTTTTGGATTTTGGGTGTATTTCCTTTGCTCTCACTGTCCCCTTCTGTGTCTACACCTTGCTCTTTGTCGACATAAAATTTCTTTAGACTTAGGTGCTTTTTTGATTGTTTGGTCATTTTTCATATCTAATTATAGGTAGGCTTTGTTTTCTGGGGGACTAGGGTACCCCCTTAAACTTCAGTCCCTCCTTGATGCTATTTTTGGATTATTTTTTGAGTTGTTACTAGTTTACTAGATGGTCTGAAGTCTGAGAGCTCTAAGAGTTCCCCTCCCCCTGATGATTTAATTGATCCTTGAGATGCTGATAGATTAAAGACTTTCTTCAGGCTTTGGTGTAAACTTTTGATCTCAGTTTGAACTTGTTCAGGTCAGGTTCTGATCAGATTCTAGCCCCAGGCTTAGGCTCAGGGTATTGGTTTCAAGGTATTCTTGATTCAATCAGTCATACCCTTGATTACCCTGTCCTGGAGCTCTGCCCTTAGTTTTGGACAAAAATATCCCAGGGAGGTTTCCCTGAGAAATGTGTCCTCACTCCAAACTGTGGATTATGTCCTCACCAAAAAGTCAGACTGGAATTCCTGGCTTCACTCTGGGCCCATGTTGATCAGCCCCTTTTAGCCCAGATTGCCTTGGGCAAAGACTCTGGACTTCTCCACAGGTTTGCAAGTCCAAGGAGTGTTGGTTGATTTGGACCACTAATTACCTGGCAGGATCTCAGGGTCTGACTTAGCTTGAACTTAAGTTCAGAACCTATAAGAGCAGATGTGCGGGGTGGGGAGGGGTTTGAATTGCTCTTGGACTGCTCTTTGCTTGTTGCTAGTTCTGCTCCCCATTCACTTCAGTTCTCCAGATGGTCTCTGCCTACATTTTGGGTTTTTCTTTTATGAAGATTGTTTCCCTCTGTCTCTTTTGGTTCTTTCACTCCAGTATTTGTTTTGTGGTGATATTTTACTTTTGGTAAGAGAGGATTTTCATGATGAAGCACCATGCTGCTGTCCTAGTTACTCTTCCATCTTCATTCTTAAAGTATATATATATATATATATATATATATATATATATATATATATATATGTTAATCCTTCCCCAAAACAAGCTCAATATTGTATCTGAAACTATAAAGAGATTATTTGGGCTCTTAGAGGAAGGGCTATAAAGTCCATCAACAAGGATTTTCACCAGATTAGATTCTAACTGTGGTGTTGTTACATTCTCTGTCCTATCTCCTCATTTTTGTATGGAGTAATAATGCCTTAAGTTTTAGAGCAGGAGTTTGTAGTCTTTCTATTACCCAGAACCCTTTGGCAGTTGAATGAAACCAACTCTTTCTCAGAATAGTGTTTCTAAATATTCCAAATACAATGGATAGTATAATGAAGGAAAGCAAATATATTTAAATTATTTTAATTGTTCACAAATCCCTTGCTTAGTGGAATAGCAACTTTATCATCAGTTGGAGAATGGATATAAATTCAGATGTTACTACTTATTATGTATATGACCATAGACAAGTCACAACTTATTTAGGTCACAGTTTCCTTGTCTGTTAATAAAGTTAAGTAATTTCTAAAATCTTGCTTTAAGGGAAGAAGAAATCACAAGAGAGTAATCCACATACATAACTAAGTAGGTATTATAGCCCTATACTCTCTCCCTGAAGAGATCTTAGAATATTAAATTTAGAGCTGGATTTACCTTTGAAGGTTATTTTGCTCAACTCATTCATTTTAAACATGTAAAAATTTCTAAAAAAATGTTTACCAATTTGACAAAAATCACCGCCACCCCCCACAAAATCAACACACTCAAACACAAGGTGAGGCAAGTCTGTGAGGAAATAGACATAATAATATTGTTAGAGGAACTATGAATATATCCAGCTCTCTTCTAGAGCAATTTGAAATTAGAAAAAAATTAAACTAAGTGAAATCAATAAGAGGTCAAAGACATATAAAATTTCCATAAAATACATTTCTAGTTAAAAAAGAAATAGAAATAAAAAGGATGTTTATTGATTGAAGAATGACTGAATAAATTGTGGTATATGGATTCATTGAAATATTATTCATTAATAAATAATAAACATAAGTAATTAATCAAACAGAAAGATTTATGAAAACTTATGGAGAATAAAAAGTAGACTTGAACAATTGAATGCATAAAGATCATAAGAATATAAGTGCAAAAAATAATAAAAGGAAACCAAATTCCAATAAGTAAAAATTCACATTTCTTTTAGAGGGTCAATATTGTAATATCCTTCCATGAAGACCTACAGATTCAAAATGTAGCACACAGTTTTATTATTATTTTTATTTATCATCATAATAATTTATTTATAAAAAGGATACTTTTAAATTACAAAACTTTTATAGTTCTAGACTTCTTTGGAATTCTTCTATATACCTTCTGTTTCAGGAAATTAATTGCTGGGAGAACTGATCCAACAAGATGTGTTCTATCCTTCTGATTAAGCTTTCTGATTGGAAAAGAGTCTTCTAAACCCCCATTTAAAGAACAGACTCTTTTGAGACTTCTCTCCATTTCCTATTATTTGCATTGCTTATAGACTTCTTTGGACTTCTCTATTACGTACTGATGCTTTTTCCTCCACTCTCTCCCTTTTATGTATTGTGTTCCCCTATTAAATTATAAATTTCTCAATTTCAGGAATTGCCTCTTTTTATTTATATATTGATATATTCTTTTTATTTATATATTGATATATTCTTTTTATTTATATTTACTTCATACAAAAAAGGTGCCTGGATGTTTATTAATTAATTCATTGCTTGAAAATTGCAGAAGCAATGAAATTGGAGATGACAAAAAATGTTTAATATTCTGACATATTTTTGCTCTGTAAGAAATAATGAATGTGAAGACTATAGAGGATAGGAAGTCATGCTAAGTAGTACAAAATAAAGAAAACTAGAAAAGCACTTTCCCAAGTTACAACAATGAAAATATGAAGAAAAATATAAAAGTGAAGAAATATCAAAACTTTAACATAATTTTGATGACAAAAATTGGTTGCCAAAAAAGAAAGTTGGTAATGTGGCTTTTCTCCTTGACAGGACCCCAAGGAAAGGGCCAGTGTCTGCATGATCTTGGACCTCATTGCTAGTGGAATTTGGCCCCTGCAAAACTTATCTATCCTAAAGAAAGTGGGTCAAGAAACTCAGCTGACATGGGCACAAGCAGTCATCAGCTCTGGCTTTAGAGCCCTAGAGAGTGTCCTACAGAGCACAAAAGGGAAGTATTGCCTGGGAAATTAGATCTCCATGGCTGACTTCTGTCTGGTGCCTCCAAGGGATAATGCTGAAAGATAGAATGTGGTCCTCTCCCTATACCCCACCATCATGTGCACTTACAAGACCTTGCTCACCATAGAGCATTTCCAAGTGAGCCATCCTACTCAGCAGCCTGACACCCCTCCAGAACTTCGAGTTTAAATCCTGCCATTTGCCAACTTCTAGAATACCCAGAGGGGGAATCGTACCGGTTTAATAGGCACAAAGATACACAGTTCATACTTGCAGTGAAATGAGTCCTGGCCTGGAAGTCAGGAGACATAGGTTGGAATCCTGATTTTGCCAAATGCAGAACTCTGCTGGACCTCAGTTCCCTCTTCTGTCAAACCTGCAGGTCAATGATACTTGTTGGGCTTATTTCATAGGGTTATGGTAATTGGAATCAATCATGAGGGTAAAAATGCTGGTAAAAGCATGAAACTTAAACAAATAAATGGCAAGAAATAACTCTTTCTATGGGCTGCATCCATAAATAACATGCAAAAAAAAAAAAAGATTAAGTAGGAGTCTTTATTGCCCTTATTGATTTAACTGATTTGTGTAATAGTTTTGCTCAACTGCTTTATTTTCCTCTTTCTTTGATATTATTCATTCATCTATTCATTTGTGTTATTATTTAGTGTGATTATCTGGGTGAGGAGGAGATATATTTGGAAATAAATAGGATGTAAAAACAAAAGATAAAATTTTATAGTGAATTGGTGGGAGTATATTTAGCAAAATATTAAAGTGAAAAAAGTGAGAATGAACCTTAGCATTTTTAATAACTTGCATCATTTTCAAAATATATGTGACTTTGTACAATATAATTATTAATAAGTTCTAACAAAATTAAACCTTATCCGTATCTGGGCAATTTAGTAATCTATATTTAGTGATTTGTATGCAACTACTCACTTTCATGGAATAAAGATAGTAAATTCAGTGCAGAAAGCCCACAATTTAGTTGACTATGTTATAGAAAATAGGATTTGTAGCTGTTGTTTGTATGTTGATGGCACATAATAGCATGAGATATTTAAAGTTTAAAGGAAAATATGCTTATCTCTTTTAGAAATTTTATTACCTTGGATTCTGTAAATTAATTATGTCATGCAGCTTAAAATATTGAAGTGAAATGATCTTTGAGATTTTATTGTTGTTTCCTACAGAGCATCAGCAAGTGAGAAATTATACTTTCATGAAGGGTGTGTCATCCTAACTGAAATTTGCTCAAATATTTATTTTGCTTTTTTTACCCTTTACATATTATACAATTCTCTGAATTTAAATTTCTACCTAAGTGAAATAATAGTATCAATTAAAATTATATTCCTTTATAAGGTTCAATATTTGTCTTTTAGAGATTACAAAACAAGAGTTGAAAATATAATCTGAGAGTTATATTGTCAACTATCTGTCTTCTTTGTTTATCTGGTCCATGTTGGTTTTTTATATTATTTATTTATTTATATTTTATCATATTATTTTATATTATATATTTATTCGGTTTTTATATTATTTATCTTTGCCACAAGACATATTATTTCAACATTATGAGGTTAAACTTTCTTTTTTTCCATTTGAATTAATTTATTTAGTCAATTTAGAACATTATTCCTTGGTTATAATAATCACATTATTTCCCTCCCTCCCCTCCACCCACTCTTCCTGCAGCCAATGTGCAATTTCATTGGGTATTACTCATGTCCTTGATAAGAACCTATTTCCATGCTGTTGATGATTACACTAGGATGATCATTTAGAGTCTATATCCCAAACCATATCCCGTCAACGCATGTATTCAAGCACTTGTTTTTCTTTGGTGTTTCTACTCCCACAGTTTTTCCTCCAAATGTGGAGAGTGATTTTTTCTCATAGATTCCTCCAAGTTGTTCAGGATCACTGCATTGTCACTAATGGAGAAGTCCATTACATTTGATTGTACCACAGTGTATCAGTGCCTGTTTACAATGTTTTCCTGATTCTGCTCCTCTCACTCTTCATCAATTCCTGGAGGTTGTTCCAGTCCCTATGGAATTCATCCACTTTATTATTCCTTTGAGCACAATAGTATTCCATCACTAACATATACCACAATTTGTTCAGATATTCGCCAATTGAATGGCATCCCATCATTTTCCAATTTTTTGCCACCACAAAGAGAACAGTTATGAATAATTTTGTACATGTCTTTTTCCTTATAATCTCTTTGGGGTACAAACCCAGGAGTGCTATGGTTGGATCAAAGGGCAGTCTTTTAGCACCCTTTTGGCATAGTTCCAAATTGTCCTCCAGAATAGTTGGATAAATTCACAACTCCACCAGCAATGCATTAATGTCCCAAAATTGCCACATCCCCTCCAGCATTCATTACTTTCCATAGCTGTCATGTTAGCCAATATGCTAGGTGTGAGGTGATACCTCAGAGTTGTTTTGATTTGCTTTTCTCTGATTATAAGAGATTTAGAACATTTTTCATGTGCTTATTAATAGTTTTGGTTTCTTTAACAGAAAATTGCCTACTTATATCCCATGCCCATTTATCAATTGGAGAATGCCTTGATTTTTTTTGTACAATTGGGTTAGCTCTTTAAAAATTTCAGCAATTAGACCTTTATCAGAGGTTTTTGTAATGAAGATCATTTCCCAATTTGTTGCTTCCCTTCAAATTTTGGAAGCTTTAATTTTGTTTGTACAAAAACTTCTTATTTTGATGTAATAAAAATTATTGATTTTACATTTTGTGATTTTTTTTCTAGAACTTTTTTGGTTTTAAAGTCTTTCTTTTCCCAAAGATCTGACAAGCATACTATTTGGTGATCACCTAATTTTCTTATTGTTTCCTTCTTTATATGCAGGTCATTCACCCATTCTGAGTTTATGCTGGTGTAGGGTGTGAGATGTTGATCCAAACCTAATTTCTCCCATACTGTCTTCCAATTTTCCCAGCAGATTTTATCAAATATTGGGTTTTGGTCCTCAAAACTGAGATCTTTGGGCTTATCATAGACTGTCTTACTCAGGTAATTTACCCCAAGTCTATTCCACTGATCCTCCTTTCTGTCTCTTAGCCAGTATCAAACTATTTTGATGACCACTGTTTCATAGTATAGTTTGAGATCTGGGACTGCAAGTCCTCCTTCCTTTGCATTTTTTTCCATGATTTCCCTGGGTATCCTTGATCTTTTGTTCTTCCAAATGAACATTGTTATGGCTTTTCTAATTCAATAAAAAAGTTTTTTGGTAGTTCAATGGGTATGGCACTAAATAAGTAAATTAATTTGGGTAGGATTGTTATTGTTATTATGTTAGCTCATCATACCCATTAGCAATCAATGTTTTCCCAATTGTTTAAATCTAGTTTTAATTGTGTGGAGAGTGCTTTGTAGTTGTGTTCAAATAGTTCCTGTGTTTGTCTCAGCAGATAAATTCCTAAGTATTTTATATTGTCTAGGATGATTTTAAATGGAATTTCTTTTTCTAATTCTTACTGCTCAGATGGGTTGAAGATATATAGAAATACTCTTGTCTTATGTGGGTTTATTTTTTTATCCTGCAACTTTGATAAACTTGTTTATTATTTTGACTAGCTTTTTGGTTGATTCTCTAGGACTCTTTAAGTAGACCATCATATCATCTGCAAAGAATGATAGCTTGGTCTCCTCATTGCCTATTTTAATACTTTCAATTTCTTTTTCTTCTCTAATTGCTACAGCTAGTGTTTCTAGTATAATGTTAAATAATAGAGGTGATAATGGGTGTCCTCGTTTCACTCCTGATCTTATTGGGAAGGCCTCTAGTTTATCTCCATTGCAGATGATGTTTGCTGATGGTTTTAGATATATACTGTTTATTATTATTTAGGAAAGCCCTTCTATTCCTATACTTTCTAGTATTTTAAATAGGAATAGGTGTTTATTTTGTCAAAGGCTTTTTCTTCATAGAAATCCCTTGTGAATCTATCAAGCCCTGGGGATTTTCTTAGGAAGTTCTTTGATGGCCTGTTCAATTTCTTTTTCTGATATGGGGTTGTTTATGTAATCAATTTCTTCCTCTATTAGTCTAGGAAATTTATATTTTTTGTAAGTATTCATCCATATCACCTAGATTGCCATATTGGTTGCTATATAATTGGGCATAGTACTTTTTAATGATTGCCTTAATTTCCTCTTCATTCAAGGTGAGGTCTCCCTTTTCATCTTGGATACTGTCAATTTGGTTTTCTTCTTTCCTTTTTTTAATTAGACTGACTAGTACTTTGTCTATTTTACTTGTTTTGTCAAAGTACCATTTCAAATCTTATTTATTATATCAATAGTTCTTTGACTTTCAATTTTATTAATTTCTCCTTTGATTTTTAGTATCTCTAATTTAGTGTTCACCTGAAGATTTCTAATTTGTTTACTTTATATTTTTTTTAATTTGGATGCTCAATTCATTGATCTCTGTCCTCAATAATTTCTTAATATATGAAATAAAGGATATAAATCCCCCCTGAGTACTGCTTTGACTGCATCCCATATGTTTTGAAAGGATGTCTGATCATTGTCATTTTTTTCAATGAAGTTATTAATTGGTACTATGATTTGTTCTTTAACTAACTGGTTTTTAAGAATTGTATTGCTTAATTTCCCAATAATTTTTTATTTACCTCTCCATGTACCATTACTAATTATTATTTTCATTGCATTGTGATCTGAGAAGTTTGCATTTATTATTTTTGCCTTTTTGCACTTGTTTGCAATGTTTTTTATACTCTAATACATGGTCAATTTTTTGTGAATGTACTATGTGCTGCTGAATAAAAATTGTATTCCTTTTTGTCCCTATTTATTTTTCTCCACATATCTACTAACTCTAATTTTTCTGAGACTTCATTCACTTCTCTTACCTCTTTCTTCTTTATCTTTTGATTTGATTTATTTAGTTCTGATAGAGGAAGGTTCAGGTCTCCCACTAGTATAGTTTTTCTATCTTTTTCATCCTTGAACTCCACTAATTTCTCCTTTAGAAATTTGGATGCTATTACCTTTGTTGCATACATTTTGAGTACTGATATTTCCTCATTGTCTATACTGCCTTTTATCAGAATGTATTTATCTTCCCTATCGCTTTTAACTAGATTGATTTTTATTTTGGCACTGTCAGATATCATGATTGTAACCCCTGTCTTCTTTTTATCAATTGATTCCCGATAGATTTGGCTCCATCCTCCTACTTTCACATTATACATATCTACATTCCTTATGTGTGTTTCTTCTACATAGCATATGGTAGGGTTTTGGATTCTAATCCACTCTGCTATTTGCTTGTGTTTTATGGGTGAGTTCATCCCATTCACATTCAGAGTTATGATTACCAGGGGTAAATTTACCCCCTTTTGTGTCTTTTCCCATTTCTTTTAGTACTAACCTCTTTTTTAGCTCTAGTTGAATACATATATGTGTATATATATGTATGTGTATATACATATATGTATATACACATACATATATATACACAGATGTATATGTATTTATGCATGCATTTATCTATATACATATTTATGTCTTGTCATTTCATCCTATACAGTTTGTCACTGTTCCCTCTAAGTGTAATTCTTCTAGCTGCCCAGGTAATAATAACAATTTTTAAGAGTTACCAATGACCTCTTTTCTTATAGGGATACATGTTTTAATTTATTGGGTCTATTAAAAAGGCATTTTTTTCTTTGTTTTTTTTCTTTGTTTTTTGTTTTTTCTCTCTTTTTTAATTACCTTTTAATGATTCTCTGGAGTTCTGTGCTTGGGCATCAAGTCTTCTGTTCAGGTCTGGTCTTTTCTTTACAAATGCTTGGAATTCTTCTATTTTGTTGAATGACCAAACTTTCCCCTATAAGAATATAATCAGTTTTGCTGGGTAGTTGATTCTTGGTTGTAGACCTAGTTCCCTTGCTTCCCAGAATATCATATTCCATTCCTTTCAGTCCTTCAATGTAGATTCAACCAGATTCTGTGTTATCCTCACTGTGGTTCCATGGTATCTGAATGACTTTTTCTTGGCAGCTTCTAATATTTTTTCTTTTTTCTGATAGTTCTTGAATTTGGCTATAACATTCCTGGGCATTGTCAGTTGGGTATTAAGTATAGGAGGTTATCTGTGGATTCTTTCAATCTACACTTTTCTGACTTGTTCTATAATATTGGGGCAGTTTTCTTGGATAATTTCCTGTAGTATTATGTCCAGGCTTTATCTTTTGTCATGGTCTTCTGGTAGACCAATGATTCTTAAGTTGTCTCTCTTGAACCGATTTTCTAAATCTTCTGTTTTGTGAATGAGATATTTCATATTTTCCTCAATTTTTTCATTCTATTGATTTTGTTTTATAGTGTCCTGCTGACTTGTGAGATCACTTAATTCTAGTTGTTGTATTCTAGTTCTTAAAGATAATTGGATTTCATCCCTGGCTTTTTGGTCATCCTTCTCCTTCTGGTCTGATTTTCTTTGGAGGTCATCTTTCAATCTCTTTACCTCATCTCTCATCTCCTTTGTCTCATCTTTCATCTTCTTTGCCTCATCTTTCATCTCCTTTGCCTCATTTTCCAGCTGGTTGATTTTGGCTTTCAAGACACTGTTTTCTGTTTCCAGATGACTTATCTTAGTTTTTAAGTTCTTTTCACAATTGTCTTCAGCCTCTATTAACTGTGGTTTGAATTGCATTTTGAGTTCATCCAAAGACTGTAGCCAATTCACTGGGATTTCTGTTTTAATGCTTGATGATCCCTCCTCCTCTGTTCAGTTTGCTCTTTGTTCATTGCCTGTATAGAAGAGGTTGATTGTAATTTCTTTTTTCTTTTATTTTTTTGTTCTTTGCTCATATTTACCCCTACTTTACTCCCCACAGTTTTCTGTGCTGTTGATCCTCTAATTTTTCTGATTTTGGGGTTTTCTGTCAGTCTCCCCTCTTGGAGCTTTGTCACCAAATCTCTTGGTGCATTGTCACCAAATCTCTTGGTGCAGTCTATGGTGGAAGTGTGTTGGAGTTTGAACTTCCCTGTTTTCTGGAGGCTTTTGATTGGATTAAAATTCCAACAGTCTGTGGAGGATGGGTGTTGGAGCTTGAGCTTTTGACCTCTGAAGACTTTTGATGGGATTAAATTCAGCTGGTTTGGCCTGGATGTTTTCTGAGGTCAAAACCTCCTGGAAGGATAGAGCAATATGGAGGGTCTCCACCACTGTGACCTGGCTGCCCACTCTGCACTCCCTCTCCAGATCCTTCCCCACTGCCTGTGTTCAATTCTCTGAGTCTGGCACAGCCCTGCCCTCAAGGTACACCTTCCAGACCAGCACCTTTGCCAACCCAGAGTTTTAGAGCTCTAGGTGGGGAGGGGTGCAGGGAGAGGTCATGAGACCTTCCTTCTTCCTTCCCCTTAAACCCAAGTGTTCTCAGATTCTGGCTTTTTTTTGGGGGGTGTACCTTTTAAATTGAGTCCAGCAGGAGGGTTCCTTTGCTCTACCTTATTGCCAGGTTTTATTTTTCAGTCCCCTAGAAGCATTTAATTTGTAATTGGTAAGGAAGGGTATTCAGAGGTCTGAACTGTTGCTGCCTCTACACTGCCATTTGACTCCTGAGGTAAACTTTCTAAGGAATGTCAGAATGAATAATACAATAGCAAGTCATTAGTTTACTAAGTGAAGAAAGAGATAATGTAAAATCTGAAAGATTAGTATAAAAATAATAGTTTGAATTAGTAACAGTAGTTGGTTATGTGAGGCAAGTAGTTAAAACACATAGAAAAAAACAGGTTGATGAAATTTGCTAATTAACACAGATTTTCTCTGCCTTCAGCATTTTGGACATACCACTTTTCTAAGACAATGCTTTCAGGTATTCTAGATCCTCAAGCTGTCAAGTCACTAAAGGAGCAGGATTCAGTGTATCCATTGACATGCATATATATATATATATATATATATATATATATATATATATGTAGGTAGGATATTGTAAGTAGAATATAACTTTCTATAGGACATAACCTAGTGTTCTAAAATGTTGATTTTAAATGGGGAGGCCATAGTTTTTATTAAATAATGGAGTAAACATGGAAATATTGTAGTAGACATAGCAAAGTTTTTAAATATTCTCCCAATTCAATGGCAGCATAAGAATGGAGTGTGTCCTAGGATCAAAGTTTTAGAGTTTGAAAGGACTTTGTCAGTCTTCTAGTACAACCTTGAGTTATACAATTGAGAAAACAAACCCACAATAAGTAAAATATTTGCCTATGATCATATATGTAATAAATTGAATAATCAAAATTCAAACCTAAACCCTCTGATTTGAAATCCTATACACCTCCTACTATACCATACCATTGATTTTTCATGATCTATGAATAAGTTTATCTCAATCATATCTATATCTTTTATTGGATTCCTTCTCTTCTATAGTCATATAATGAATACTGGCAATGACAAAAGAGACAAGGCACCTGTGGTGACTTATACCTCATAATCTCAAATGGTGACATGAGAGATGCTCCTCTGCCTGAAGTCTAGTAAACAATTTGCTCCTAATGTTTTTCAGTTTCTCATTCAGAACTTAAATCAGCTTGAGCCCTTCAGCAAACTGAATGAGTACTAGTTTGCAAAAGATGTAATGAAGTTCCTTATGCTTATAATAGATGCCTGGGAAGATAGTAAAAAAGAAAAATAAGACAGATATTTTTTTCCTGAGTAAAATTTCTCACTATAAAATAATTTAATTGATTTCTAGTCTTCAAGGAACACTATTGATATTACTATTTTCTAAAAATGTTCTTCCCTTCACTGATTGTCTAAAGTGCTCATATTTTTTCCAGTGTATATCTAAGGTAGAGCATGAATATAATTAATTGAAGAGTCAATTCACCTGAATTACTATTCTGATATATTAACATCTATATAATATGTCATCCTAGAGGCTGACACATCCAGTTTTGATGTTTAGGAAATTTTTTCTACGTGTCCGAATTTGAGTTTGGCAAAGTTTGGTCTTACATACTACATAGGAGCATGTGCTTTCTAAATAGATGTCTCTACTGGTAAGTGAGCTTCTGGAAACAGCCACAGCAATCAAATTCAAGCACAAAAAGTAAGTGTCTAATGACACATTTATTAGATGAAGATATGAAATTGTAGTTAACTTGGTGTATTCTCTTGACTTATATATCAATACAGTCTTTTGCTTTTGCACTTCAGCTTGGGACATATTCAGCATGGTCTGCACTGAAATTTATTTAGGCCTGCTTATGTTCTCACTAATGTACATGCTAACACCTGGAGGTCCTTAAAGAAAGTAGTAGCCTACAGTCAGAATCTGGGCCTTCCTTGTTTACAGAAATATTTCTTGATTCTTCAGGATATAAAAAATTATTCACCCTTTCCAAAAATTAATACAACCCAGGACTCTTGGAGTATGCCAAGTGGATCTTATCCCCTCTCCCTCCTAATTAGCCTGACCTGTCTGTCAACATTTTTCAAATATCACAGTTGAGCAAGGTTTTGCATCCATTTATGTCCTGAACATGAATAAAAGAAAGGGGGCAGCACTTTTTGTGGTATTTTGCGAGGACATGGTGCTTGAGAGACAGGTGAGGGAGAGAAAAGTTTAAAGGTGGCTAGGAGATACGTGGTCGGAGTGCTTAGAATAAGAAAGATTTTAAACTTTGCTGATCTACCTTTCCTATTAATAAACTTCATGAAAATTAATAACTGGGTAAATATATTAATTTAATTGTAACAGCATGGCAACCACCTTGGTTTTAATTTAGGACCTTTAATTTTCTTCTGAGAGAAATTTTGAATAAGTGCTTAGGTAAGCATAGGAGAATAGAAAGTGGTTTCAGTTTGATTATCTGCTTTCATATGGAAAATGAACCTTGGCCAAGAGAGGGAACATGCTGCTGTTTTTCCCAGATCAGATGGGTGAGACCTTCCCATGTGGCTTTTTTACCCCTACTCCCTCTATTCCTTTAGCATAGGTCCAGGTGGAATAGTAAAGAAAGAAGTCCTGACTTTTTGCCCAGTTGGAACCAGGGGTTTTTGTTGTTGTTGGTTTTGTTTTTGTTTTTGTTTTTGTTTTTGTTTTAAATTGCTGGTCCTCCTCAGCTCTGTCTGCCTGACTCCCAGTGCACCACACCAGGTTGAATGCTGACTCTGGCTCCTAGCTTGCATGAGGGTGGGACTGTGGAAAATGGGGCCCGAGCCTTTCTGCACAGAATGCAGAGGGTTTTAGAACACAAAAGGATAATACGTGCTACCTCACTCAGCCCAGAACAGTGCCGGTGGAGGAACACCTTGAATGGATCCTAGAGGTCCTTCCTGGCTGAGGGGGATTAGAGTTAGGAGTTCCCTGGTGTGGTAGAGAACACGGAGGAAGCGTTTTTCATAGGCAGGACCCTGCCCTGATTTTTCCTAGCACAAAAAAAATGAAAAAAAAAAAACCGCTGTGTCTCTGATGTGAAGTCCTGCCTGCTCCCGCTAAGCTCAGCATGATGTTGGCCATGAGGACTGGGGGCACAGTGCACAGGGGTGACCCCCTAGGAATTGGTGTAAGACCCAGCCTGCCCCCCCCCACAACTTTAGAATCTGGCACTGTTTGAGAGGTTGCTGGCAGTTACCAGCTCCCCCAACTTTTAAAAGAAACATGTGGCTTTTACCACTGGGGGAGGGGAAGGACTAGACTCTTCTTTATCCCTTCACCCCTCAAATATTCTTTTCTCTCTCCCTTTCCCCCACCTAAAACATCCCTTGGGACTGAGCTAAGAGAAAGTGCTTTTTTATTTGAGATTCTTTTCTCTTCCCCCTTCTACATTTCTTCTGGGGCTTAACATTCTCTCTAACTGCTTGTAGATACAGCCTAACTACAAGTGTGTTCCACTCTGCATGCAGTTATATCACTATCTACTGTCAAGAATTAAAATTACAGGAACTTTAAAATAAAATACCTTCCCTGCTAAAATAATAACATCAAATTGAATACATTTAAGTAAAGGGAATTTTAATAGTTAAACATTAATATTATTGGATTAAAATTAAAACAAAATTTCCAAAATTGAAAAAGGCCAAAGTTAATTTAATTAAATTCAATAATAAGGAATAATTGTAGAACACAATGGTATTAATAATACTATCAATGACAATGATTATTAATTTTCAGTAACTATTATTAGTCAATACCAACTATTACTAATTATTGATAACAATACTACTTGATAAGTGATACTTGTTTATGGTTATTTACTATTACTAATTATTAATAACCATTATAATTATAATAATATATTATTAATTATATATTATATTATTAATGATTAATAACAATATATAACAAATGCACATTCATTATTAGTACTATTGCTGTGCAACAATTATTTAGTTCCTTATATTAGTTTGTTTTTTAATCTACTCGCATTGCCTTACACAATAATATTGAAGGAATTTATGTCTCCATTTTCTTTTAATATTTTAGGAAATTTTCATTGTTTAAACTGACCATTAAGCAATACTCAAACTAGCTTCAATAGACAGATTAAGACAGACAGACTAAACACTATGGGAAATATTGCAACAAATCAAGGGAAATGTGGACATATTCCTCCAGTTTCAAACCTGCATAAACTTTTTAATTGTTGGTGTGATCTTAATCTTTATAAGGAGAATTGGATGATGAAGAAAGAAGCTAGAAAGCTTTGTAGGGTATAGATGTAAAAATCTCTTACATGGCCAAAATATGTCTCCTTTGACTTCAGGATCTTAAAGGATTTGAAGTTATCCATTAAAAACAAAGATTCCAAAGCTTATAATGCAAGCTCTGTGGGCATATCATGGTGACAAAATAACTATTTTCTCCAGTGGAGAAACCATTCTTTCTTTGGAACCAAATCATTCTGGCTTAACTCCTTTAGTTCATCCTCCTGAACCACTGGTTAGTTCTAGCAAGAAACATAACCCTCTCATCCCACCTGGCATGTGAGGAGGTTTCTCCTCATAGTGGTACACTCAAATAGTGGATCCTGGCAAAGTCAAGAGGGAATTAGATCTCGTTTTTGAGTGAGCAACCTTTGTGTTGTGCCTCTGCTTGAAAAAAACATTATTAAGTGACTTGCACAGGGTCACAAAACTAGCTAGACTCTGAGGCCAGATTTGAATACAGAAAATTGAGTCTTCTTAATTCCAAGTCCAGTGCTCTATCCACTGTACCACCTAAATGCCTTATATATAATATACATGCATAATAATGTATGCATCTATTAATAAATCTGCATATATATATATATATATATATATATATATATATGATGGAATGAAGTTCCTTATGTTTATAATAGATGCCAACGATAGTAAAAAGAAAAATAAGATTGAAATTTTTTCCTGAGTGATGTTTCTCATTATAAAATAATTTAATTGATTTCTAGCCTTCAAGGAACTTTATCAATACTTCTATTTTCTAAAAATGTAATGCCCTTCACTGATTGTCTAAAGTGCTCACGTTTTCCCAGTGTGTGTGTATATATATATATATATATATATATATATATATATATATATATATATATATATATACTATAATGTAAGATCACAGAATCATTCAATCATTCATCTAATGAAAGAAATTACCTCAGTGGCCATGTTATTGAATTGATTCATTTCCCAGATGAGCAAACCAAGCTTCACAGACTTTGGGTGACTTGGCCAAGATCATAAAGATACTAAGAATTTTTGGTGATATTTGAACACAGGCCCTCTGTTAAAATCTTAAGCGGAGAATCTATGTACTTATATTAACTTTTAGTAAAACAGATATTTAAACAAGAATAGCTTGCCAACTATCATTCCTCATTCTAAATAACAATGCAAGGGTATGTACATATTTATGTATGTATATGTGTATATATAAACTGATTGTTTCTTGTTGTTAAATCATGTGTTTCAAATTAAACAACTCTCTCCAAAGATTATCTTAGTGGAAAGTGAAAGGAGAAAGGGGGTCCACTACCAATCATTCCCTTAGATTACTCAAAGAAGATTGCCATTATCTACTTATCTATAAGAACAGAAGGTATTATAAGAGAAACAAAAGTAGTTAAGACTTCTGTGTTGTTTTTTGTTATGTTTAACCTTTGTTTTCAAAGAAGACAAATGGCATCATAGGGTGATTTTATTAGTCAATCCTGAATTAGATTTAAGTCACGAAAAGTTGCACAAAGTCATCAAATTTACTTTCTATTCCAGAGTTATCAAAGACCAATGTCAACACGAAATCAGAAAGATGGACAAATGCACAATTTGTGTCTTCAATGTCTGACGAAAGCACTGCATCAGTCACCTTCAAAGCAATTTGAAAAAAGGGTTTTCATCCCTTCATTCTACCAGAAGTTTTCACATGGAGAAAATATCCCCCTAACTCACTAATAGGTTTGAGATATATTTGTTACTCTTGACCTGTTTAGCCTGTCTGTGTAGACTGTTGATTTACAATAGAGAATAGCTGTAATAGAAAAGTAGGATTGAGTTTGGAATGAGAGGGGAGGAATTTATTTTTAGAGAAGTTTTGCCAACCTGTAGCTAGAAGAAAAGCAGATTAAATATTCCAGGCTATTTCCCTCCAAAATTTACTTTTGGGTATGATATTGGGATGTTGACTAGAGCACTCAAATTTCTCAAATCATATGTGCATTATTTTAGTGGTTTATATAAAGTCATCCCTCACTATATACAGTGGTTCATTTATTCCTGCTTCACTATATTGTGTTGTTGTTGTTGTTGTTGTTGTTTTAATATAATTCTATTTAGCGGAGTTACACTTATCAAGATACACTATTGGCTGATAGAATGAAATGCAACAACCCACTGCGCTGTGTTCTGTATCCTAGGTCCTAATTGGCTCAGCACATAAGCCATAGGTTCACAAACATGGTTCTAGGAGATGAAATCCTTCCATTTAAGGCAGCATTTCAAGCATTAAGTAATAATATAAATTGAATTTAACAACCATTATTATTTATATAGGTAATTAGAGCCTATCACAAGTTTGGAGGATTTCAGTTTTGCTCAGTCAATGTACAGTTGGTTTTTATTGTGTGTTGTTGTTTTTTTTTCTTTTTTCTATTAAATGTCATTACCTATTTCTTTGGACAAGCTATACACAAGTTAATTAAAATTATATTTCATCACTTAGCTGATCAGTCACTGATTAGGGACACAATGCATTTTTGCCTTCCTTCCTTTCCATCCTCTCAATTATACAAATCACCTTAATGAGATGGAAAACACCAATCATATTATTTTTATTTAAATGGAAGACTACTAGGTCTTGTCATCTGTCAATACTTTCACTACATCCAAAAGTCTTCTGGGTTATATGCTCATGTTTTGTTCCATAAATTCCTAGATATTGTGATGTGATAAATTGTTGAAAACTAAGCACTTCTTGCCTTCATACATTATCCCTGTCCAATATAACCCTCCCTAAGAACAATTAGTTTTCAAACCTGGATTTACTCCAGCTGAGGAGAATTAAATCAATATGGTGACACGAAACATTAAAATTAAATTTACTATATGCCCATTATTGAGAGAAAGTCTACTAGGGCTAAAGCTTTCTTTATGATGTCAAAAAATTGACCAAAAAACAAAAAAATCAACCTCCCTTGCCATAATTTTGTTTATAAACTTTGTCAATTCATTTTTTTTCTACTTCATAGCTCTTCAGGTTTTAATTCAACTTGATACAATATATCAGCCCCATTTTGTTGGATAAATAAATGGCATAAACTAAACAAAAGAAAGTTATGATGATCTAATGGAGAGTTGAATGAGAACTAGGATAATTTATACTATAGCAATGTAAAAATAAACGATTTTCATATATTTAAAAACTGTGATCAAGGCAATACATATTGGTTCCACAGGTCTCCTCTCTCTCTCCCTCTCTCTCTCTCTCTCTCTCTCTCTCTCTCTCTCTCTGTCTCTCTCTCTCTCTCTTTCAATGGGAGAGATCTTTTGGCCTAAATTTGATAGGAAAGTTCTATTATAATTAGAATTTATGAAATTATTTTTTTCCTTTTAAATGTCATAATCACTAAGGATAACTTGAAATTATTAATTTGCTGAAGCTTTTTATCCTGAGTTAGTCAATGTGATCCACCAGAAGAGCATAAGCGCACCCTAACAGCTACTTTCTACTCAGATTAGAGGGTGATATTAATAACTTGAACTTTTATTTCCAAGATAATCAAGTCTAGAGAAAAAATATAAATATATATATAGTGTTATGTTACATATATGACACAAGTTATACATATACTATTAGGTTACATGTTAACATATACATGTATACATATATTCATATATGTATATATGTGGGAGATATGAGATTGGGGAGTGATTAGGATATAACTTCTGACAAAAGTGATAAAAGCAAATATGTACTTGATAATTGAGAGACATTTTAGGGAAAAAAACTATAATAGCTTTCAAACTAAACAAATAAAAATAAAAACTAGTGGGAAAGTGTTAAGCAGTCAATTATAATTCTGAAAGTCCTTTAATCCATGTCATACATGGAAAAACTGGATATGTTTAGCTTAATGAAGACATATTCAAGTATTTTACATGTTGTCATGTGCAGGAGAGTTAAAATTATAATTAAAATTGTATAATTATTATTAAAATTGTAATACTGAAAAGAACAACAGGCCCTATATAGTTCAAAACCCCATGTTAAGGGAATCTCCACTACAATACTAGAAACCACATGCATCTGTTTTTGTATTATCGATAATGAAACTAAAATCCTCCCAAGTGAAATATTTGGCCTAAGTTCACTCTTCAAAATAGTGATAGAGTTGAGACTGTAAACAAAGATTCGGTTTCCATTGTCTTTGTTCTACTAATGCTATTGTCTGTGATATATTTTTTGTAGTGACAAATGTTTTAAAAAAATGATATAATTGCCCAACTTGGGCATAGCTAGACTTTCTATCTACCAGTAAATAAGTTACTTACCTAAGATACGTCATTGAAAGGAATCGTAATATCCACACAAAAATACACACTCATATAGATAGATTGAATAATACATAGACAGACAGACAGACAGACAGACAGATAGAAAGAAGGAGAGTGAGAGATCTAACAAAATCTTAAAATTTTGTCAATCATTAAGTATCAAAAAAATCTATTTATCAGAAACTTGCTTATTTCTTCCATAAATGAAAATATATAATATTTTCATTAGTAGGAATTTAAATGGTCATTGCTATATTATTCAGATACATCCTTGATTCTCCTTACAAGAAACATGTAAATTAAGTGTGAAAATAATGTTAGAGAAAAAGTGGGAAGATCATAGTGATAAGACAGACAAGCTTTTGGGAAAAAAAATTGTCTTGCTGCCTCTACATCTTTTTTCCCTGCCCCCACATGACTCCAGTGAAACAGATGGTACTTTCTCACTCTTTACTTTTCCCCTTCCACAGCATCCTCCTATTTTATTCTGCCAAAGTCTCCAGGATATTTCCAACAATAATTTGGCAGTTCTGACAACAAGCATGAACTTCTATTCTCTTCCCCTTCAATCCTCATTTCACGCCCATACCCTCGTTTTGGCTTAGATACAAGATCTCTGGGAACTCTAATATAAAGGGACTTTTTTGTATCAATTTTGATCAAAAATCATACCCCATATTGGAGAGTGAGGAGTGCTTAGAACTAGAAATTTCATAGTTGTGTGTATTTGTTTGGGGTCTTAGCATGAAGCTAATATTATGGACTCCTATTCATCCTTTCCTCCTAATCTTTTCATTCCACTCCAATTATTCAAATGTATTTTTCTCCAGGGGCATTCATTTTCAGCAAGAAAGCATATGATGCCAATTATTCTATAGGATACATATCACTACATATGTTTGTTTTTTTGTTTTGATTTTTATGTTCAGTCCAGTGCAATTAACTACAGATCACAATGGAAATGAACTACAGTGTAACCTGAATTATCTAGGTAACCCGAAGAGAGAGAGGTAAGGTTGAAACTCTGGTGAAGTTCAAAGAAAATCTTACACAATGTGGTTATATTACTCTCATGTTTTAGGAGATTCAAGAAAGGAATATGGTATTTATTCCTCACAACATAGTGTATTGTGTTTCCATAACTACTTCCCTGTATACAACATTATATCTTTTTGAACCTTCAAACATATAGTATATTTCTAATTTAAAACACTTGAGCTTTCAGAGAACTTACAAATCATCTAACATTTAAAAAACAAGAAGCTATGTGTACCTTCTTGCTGATAAAACTAAAGATAGATAGGAGAGGTACATAGAAGAGACATGGCTATATTTTCAAGAGTCCAAAGAAGAAGCTCAATTTCTTGAGGTGTGGCAAAAGAAATAACAGATAAGTAATGAAATTATCAAATCATCTTTTAAGTAAGGTTTACCATAAATGTATTCAATCAACTTGTAAAGTACTGAGATAATGATAGAGACTTACCTGTTTCTATGGTCCATATTTTTTACTTTTTTATTAATCACATGATTAAATTTTACTGTTACCTATACATTATCTCATTATTTCTGCTAATAATATCCTGTCAAAACTTTAATGATTTTTTAGTAACAATGTATAGGATATATAGGGAGTTCCAAGAGCTTTTCTGACAATTCTAATATATAATGCTTTCAGTATACATCTTAAAACTTTATAAAATCATGATGAATTTTAATCATTTAAGTTTCTTTTATATTTATTGTAATTTTGTGAATTTTGAGAAATAAGTACAGTATTTTGTTTTTCTTAAGAAAGAACATCCTGTCATTATATATAGTCTTAATAGCAGATTTAGGATAACATTTATGGCCTAGAAGATTGGTAGAGAAAAGTCTCATGGATACTCTCCTTGCCAGAATATCTATTTCGATTAGACTTCGTATTATGGAGATATATTATAACTGCTATATATGTAACAAAATTTCATTCTTTAAATGGTACTAAAGCAAAGACTCCAAATGATATCCATAAAGACACAGAGCAAAAGCAAATGAAAACTTTTATAAAGTTTAAAAATTCATGAAAGCAATGAATTGTACAAGATTGTTATTGATATTTTTTTTAACAACCCTTACTTAGAATCAGTGTATTGTTCCTAAAGCAGAAGAGTGGTAAGGGTGGGGCACTGAGATTTAAGTGACTTGCCCAAGTTTACAAAACTTTGAAGTGTTTGAAGACAGATTTGAAACCACAACCTTCCATCTCGAGTCCTGCCTTTCAATCCACTGAACAATCTAGCTGTCCCAATGATTATTGTCACTTAAAAAGAATCATATCAGTATTCAAAGCTTGACTTTCTAACTATTTCTTAAATTTGTAACATAGTTCTAAAATTATTAAAACTTAAAACTCTCCCAGTTTACAAATTGTAATACTAATGTTTCATATGAAATGAGAAACATAATTAAAAAAAATCCTAGCAAGACATATGAAGTGTTGCAAAGCAAAATGAGAACCAGAACATTGTACATAGTAAAAAAATAATAGCCCGTGATCTCAATTATTCTCAGTAATGCACAGATGTAACGTAATTGCAAGTGACTCATGATGAAAAAAGGCTGTTGACCAACAAAGAATACTAGCATTTTTCACTTTAGTTACATCATGAAGTTTTCTCTCATATAAACAAAATATGTCTTCTTGTCCAACCCGATGAACATAGAAATATATGTTCCATTATAACACATGTACAAATTTTGTAATATTACCTGCCATCTTCAAAAGGCAGGAGGTGATATGGAGACAGAGAATATGGATCATAAAATATCAAAAAATGATCATAAAGTTGTATTGACATGTAATCAGAAAAAATATAAAATTAAGTGGAAAAAACCCCTTAAAATTACATGTATACTTTAGGGACACAAAATATATTTAATGTATTTTAATGGAAGTCTTCCAAAAAGTTTTCTTTTATTCATTTATTTATTTAAAGATCAACTCTTTTTTTTTTTTTAATATATTTTATTTGGTCATTTCCAAGCATTATTCGTTAAAGACATAGATCATTTTCTTTTCCTCCCCCCCCCCCACCCCCCATAGCCGACGCGTAAGTCCACTGGGCATTAGATGTTTTCTTGATTTGAACCCATTGCTTTGTTGATAGTATTTGCATTAGAGTGTTCATTTAGAGTCTATCCTCTGTCATGTCCCCTCAACCTCTGTATTCAGGCAGTTGCTTTTTCTCGGTGTTTCCACTCCCATAGTTTATCCTTTGCTTATGAATGGTGTTTTTTTCTCCTGGGTCCCTGCAAGTTGTTCAGGGACATTACACCACCACTAATGGAGAAGTCCATTACGTTCGATGATACCACAGTGTGTTTGTCTCTGTGTACAATGTTCTCCTGGTTCTGCTCCTCTCGCTCTGCATCACTTCCTGGAGGTTGTTCCAGTCTCCATGGAACTTCTCCACTTTATTATTCCTTTTAGCACAATAGTACTCCATCACCAACATATACCACAGTTTGTTCAGCCATTCCCCAATTGATGGGCATCCCCTCATTTTCCAGTTTTGGGCCACCACAAAGAGCGCAGCTATGAATATTTTTGTACAAGTCTTTGTGTCCATTATCTCTTTGGGGTACAGACCCAGCAGTGCTATGGCTGGATCAAAGGGTAGATATTCTTTTGTCGCCCTTTGGGCATAGTTCCAAATTGCCCTCCAGAATGGTTGGATCAGTTCACAGCTCCACCAGCAATGAATTAATGTCCCTACTTTGCCACATCCCCTCCAGCATTCATTACTTTCCTTTGCTGTTATGTTAGCCAATCTGCTAGGTGTGAGGTGATACCTCAGAGTTGTTTTGATTTGCATCTCTCTGATTATAAGAGATGTAGAACACTTCTTCATGTGCTTGTTAATAGTTTTGATTTCTTTATCTGAGAACTGCCTATCCATGTCCCTTGCCCATTTATCAATTGGAGAATGGCTTGATTTTGTGTACAATTGATTTAGCTCTTTATAAATATGAGTAATTAAACCTTTGTCAGAGGTTTCTATGAAGATTTTTTCCCAATTTGTTGTTTCCCTTCTGATTTTAGTTATATTGGTTTTGTTTGTACAAAAGCTTTTTAGTTTGATGTAGTCAAAATTATTTATTTTACATTTTGTGATTCTTTCTATATCTTGCTTGGTTTTAAAGCCTTTCCCCTCCCAAAGGTCTGACATGTATACTATTCTGTGTTTACCCAATTTACTTATGGTTTCCTTCTTTATGTTTAAGTCACTCACCCATTTTGAATTTATCTTGGTGTAGGGTGTGAGGTGTTGATCTATTCCTAGTCTCTCCCACACTGTCTTCCAATTTTCCCAGCAGTTTTTATCGAATAGTGGATTTTTGTCCCAAAAGCTGGGATCTTTGGGTTTATCGTATACTGTCTTGCTGAGGTCGCTTTCCCCCAGTCTATTCCACTGATCTTCCTTTCTGTTTCTTAGCCAGTACCAAATTGTTTTGATGACTGCTGCTTTGTAATATAGTTTTAGGTCAGGGACTGCAAGGCCCCCATCATATGTGTTTTTTTTCATTATTTCCCTGGATATCCTTGATCTTTTGTTCTTCCAAATGAACTTTGTTATGGTTTTTTCTAAATCAGTGAAGAAGTATTTTGGTAGTTCAATGGGTATGGCACTAAATAGATAAATAAGTTTGGGTAGGATGGTCATTTTTATTATATTGGCTCGTC